>NC_067169.1:77843630-78446532 GCF_903995435.1 Acomys russatus | reverse complement strand
AAAAAGCACAAGTCAGAAAAGATGGATCAGATGATGGTAATGTCAACTTAAAACAATTTGTGTACCCACTGCTGGATCTATCTCTTCCTGCCCTATCTGTTGCCCCCTTTTATCACTTCAGCTTCAGAGTCACAGAACTTGATCTGTGATTTTGCAGCTGACTATGAACCAACAGTGTGCTACTACTTCTCAGCAATTTCTTAATATGCAGAGGCTCCCCACTGACCGAGGTATGACTGATGTAGTAAGTCTAGAGGAAGTAATGGAAGAAGGGTCTGTCTGGGTGGGGTGGGAATTTAGGAATTGTAAGTCAGGGAGGAGTTGGTGCTGGCGCTGTACCAGCTGGGTGACTTTCAGTCTTCTGAGTACCTGTTCTTGCCTCCTGAAGATGTGATGACCCATCCTACTGACTTGGCACTGATTCCTGGACGGTATATGGTGCCTTCCCTGAATATGCACAAAGAAGACATGACTCGGGTAATACCTTACACTTGTTGCTGGTTTTGAGAACAAAACTGGGAGAGATTAGCTAGCAGTTAGATTGGTCTCAAGTATTCCCTGCTATATCATCCGCTTTATTTTCTTCTGTCACTACAGCTTATTCCCTTGAAGAAATCCTATCAGCTATTTGGCTTGCTTGATTCGATGGCGATAACCCCTGCTGTTGACAAGCTGGATGTCTATAATAATGAGGTGAGGCATAATACTGAGTGACATCTTTGCTTTGAGAGAAAGTAGCAGTGAACATCAGAGTGTTAACAATAGGCAGTGGGTTTACTGGTAAGGGAGCAAGGGAAAGAGCCGAGGGTTTAGAAATCTTCTCCTTTGCTTCTCTTGATTCATGTGTTTATTCCCCTAATTACAGGTGAAGTCAGAAGGGGAGATGGCTGCGGGGCAAGGCCAGGATCCAGAAGTGATATATGCAGGCAAAAGCTCTCTGAACATTACCATCCCGGATAAATCCAATAACATAAAGTCAGTTGTATCTCCAACTGAGGAGACCACAGACGTCACCCTCCCCTCTGTCTGTATCTTTAGCTGTCCCCACAGACCTCCTTTCCTTCTGACCTTCCCTTCCTTTCGCTTAATCTGGGGTTGGAGTCTTATGTCTGAGCACTTAGCCTACAGCAGCCTGCACTCCTGTGTCTCAGAAAGATGGTACCAGAATTTTCTCTTTGCCTAACGGGAGCTCCCTTTTTCTTACCCCTATAAAGTCCTTTCATCTGCCCCAGGCTGCCCTGAAGGCTCTGTTACCCTAAGAGGAGGCTGGGTTCCTACATGATGGTAACTCTAGGTCACTGCTTATCTCTCTTTGAAGGGAAACACAGTTTCTCTAAATCACAGATCTAGAAGTGGGCTGATGACAAGGAGCAGAGAGCTTCCTTTCTTTCTTTTTTATCTACCAACCTACTGACGTACATTGCTCATAATGCTACCTAATATAAAATAGGATCCCTGCATAGCCTGAGATAAGCAAATTGATTCCCTGAGTTAGACTCCCACTGAGACATGTACACGTAGAAGGGTCCTCCAGGAGAGAACATAGTGACAGTAAGAGGCAGCTGCTTCTAGGGAATATCTCCTTCTCTCAAAGAGTGAGCCCAACATAGGAAGAAAAATATGATCCTCCATTCAGTGGTACCCAATATTATAAAGTCTTTGCCTTCCATCCTGGTCCCAGGACCAGTCTGGGACAAGTGAAGGAAAGGACTGCCAGAGAGGAGCATTTGCTCTTCTGTTACCTGTGACCTCTGACCTTCAGCACCAAGCCAGACATATCATCTCCCATTTCCTTTGTGTGGCTTCCTCTTTGTCCTTTGCTTCTACCCTGTTCTGTCTCCTCCAGATCTCCCTCATCTCCTTTCATTCCCGTTCCATCACTATCCCCCTGAGTCCTGAGCCATGCTACCTTCCTGCCTCAGAATCTCTAGAATGATGTCAGAGTCCTGCGCTCCCATCCCACACCTTGATCACTGCAAAGCCTCCCGTGGGGACTCTAAGGAAGGGAAAAGAGTCCTTGGAGCCTGGCTCCTCCAATGAGGCTTCTTGTAATGTGGACCTGGAGAAAGGGATTAGAGCAGTGTGTGTAGGAGTTACCCAATAATAAGAAGAAGAGGGGACAGCAGTGGGGGAAAGACAAACCTCTTTCTTTTAGGTCAATCCCCAAGGATATTTTTCCTTCAATTATATTTGTATAGCTTTTATATGTCACCAGATGGATGAATGCATAAACATTAATGTATTAAGCAAAAAAAATGTTATCTAACATATATTAATGGGATGCCATGTAATGTTTGTATTCACATATATTCTGCATAATTCTTAATCAGGTTCTTTTTTTGTTTGGTAGTTCAATTCTGGAATTGTTTCCCAAGTTATTAAGCCTGGTAAGTGTGTGTTCCTTGTTTATTGATTTCTCTAACTGGGACTGACACTACATCCCACCTGCTCCCCGAGCCTGATAGGTCTTGCTCAAGTTAAACTTTTTGGAGCTGCCCCTTCAGCCTCAAAGGGATAGGGAGAACTTTCCAAAGTTAGATTCACAGGGGAACTTGCCAAAGGCAAGTCATGATGCCAACTGCACTACTTCCAGTGATATTTCCAGGGCCCTTTTCAGCCCTGACCTCTGATCTCACTTTGTCTGGAAGCCCATCTCTTTCCTTCATTATCCAGCATCACCTTCAGACTCTGCATTCATTCCCTTGCCTCCCTCAGGGTGGACAGGAATCGCCTAAGCCAACTCTCGGAGGCCTTGAAGACTGTAAGGCCTTATCAACATGCAAGGTGAGGAGAGATGTTTTATTTGGTAGGTAAGAGTGGGTCAGCATCTACATCCTACTCGCTTTATTACAGGGAAGTGTCTATGGATCTGATGCTGTAAAGAGTCTGGTCCTACAGTTCCTGCAGCAGTAAGTACCTCTGGGAATCAGAAAATGGGGAGCAATGGGGGAGGTGAGGCTATACATTCATAGCTCTAGTTGATGAAACTTGGAAATGTCTTTTGGGGCCCAAACCAATGAGATTGTCCCATCACCTCCCTCAACAGTTATTACTTCATCTATGACAATGGAGATCGACAGGGGCTCCTCGGGGCTTACCATGCCGAGGCTTGCTTCTCATTGACTGCCCTCTTCAGTTCCGTGCACTCAACCAGGTGAGTAGCATAATCCGCTCAAACTCTGACCTAGAGCACCGCACTCTGTTCTCCAGCAGATGCAGGCAATTCCGCAGAACCATCACACTGGCTGAACGACCACATCTGTTCCCTCCTTTTCTTCTAGGAGCCGCTTGTGCGAGTACGTCAAGTATAGCAGAAATATGAAGATTCTCAAGGATCCTAGTAAGTGTGTGATGGGTAAGGCTGGGCAGCATAAACAGGGATAGAAGGCACAATCATACATGCCAGAGCTTAAGGTTCCTGTTGTTGCCCTTGCCATTCCTGCCACGTTCTCTTGACTCCAAACCAATAGCTGTCTGTTCCTGGACTCTGACTGGGGAATGCTGGGTGAGTGTGTAAAGCATGTACAACCCGAAGAACACACATCTTTCTGTCGCCTCCTTTACAGATATGCGGAGGCAGCTGTTGAAGCACAAGAAATGTGATATTATTCACTTCCTTCGTACATTGCCCAAAACTCAGCATGATCTCACCTCCTTCGTGGTGGACATATGTTTCCAGACAGTAAGCACCTACTCCTTCCATGGGGTCCATTACATACTTAGAAAGCTGATGGTGAGTAGAAAGTTACACAGGACCCTGAGCTCATGACTTGTTTCCCTTTCAGGAGACAACACTCTGCTTCTCTGTTAATGGGATTTTCAAGGAAGGTGAGTGTCTGCACAAGCCCCTCTCCAGATCCCTTCTTGCTTCCTTACCTGGATGTGCATCACTGATAACTTACTCCCCCTCTCCCCCCTCCCTCTGCCCCCCTCATTGCATGCCTTTTCTTCTCTTCCTACCTTGTGCCCTCCTACCCACAGCACCCACCCTGGCCACAGACCACCCAGGTCTGACCAAGTGAGGTCTCTGCCTGTCTGCTCCGCAGCCACTGGGTGAGGGAGAGCATATGGGCTGGAGGGTTTGTTGGCTCTCGTTCCAGATCCTTGACTCTGTGACTTTAGGCCAGTTGCTTAACCTCTGCATTTCCCCATTTGCAAATGGTGCCAGTTGATGCCCCCCCAAGACAGATGTGAAACAGAGCCCAAGTGAGCACCAGAAGTTATTTTTCACAGGGTCCAGAACGCGTCAGGAGACCCAGCAATAGGAGTGGATTATTCCCCTTGTTGGTTTTCCCCCCTCCTCATTCACACCACAGACCCTTGACTCCAAGACAATAGTTGACTGGTCCTGGGCCCTTTCAGCATAAGGGCGTGGCTGAGGAATGTTCTGTGACGGTGCAAAACATGTGTAACTGTAAAGGTGCTTTACTGTTTCTAGTCCTCGAAGTGGACGGCAGCTCTGAAGGATGTGTTCATGCTTTCACTCGGACCTTCATTGCTAACTATGGCAACAATTCAGAGTAAGTGCTGTGTTGTAGATGGGCAGTTCTTGGTGTATTATCAATATTGTGGAAGGTCAACAGGTAGATTCAAGGAGTGGGCTAGTGCAGTGGTGAACAGTGTAGACTTTGGGATCAGACTACTAGGCTCTTTATTGCCGTAGTACTCACTTGTTCTGTGAAATTGGTCAAGTCACAGTGCCCATTTGTAACTCTCTTCTAAAAATGTTGATTCTACTGTCCACTCTTTTTAGCTGATAAAAGGTTAGATGAGAACATAAAAGTTCTCTCTCTCTCTCTTTCTGTGTGTGTGTATGTGTGTGTGTTTGTCTCTTTGTCTCTCTGTCTCTGTCTCTCTCTCCCTCTCTCTCCCTTCCTCCCTCCTCACCTCAGTTCTTTTGAGACAGGGTTTCACTGTATCGTCCTGGCTGCCTTGCAACTCCTCTATAGACCAGGCTGGTCTTTAACTTAGAGATCCCCCTGCCTCTGTCTCCCAAGTGCTGGGATTATAGGCATATGCCACCTCCGCCTGGCTCAACCATTCTTTAATTAAAGCTAAACCTGCCATTCTAATGACATAAACAGTCTCCAACAGTGTGCTCGCTCTCTGTGAATATTATAGATAAGCAGGGAAGAAAAGCAGGGAAAGCATGACTATCAGAACAGTCACTGTTGCTGAACAGTGTTGCATGAGTGTTATTGGGAATTATCTTTTTGTCTGTGTTGTTCATCCATCTCGGGGAATGTTTTCCATCCAGGCTTTGTATCATCAATGACAAGCTGCTTGTGAAGGATGACCAAGGGTTTCCCAGTGCCTCCATGCCTGTGGCCACATCTTCCTCCAGCTATTTGCCTTCCCTCTCTCAAGATCAACAGGAGATGGTGAAAATATTCTATACACAGTCTGGAGGGAATGTTGAGAGGTCTCAGAAGTGAGTGTTGGGTGCACACGGTGATGTGGGGTAAGGTAGGAGTAGGTGAGTTATGGGAACATACAGGCTTTATTTCATCCACTGTGTTACTGAAGAGTTTCTTCTTAGTAAACAATAAGTGAACTATTTTAAATAGCTATTTTATCATTGCCTGAAATCCATGTACTCTGTTCATTTAATGAGAGACATTTGGACTTTCAGGAATTTGCTCATATTATGGCACAAAGGCCATTTTGTTGAATATCTTGAAATATATGTAGAGCATGTTTCTGACACATAGGTCAGGAAATGCCTTTGTGCTATCGGTGAATCTTTTCTTTTTTAAAGAGGATTTTGCCTGCATGTACTCCTGCCTGCCAGAAGAGGGCACCAGATCTCATTATAGATGGTTGTGAGCCACCATGTGGTTGCTAGGAATTGAACTCAGGACCTTTGGAAAGAGCAGCCAGTGCTCTTAACCTCTGAGCCACCTCTCCAGCCCCAGTGAATCTTTTCTTCTGTCTTAATGAATGCTTTCTGTTCAACCTCTATCACAGGTGCCTTACTGATGACCAGTGGAATTACAACAGAGCTATACAAAGCCTCGCTTTGCTCAAGGTGATGTTTGGGAACTCAAGTGAGAAAAGGCCAGGTGGCCTGGAAATGGTGCTAGTATTCTTGTATCTGCTGGTCTCCTAATTGCCTCCTCTACTCCTTCCAGGTAAAGGACACAGTCCCAGAGGACACCTTCACCCAGTCAGGTCTAGGATCCTAAGAACATCACACCAAGAGGAAATGCCTGGGTGTCACTATGTGTTTTGTCAAAGCTCAGCTGAGCTTTTTGTTCTAGCACAATCATTCCCATGCAAATAAGCTGGGATATCTAGTTTCATCCTTGAAGCCAAAGCTCATCCTGTGACGCTAACTCTCATTTTGTGTATTTGCCACATATTTGAGGACCCTCCTTTCTTATATTTTCTTTTATTATAAACTTTATTAAGTGTGTTGAGCATTTCATGTTTTTGTAATATATTCTGGTTACTCTCACCCCTCACCCTGTCAGACCGCCTTCCTACCCCTGCCAACACTCCCTCTTCCCTATAAATCCTGGCTTCCTACTTATGTCTTTTGTTTTGCATTGTGACCCACTGAGTATAAACAGGGCTATGTATGTGACCAAGTTTTTAGAACTGTCCACTGGGCTTACCTGTGCATACATAAAGATAATGACTGCCTTCCTCCTAGAATCCTTAAGTAGCCAATTATTCTAGGAGAGAGGGATAGGACCTCCATTCTGTGGTTGACTAATGAGAGGCCTAGCCTTGTGCAGGCCCAATGGAGGCAATCTCAGTTGCTATAAGATTATAATAACTGTGCCATTTTCCGAAGATACTATTGATGTTGACAGTTATGTTAAACCCCTTCCAAATGCACTGGAGGAAGACTATTATAAGAATGAGGCCCTCCAAGGAAGGACTGCTGTAGAGATTGAAGTCTTAGACCCTACCTTAGAGAACAGTTCTGCTCCTGTACACTATATAGTTCCATAGGTTGAGCATACTCTTTCACCCTGTTAAAACTGAGTCCTATGTGCCTAATATTTCATGCAAATAGCAATAGTCTTTCTTAGCCATGCAAATTGATTCAAAATTCAAACTTCCTGCCAGCATAATAGCTAGAAAGTATCATTAAAGGCCACATAAAAGCCTGTGAAGAAAAATAATCCCTGTATATGTGTGTCTTACTAAAAAATCCTTGGTATAGAAAGAAATAAGAGTAAAGAAATTATTATTAACAATATTTTTACTGACAGCAATAATATCCAGGAAACTTATGAAAATATGTTCAACCTCTAAAAGTACAAAAGTTGCCACAAACACTGAAATAATCTAGAAAAGGAAAATAAAGATTATTACTTTAAGGAAAAAGAACATTTGTGTGTCTATGTGTATGCATACATAAGTGTGTATCTTTATTTGGGTGCCTTGGGTGGTTTAAATATACAAAAATTTGTTTTCTCATAATCCAGAGGTCATAAGTCCAAAACCAAAGTCTTAAAAAGACCATATGCACCTTGTAAATTTATCTTTTTAAAAGTTTTAAATTAGCATCATTAATTATGTTTCATTATAGCATTTACAAACGGGTTCTTAACAGAATCCTTTTCTCTACCCACTTGGATCTTTCCACCCCTAGTTATCTCATTTTTGTGTCACGTTGCAAATGTTTTATAGTGCTCCACCTCTTCCTCAACATCCTTTTCTCCTCTCGTCCCATTGCCAGTTTGATGACCTCCCCACACACAAAAGCTATGACCCACATATAAAAGAGAACATATAGTATCTATTTTACTTAACACAATGATCTCCAGTTGTAATCATTTTATTGTAAATGTCAAGCTTTTTTAAAGTTCCCTCTCTTAACTCAATTTGTTTCTTCCTATTTGAAGTAAATAAAAAGAGGGAACTGGGAAGGAGAGTGGGTGGGGAGGACAATGGGGATGGGGATCAGATGTGGGGAGATCAGGGGGGGGGGGTAGGGGAGAGGACTGGGAGAGAGGATGGATATCAGAAATTGGTGAAGCAGCATCTCTGGGGCAGGGGAGTCTATGGGGGTGACCCTAGCTGAAACTCCTAGCAGCAGGGGTGGGGGTGTTAAGGAGCCTGAAGTCAACACTTCCTATAGCTAGGTGGGACTTCCAGTGGAGGGAAGGAGACAACAACTCACCCATAAACCTTGGACCCAAAATTTGTCCTGCCTACAAGAAGGGTAGGGATTAAGATGGAGCAAAGATTGAGGGAATGTCCAACCAATGACTGGCCCAACTTGAGACCCACCCCATGGGAGAAAGACAACCCTTGTTACTATCAATGATACTGTGCTATGCTTGCAGACAGGAGCCTAGCATAACTGTCTGCTAAGAGGCTTCATCCAGCAGAAGATGGGAACAGATGCAAAAACCCACAGCCAAACAACAGGCAGAGTTTGGGGAATAGTGTGGAAGGGTGGGAGGAAGGATTGAGAGAGTTGTAGGGGGTTAAGGACACCATAAGAAGATCTACAAAGTCAACTAACCTGGGCCCATGGGGGCTCACAGAGACTGAACCACTAACCAGAGCTTGCATAGGCCAGACCTAGATTCCCCCTACACATGTGTAGCAGATGTGCAGCTTGGTCGTCATGTGGGTCCCCTAACAATTGGAGTAGGAGCTGTCTCTGACTCTGTTGCCCGCCACTAGATCCCTTCCCCCTACCTGGGCTACTTGTCAGGCCTCAATGGGAGAGGATGAGCTTAGTCCTACTGGGACTTGAGATGCCAGAATGAATTGGTACCCCTTGGGGGCCTCCTCTTCTCTGAGAAGAAGGAGGGGGATGAGGGGAGAGGTTCATGAACTTGGGACTGGGAGGAGAGGAGGGAGGGGGCTGGGATCAGGCTGTAAAGTGAGTAAATTAAAAAAGAAAAGAGTAGAGAGAGTAGGCCCCTTCTATTCTTCCAAACTTTAGAGGACACATTTAGTATAATGTTGGCTACAGTATTTATTCAGTATTTATTGTTTTGATTTATGTTTTGTCTATTCTAAATTATTCCAGGACATTTTTTGTAGCTTTAAGCCATCTAGCATGCAATATTTTACTATAGCATTACTATAGAGATACATGCCTGTAATACACATATACACTAACATTCTTTTTCTGAAAATAAATGTCTTTATTTTTCATTTAAAAAATAATATTTTAATATCTCCCAATATTTTTGACCTCTTTTCAAAACTCAAAAGCTCACTAACTCCAACTTGTCTTGTCTATATACTTCCCATTATGGAGGCATACACTAGAGTGTGGTCGACCTCCCAGGGATGACACCCTTTAAAAAACCTGGCCCTCCCTTCTTCAGAAGTCATCAACTGTCCATAGCTCCTGGTTTAGGGGTGGGAGCTCATGAGCCCTTTTTATCTGAGTGCTTCTAATCCTGTTGGTTGAGAAATTTTGCATCTATTTTCATGTGGGAAATTGGCTCGTAGCTTTCTTTTTCTCTATGTCTTTACACAGATTTGTTGTCAGGGTAATAACTGGCTTCCGAGAATTACTTTTGTAGCATTCCTTCCATTTCTATCTTGTGGAACAGTTTGAGAAGTATTGGTTTTAGATCTTCCTTTAACGTTTAGTATAACTCAACATTAATCTGTCCAGTTCTGGACTTTGCCTTGTGGAAAGACTTTTGCTTACTGTTTCAATCTTATTGCTTGTTGTGTGTCTTTTTAATTTGGATTTGATTTCAGTAGAAAATAGGAGTTGAGAAATATATTTATTGTTTTTAGAGCTTCCTATCTTTTTAGAATAAAACTTTTCTAATTATTCCATAATTGAATTTTGTTTTAACAACTCCCCTCTCATATCTTATTTTTACTGACTTGAGTTTTCTCTCTTTTGTTAGTTTGGCTAAGATGTTATGAGTGTTGTTAGTCTTCTTGAAGAACCAGATCTTCGGTTGTATGTATTGTTCTTTTAGTTTCTATTTCATTAATTTCTGTCTTAATCTTTATTATTTCTTGCCATGAGATAAGTTTGGCCTTGCGTTTTGTTTTTCTTTTAGTTTATTCTGTAGAGCCCCAGGGCACATCATTATGTTGTTCAATTGAGATCTCTCTGTATCCCCAGCTGGACTGGCACTTGCTGTATTTGCCTCAGTAGTCTGGAGGAGAAGCAGTTCTGATAAGGGTCCCAGCAGTCCACACCTCGAAACCTACAGAGTTAACAACCACAACCCAGACAGGATTCTACCTGAGCTGAGGGGAAAGTCTTGGGAGCCTCCTTGCCCCTCAACAGACACATGTGTACTTTACATGGAATCTACAAAAGTTTAGAATACTTTTGTGGTTTCCGATATGGGAGCAGGCCTCTAATCAATGCTAGAAGGCAATTCACTTGGGGAAGACTTGTGGAAGAATTGGAGAAGAGAAATCAAAGGTGATTTCTCCATGTGGCTTGAAATATGCAACAGGAACCTAAATGTAGGAAATGAGAGGTTCTGAAATTTGGTGGTAGGAAACCCAGTGCCTTCCTAACCTCTTCTCAGAGCAGGGATGCTCGGATATCCTCCAACCTGCCTGGGTACCCACATAGCTTTTCCCCCTTTGCTTAGGTCTTAAAGCCATTCACAGTAATAGCCATTACTTTTTAGTTGCTAGCAAAAGGCATTCCACAGTTAAAGAATGATGGTGATAATAGGATAAAACAGAACAGACTTCTTTATGAACACTTGGTATTGGCCCCAGAAGGAAAGAGAATATTTCCAACAAATTGCTATGCTCTAACAACTGAACTTGTTTCTTTTTTAAAAAAATATTTTATTAATTCATTCTTATTACATCTAAATTGTTATCTTATCCCTTGTATCCTCCCATTTCTCTCTCCCTCCTGCTTTCCCCTTACTCTCCTCCCCTATGACTGTGACTGAGGGGGACTTCCTTCCCCTGTTTATGATCATAGGGTATCAAGTCTCTTCTTGGTAGCCTGCTATCCTTCCTCTGAGTGCCGTCAGACCTCCATGTTACCAAGGGGACGTGGTCAAATATGGGGCACCAGAGTTCATGTGAAAGTCAGTCTCCACTCAACTGTGGAGAATGTCCTGTCCATTGGCTAGATCTTGGTAAGGGTTCGAAGTTTACTGCACGTATTGTCCTTAGTTGGTGCCATAGTTTGAGCAGGACCCCTGGGCCCAGATCTGCCCATCATAATGTTCTACTTGTAGGTTTCTAGGACCCTCTGGATCCTTCTATTTCCCCATTCTCCCATGCTTCTTCCACCTAAACTCCCAGTAGGAAGTCTTCACCTCTGTCCCACTTTCCTGGTAAGTGAAGACTTTCATGGGACATGCCCCTTGGGCTAGTGCCCAGATATAAGTGAGTATATACCATTTGAGTCTTTCTGCTTCTGGGTTAACTCACTCATTATGATAATTTCTAGTTCAATCCATTTGTCCACAAACTTCGGGAATTCCTTGTTTTTAATAGCTGAGTAGTCCATAGTGTAAATGTACCACAGTTTTAGACTTGTTTCTTAAGATACACTTAACTGATTTTAGAAACACAATTTCTGTCCAGGGAGATCCTCTCTTCTAAATTTTTTTTTTCTGAAAAAAATTTCAAGCAAACAAGCATGTTCTAAAAATTGTGGCAATCAGTAAACATATTGAATGTAGCACAGGTGAACATAATTTTTTTTTTTTTTTGCTATTTGTTTGTTTGTTACTTTGCCAGCTTCAAACATCTGTTAAAAAATCTGTTTTTCAAAATTGAGTCATGACAATTTGTTGTTTTGAAAGAGGATCTCATTCTGTGACCCAAGCTGACTTGAAATTCACTATGTATTCTACATTAGTTCCAATTCATGGTGAATCTCCTGTTTCAGCCTCCACAGCGCCTGGATTTCAAGGGTGAGCCACCAGTTGTGGCTGAGACTCGTTAATATTTAAAAAGAAAATAAAATAAAAAGAAATTAATAGAAAGGACCTATTTAGACGGAAAGAAGAGAGAAAGCAGAAAGTTAGGATGAGGGTGTGGTGGTGCTTAACCAAGGAGGATGCTGCACACTCTCCCTGGCAACAGAGACCAAAGACATCCAACCTCCAGAAGCTGATGCCACTTGTGGATCATCAGATTGGAGAGGATCTGGATGAGTGACAGGTGAGGCAGGACTTGGGCACTCGCGGTGGGGGGCAGGGGCGGGGCTCCTGTCGCACTGGCCACCAAGGCTGGGGAGCAAGCCTGGCAGTGACGTGAGACCCTCACGTGACCCCGGGCTGCAGAGCGACGCAGCCCTGGATGCAGTCGTCATTAGCGTCTGGCCACTAGCTCTGTGCTTCCCTGCGCGCGGCGGGCTGGCGTCTGGCCCTGAGGGAGAGGAGCAGGTAAGAGGCCGGCACGCATTGGTCCTGAGGGGGACAGTTTCCCAATGGGGCGGCGCGGAAAGGAGGAAGGCGCAGCGGCCTCGCGGCTTTCTGCACCGCAAAGAGAACCGTGGCTGCGCCCGGAAAGGGGCACCTCAAGGAGGCCTGGTGGACTTGTGGAGGAGAGCATGGGACCTAGCCCTGGAGTGTAGGGAAGGAGGCGGGCTGGTGGCAGCTGTGGGAGGCCCGTAGGGGGATAAGCAGTGGAGTGCAAGGGGTTCCGGTGCTGTACTGAGCTCCGCGCCGACTGGCTTCCATCCCACTCTGTTTGCAGGTCTACTAGACAAGAGTCCAGGCGACACTTCTAGCAGCGAGAACTGAGAGGACTACTCAACAAGGGATAGGCCCAGGTCGGTTGAGGGGCAGTGTGGGGGGCGGATGGAGGAGGGTGTGGAAAGCCCTGTCTTGGACGTCAGTCTCCCCCATGCCACCCCCCATACCATCCATTCCTTCCCAGTTTTAATCCTTTATTTTACCTCCCAACTCTCCCTCCACCACCCACCATCCCCACAGTTCCATCCTCCATTTTGATACTTGCAGAAAGCCTTGAAGATAGATCTGCAGGGAAAATGGTGGGTTGTGGGGATGGAGGGTCTGGGACTGCGGCCCCCTAGAGGGCGTAGTGGGCCGTTCAGGTAGAAAATACAATTTGAAAAACAAAATAAACATAAGAGACAACCAAGATAGTGAATGGTGGAAAATGAGCCTCTGTCCTCGGTGCTGAACCTTTCAACAGTTCTCTTATCTTCCAGGAGAAATGGAGTCCAAAGATCAAGGAGTCAAAAACCTCAACATGGAAAATGACCACCAGGAAAAGGAGGAGAAAGAAGAAAAGCCGCAAGACGCTAACAAAAGGGAGGCACCTGTGGCCGGGCCTTCCGATTTGGAAAGCAGTGTGCCTAGAGGAAGTCGCAGGCGGTTCCGCGTTAGGCAGCCCATCTCGCACTATAGATGGGACCTGGTGCATAGGGCTGGAGAGCCCCAGGCAAGGATGAGAGATGAGAACGCGGAAAGGCTTGGGGAGGATGTGAGAAGGCAGCTCATGGAGAAGTTAAGGGGAAGGCAGCTGAGCCATAGTATGCGGGCGGTTAGCACTGACCCGCCTCACCATGACCATCACGATGAGTTTTGCCTTATGCCCTAGAGTCCTGAGGTTTTCTCTGAAGATGATATGGGGACCCCTGACTCTAAAACGTAAATTTTGTCATGTACTGCTGTAAATTTTTTGATGTTACTTGTTCCCATGGGTCTCCACGTCTGCCAGCTTTTAATTGAAACTTGTGTCTTTGACTCAGTCTTAAAATTTTTTTTGTTAGCAGAATTTATCTAATGCATGGAAAGATGCTCATTATATATTGTGAAGCTAATAAAGCAGATTTAAAAGGCATTCTTAGTATTTATTTAAATGCTACTTATATATGCCATACAGAAATGGAAAAGTGGTTGAATTAAATTGTAAAATGATTAATACTGGGACTCATTTCTGTAAAATAAGGCAGACAACCATAGGAAACATTTTAGTACCCGGGGTCCCCCATTTAGTTTGGGTTATGCACATCTCCCCATGGTATAATAATACACTTTGCAACCTATTCCTTCTACTTTTGTGTAGTATACACACACTCCTTTCCACACAATGCAGCTAGCAATCTGAAACTCACTCAGTCCCTTACTTGAGTCATGGTCCACATACTCTCATCTCTGAACAAGTGTGTTTTCCCACCTACCTGCTAACAATCATATTTAGATTGTTTCTATTCAGGTGAATTTCCAAGGTATCTGAGTGTGGACAGTAGAATGGTTGATCCATCTGGCTTAGACTTGTTTTGGGTATATGCACAGTTAGGCACAATTATTTCTTAGGATAAATCCTTACCATTATATGCCTTGCATAAGTGGGCATGTGTATTATTAAAATCAGATGCATCATGGGAAGGGACATGCACATTAGGGAAAATGAATGTACAACTTGATCTGTCAATCAAAGTAAGAGAATCACCCAAACTATGTCCTGCAGTAACCTCTTAAGTCCCATAAAAGTAAGCCCTGAACTATAATGGAGCCCTTGAATGTTCTCAGTCACATGGTTTGCTGTCAATCTTGGCAATGTATCCCTCTATAACCCACACCATTGCTTTGCTTTGAGCAGAATTCATATTGCTTCTTTAGCAAATCTATGAGCCCTTATTTTCAATTCTTTGATTATGAGACCTGGGATGTGAAAACACTTTGTCCAGACCCCAACTACCAGTAACATAAAAGTATGATCTTACACTTTTTGGCTATGTTATAAAACACCTGACATGAGCAACCCAAAAGGTGAAAGGATTTAATTTGATTCCTGATTGTAGATATTTTAGCCTGTCACTGTGGGAAGCATGTTGTGTATCAGAAAGGGTGAGAATATGGACACCACTGCTTTTCTGCCTTCATTCCATCCCTGACCTCAGCCAATGGGACCATACTGTCCTCGTTAGGGGTGAGTCTTTCCTGTCATTGTTGTCACCTTCGTAGAAACAGGGATCTATTTAGTAATCCTTTCGGCAGTTCTAAATCCAATCAATTTGTTGTGAGAAATATAGACTAATAGATTTGCTTGTTTCTCTGTATGTTGGGGAAAGAAATACTTTTAATTATTTTATAAAATAAGAAAGGCCACGGAAGACTCATTAACAGAAACTGAGTCCCTTAGCCACACAAATGAGCCAAATAATTTTTTACACATCAAGTATGACATTGCTTTCACACAGTGAAACAAGGACATAAGTGGCTTATCTGGTTTTCACCCATCCTCATCTGCTGGGTAAGAGCCCTATCTGCATATGTTTCCCTTTAGGTACCAAGCAGTGTTCAAGACCAGACCAGGTTGCACTAGTCCAGCATTCCTGCTATTTCCTGATAAAGAATGCAATGTCTGCTGAACATATTATGATTTCTGTCTGGCTAGGCACAGACATGTTCAAAAAGGAGTAAAATAATATTTGGGTTGGAGCTGTTTCATTTTATTTTATTTTGTCTGAGTGCAGTTCCTAGCTAGATAAATAACTTTGAATGTTTAACTTCTTTTTTTTTCTAGAAGAGATTGCTTGCAATTTATAAAAGAACATTAGAATTATTTAGACATGCCTAAATGTTCCTGACAGTATACTAATCTGTTACCAGGGCAAGAATCACTTGGAGTCCATTAAATTATGGGTTTGTGCATGGATGTAAGGTTCCACCCTAGGTTCACTAAATAGGAATCTAGAATGTTCATTTTTTAACAAGTTTCTTTGGTGATTCTGCAGCATCTAAAAGATTATGGATATGTATATGCTTATTATCTCCATTCTTAGTAGGAACTATAATTAACTTCTAGTGTTTTCCAGTGGATCATACAGAGCTTAAAAGTAATATGCCTACTGTAACCCCCTTTATTTTTCTTACAACCCTATATTTCTTGCTTATCATTGCTTGAGCACTGTCTGAATAGATGCAGACACAATCTTTAGACTGTAAATCTGCATTTGTGAAAACACTGTCTTAGAATTTCTACTGCTGTAATAGAACACCATGACCAAACTTGGGGAGGAAAGATTTTCTTTCACCTTATTAATTATAAGTCCATCCCTGAGGAAAGTCAGAGCAGGAACTCAGGACAGGAACTAGAAGGAAGAAACTGATGCACAGGCCATAGAAGTGTGTTGATTCCTGGCTTGTTCTCTATGATTTACTCATACTGTTCTCTTTGTACCCCAGGACCATCTGAACAGAAGTGCTACCATGGACAGTGGGCTGTAAAATGCTTGGCGTGGCCTACATTTTGATTGCAGCTTTTTAAAAGATCTTGAGGCATAGGACTCAGATAAATTATCCTAGACTTCTGACTTACAATCGCTGGGATCATAAAATCATGTTTACATGTTATGTTTGGAATTAATTTGACAAATAACAGCAAATAAAACATGTATTTCTTTTTATGTATGTGTAAATGTGGGGGTTGTGTATGTCTCTGTGCATGAGCAGGTGTGTGCACATGTATACATGCATGCTGGTGGAGACCAGAAGACAATCTTAAGTATTGTTCTTCGGGTACTGTCCACCTTTTTATTTTTAATTTTATTTAATTATCGTATGTGTATGCATGGGCGTTTTGCTACATATATGTCTGTTCAATATGTTTGTGACTGGTGATTGAGGAGGCCAGATGGCATTGAATCCCCTGGAACTGGGATAATAGACAGTTGTGAGCTGCTTGTGGGTGCTGGGAGTTGGACCCAGGTCCTCCAGAAGAGCAGCTAATATTTTTAACTGCTGAACTATCTCTCCAGTATCCATCATTTTTTTTTTTTGGTTAGGGTCTCTCAATGACTTAAAATCATCAAATAGGTTGGACTGGCTGCCCAGTAATCCCCAAGAATTGAACCATCTCTACATTCCCAGTGCTAAGTTTACAAGCACTTGATGCCATATCCAACTTTCATGTTTTTTAAAACATTGGCTCTGAGGATAAAACTCAGGTCTCAATTATTGCAAGGTAATCTCTCTAGCCAAAAGAGAATGCTGATTGTTTTAAAATATAAAAATAAAACAACTGGAAAATTTTGCACATTAAAATGAACAATGTCAGTAAGTATTAAAATTCTCAAGTTTCATAAACTACATAAGCTAATATAAAATAAATCATCCACAGTGAAAAGTTATATTTTTGGTACTCTTTAGAGAAATTGTGAGTGAGATCATAGGATGAAAAACTGAAATAACCGGCATCTGAAATCTTTTAATAATCTGATTTGATTGTAATATTTATATAATTTCTGATTGTTTCATGGATCTTCTTGCTGTAGGTAGCTTATTGTATATATGTGTAATAATATAAATGTATATATAAAATCAATAAAAATTATAAAAAAAATAAAAAAATAAAGTGAATACATATCTCAGCAAAATGGCCTTCATTTGTTTTCTCAAGAAGCTCAATTTTTGGCTATTAATATGAATAGATAGAGGTTGTAATCTGTGGGTCTAGGGACCTCTAGTATTAGAAATGGTAATGCCCTCTGAGGACTAAAAATTGGTAAATCTGACAATGTACATTAATTTCCATTTCCATGGATAAAGAAATTGCCCATGAAATATCTGGTAGCATAATACTGAAAAGTTTGGGAACATAATTATTTAATCAATGTAATCTCTGTTGCCATGTAGGCATAGTTATAGAAGTATTTTAGCTAAAGAAAATTGATGATGATGATGATGATGATGATGATGATGATTATATAGCAAGAGCTTGTAGATATTTTAAGGTGCTTGAGGTTGACACAGGTAGAGGCTGAATGGCAAATTTTAGATGCTAGTGAAGGTAATTGTAAACTAGATGTCAGAAATGAAGAGTAAGGAACAGCAAAGAGAAGAAAAAATGTAAAATAGGGCAGAAGAAAACCCAAACCCAAACAAACAAAAAACAATTTGTCGAGTTGAACTATAATATCTAGCTGGTCTGGGAAGAAAAAGGCATTAAAACCCAGTATTAATTAGTGAATATTCAGGATACTAAAGTATATGTTTAAATAGAAATACAAAGCTTCAGTCACTGATGAATTTCAATAGAACTAGAGAACAAAACTGATGAGCAACGGAGGGAATAAAATGTACCACACACTTAGAAGCATTGTAGTTAACTGAAGACAACTATGTAAAAAAATTAGATAGAAAAGAGGATATAACAGCATAGGAGCAACTAGAAAGGTAAATATAAAAGGTGTGTGTCTTTTTAAAATGTTACACCCATCCTCAGTCAGTTAAAAAAAAGGAGGGGGTGCAAAAGTAGTGAGTAAATGATAAAAGTGAAGCAATGGAGCTTTGAGTAAACTATCTGTATTAGCTTATCTCCACTGTGTAAATCCAGTGACTGCTGACCTCATGCTAGCAATATGGTATCATTTAATGTAAAACTGAGAAGAAATGCACGCAATTATCTATCAAGAATGTACCATCAGCTTAGCAGCCTCCCTCATAAAGGTGATGAAAACAGTCACTATCCCATGTTAGGAAAATGAAAGATGAAGCTGAGGAAAAAAAGGATCTTTTGTAAAGGAGCTCTAGAATAACCATAAAAGAGAGGCTAAGGGGGAAGCTACATCAAGGCAGGCAGGCAGACACAAGATGTATGCTGTAATCTTCTGAGAAATGACCTCAAGAAAGACTACATGGTGCATGGACAAAGTAGAGGAAGGAAGAGATTATGCAAACATAGCAGTCACTTAAAGGAGTGTTTGAACAAGCATAGACTTTGGAGTGAGGAGGGAAGCCATAGTTCAAATATTGACACCAGCACTTACAAGTCCTATGGCTTGGAACAAAGTTGCATAACATCCCCCTTGGCTGTATTTCTTTTTGCCTTTAAAACATAGAAACTGTTCAATTGAGATGCATATCATATACCAAGTTTTAGTAAATTTGTTAACTCATAATATTACAAAATATGCCAAACTAAAACAAAAAGATTGCATGCATTAAAATTAATAGCTTAGTGTTTAAAAGTTAAGAAAATTGGTAGGATTTAAAAAGCATTTCTTGATCCCAGGCATAATAATTTGTCTCATAGAGTAGTGTACAATATTTGAATCATTGACAAACTGCTTAGGAAAGTTGAGATTTTAGATCCAGTTCATATCAACTATAATTCCAAAGTAAAGTAGTGGTGCATCAAATGATGGAGGTTCAGACTGCTTAGGGATTTAAGATACGGTTTTTTTTTCCAAGTCTACAGTGACCATAAGCTATGCGTGGCTACTGAGAATAAAAACTGTGCATAATGTAATTGGAGATTTGCTAAACGTGTAAAACGTACACAAAATTTCAAAGCCATTAGTATCTTGTTGATGACTTTTATTAATTATTCATTAAAATCATACTATTTGAATATTCTGTCAAAATACATCATTTTTTTCTTTTTCTTTGTTCTTCTCCCATACAAAATGTCCCTGACACAACCTCCCTTCTGTCCTCTCTGATGAGCACCCCCTTACCATCCAATTCACTCCTCCATTTCCCTTCAAAAAAGAGCAGGTCTCCCAGTGATATCAATCGAACATAGCACAACAAAGTTACACTAAGACTAGGCACAAACTCTCATATCAAGGTTGGATGAGGCAACCCAGTAGGAGGAAAAGACCAGGCAAAAGAGACAGACACCCCCATCCCACTGTTAGGAGGCCTCCAAAATCCCAAGCTAAACATTAGCAGCATGTATGCGGAGGACCTAGCACAGGTCCATGCAGGCTCTGTGATTGCTGCTTCATGTTTAGTTGATTCTGTGTTCTCATGGTGTCATTGACCCCTCTGGCTCCTACAATCCTTCCTCCTCCTCTTCTGCAGGGTTCTCAGAGCTCCACCACTTAATGTTTGGCTGTGAGTCTCTGCATCTCTTTCCATGAGTTGCTGGATGGAGTCTCTCTGATAGCAACTGGATTAGGAACCAATGTATGTATATAGCTGAATATCATTAGGAATCATTTTATTGTCCTCCTCCTCCTCCTTTGATCAGTCATGTTTTGTCCTACCCTAGGTCTCTGAGCCATCCAGATTTTTTAATTATTAAAATTAATTTTACTTGAATATTTATACCTTTAAAATTCTGTTTACCACAAAACTCAAAATTAGACACGTAGCTTAAAATATATTTTCACCTAATAGTCATTAGCCTAAATCATTTTAAAATATGCTATATTTCAAAATTAAATTATTATATTTTTAAATTTTTACAATATAAATGATATGCATTCATTTTAAAACACAAAGCTATATTTATTAAACTTTTCTAAATATTCCCATTACTTTTGTGGTAAATATAATTTTATTGCTGAAAAATCTCCAGCTATTTTCTTTCTATTATATATTTCTTCATTCAGATTAGCTTTACATTTTTCATTTAAATTTTTTTCAGAATGTCACATATGAGTAGCATAATTATATCATTTCTATCCTTATCCTCCCACCAACTCTTCTCAAGTCCTCTCAGTCCCTCAGAAATTGACTGCCCTTCTTCAAGTGTGTGTGTGTGTGTGTGTGTCTGTGTGAATACAGAGTAAATTTAGTGTTGCTTATGTGTATTTAGGACTGATCGTTTGGTATTACATAACTATTGGTAGTCTCATGTCTAGAGCAAACTGATTTTCCTTGTCTCAGCAACCATTAATTATATGTAGGCCTTCATCTACTCATGGGGTCCTGTGGTGTTCTCCCCATGCATAATGGCATGTCAACTGGTGTGGTCCTTATGTTATTTAGATGAATGTATTGTTGAGATTTCATGGGTGGAGTTTTGCTGTCATATATTCAGCAGCAGGAACAGCAGTCTTCTGGTTCTTAGCATGTTTACACTCCTTCTGTGATGTTTTCTGAGCCTCAGGTATAAGGGTTGTACTGTAGATGTATCATCCGTGGCTTGGCACCTCACATTCATTTATTCGCTGCATTTCTTCACTTATGGATATCTGTAATAGTCTGTCTGCTGCAAAATGAAAATTCTTTGATAAGAGTGGGGTGTATTTATTTGTGGGTAAAAGAATACTGTGTTTACAATGCAGTCAAAATCATATTGGTTTAGGAAACTGTCCATAGTAGATTCATCTCTAGGGTCCAGAACTTCACTCCCCATTCAGGGTTGAATAATTAATTAGCTAGGTTTGCAATGCTGTTGAAGAATCTCTTCCTATTGAGCAGACCCTAAGTCAAATTAAACACCTATTGGTCAAACACCAACATATAAGTGACACCATTACACTGTTGGGGAATTCTTTCTATCTGCTGCTTATAAGAAATACATCTTAATTTTAATGATAGGCACTGCCTTAGTGTAAAAGAATGAATGAAAGCATTCCAAACAGGACATGAAAGCAGGCAGGCATCCACATCCTAATATCTGATTAAAAAAAAAAAAAAAAGACTTCAAATTCAATCTAATCAGAAGGTTTAAAAGGAGATACTTCATTCTAATTGAGGAAACAATTAGTTAATGAGACATTAGTAGACTAAACATATATGCACCAAACTCCAGTGCACCCAATTTCAGAAAAAAAATGAGGCACTGAGGTTAAAGACACAGATTAACACCAACCTACTAATAGTAGGTTTCAATTCCCCACTTTCTTCAATAGATGAAAAAGTAAACACAAAAACATCAGATACTTACAGCATATTCTACTCCCACATCTTGGGAGACCAAACAAATCTTAACAAATTCAGAAAGATGAAAATCACTCCTCTGTATACTATATGACAATAATACAATAAAACCTAAAACCAACAGCAAACAAACCTCTGGTATGTACACAAACTCATAGAGACTAAAGAGTTCATCAATGAATGAAGAATAAGGTGCATCATAATTAAGAAATAAGTTAAGAATTTCTTGAAGGTAAATGGAAATGAGAAAACAACAGACCAAAAGCTCTGGGACACAACAGAGTTGAAGTACTAACTGAAGAAATAAGGCAAAAGAAGTAAATGAAAGAGATACAAATAGGAAAACAAGAAGTGAAACCATCCCTTGTAGGCTTAGATATTTCAAAAACCTACTTTATTTAGGGTTCTTAAAAACTTCTACCTCCCTTCCAGCCCATAGACCTGAGGTAGGGGAGAAAGAAGGTTAGTAGAAAAGAGGGTTGTGAACCTCTTTAGATTTAGTTTCTTGGGGGGCAAGTCTAGTCTTTGTCATCAGGATGGCAGGAGACCAACAAACAGCAAACAACAGCAGCAATGGCACAACTAAGAAATAGCAAGACTCCGCTGAACTGGCACAAGTCAGAAGATGCAGCAAAACTCCACTAAAGCAGCACAGGTCAGTAGGGAGTGGGAAGACTCAGCCAGAGTGCCATGGAAAGTTCTCTGGAGCATTTCTCTATGCGAAGTGAAGTATAGAAAAGCGAAGACCAGAAAAGAATGTAAAGCACTGTAAAGAGTAGTGATGCAAATGCATTGGCTCACTATCTGTAGGCTTCTACTTAGCCCTCTCAGAGTCCATACAAGGATGTTTTCCAGCTAGCCAAAACACGCCCCTCGCAAGAGCAAAACATCACATGCCCACTTGCAAGTCTGTTTTCACCCCACACTTGAGACCAAAACAAAAACATTATTATATGACACAACTGAGTTTTTAAAGAAACCAGAAACTCCCACTTCAATCTCTATTTGAAGATGTTATGCTATTATATATTAGAAATTGCCGGGGTCCATGCAAGAGGAACATCAAAGCAGCTCTAGAACTCATGGAATGCGGCCCACCGGTTAGCAAGCCCGCATAGCCCCGAGAACTGCGTGTCCTGAGGACTTCATGCTGTTATGGACCATAGCTCTGCTTGTTACCTTTGCGGGCCTTATAATCCCCTTAATATGTAAAATGTGTGAGTACTATAAAGGGGGCTCCCATCCCCCCACTGGGCAGTATCATTGGCATACACAATAACAATGCTTGATCTCTTTCACGCATTGCTGCTGGAGCAGATTAATGATTCAACCACCATCTCTGAAAACAACCTATGGATGTAGATTGATAACAATGATCACTACCCTTAGGAAGAATCTGAAAAAATAGATTGAAAAAATGGATTGTTCAACAAGGCTAGATAAAGATGTGTTTGCTAGTGGCTCTGACGTAGAAAGTCTTAGGGAAGAATAGATTGTGTAGCAAAGTAACATGAAGATGTTTTTGCTGTTGGCCCTGATGCAGGAAATCTTAGGGGACAATTGAAGTTAGGAGAAAGCACACTCTTTTTAGTAAAGCTAGGGACCTTTTGAGGTTGAGAAGCAAGAACAATGGCCCATATAGCACAATTGGCTGATGTGACTCTTTCAAGCTGGGCTGGTGACTGAGATGACGATTGACTTCCTTATTCTATTTTTCTGTCCTCAGCTTCCTGATATGATTTAATAAAACATATTAATGAGTAGATGAGTACCTTTAGGACTTAAAATAGACATGGCTGGTTATTTTTATATAGGAGTTTAGATTTGTGATTCCTTTAAGATCTTCGTAAGATTACTTCTTAAGATAATTGATTCCTTCTTTATAACCACAAATTGCAGCCTGCCAGTAAAGAAAAGCTGGCTGAGAAATTCCCTTGCTTGCTTTATTTTCTGTTAATACATAAAAAGTTGCTTGTGTACAAATGTATGTGGGTTCCCAGAAATAACTTGTTACTCATGTTTGTTCCTTACCCATAAGACATCTGGTCATGTGAAGGTATTGTGGAACTTGATTTTCTTATGTATATCCATTGTAATCATTTATTTATAGAGAAATAGAATGTAAACACATTTTGATTTTTGTACTGCTTGAAAGACTTTGTTGGGGTATATAAACTGTGAAAGGAAAAGGATAAAGATAGAAAGAGAAACAGAAGAAGAAGAAGAAGAAGAAGAAGAAGAAGAAGAAGAAGAAGAAGAAGAAGAAGAAGAAGAAGAAAACAGATAAGATGGGGATAGACCTGGTCTTCTCCAGGAAAGAGCACACCAACTGGTTATCCAGAGCCCGATGATCAATCCTGAAACATCCGAAAGGGAGCCTCTTATGGATGAGGTTGGAGATAGGAAAGGGAAGGTAGGAATGACATAATTATATTAGCATTTTAGGAATAAATGAAAAAATAATAATAAAATAAACTTTAGAAAAAAAAAGAATGGGGATAAGAATGAAAATAAGAAGATAATAATAAAAGGAAGAAGAAACAGCTTGTTGAAACCTACCAGCTGGAGTCTGTCTTACTTCATCATCTAGTGTAAGTGTGTGTGTGTGTGTGTGTGTGTGTATGTGTGTGTGTGTGTTTCCTTTCTTTCTCAGATGCTTGCCACCATCAGCTCTAGCCCCAGCTTGCCACCATCAGTGGAAGTTATTGCCGGTAACTATCAGTTCCAGCCTGGAAGGTTGCCCTCAGAGAGAGTCTACAGTGTCGCCAGCCAGCCACAGGACTCACGACCCATCTCAGTTTTCCCCAGTTGATGTTGAAGCTGGACTTTGATAAGAAATCACAAAAATCCTATCAGAAACTCTTAGAAACTACAAACAGATTCAACAATGTGGCAGGATACATTATTAATTTACACAAATTAATAGTTGTTTTAATACATCATGAACAAACATACAAAGAAAGAGATCATGGACACACTCCCATTCATAGCCTCAAAGAAAACAAAATATCTATGAATAAATCTAACCAAGGTGGTGAAAGACATCTACAATGAAAACTTTAAATCTCTTCAGAGAAAAATAAATACACCAGACAACGGAAAATACATAACATGCTCATGTATTTGGTAGAATAAAAATTGTGAAAATGACCATTCTAACAAAGCCATTTATATAGTCAATGCAATGTCAATGAAAATTTCCCATCTTATGCAGACATTTACATGAAATCATATAAGGCCCTAGTTAGAACAATACCAAGCAAAATGAGCAATGTGGTATAGATTACCATTCCAGACTAAATATATGTTATAGAGCCATAGTAATAAAAATAAATAAAATAAAAATGATATGGTAGTGGTACAATATATGTAAAATGCATATATGTCACAGCAATTAAAGAAAAAGAGATCATTAATTTGGGATAGGTAAATGATGAATGTATAGAAGAGATTAGAGGGAGGAAAGGGAAGATGTGTGTGAGGAAATGACATCATTATAATATCAAAATATTTAAAAAATACAAAAAAATTGAGACAGAGGTGTGTTGTTGTTGTTGTTTGAGACAGGGTTTATCTGTGTAGCCCTGGCTGTCCTGGACTCACTTTGTAGACCAGGCTGTCCTCTAACTCAAAGAGATCCACCTACCTCTGCCTCCCAAGTGCTAGGATTAAAAGGGTGCACCACCACTGCCTGGCTGAGACAGAGTTTTTAAATGAATTAAAATTTAATATAACAGAACTGAGAGAAAACATCAATGATTACTCAATTCAAGCTTGCTGTTGGCTTCTCTCAGCATACAACCTATGGCAAAAATAATACAGAAATGTTTAGCTGATTTTATTTCACAAAAGAAACACTTCTATACTATAAATGCAGTATTAAAGAGATAAAGGACTGAAAAATGATACATGAAAGGAAAGTATTAATAATATAAATACGTGATGAGTTGGGATAAATCATACAGAGAAAGAGCTCAGAAATAAGAAAATAGACAAAAAACGAAGTCTTACTGGAACTAGTAAAATTGGAAGTGTTAACATATTTGTGGGAAATATGATCAGCTTCAGGTTTGACTCAAACTACAAGCCCATAGATTGCATCATTAAAGTAACAAAAACTTTTTTTTGAGACAGGGTCTCTCTGAGTAGCCTTGGCTGTCCTGGACTCACTTTTTAGACCAGACTGGGCTTGAACTCACAGCGATCCACCTGCTTCTGCCTCCCAAGTGCTGGGATTAAAGGCATGCACCACCACTCCCGGCTAACAAAAACTTCTTATGGATCTAGAGGCTGAAGTTTAGCTTGGTGTCAACATGCTCCAGTTCTGGTGAAGGATTTCTTCCTAGTTTCAAGTGGCTCATTTCTTGTTCTATACTTACTGACAGAGAAAATAAATTCATGTCTTTTTCTATTTTTTAGACTTAGTAATCACATCATAAGGGCCTCACTCTCATGACCTGCTCTAATCCCAATTGCTTTCAAAAGGCCTTATGGGCAAATGTCATCATATGGGGGGAGTGGGGCTTTAAGTCGGAAGATTGGGTGGACATCGTCATTCACCCCACATAAATCAATAATCACAAAAATGCAAATGAGAGCAAGAACATTTTAAAGTATCAAGGTGAAAAAGTTTATTAACAGCTAATGTTTTTCTTTCTTCTTTGTTTTCACTCAACAAGATCACATTCAGCTGACCTTGAACTCACTGTCTAGGACACACTGGCCTCCAATTCATGTTGATCTTCCTGCCCCATGAATCCGGGAGTCTGAGTGTGACCTACAACAGCCAGTTAAAAGAGTTAACAGCATTTTACCATTTACATTGGAAATGCTTTATGCTTCATGTTACTCAGTTTCCTTCACTACATAACTTACTATATATATATATATATATATATATATATATATATATATATATATATGAGAGAGAATATCAGAATATCATAAGGGGGTTGAAGTTATGCATCAGAAGGCCAAGCTGAATAACAGATGGTGTTTCTCCTAATGTTGCGCAACTTCTACAAGTGGTGATTCTGGAAAAAAAAATGAGCACTTTCATGCATTGCTGGTGAGTGAATGAGAGTTTGGAAATGTGTATTAAAAGCCTTAAAGTGCATAAATCTGTAAGTACACCCTGAAGAGGCCTTCAATTTGAGGGAGTGGGAGACAGGAGGGAGACGATAGGAAGGGGACATGGGCACTGTGAAAGGGAAGAAAGTGATAAGATGAAGTGTTATGGCTGGGAGTGATGGTGAATGCCTTTAATCCCAGCCCCCGAGAGGCTGGATCCCTGTAAATTCAACACCAGCCTGGTCTACAAAGAGTTCCAGGACAGCCAGGCCTGTTACATAGAGAAACCCTATCTTTAAAAACAAACAGACGAAGATGAAGTATTGTAATTAAGTTTTAGTTAATGAAAAAATTATAAATACTAGCTGGTGGTGGTGGCACACACCTTAAAATCCCAGCACTAGGGAGGCAGAGCAGGCAGATCTTTGTGAATTTAGGCTATCCTGGTCTACAGGGTGAGTTCCAGGATAGCCAGGGTTACACAGAGAAACTCTGTCTTTAAAAATGTCTTTTAAAAAGCTCTAAAACAACTCTGTAACCTGGAACTTCTATGTTTATTACTTGTCACTCAGCGTCTGTTGGCAAGGCAGCCTGGGTCCCACTGCCCACGCATAGGTCCAGGTTCCAAGTCCCCCGGATTGGTCCAGGTGCTGCTTGCCTCCAGACAGGAAGGGAACTGACAGACTTCGAAGCCGAAGGTCTCACGGTCCTGTTTCTTGTTCCAGAAGAGCACAAATCTTTCAGGTTCTCCGCCTCTCCAGGGGAGGTGGAAAATGAGTTTCCACTAGAGTGTTACAGCTTAGCTCTTTTTAGAGTGAGCTTGCGGGTGTCCGAAGGCCGCGGGGAGACTTGGGATCCCCACAAACCTTGGCTGTTACACCTCCTTGAGCTGCTGTGCTAAGCGCAGCAGAGGAAGCAGGCAGACATCCAAAACACACTGGCACGCAGGTCCCATGAGATGTAAGCCCAGCGGTGCTTCACTGGAGTCAGCACTGAGCTGCAATTGTGCAGCACGCCCCAGCAGCGGCAAAGGCAGTTCTGCCATTGCTGCCTGACCACCAGGAGTCCAGCGGCAGTTATCCCCTGGAATAAATGGAGTCTCAGACAGTCATGGTGTAGGAATGGCAAGCGAGAGAGCGCCCCACATGCCAGCCAGCCTTTACTTCTAAACCTTGGGCATTGGGGATGGTTATGTGAGTGAATGTGTCTGATTCAATAGGGCTAAGGATGCCAAGATAAGTAATCTAAAAATAGTACAGTACTTTATTTACACGCAGTAAGAAGGGACCCTATCACAAGAAGGAGAAAACAGTGTTTAATTATCCTATGGATGAGGAGTTAACTTCTAGGTAGGATAAGAGATCATTTGCTGGAGGCTTGGATCTCCTCAGCATAAGGTGGGGGTGCTTCCAGGAATTCCCTGTTACTGCTGACCGGGTTCCTTATCAGGAAAAGGTCTGGCCTGTAATGGTCCTTGACAGCTAAGTGACACTCCTTACAAGATGTGGGGTTATCAGATCAGGTGGAGTTAGAACCTCACTGGGAAAACGGAGTCCACCTTCATAGACTTAATGCAAAACAGCTATCTGGAGAAGTCAGACTCCAACCTTATCCAGCAGAGTCCCACAATGACTATATCCCAGTTGAATAGTCACAAAAGGTAACCCATGTAGAGGCTGTTACTATAGCAGAAAGTGGTTTTAAATGAATTTGAAGAATAATTGGCTGGAACAGATTTAAACATTAAGGAAGTTTAGGATGTTACATAGCTGATCAGGGCTGATGGATTTAGCAAGCAAATGATGTCATTGAGGACACAAGTTCTTTATATCTTTAGCCAATTTTGCCATCTGAAGGCTAGGTATTTATTCCTCATGTAAAAAGATGGCTTAAGATGATGGTAATTGTGGCTACATTCATTTTATTTCTGTCCCCTAGAAAATGAGGCAAATGCTTTCATGCTAACTATGGGATTAAAAAGGCATCCCTTCCACAGGATTGATCCATTAGAAGACGGTTGTCAACTTACAACCAATAATAGCCTCCCAGCAAATTCTAGGTCCTGACACATGCAGAATAATTAAGCTTGGTCCCTTTAAATGCGTAGTGAGCTGATGTGGTGAGGGATACATCTGGAAGGTTATAGCTCTGCTGAGGAAGAATGGAAAAACTGATAGTGAGTAAGTGTATACTACATTAGGAGCCTCAAAACTGGGAATAGCTCAGGATAGTCTGGACCCCCAAGAGGTCTCTGGACAGGAGGCAAATTACAGCAAGAAGACAGTCCAAATAATTTTTGGAAGGAAAGAAGGCAGGACATGAGCAATTGAAATAGTTCAGAATGTGTTGACACTCAGGGAGAGGAGAGTCAGAAAAGTAGTATGAGAAAGAACACATGAACTAACTCAGCATTAAGACCTTTATATGATAGAAATATGAGCGATCTTTGGGACCCTGGAGGTAAACCTCCCCCCCAAAAAAGGGTTCAGTTAATTCAAGTTACCTGGTACAATAAGACTTTTCATTCAGGCCAAATAGAACTCATGTGTCTGCACCCACAGAACGCCTACAAAGTACTGAGCTGGGCTAAAGTCCTTACAGTTGTCACTCTTGTCATACACACACCTCCTTTCTTAGAATGTGGTCCTGTTTGAAGGACCAGCAGCAGATTTGCTAGGCTCATCTCTTTCTCCAGAAGTTGGCACAGAATGCTATTGCACAAGCTCCCTGGAAAGTGAGCACTTTGAATGTCCTAGTTTCAAATGTTGCTAAGGGTTTCAAAGGCTTTCGCTGGGCACTGTTTGTTTATTTAGTAGGCTCGCAGCATACACACCATAGCATACGCTATTCTCCCTGCTTCAGTCTGCTTTTCTCATTTGCTCCCTACAGAAGATAGTACTATTCCCCTATCAAGGTCCAACCTATATACTCCCTCTTGGCAACTTTACTAAACCTATAGATCCTCCCCTTCTTTGACTCCTATTTACTTGAATGGACCTTACATTTTTAAATTGCTTTTCCTAGATGTTATACCTACCCAGGTGCTACATGTTTCTTACTTTCAATCTTACCCCATGAGGTCTTGCCTTTCACAGACCTTAGGCCATGGAGTGATCTGTGATTTGGTTTCTCTGCTTGTCCTTTCTTAATTCAGTCTCCACAAGGAAACAGAGTATGCTCCTCCCTTCAGTTATACCTGCTAAATGTCTCCATTGCACTCAAATACTTATTACAGATCAAACATTTACCATAGCCTTCTGGCCTTGCAAGACCTGGACCATGGCCATCTAGCCAACATAGTCACTCCACCCCTACATTGCTAAGTTCCAGTTACACTGGTTTTCCTTGGTTCTTTTTTCCCTTAGTTCTTAAATGGCCAAGTGTGTTACTGTCACCCAGCCTATATGTATGATGTTTATTCTTCTGTTAGGCTAACTACCCACTTTCATCTTCTACTTACAGCCTTCTCATTTTCTAGTCTAAATTGTTATGTTGTCATCACCGCAGAATCCTAGAGGTGAGCCAGGGATGTAGTTCGAGGGGAGGGAGGATCTTTGCCTAGCATGCATGAAGCCCTGGGTTCAATCCCTATCCTTACATAATTTGTTGATACGCACAAGTAGTCTTACCACCTGGGAATTAAAGGCATGATGATCAAAGAGTCAAGATAATCTTCAACTGCACAGCAACTTTGAGGCCATTCTGGTATACTGTGTCTATGGAAAGAGGGCAGAAGGAGAAATCCTGGAGCTGGGTGTGGTAGTAAGTAATCCCTGAAGTTCAGAGCTGGAATCAGGAGGATAACCACCAATTTAATGTCAGCCTAGATCAATAGTGATACGCTGTTTAAATAGAAGCCTGCCCTTCTTATTTATCACTTTGTTTACTATATCTCTCTTCCACTGGATTGTATATCCCATGCTGATAAGGACCGTGCCTATTTTATTCACCTGGGACTAGCATCTTGTCCAGTGCCTGACAATTGACCTACCTATAGGTATAAGGTTACTGTACAATTCAAATTCTTATTTCTGTGCCTCCCCATACCTGGTTGTAATCCTTGTTCTGAGACTCTCCTGTCTCAATGTTGTGTCAATACTGCTTCCCATTGTCCCCTGATATGACAGTAAAGTGGTAGTGGTTTACAGTCAATTGCTGAGCAGAGGAGAGAATAGGCATGGGCTTCCTGACAAGAGGAGGAAGAGTTAGAAAAGGAAGTAGTAGATTCAGCCACAAGAAAGGTCCCCACGAGGCATCAGGAAGGAGCTGGAGCAGAGAAAGCTACAAAGTACAGGTATCTCTGAGATGTAAGCTGGGAGGAAAACAGATTAGTTTAGAGGGATAAGAATAGTTTAAAAACTGCTTAGTTCTTCTGCTGTGAGGCTTATTATTACACAATATAAAAAGTCTCAATTATTTGTGTTATAGCTGGGCTAAAAGAGGAACTGAGAAGCAAACATAGTTTCATAAAAACTTTAGCATATACGTTAGGCAATTGTATGTTAAAAGGTAAGAAGTTGTCATTTTACATTAAAACTGGACTCATCAGCAGAATGAGTTAGGCAAACTGTTGAAGGATGAGAATTAGAATTAGCCTAAAAGTTCACTCTCCCATCTTATTATCTAATTTCTTTCTTTCTTTCTTTCTTTCTTTCTTTCTTTCTTTTCTTCTTCTTCTTCTTCTTCTTCTTCTTCTTCCTCCTCCTCCTCTTCTTTTTCCTCTTCTTCTTCCTCTTCTTCTTCTTCCTTTTCTTCTTCTTCTTCCTTTTCTTCTTCTTCTTTTATAATCTTGTGCAAGCATAAAAGTCTGGCTGAGTTGTTGACCTGAAGTTTTCCTACTAGAAGGCACCTGCCTAATTCTAGTCAAGAAAAGAGAAATGATGCAATTATACCACAGTCATAAGAATAAAGGAATAATTTTAAAAAGCTTTTCTACACATATAATCCACATTTTATTTATCCACCTATCTGTAGTTGGATATGTAATATGATTCCATAATTAGGCTTTGTGAATAGTGCTGCAATAGATATGGATATGAAATTATTTCTATGGTATATCAACTTAGTGTATAACCAGATGTAATATAACTGGGCCATAAATAGTCCTTATTTATTTGTGTGTGTGTGTGTGTGTGTGTGTGTGTGTGTGTGTGTGATTTGACTGTACAATGGCTTCCATTTGGAGGTCAAAAAACAACTTTCTGAGTTGGTTCTCTCCTTCCACTCAGGTTATCAGCCTTGTGAAGGAAGTGCCTTTACTCACTAAGCCATCTCACCAGCTAGCCTCCATATGGTAACTCCAACTGTAGGTTTTGAAAAGCTGCCATGATGATTTTTCACAATGCTTGGAAAAAATCTGTATTCCCACCAGCAGTGTATAAAGCTCCTTTTTCCTACAATTTCACCATCATTTGCCACATATATCGCTAAATATATATTTTGCTATATATATATATATATATATTTCATATATGGGAACTTATTTTTGGTTTTTTGAGGCAAGGTCTCTCTGTGTAGCCTTGGCTGTCCTAGACTCACTTTGTAGACCAGGCTGGCCTTGAACTCACAGCAATCATCCTGCCTCTGCCTCTCGAGTGCTGGGATTAAAAGCATGTGCCACCATGCCTGACTTTATGGGAAATATTATGGGAAACATATAAAGATATAAAGAAGCCAAATTTAAAACAGCCTAAAATGAAACGTTCTATTCTTTAAAAGAAGGGAGGATTTATTCATTTATTTATTATGTATACAGTGCTTTGCCTGCATGCCAGAAGAGAGCACCATATTTCATTGTAGATCATTATGAGCTACCATGTGGCTGCTGAGAATTGAACTCAGGACCTTTGAAAGAGCAGACAGTGCACTTAACTTCTGAGCCATGTCTCCTGATCTCTTCTATCCTTTTTTTTTTCTAAAAACTTAAAAAATACAGACAAGTTAATCTGAAATTTTAACAGAACAATAATAAACTATACACAGAGGTGGTTCACAATAGTAAACTGCACTATTGGCAATATTCTCTGTCTCTATGGAGGTTCAGATTAAATTGTGGCATTCATGAAAATTACTGCTGACAAAATCAAATCCATAGAACCTGCAAACAGAACTTTTTTTTTTTCTTTACAGGTTAGGTGGAAGCTTCCTGGTGCTAATGGTGCACTTTTGTGACAACTTAGATTAGAGTTTAGGTGACATTTATAAATTCTCTTGCATTTGAGTCTGAAGTAGAAGAACAATAGTTACTCATTTCAGGCTAGAAACTACATGTCTGTGCAAGCCTAATGGCAGATTTTGGAAGATCCCTGCTGGGCTCCTGTATTTGTCTTTCCTCTTCATGTTCAGCACTATAAACAAATAATTCGACACCAAAAGCATGGATATCCTGATGCCCTGCTAAGTTTGTCAACAATCATATTATAGGATGACACCCTGAGTCAGAGGAAGTATCTGAGATGTCACAGACTTGGCTGTAGCCATCTTTCTACCATTGCTCACCAGATTCAGCATCAGATTACCAGAGCCACAAAGAACGTCTGCCTACATTTTTCTTTTATGGGACAGGGCAGGTATTTTTCCTGGAAAAAAATTCTGCCCTATTTGGTCTGTATCTACCTTTTCTCAGCTAAAATGACATATCCATCTTGATTATTTGTTAGTAGTTCCTATTACTGCAATTTTCAGTCTTTCCTAGGCTCTATTCATGTCCAGAATGTCTTTCCAGCATATTATTTTGAAACAGAAGATGTAAAGACTTCAAGGACAGAATGCTAAATATCAGTCCATTTTCTGGGGACATTGGTGACTATAAGAGTCTTCTCTACAGTTTTTGTTTTATTTTGTTTTTGCGCATTTGTATATTATACAGTAAATTAATTCTTGGAAAGAGTGTTGAAAAAAATCATCACTGTAATGTAGTGTAGCAATGGCTTATGGACATCTTTAATTCTTCAACTTTTCTAGAGGATAAATTGTTTCCATGCAGTTCGATGGATGTGATGTCAATGAGTTCTGAAATGTCTTTTTCAACACAAAAGTCCCAGTGTTTTTCAACAGAGGCAACACTAGACTTTGGAAAGCCAACTCTTGACTGTGGCATGAGAATGGATTAAATTCCAAGTTCTTTTTAAAACCACTTCATCTTCATATTTCAGTACAGTGAGTATACTCAAAAACTATGCACTTATTAAAATAAATAAGAAGCTTCCATATATGTATGTATATAATGTTTCTGTAAGTCTGAGAGATATATGTATAATCTTCTGCTTTGTGTTTCATATTTAGGACAACTATTATAATAAAAATTTTTGTCTGTTTCTGTTGGAAGAAAAATAATTCTTCCTGAGGTTATCAAGGTCAATGGGCTTCATAGGGGTTGGGAAATTGTTTAAGAGAGTCATATCAAGTTTTGAATGGTCTACATCAACTGCTATATACTTTGAAATAGTGATAATTTTCACAGTGAGTATTATTTTAGGACTTGAGTTGCCCTGTGGGTAATGTTTTAAATTGATATAAATGACACACAAAAAATGTGATGATTATGAAAAGAGCAATGACAAAAGTTTCAACATTAGAAACATTTATATCTATCTGTTGATAGTAATTAGGAGACTCAACAATAGTTGATTATACAAGGAATATTTTGCATACACTTTAATTAAGAAAAAAGCCATATAAGCCATATGGTTTGTGAAAATATGAAAAATTTCACCATATTGTATATTTGTCATTCACACATAAATGAAGCTATTCTCTTTTCCTCTTGATATTAATAATGTTTATATTTGAAAATCTAACAATTAATTGATAAAATAACAAATATTTGTGCAGTAAACTAAGAAAGCAATATTTATTAGCAAATCAGCAAGTGATAATTTTAGAGCTACACTAAATTAGTTTCCCTAACTTGATCAATATTTTTTATTAAGTGTGGGTCTCACTATTTTTCTTATGCTGGTGTAAAATCTCTGGACTCAATAATCCTCTTGCCTCAGCTTCTTGAGGTGCTAAGACTACAGACACATTCCACTGCCCTTCACTAAGTTGTGTTGTCTCATTGCTACCTTTCTCTGGGCTTGGGGGGAATGGGGGGTGAACCCACAACCTCAGGTCTATTAAGTATATGCTCCATCACTGAACTACACCCCAACTCCTTAACTGATTCTAAGATTGACTGAAGTGACTTAAGAACTCGGTGGTTCTCCTCTTCCCTGGGAGGCTGTTGTCCACCAGCCCACCAAGTCAAGAGGAGCAGAAGACAAGATGCAGGGCCCAGCAGGCCATAAGCATGACAGAGATTGAACATTCCAGGAACAATTTCAGGAGCTAGTTCAACTTTAATCAGGGAGAACAAAGGCTATATACCCCTTGGGGAGTGGGTGGGTGGGCTTCCAGGATAGGGGTACATAATTGGCTAGAGCCCAGCATTTTTAGGATGTTGTTTTGCATTTGGCAGCATGCTCCTATCACATGAATGAGAACACATTACCTAGTTATCCTACAGCAGCAGGGAGGGGGGAGCTAGCAGGGAGTTGTGTCAAGGGCCATCTACGTCTAAAGACACTCTCCATATGGAGTCAGGCAGAGAGCCGGAGGCCCTGCTGGGGAGAGGGAGACCTGCACCTAACACTGAATTCAGAATGGCTATCTGCATCAGGAGGACTGCAACCTCAAACAGCAGGGTTCTTCCAACAGAATTCCAGCTTTTTTGGTCCTTCCATGATGATTTATAAGTAGTTAATTGTTGATAGAGAGATCCTTTTTTAACTGTGTATCAACTGATGAACTTACATGATCATATAAATAATATCTCATCCATCATTATGTAAGTACCCCTGATTAGTTCATAAAATAAGAAGCAAAGAGAGGACTAGTTGGGGAAAGGAAGGGGTGAAGAGAGGGCTATAGAGGGTGAATATGATCAAAGTATATATGTATGAAAATGCTATAAAGAAACAACGATGATTAATTTAAATATGCTAACAACTAAGAAAGCTTGTTTGGGGGCTGAGAACATATCTCAGTGCTAGAGTGCTTGCTTGGTGTGAGCCACGACCTGGTTTCAAACTTTTCAAAAAATAAAAATGAATGCTGGTTTCTATGCTATACTGAAGCTTACTATATTAGCAATTCCAGAGTATAAGCTAGAATTGTTCCCACTGTTTAGATGAGATTACTAGTGCCTTTTTACTACTAATACCTCCAAAAGCCCCAGTGAATCTCTCCTGAGTAGAAACTCATTTGTTATTCTGTCTGAAGGCTGGTGTTAATTCCAGTTACCCACTGTGCTGGTCTCTGATGAGAGCCAATATAGTACTTGAGAGGAGAGACTATTTGAAAAGCAGCAGTAAGAAATACTGAATGGCACAATTATGAAAAGCAGAAAAAAAAATTAAGTTCTCTAGGATGCTATATAGGACCTTGGGGATTGGAAAAGAGGGCCATCTAGTGGAATTAGAGGAAGGTCAGTTACACATGTATACCCATTTGGTTAGTTGTTTGGCTGAATGGGGTGTGTGTGTGTGTGTGTGTGTGTGTGTGTGTGTGTGTGTGTGTGTGTGTGTCTGTGTGTGTATTCCCCTTCTAATACGATATAAAGGTTTCTAACCATATTTGCTGAAGGAGAACTCTGCTAGCATCAATCAACTAACGTTATACAATGTGTTAGTTAATTGTTGCAATAGCATGCTTTAGAGAATCAATTTAAAGGAAAGTGTTTTTGGTTCAAAGTTACAAAGTTTCAGTCCATCTTGGTAGTTACTGTGCGGTAGAACAGAACAGGTCATATCACAGTGTCCAGGAAAAGGGTAGAGAAAGCATGAATGCCCATGTTAGCACCTTTCTTCCTCTTTCTTTCCTTCTATTTGGGCCCAAACATAGACGAATATAGACAATGCCTATATTCAGGGCAGGTCTTTCTCTCTTAGATAATTTTCTTGGAGAATACTCTCTGTGGATGCACTTAAAATTATGTTTAGCTAAAATCTAGGTACTTCTCAATCCAATCAAGTTGACAATCAATATAACTAAGAAATAAAATAAATGGAGATTCCAAGATGGTGGTACCCTGTGTGTACAATGTCTAGGCAGCAGACTGACTGAAGGGAAGGAGTTGGAGAAGATCAGAACCAGCACCCCCTTTATGGCTGGAAGTCCCCCAGGTTCGGAATTCACAAACTTTAAGCACCCTGCATTCCTCCAAATACTGGAGCAGGCATCAGGCCCCATGTGAACAAAGGATAGGTGAAGCAAAACCAAGTTTGGAGAGATGAGTCAGGCACATGCCACAAACCACATTAGATGCTATCATGAGGAGACCTGTGGGACATCCTAGCAGCTTTGGGCTTGGATCTACCTGTCCACCGCTTACTGGCCTGGCCCAATGAGGACACAGAGAGCTAACAAGCAAAGGCGAGTCAGGTATGGGCCACAACTCACATCAGTTGAAATCCCTGAGAGACCCGTGGGATACTCAAGCAAGCAGCTCTGGGCTTGAATCTCTCTCCACCCTCCTGCTACTTACTGGCCTGGCCCATCGGGGACACAGAGAGCAAACGGACAGAGCTGAGTTGGGTATGGGCCACAACCACATTAATTGCCAACCCAAGAAGGCCTGTGCGTAACCCAAGCAGCTTTGGGCTTGGACGTCTTTCTGCTGGCCTGCTGCTTACCAGCCTGGCCCATCTGGGTCACAGAAAGTGAACCAACAGAACTGAGTCAGGTTTTGGCCATAACAAACATTATCCACCATACCAAGGAGGCCTGAGGGACACCTAAGCAGCTTTTGGCTTGAAGTGCTCTTTTGCCTGACCCAACTGGAACACAGACAGGGAACCCAGCAGAGCCAAGCTGGGTGCAGGCTCCAACACCCATTTTCCACCATCCTCTGAAGGCCTCAGGGGAGCTCTAGCAAACAGCCTTAAGCTTGGAGCTCCCCCTGCCGGGTCCCCCAACCTGCCTGGCCCATGTGGGACACACAGACAGTGACCCCATTGGAGGAACGTCCAGGACTGTGAACACTATAGATAACCAGATGGCTAGAGACCAGCATAAGAAGACAAACAACAAAACTTAAAACCATGTTATATATACCACTGGAAACCAGTGATCCTACCACAGCAAGCCCTGAAGGTATAAACACCCACAAAATGCAAGAAGAAGATTTTAAGTCTGAGGTGATGAAAATGATAGAATCCTTGAAGGAGGAAAATAAATCGCTCAAAGAAATACAGGAAAATACATTAAAATAGATTAAGGAATTGAATAAATCCTGTAAAGAATTACAGAAAAATCAATCAAATAGGAGAAAGAAAAGAAAAGAAAAGAAAGAAAGAAAGAAAGACTACTATTCAAGACCTAAAGATGGAATTAGAAGCAACAAAGAAAACACAAGCTGAGGCACTCTTAGAGTTGGGAAACCTGAGGAAGAGAACAGGAACCATGGACACAAGGAATGACAACAGAATATAAGAGATGGAAGAGAGAATCTCAAGGGTAGAAGATACACTTGAAGTTATCAATACATTAAAGAAAAGGTTAAAACTAAAAAGTTTCTGACATAAATCATCCAAGAAATCTAGGACACTATATATTAAAAAAAAAAAAAAGTAAGAATAATAGGAATAGAAGAAGAAGACTCCAAGCTTCACAACTCAGAAAACATTTTCAACAAAATCATAGAAAAAAAATTTCCCTAACCTAAAGAAAGAAATGCCCATAAACATACAAGACACCCTTAGAATTCCAAATAGATTGGAACAGAAAAGAAAATTCTCCTGCCACATAATAATCAAAACATTAAATGTACAGAACAAAGAAAGGTATCTCCACACCTGATCTCAAGTTGTACTTCAGAGCAACAGTAATTAAAACGACATGGTAGTGGCCTACAAATAGACAGGTGGATCAACAGAATCCATTCAAAGACCCAGAAATAAACCCACACAGCTATAGACACTTGATTTTTGACAAAGAAGCCAAATCCACACAATGGAAAAAAGATAGCATCTTCAACAAATGGTGGTGGTCTAACTAGAGGTCTACTATTAGAAAAATGCAAATAGACCCTTATTTATCACCTTGCACAAAACTAACATTCATGTGGATTGAAGACCTCAATATAAAATCGGACACACTAAATCTGTTAGAAGAGAAATCAGTTAGAAAAAAAAGTGGGGAAGAGCCTGGAACACATTGGCACAGGAGACAACTTCCTGAACAGAACACCAACATCCCAGGATCTAAAACCAACAATTAATAAATAGGACCTCATGAGGCTGAGAAGCTTCTGTAAGGCAGGAGACACTGTCAGCAGAACAAAGCAACAGCCTACAGACTGGGAAAAGATCTTCACCAACCCTACATCTGACAAAGGGCTAGTATTCAAAATATATGAAGAACTCAAGAAATCAAACACCACCAGGGCAAATAAATTTAAAAAGGGATACAGAACTAAACAGAATTTTCAACAGAAGAATATCAAATGGCCAAGAAACACTTAAAGAAATGCTCAACTTGCTGGAGAGATGGCTCAGCGGTTAAGAGCGCCACCTGCTCTTCCAGAGGTCATGAGTTCAATTCCCAGCAACCACATGGTGGCTCACAACCATCTATAATGTAATCTCATACCCTCTTCTGCAGATAAAGCACTCATATACAATAAATAAAAATAAAAAAGAAATGCTCAACATTCCTAGTGTCATCAGGGAAATGCAAATCAAAATGACTCGAGATTCCATCTTACACCCATCAGAACGGCTAAGATCCAAAACTCAAGTGATAGCACATGCTGGTAAGGATATGGAGAAAGGGGAACACTCCTTCATTGCTGGTGGGAATGCAAACCACTTTGGAACTCAATCTAGCACTTTCTCATATACCCAAAAGATGCTCCAACATACAACCAGGACATTTGTTTAACTATATTCATAGCAACTTTATTCGTAAATAGCCAGAATCTGGAAGCAACCTAGATGTCCTTCAACTGAAAAATGGATAAAGAAACTGGTACATTTACACAATGGAATACTACACAGCTATTAAAAACAAGGAAATCCTGAAATTTGCAGGCAAATGGATGGAACTAGAAATGATCATCCTGACTGGGTTAACCCAGACCCAGAAAGAAACACACAGTATATACTCAGTTATAAGTGGATATTAGCCAAATAATACAGGATAACCACACTACAATACACAGACATAAAGAAACTAAATGACAAAGAGGACCCTGGGGGAGAATGCTTAATTCTCATTCAGAAGGACAAATAGAATAGACACTAGAAGCAGTTGAAGAAAAGGGACAGGATGGGAACTACCACAGAGGTCCTCTGAAAGAGTCTACCCAGCTGGGGATTGAAGCAGATGCTGAGACTCACAGCCAAACTTTGAGATGGAGTCCAGGGAGTCTTATGGAAGAGTTGGGAGACAGAAAAACCTGGAGGGGCCAGGAGCTCCACAAGCCGACCAATGGAGCCAACAAATTGGTGCAGAGGAGGTGGGTGTTGCAGAGACTTCATACCAACCAAGGACCTCATGCTGTGGACCTAGACCCTCTGCTCAAATGTAGTACATAGGCAGGGAGTAGAGACCACTTCTGATATGTACTCTATCCTCCCAATGTTGATCCTTGCCCCTGGTGGGGCGGCCTTGCCAGGCCACAGAGGAAGAGGATACAGGCAGTTCAGATGAGACTTGATAGGCTGAGGTCAGATGTTAGAGGAGGAGGGCTCACTTTTTCTGAGGACTAAGGGAGGGAGGGAGAGTGGGGTCAATAGGCGATGAGGGAAGAGGCTACAATTGGGATGTAAAGTGAGCAAATTAAAACTTTAAAAATTAAAAAAGAAGTAAAATAAATTACCTGAAACTACATAGGTAGTCTTGAATGTATAATACATACTTTTTAGGCATCACTCAGATAGCAATTTCATATTGGGTAATGTGGTGGTTTAAATAAGAATGGCCAAGGTCTTGAGAGATGGGTCAGTGGTTAAGAGTACTGTCTGCTCTTTGAAAGGTTCTGAGTTCAATTCCCAGCAATTATACAGTGGCTCACAACCATCCACACTGGGACCTGATTCCCTCTTCTGGCCTGCAGGTGTATGTGAAGATAAAGCACTCACAGATTTGTCATCAGGGAGTGACACTACTTGAAACGATTAGGAGATGTGCACTTGTTGGAGGAAGTATGTCACAAGGGGTGAGCCTGGAGGTGCCCAAGCCAGGCCCAGAGTCAAGTCAGTCTCTCTCTCTCTCTCTCTCTCTCTCTCTCTCTCTCTCTCTCTCTCTCTCTCTCTCTCTCTCTCTTTCTCTCTCTCACACACACACACACACACACACACATCTGTGAGTATCCAGATGTAGAAGTCTCAGGTACTTCTGGCTGTGTGTGATCATAGTTCCTGCCATGATGAGAATGGACTAAACCTCTGAAACTGTAAGTCAGCCCCAATTAAATGCTTGCTTGCTTGATTTTCTTTTCTTTTCTTTTTTTTTCTTTTTGAGACAGGATTGGCTATCCTGGAACTTGCTCTGTAGACCATGCTGGCTCAAACTCAAAGGTTTTCCTGCCTTGGCCTCCCAAGCGCTGGGATGAAAGGCATGTGGCTATATGTTTTTTAAACAAGAGCTGTGGTGGTAATGGTGTCTCTTCACAGCAATAGAACACTGATTAAGACAGGTAGAGATTGGATTATTAACCTAAACCTTTATTGTTTCTATAAGGTATAAGAAAGAAAGTAGCAACAGTGTCTAACATCAAGGATAACTTTCATCTCTTCCTTTGGAATTTTAAGAGGCAACTCATGACAAACATGAAACAATGACATTGGTGGAATTGTGTCTTGTTTTTTTGTTTTGTTTTGTTTTGTTTCTATTTGAGTTTAGTATTAACCTAAAAAACCAACAATTGCTCTGAGATTTCACTAGATCATAGCTCTCACTAAAGCCAACTATTGATTGTGGTCTAATGGATTTCAAGAAAAAAAAAAGGAAAAGAGATGAGAAAAAAAGAAAAATGAACACAGCTTTAAAGGAGGTAGAAAAGTCTTGGTCTGTAAGCTTGGGGAAACTGTTCACATCTAGGATGCCATCAGTTTCTAGGTACAATGTTTAGCATCAACAAGTATATAATAAGAGTATGGGTGACTCAGTCACGAGATATACATCCAAAATTTAACACCTAGAAGTATTACTGCAGCCTGAGTGATGAGAAGAACCTGGTATCATATCTTCCAAAATTATCCAAGAATCATCTTCCTCTGGTGTCAAGCCCAGAAGACACAACTCCTGGGTTCTCTATATGAGTGGGATTTTTTTGGTTCTGTGACTATTTCATAAGGAGTTAATATGTGTTTGCTAATAGAATGCATATAATTGTCATTAAGGGAAGAAAAAGAATTCTGGAGAGATGGTTCAGCAAGTAAGAGCAGTTCATGTTCTTTCAGAGGGCCCAAGGATACAAGTTTGGTTTCCAGCACCCATATGGCACCTCAAAACCCTAATAACTCTAGTTCTGGGGCATATAATACAATATTTTGCCTTTTGTAGACACAAAGAACACACATGATGAACATATAAAATTCAGGCACTCACACATATACATAAAAAATATTTTAAAAGCCAAATCAAAGTGTAGAGGAATGTTAATTCAGAACATGGCTGTTCTGCCAAGAGATTACATCCAAAGACCTTCTAGGTCTATGTGATCCAGCTGTCAAGAGATCACATCCAAACATCTTCTAGGTCTGTGTGATCTGGCTAGAATACAAACACACCTTTAGTCTAGGAGACAGGGGCAAACAGATCTGAGTTCAAGGACAGAATGGTATAGAGCAAGTATCAGGTAAAGAAAAGCTTAGGTCCAGGCATGGTGGTGGTACATACGTTTAATTCCAAATGAAGGTAAAGTTAGGTTGCATTAAGGAAGCACTCATGTTTGAAAGTGATGGCTAATTGAGTGGCAGAAAAAATGACAAATTAGAGAAGACTGACAAAATAGGATATGCCCAACTCATGAGAACAGAGAGGAAAGGGAAGCTACTTAAGAGGCAGTTTTACAGGAGCAAGGGAAGCTGGAGAGATGGCTCAACAATTAAGAGCACTCTGTGCTCTTCCAGAGGTCCTGAGTTCAATTCCCAGAAACCACTTGTGGCTCACAGCCTTCTATCTATACTGGGATCTAATGCCCTCTTCTGGCATGCAGGTGTACATGCAGATAGAGCACTGTATACATAAAATACAGTTTTACAGAAAGAGGAGGTAGTTTTACCAGGACGGGAACAGAGAGATGGATTGCAGAGATAGCACTCAGGTGAAGACTGAACGGACCAAAAAATGAGAAGAAGCCAGAAGATTAGAGCAAATTGCTGAGTTAGTTTGAGGCCAAGCAGAGCAATTCTGGGCCAAGAGAGAAGCCAAATTAAATAATTCAGCTGGGAGAAGAGTTTGAGGCAAAAAAGCTGAGTTGAACCAGCCCAGAGCTCAGAAAGAACAAGTAAGGGTGAGCTTATTAAGCAGTAAGTATCAGAGGCTGAAAACATTTTAGGCCTAGGTTAGATTATACAGAGGCTGGAAGCTTCCAGGACTAGACCTAGTTTAGAAGAAGAAGGCAGTTAGCCTCTCAGACAACAATTGAGCCAGGAGACTAAAAGATACTTTTACATCAAGGCAACGCAGTATATTTAATTAACTAAGCCAACTTAAGGTTTAAAATGTCATTTGTGTTTGAATATTTCCAAAGAACAAGGATGCTAGGAATAGTGGTAATGACATTTTTCTAGTTACATTTATTTAATTCCATTGTAACTTGCCCTGTAAAATGAGCACCACTATCATAGATTTCTCCATAAAAGATAGATGTCTTCAGAGCTGGAGATACGGTTTGCCAGTTAAGAGTTCAGGCTTTTCTTCCAGAGGACCAAAGTTCAGTTCTTAGCGTCCATGTCAAGCAGCTCACAACTACTTATAACTCCAGCTCTGGGGGAGCTGACATCTATTGTGACCTGCCACTGACCATGGCTGGTTAATTGAAGTTGAATTTGAGATTCAACAGGACCAGGGAACTCAAGGCTAATGCTGTTTCAGAGTTCCTTTAGTGGTATTATGTGAAGCTTTTATTCCAGATGGTTCAAAGTTCAAAGCAAGGATAGAACATTGAAAATCATACGGGGAATATTTCAATACAATCACCAGATAAGTTCAATATACAGAAGGCCTTATGACTGAATGAGGGATGTTTGCATAATGACCTTTAACATGCTAAGCTGTATTGTGGAAGGGTGGCATCTTGCCCAGGCAAAGGGAATTAACAAAGTTCTATGGGAACAAGGTTCACACAGCAGGATAATGTAGGAAAGTCTATCATACTCAAGTTACAAATAGTCTTTTCTGACCTCTGTGGACACTGTAATCACATACACTACATAATTAAAATGTTTGTGCAAAAGAGATATGTTCTCTAATAAGCTGTTGGAGCCCATTCTTACCAGAGGGAGGAGACCTGGATGTCTGGAACATCTTCCCCAAATATGGTCCTTGAAAAGAAGTCCCTTTTGTGATTGCAGCCTTGGATTTTCTCCCTTCTCTCAGAGCCCTCAACACTCTCACCCTCTTTTAGGAAGCTATGGGTAGTACTTTTGGCTTGGGTTGGATCTTTTTCCTCCATCTCCTGGATCCATACCAATCTTTGCACAAGAATACTAATGTGAGAGGCCCACCTGCAGCCATGCTGGTGGAATCACCTTCCTATATAAGAATACCTACACAGGTATAAAGTTCACAAACTGTTGTTAGAACATACTGATGCTTCATTGATGGTGGCTACTGATAGAAGAATATGTGTAAATATCCAAACGGTCCATCATGTGGTCGATATACTATCTTCTATAAGTTGTATACTCACTGGTTATGAGTTATTCAGCAATTTGAAACATTCACCCTACCAATAATTTTGTCATAATTGAGCTTATTTTATCTGCTTCATGAGTTGAGGGGTACATAACATTTAGCAATGGGAGCTTAAACAACTTTGCAAAGATTGATGAACCATCTTGCTTCTCTGAGTAGTTTCTTAATGTGTTTGTATACTCTCAGATATCAGTTTTACCTATGTCATTTCAGATATCAATTTTATTTTAAAATGTATTGTGTTGTCTATTAAATAAGTCACTGTAGGAGAGTTAATTTGGAACAGTTTCACAGTATTCATTACCACAAAATGACTTATCACAAAAATATGCCAGGGCATTTGCTGGATATTCGATTTAAATGGTATTTTCAGACTTAGTAATAGCAATTTTGACGATAATATTATAGAAGAATGAATTCAACATGAAGCCAAAATTTTATGAGAGTCCTATTGAAAGAGAGACGCCCCATTTTGTCCTATAATATGCCAAAATCATGGACTACACCAAAACATAGGCTACATAAGTATTTACTCAGTAGCCTCACTATATAACAAACCCAGGTAAAAATAAAAGGTTAAAATTGGGAAAAAGTAAGGTTCCTTATTAGCTAGTTTAACTTTCTTCCGGCTCTTTAGCACAGAACCCATTAATAAAAAGTATTTGCCCCAGAATACTTGATGGATTATCTCATAATTTTCTTAGTAAATTAGAATACTATAGACTGTTGATGAAAGGCCTGTTACAGTCAACTATTTTGAATCAATAGAAGCATTTGTTAATGAGATATTGAGATGAGAGGCTACAAGTCACTATGTATCACAATGTATTAAATGCCTATGAATCTCGAACAAATTTCCAACCTCATCCATTTGGTCTTTTATTTGATGAGACTGGATTACTACAAAGGAATAAAACATGAATTCACAAATAATTAATTTATTCCTTTATTTGTTGGTCAGGACTCTTAAATTGCTTTGGGATTTTAGTGGATATTGGAGTAAGTTCAAGGAAAGGTTTAAAATTAATTTTTGAGTCCAATAAGTAGACTTCATCCTGAACTAGGAGCTCAATTAAAAGCAGAGTAGAGTTTTTAAAAATACACTTGTAAGGGCTGGAGCAATGGCTTAGAAATTATGAATACTTTCTGCTCTTGCAGAGAACTTTATTTCCGTTCCCAACACCGATATGCCAGTTCCTAACTGTTTGTACCTCCAGTTCCAGGTGATCCAACTCCTTTCCTGACCCCTGTGAGCTCCTGTATACATGTGACGCACAGGCATAAGCTTAGGCACTGTGCTGGCTAGCTGTTTGTCAACTTGACACAACCTCAAGCTGTTTAGGAAGAGGAGACCTGAGTGAAGAGCATTTTCCAAGCAGATTGACCTATGAGCAAGCCAATAAGCAATATTCCTCCATAATCTTTGCATCAGTTCCTGCCCAGTTTGAGATCTGCCCTGACTTTCCTTAGTGATGGACTGTGATGTGGAATTGTAAGCTGAAACAAACAATTCATTCCACAAGTTGTTCTTGATCATGGTGTTATTTTTTTCACAGACTAGAAACCATAAATACAGAAAAGGACACACACACCCACACACACACGCGCACGCACGCACGCACGCATGCATGCAGGCACACACACGCGCACAAACAAGTAAACATTAAAATTCAGTGATTTTCTGTTTTGTTTGTTTCTTTTATTTTTTATTTTATTGGGGGAAGTTGCAAGGCCAGATACAGAGGGATGGGGAGATTAGTGGGATTGGGGTGCATGATGTGAAATTCACAAAGAATCAATAAAAAGTTTAAAACAAGCAAACAAAAAAAATTTGGTTTGTCTTTTCTGGCCATGGTGGTGCATGATAATGATCCCAGTACTTGGGAGAGAAGCAGAGGAAGATAATTTTCTGTGCATGTAAGTCCAGCCTGGTCTATATAGCAAATTTCATTCAGGACATCAGGAATGCATAGAGAAAGACCCTGTCTCAAAAAAGCAAACAAAGTGATCATTTGTCTTTTAAAAGATGTATATGTTAATATTTGTATATGTAAATATGTGTGTGTATATATATATACCCTGTCATCTGCCTATCAATCTATTATTTAAAAATCATGCCCATAATATTTTTAGAGGCCTCGTAAAGCAAAACCAAAACAAAACTAACAAACAAAACCAAAGAGCTCATAAGATTACATATTTGCAGTTACAAACCAAGGACAAGAAGACACAAAGAAACAAATGTTAAGAGAATCAGGGTATCTTGTATAGTTGTTTTGGCTATCAGAGCCGCTATCAGCCATAAATTATACTTTAATTAGTTAACAAATCCCTCTGAATGAAAAGATAACTTCCATGGTAGGTTTTGTAAAGTAGTTAAAGAGACTCTCCTATCAGAACCAAGTCAGTTGATGTTCTTGCCACTTTTAGAGGAGATCAGGTGCATTCAGAGCAGTATAGCCATAGATGGGGCCCTGTTTGGAAAACTTCCTTTTTTCCTATGTGATAATTCTCATATATCATGCTAGACTTACTTTTCAGACCATTTAAGATTCTTTCAAGACGAAGCTGAGAGAGATAGCTCAGTGGTTAGAAGTTCTTACTGCAGAAGATCTGAGCTAGATTCACTGCCTCCATGCTGAGTGACTCACAACTGCCTGTAACTCCAGCTCCAGGGGATTGAATGCCTCTAATCTCTGAGAGCTCTCTCTCTACCCTCCCCCTCTCTCCCTCCTCCCTCCCTCCCTCTCTTCTCCCCTCTCTCTCTCCTCTCTCACACACATATATAACTGAAAATGATTTTAAAATCTTTTTTTTAAATATTCTTTTCAGAGGTAGAAATAACATGAGTTTTCAACTCTCCTGAACCACAACTATTTGTTTGTGTGCAAAATTTGCTAAGATCAAAACTCACACATGTGATTTCCTTACTTTTCTCAAAAGTACATAAAAGTTTATGAGCATCTTTATCAATTGATATAGGAGAAGGTAAATGTGTGAAAACTCTAAAGTACCAATTCAATACATTTCCTATCATACCTGGCACATATACAATTTTAAACAAATTAAAACTTGCTCATTGTCGTCATTCATATATCTAGCTGTCTCTAGTAAATGTAGCCCATTTCCCTGAAAATGCATGCATTCTAAGCCTGAAAATTTTATGCATAAAAGTAGCTGAAGGTAACCAGTTTCTGGATTTTCTATCATATCTCACTGGTGTGTGTGTGTGTGTGTGTGTGTGTGTGTGTGTGTGTCTGTCTGTCTCTCTGTCTTTAGTGGCACTTATGTTGTTTTAGATTCTACAGGTCTGTAGTATATTTTAAAATCAATTTGTTCCAGTTTTATTATTTTTGCAGATTACTGTGATGGCTAGTCTTGGATGTCAGCTTGACTACATCTGGAATCAATTACAACCCAAGCAGCTGGGCACATGTATGCAAGACCTTTCTTTCTTTCTTTCTTTCTTTCTTTCTTTCTTTCTTTCTTTCTTTCTTCCTGTTCTTCCTTTCCTTCTTCCTTTTCTTTCTTTCTTCCTTCTTTTCTTTCATTCACTTTATATCCTGAATGTAGCCTCCTCCCAATCCTATCCTCCCTCCCTCTCCCCTCTATCCTCTTCCACTGCTCTTCAGAAAAGGGGAGCCCTCACCAACAACCCACCCCAGCGCATCCAATTGCATCAGGACTGAGCACTTCTACTTCCACTGAAGCCAAAAGAAGCAGCCCAGCTAGGGGGTGCCCATTGGCTATATTTGTGTAGGGAGCCTTAGTCCAGTTCATGTCTAGTCCTTGGTTGGTGCTTCAGTCTCAGCAGGCCCCTCTGGACCCTGGTTGACTAGATCATTTGAGGTGGGAAGACCCACACAAATCTGGGCCATATTTTTGGTGTCCACCCACATAAAAGGACATGAAAGTATCAGTTGGGTCTGGATTCCGTAGTTATGCATTTTGATTGGTTCTAGTTTTCTGCAGTGCTTTCCTTCTGTTTCAAAGGCAAGTTTCTTTGATGAGGAGGTGAGGACGATATTTATCTTTATAAGGACAAATATTTACAGATTGTAGCTGTGGATTATGCTGGCTTAGTATAGTATTGGTTGCACATTCTTCCCCCAATAACCACAAGTTCACGAGCACTAAGTAGTTAGCTATGTTTGCCAGTACCAGGCATGTTGAGAGTTTCTTAAGTCCAGTTACAGAGATGTTGGTTACCATTAAGATATGAGTGTCACTACTGTACCCATAGGGTTATTGTGCCATACTAGTCATTGGTGTGCCTTATAGGCACCATAACTAGGTAGTACTGTTGGTTGCCTTCCCACCTTGGAAGTTTTCACAGAGCTATCTGGTACTATGAAAGCTAGTTCTCAGGGAGGGAGCACTTATGTCAGTTCCATCTCAGGTGTCTCTGAACCCTGTTTTTGAAGTGAATAGTGTCTTCAGCAATAGGTACTTACCTCCCACCTCAGGGGGATAATCAAGGGTAACAGAAACAGCTCTGGCCAATAACTCAAAAAAGATGTTTTCATGTTTAATATTGGGGCTTTTGTTAGGTGGTATTCAGCTCTTAGAGCATTGTCAATCCAGATAAGAGATCATTAAAATCTATATATGTATATTTGTATAAAGGATTATGTGCATTATAGGTGTTTTGGGATAAATAATTAATAGCATGATTCCTTCTGGCGTTTTCAGACATTATTAATTTTTTTTTAACTTACCTCCATCCATCTCCAATGAATATATCTACAGAACAGTCCCACACCTAATGCTCAGCGAACACTGCAGAAGAGATTGTGGAAAGATTGTAAGAGCTACAGAATCAGGAAGTTTGCAAAGTGAAATTGTGTCTCCTAGCAATGTCAGAAGCTACACCAATAAAGTCTCAGCAACATGACTGCCCAAAAGTGACTGGAACAATAATGACACCAATGAACATGCCAAAGAGGATGGGGAAAAGCCATGAGGCCTCATACAAATCAATGCTTTTATCAACCAATTATTTTTTTTATTTTCATTAAAAATGCTGGTTATTTATTGTAATTATGAAAATTCCCAAATATATAAATTATATTTGTATTAACATGCATTTATGAAGAAAGCAATGTTCAAATTTGTGTCAAAACTTGCAACAACCACTGTAAGCTTTGAGTGTGGCTTATGCATGCACATATGTTCACATGTGTGCTCACATATGGGACTGGATCAGCATGGGGAGGTCATAGGTTGATATTCTGTGTCTTTCTCTATTGTTTTCCACCAAGCATCTCTCAGTGACCCTGTAGCTCACAGATTGGGATGGGCTAACTGACCAGCAAGCTCCAGGGATCTTCTGCTGCCTTTGTCTACATTGTAACAGTACGTCTCTTCCTTATCAAACTCGAAAACTACCTGTCAAATAAAATATAACTTAAGTAAATTTCAACATTCATCTCTACCAAACTAACAGATCCATTGCAGCAATACAATGAACCATGAACCTGGTATCAGGGTCTGCTTAAGATTACAAGTTTCTTGCCCAATTTTTCCTTAAAAGAAATACCCAATGTATAAGATTAGCTAACTGCTGATTTTAACATTAGTATATCTAGTACCTGTATAGAGGTATTGGAGTTAGACATTTATATTGATGTACATACTAAAAATAAATTCAAGTTTACATGAATCATGTATCGTCCTTGCTTGTCTTCCTGTTTGCACATTGCTAAGGTGCTCTTCTGCTCAAACTTCTGTGAGTAAGCTAAACAAAAGGCATATATGTGGTGTGAAAGGACCACCATATATGTTAATTTGTCCAATTTATCATTTTATTAAAAAATGAAAAAGACCTTCAAATGTTTAATGAAAAAAAAAAAAAACCCAGAAGCCAAAGCCAGCTTAGTATATATGATGCTAAACCTTTGACCTTTATACTAGTTGGAAAAATTCAACCTCATATACTTCTCCATGAACTGTACAGTTATATACATAATTGTTGGAACAAATGTAATTAAATAGTGATGTATCCATATGGGGTAATATAATAAAATTATTCTCTTATTTTTGATTATCATACAAAATAACATATTTCCTTATGACATTTTATATATTTTTAGTATCCTCCCAACCTTTCATCTCCACAATTCTCTTGTCCCCCTACTCTATCTAAACCCTTCCACTGCCAGTATTCTCCAGTCCACTTTTACATCACATATGATCTGTTACCATGTCCACCTCTCTCTTTTAGAGCCTATTTACTCCTCTTATAGGTCCCTTTCTGGTAACTTGGCTTCCACATACACTCACCCCGCCCAACACATACATGTAAAACTTAGAAGCCAAGATTCCTTTGGGCATATACTTATTGCATATATACATGTATGCAATCTAACTTATTCAGCCATAAAGATAAAATACATTGTCTTGTTGAGCCTATCATGCCATATTTAATACACTTTAATTTCACCCATTTCCTGGCAAGTCTTGCCTTTTTGTTTCTCTTTATGGCTGAATAAATTAGATTGTATCCATTTTCATATCCCTTGATGGACATCTGGGCTGATTCCATTTCCTGCTATTGTGAAAAGAGCAGCAACAAATACGGATGTGTGGGATATAAAATCCTTTGGGGGATACACCCAGGAATAGTATAGTTGGGTGACAGAGCAGTTAAATTTTTGTGTTTTGAGAAGCTTCCATACAGATTTCCATCGTGGTTGCAGCAGCGCGCAGTATTCTTGGAATGATAATAATGTGTCATCACTGATGATGAAAACTCCAGTGTTACTCTTTGCTTAAATCACGGTATTCCCCTTTCCACTTTCATATCACCTGTTCTACATAAGTCATCCCAAGCCTCTCTCTTAAACCTACCTATAGATGCTACCCTTGGAGGTTATTGATTTTCCTGCAGTAGAAAAAATATATCAAGTCATAATTTAATCATGTACTTTTATATGTATAATATCTAACATATTTTGGACACATTTAAATTTTCTTATACTTCCACTATAAAGGAAACAAAGACACAGAGAGTGAAAGGAGGCATTTCTATAAAAAGTGTTTTTACAACTTGAGCACACGCTACTTTTACATAGGATTGGAAACATCGAGACAAAAGGTTACCCAGACACAATGGGAATTAGAAATGAAATTGTACTATGATGTCATCTCAGGTATAATAGATGGAATAAACTTAGAAAATGAGACTATCCAAGGACAAAGTTTGATTCCATTCTTTGCCAGCTATTTAAGCGTGAAAGGGTTCAGCAAGCTTCAGGGTTACACATTCTTCATCTGTAAAGAGCCTATGTTTGTATCATACACATTCCCAGATTATTGGCCATAGAATACAATAACATGTAAGAGAGTTTGTAAATGGGAAATTATACTATGAAAATTATTATTCCAGTAATTATTAAAAATGTAAACTTGCAACGAATTGTACATAATTAGCACCTAGTGGTAAGTATGCACACAGAACAAGCTTCATTCAGTGGGGAAATCATGCAAGCATTTTCAACATTCAATGGCAATGTTAACACATTATTTTTTTAAAGATGTAAACACGAAAACTTTTGAAGGGGAAACCGGGAAAGCCCCCTATTTCTCAGACATACAGGCCATTAAATGTGTTACAATGATTTACAGATGTATTCACTCTCCAAAAAAAAAAAAAAGTTGTTAGCCACTGTATTTCCACCATTTATGGCATCTAACAAATAATCATATTAGCTGTTTTTTCAGGAATCAAGCATGATTTACAAAAGATGGGGAAAAAAGTGTGCTTTTAAACATTCAGTGTGAACATGCACGAATGCTACACATAAAATAACGGGTTATTACGACACAAGTTCATTCAGGTTCTTGACAGTTTTAAACTACAATTCCTTAAGAACACAGATGTCTCTTTTCAGATGGGGGGGGGAGAGAGAGAGAGAGAGAGAGAGAGAGAGAGAGAGAGAGAGAGAGAGAGAGAGAGAGAGAGAGAGAGAGAGAGTTAGTTCTTCAAAAAGTCGTGGCTATTTCATAGGAATCTGGAAACGGGACAGACACCCGTCCTGATCCAGTCACTAGAGGCAGAATCCCAGCAATGGGAATAACTTGCCAGGACAGAGTCAAAGTGACATTCCTGTTTCCCTTGAGCCCGTGTCCGTCGTCAAAGAAGAAATACTTGCTTTTGACATCTTTCAGGTTCAGCTTGGGGTTCTCGCCTCGCAGAAGGATCTTGTCCCAGAGGACCACCTGGTTCACGGCGTTGCTCTTGGTGGAATATTCTGCCGACAGATAAAGGAAGAGCTGCTTGACGTTCCAGTCGAAGGTCTTCTCCAGGTCCGCAGAGATGTGGAACGTGATGAAGCCCAGGTCGCTTCTCTTTCTGGGTCCAGTGAAGTCTTCCACTTTTTTGAGCAGGATCCTGGAGACATGCAGGCGCACTGGCGCGCTCCTGTCTTTGAAGGCGGTGGTGAGGATGCAGCCCAAGGTGAGCGCCGCCATGACGCTCAGCGTGAAGGCGAACAGCGAGTTCGCCCGCGACAGCAGGGTGTTCATCTTGCTGGATCAACGTGCGGCTCGCTCCACGCGGGCTCCACGGGCGGGCGCTGGCTGGGCAAGGCGTGCTGTGCTGCCGTGTGCCGGCCTTCCCGCTGTCTTCCTCTGGCTCGCGCGGAATGCTGGGCGCGCGCGCACGCGTCCCCGGAGCGCGCACCTCCCGCGATGCCTTCCCGCCGCCTCACACCCGCCCCCGCCCCCCGCAACCCCTCCCCCCCGTCAAGTCGCTGGTTAACCCTACAACCACTGCCTGCTGATCATCTAAGGCGCTTGGAGCATCTGATAGAAAACAGCAGTGGGGCTGAATAATACTCCCAGGGAACCTTAAACTGCTTCATCCCACACATCCTCAGTCACTGAAGGTCCCATCTACACCCGCCCCCTCCCAACACACACACACACACACACACACACACACACACACACACACACACACACACACACACAAAGCCCTGTCCAGGGAACCCTCTCCCCCTCTGCACAGGGCTGCATCATGGCTTCCATACATCCTAGCCCCTCCCCTGGCCTTCTGCAACAGGCTCCTGGTGACTGTCCTCCCCCACACTCCAGCCCATCCTGCCTCTCTGCACTCCATTCTCTACACAGAGACCAGCCAGCACCCCCTCCCCCTACACCCCCTCTCCCACATACAGCTTTAGTATGAAATGTGGCCCAGACTGTGCCCTGCATCTGCTCTTTCCCCCTCACCCTCTCCCAGCCTGCTTGGTGTCTGCCAGGAGCCAGCCACTGGGCTTGTCCTCTGCTCCTGGACCAACTGGAGCACACAGTGCAAGCACACCAAGACATGGCCTGCCCATGCCTGGCTCCTTGTTTTCGGGACTCAGTTCTAAAGCCGCTGCTTCCAGGAAAGGCCTTCACTGGCAACTCTGTGTGTAATAATCCCCTGTTGAAGGTGTTTTCTGTTTATTTTCTTCAAACAAATTCCTACATAACGTGCCTGGTTAGTGGTTTTCTTGCTCAGTTTTGCCAATCTACAATGATAAATCCAAGGCCCCTTCCCTGTCTTGCTCTTTCTGCTGCTTTCCCACCGCCTAGACTAGATTATATATAATAATATATAATATATTATTATATAATATATAATATATAACATAATAACATATATATTATGTAATAACATATAATATTATATAATATATTATATATAATATATTATATAATATATAATCACTGAATATTATAAATAAATTGAATGAATTACTGACACTCTAGAGAAGCTAGGAAATTTACGACCTGGAACAATAAAATAATATACCAAATGATTGAAAATATTGCCGGACATGGTGGCGCACGCCTTTAATCCCAGCACTCGGGAGGCAGAGGCAGGCCGATTGCAGTGAGTTCGAGGCCAGCCTGGTCTACAAAGGGAGTCCAGGACAGCCAAGGATACACAAAGAAACCTTGTCTTGAAAAAACAAAACAAAACAAAAACAAATTAAAAGATCGTGCTGCAAATAGACACAGGTGCTTTTCAAAGTTCAATGGGTATCAGAATCAGCTGGAATTTCCCCACCTTATTTCCATGTTTTTAATTCAAAAGACTTGGACTGGACCCAAATATATAAAGTTTAATAAGCAACAGCAGGAGATTTTCTTCAATGGTTTAATCCAACTAATTTAATAGTACCAAGTAGAGTTCTGAGACAACTGGAAGGTCTTTATTGATGTAATAGATCCATGTGCCCTGGTCACATAACCCACCTGAGAACACAGGGTTCCTCCCTACCTGGGGTCATGGAACTCTAGAGGGTAGTCATGTTCATTAGGAGGATTGGTATTCTGATCCTTTGGTTAGATGAGGCTGGTTCCAGGCAGTTGCTTACCCAGTGCTTTCATGATGGAACTGTAATGTCTACACTACTATGCCTTTAACATGCCTCCTAAAGTTGCCACTTCGCTGGCTTCTTCTGTATAATCCCCTGATTGCTGGTAGCAGAATCTTCGCCCTTCACCTGCTGATACAGTTACTTTAAAGAAATCCCTGGTCCTTTCTTTCATCTGAGACAACATGGCGATTTCCCACATAGGACCACAATTCCAGATCATTTCATGTGGTTCAGATATGTTTGGCATTGTTACTTGCTTATGTGGAGGAGACCAGTGGAAAGGTAGTGTCTTACTAAAAGTGTCTCCATTATGGGGACTGAATCTCTCCAGGAACCTATCCAACTAATTCTACATCAGACTTGTTTCTTCACTCTGAGCCTCGGTGCATATTAAACACATTTCTCTGGTGTTATAGTAAAAGACAGAGGAAGGTAGAAAGAAAGCATATGGAATAGAGATGAAAACAAGCAGGTGTGAAAGGCAAACTCAATTTGCTGGGAGCTGTGTAATGATGCTTTTTCTCTTCCCAGCTTTACCCTACAACTCCTCCTACACGCTAAACAGTGGAACTGAGACTCACCTAACAGATATGTGGGTTTATTGCTATTTACTATGAGGCCAGTTCATGATGCTGTCAGAGGTATTACTTTGACTGAATAAAGGAGGCAAAGTGCAGAGATGGCCTATATGCTAAGGAGTAGCTACATACCATACGATGTGGGTTGCTATTTTTAGTCTTTTTGTTTTGTTTTTTGTTTGTTGTTTGTTTGTTTGTTTGTTTTACAAGACAGGGTTTCTCTGTGTAGACTTGGCTGTCCTGAACTCACTTTGTAGACCAGGCTGGCCTCGAACTCACAGCCATCCGCCTACCTCTGCTGCTGGGACTACAGGTGAGCACCATCACCACAAAGCTATCTTCTGAGGTAGGTAACATTACTCCCTTTGTGCAAATGAGGAGATAATTTTAGAAAGCATAGTATATGCTCAAGGAATTCTGGGAAAATATCGACTGAATACTGAAACCATCTTGAAGGGGAATTTATTGGCTAAATTGTGGAAATTTTTAGCGTATATGTGTGTATACATACATATACACACATATATATATGCAATAATAACAAAATGTGGTAACTTCTGAGAAAAATGTGATTGATTCAGATTGATTCAAACATATTATAAACTAATAAATGGGCAAGAAAATCTCTCCCATATCTCAAATGTCAAGCAATAATTTTAGAAGGAAAAACAGAATTAGAAAAAAATGCATGACAACACCATAGTGATAAGTGATTCAGACAAAAATCATAAACGGAAGCATACTTGGTATCAGTTTCCACAGCAGGCATTGAGTGAGTCATCATGGTAACCACACTGGCCAAGGAAAACTGGAAAAACAACAGTGACACGAATCTTATTTCTAATATGTGCTAGGATCTGAGTAAAAATGTCCTGACTGGTTTAATTAATTTTAAGTATTCCTCATGCTCATTCCTAGCAGCTCCAGCAACATAAATATACATACATTCATATGGTAAGAAATGTGTGTGTGTGTATGTGTGTATGTGTGTGTGTGTATCCACTTCTTCCCTTCTTTCTCACCACTCAAGATCCCAGGAATACAGTATGGTGAATTTATGAGAGGCAAAGAAGTAAAATCACACCTTTCAGCAGATTCATTTTGAAGCTACTTACTATGTTCTGTCAACAAGCTAGATTTTCATATACTGTCGACATATAAAAATTGACATTTTGATCCTTAGATACTGAATATTTTCTCTGAGTTCTTAAGGCATATGTGCAAGTACAGGAAATGCATGTTAGGCAGGAAAGTATTTTTTACAAGCTAGAATTGTGCTTGTAACCAATTTTTAAAATGTATTTTATTAATTTATTCATATTACATCTCAATTGTTATCCCACCCCTTGTATCCTCTCATTCCCGCTTTCCTCCTACTCCCCTCCCCTATGACTGTGACTGAGGGGGACCTCCTCTCCCTGTATATGCTCATAGGGTATCAAGTCTCTTCTTGGTAGCCTGCTATCCTTCCTCTGAGTGCCACCAGGCCTCCCCATCCAGGTGACGTGGTCAAATGTGAGGCACCAGAGTTCATGTGAAAGTCGGTCCCCACTCTCCACTCAACCATGGAGAATTTCCTGTCCATTGGCTAGATCTGGGTAGGGGTTCAAAGTTTATTGCACCTAACTTCTAACCAATTTTTGTCTCAACAGATACCATTATATATTTAATCATTGAAATTTTGAGGAATATACAATAACCTATATTTGTATAATACTGTCATTTATAAATCACCACAAAATATGAAGTATTTGTGGGGATAATCCATCAGCAAGAAATTATGTTTGTATATTAAATACTATAAAATGTTGCTTCAATGATGAAGAACCCAGTCAATTGGAAGGCACATAGGTCAGAAGACTTGATTATTTATTTATATGTTAATTTCCCCAAATCTAATATAAAGCCTCACTGTAATCCCAATAAAAATTACTATTCTCCATTCTTGATATCATCCTCCATTTAAAGGTGCTTCAATCATAAACAAATTCCTGCCTCTCTATGTAATGTGTCTTCTCTGTCATGACAATCACTTTCCTGATTCCTGTACTTTCAAGGATAACACAGACTTGCTCAATGTAAGTCCTCATCCCTCAAAACTCTTGGAAAAAGTCTGTTCTCAGCAAGCAATTTTTCTTGGGTATAGGCTTGCTTTTTAAAGCTTTTTTATTTGGGTTCTTGTATTTACCACCCTTCTCCACCCAATCTCTTCCACCACCACTACCCCACCTCCATCAACACTAGGTAAGCAGGAAAGTAGGTTAGAGGGGAAATGGGATGTAGACCTCTTTAAAATATTTCTTTCTCATTAGGGTCCTTGGGTTCCTAGGGTCAAGTTCAAACTTCTTCAGCAGAATATACAGTAATCCAACAATCCAGAAGCAATCCAGGAGCAATCCAGCAGCAAACCACCAACAAACCACCGACAATCTAGCAATCCAGCAATAGCAAACAAGAAACCCAGCAATAGCAAATGCAGCATCAGGAAACAGCAACAGCAAGAACCAGTAGCGGGGTGGGGGGGCGGCAGCAGTTGCTACAGACTCTCTCAGGGCTCTCCCATTTATATCCTCTCAAGAGTTCCCAGAATTAAACTATCTGCAGCTGGCAAAAATCATGCCTCTGCCGGAGCATGAGACACATTATAGTTACCTATTGTGGACAACCTGAAGTAGCTCCGTATCCCACATCTGGGATTAATACAAACACATATTCACATAACATAACTGGGTTTTTTAAGATTCCAAAGTTCTCACTACATACAGGTCTTAGAGCAGACTCCCAGCCCTCTTTCCTCTTTCCTTCTTAACATCAAGTCAGATGCCATGCTATAAACATTCATTTATACATGTTTGGTTCACATCTTCTTCCTACAGTCTTGCTTTATATTGCTTGTAATTTCAAATTCTCAAAATATAATTTCACATTTGAGCTCTAAGACAATAAAGACATACAAAAATTATCTATGGAAAGCAACACATTCATCTACTCTGTGCTAGTGACACTAGAGGGAGGCTGCAGAGATGGTACAGCAGTTAACAGCAATTGCTGCTTTTACAGGAAATTTGGATTGGTTCCCAGTGACCACATGGAAGTTCACAACCACCCATAATTTCACTTCCAGGGAGGGGATGTTATCTTGTGGATTTTTTGGGCACCAGGCACATACACGGTGCACATATATGCATGGTGGAATTCACATAAGATAGAAAAATAAATATTTGCCAAAAGGTAATATTGGAGAGAGCTGGTGCCTGGGTCAGAAGGAAATATGTCTTTTATTAATAAGACCTGAAAGTGGAAAATGTATTGATCTTATTATGTTGCACTGGGACAGTCAAAGAAATGAATCTCCTATCTGAAGGAGTCTTGCTTATATGTGCCCAAATAAAGCAGCTTACTTGTAAGGTTGTTCTTAAAGCAAATGATGGACAATGTTTCAGAAATATGTTTTCAAACACACTTCTCATTACAAACTTAAAAATACTTATTCAGATTGAATATTAACCATGCTACCTCCTTGAGTGATAGCTTTTTAAGATGCTCATGGAACCCTCAGGGGTAGAAAACTGAGTACTATTCCATATCAAGCCAGGGGAGATCTGTGGATAAGTCATACTTTTGAGAATCCAGCAATGAGATGGCATGTTCTACTTGAATGGATGAATATATGGAGAAAGATCAAGGAGCCTAAATGAACCAAGGCAGCTAGGGAAAGTGTCAGCAAATCCTAGACGAGTGAAGATGGATGAGTGATAATGATAAGAATCTATAATAGCGGAATCTGGGTGGGGTCGGGGGAGAGATTCCATAAGGTCTTCTTTGTCATAGATAATGAATATTAAATTTAGTCTGTTTGAACTCAATAATGGCCCACTTCATGATTCATATCACCTGAATAATTCTATACTTTGAAAATAAAACCAGTTAGACTTTATGTATATCCTCCATCTTCCTCAAATGGAAAATGTGAACCATAAATGCATATAGTTCTGAGGGATGGTACATTAATGCAATCTTCATATAAACATTTGGCTAAACATACAAGTGAAGCAAACAAGTTATCTGTTACTTTATCCATCTTAAATGCAGAATGCAGAGAGTCACTGCGAGTTGACTCCATATCACTCTCATTTCTTAAAACAAACAAAAAAATGTGCAAACAGTTATATGTGCACAGTTTTCTCACAGTGAAATTCTAGATTTTGGAAACTTTCACCACCCTTAGATGCCTATAGCCTAAACAGAGAAGAAACTTGGTAAAGCAGTCTTACTTTGAAAAAGTAATTCACTCCATCTTGCAGACAACGCCCAGGTGCTACCAGCAGGAATTTTCTTGAAAGGGGACTCATTATGCAATTTTGCACAAGTATTCCACTATACTGGCTCAGCAGGTAGCTTCTTCACAAACCAGACTTGATTCAGTGGAATGACTTTCACATAGCTGCCCCACTCCTGAGAACATGGCACCGTGGAGGTCAGGGGTTGTTGTGATTGTGTGTGTGTGCGTGCATGTGCGTGTGTGTAAGGTGCTGCAATCAATAGCTGAGAAATGGGGACAATGCCCTCTGATAGAGCAAATGGCCAGGCCCATGTGGCTTCATTAAGGTGTTATGACTTAAGGCTTTTGTCACTGTGACTTCTACCGTCCCCATCCTAGTGCTGTTCTTGAGCATCTGTTGCTAACACGGCAGAAAAAGAAACATGTAATTTCACTATTATTGTGCTCACAGAGAGATTTTGAGAAGGTTTTAACCAATGTTTGTAGCGTTCTGTGTATCACTTCTGTGCTGGTTAGTTTTATATCAGCTTGACACAAGCTAGAGCTATTTGAGAGAAGGGAATCTCAGTTGAGAAAATGTATTCGTAATATTGGGCTGTAAGTCATTTTCTTAATTAGTATTTGATGGGAGGAGGCCCAGTCCATTGTGGGTAGTGCCATCTCAAGGCTGGTGGTCCTGGATTCTACAAGGAAGAAGGCTGAGCAAGCCATGAGGTGCAAGCCAATAAGCAGCACCGCTCTAAGGCCTCTGCATCAGCTCCTGCCCTGCTTGAGTTCCAGTCTTGAATTCCTTTAATGATGAATAGTGATGTGGAAACATTGGCCAAATAAACCCTTTTATCCACAAACTTGTTTTTGGTTATGCTGTTTCATCACAGCAATAGTGACCCTAACTAAGACAACATCTTTGTATTTTGTTCTTATGTTGCTATGATAAAAGAGGTTTGAACAATAATGGCCCCCGTATGCATATATATTTGAATACTTGGTTAGAAGTTGATAGAACTGTTTGGGAAGTATTAGGAGGTGTAGCCATGTAGCGTGTCACTGGGGGTGAGCTTTGATGTTTAAAGGGCCCATGCCCCCCCTCTGCCTCATGGTTGTAGAACAGATATAACAGATATAAGCACTCAGGTACTGCTACAATACTATGCCTGCCTGTCCTGTTGTTATACTCTACTCCCCATCATGGTGATCACGGATTCTACTACCCTCTTGAACTATGCGTCTCAATTATTACATTCTTTTGTCTATAATTTGCTTGCTCACAGTGCTTTATCATAGCAGCAGAACGGTAACTAAATATAGGAGGAAAGGGTACATTTGGTTTATGTTTCCATTCATGGTCCATCATTGAGGGAAGTCACAGAAAGAACTCAAGAGGAACTGTGGAAGGACATGGCTTAATGGCTCGGGTTCTAGCTCAGGTTCAGTTTATTGTCTTATGTAGCTCAGGCCCACCTGCCTAGGGATGGTATTGCCTGCAGTAGGCTTGGCCCTCCTACATCGTCACCAATTAAGGTTGTTCCCCACATACATGACTACAAACCAATCTGATCTGATCAAGGCAAGTCTTCATTTGAGGCTCCCTTTTCTCAGGTGACTCCAGATTGTGTTGAGTTGACATTAAAAATTAACTGTGGGGTAGAGGTTAAGAGCACTGACTACTCTTCAAAAGAACCTCAGTTCAATCCGCAGCATCACATGATGTTTTACAACCATCTGTCACTACATTACTAGGGTGATATGGTGCCCTCTTCCAGTCTTTGTAGACACCAGGCATGCATGTGGTGCACAGACATACATGCAGACTAAAATATATACATGCATAAAATAATTTAAAATTTCAAAAATAAAAATCAATAAGAAAATTTTTAAACTTGCCAGGTGGTAGTGGCACATGCCTGTAATCCCAGCATTCGGAGAGGCAGGTGCAGGTGGATCTCCGTGAGTTCGAGGCCAGCCTGGTCTACAAAGTGAGCCCGGGACAGCCAAGGCTACACAGAGAAACCCTGTCTCAAAAAACAAGAAAATAAATAAATAAATAAATAAATAAATATGCACCAGGACAACCTCACTTCTAAGGCACACACCTCTTGGTTCTGGCCTAGTCTCATTCTTCTTTATTTCTATGATCGTCTTAGCTAAGAGAACTTTTGCCTGACTCCATACACAACTTATTACTGTTTAATCTAATTCCTGGTGAGCACTACATTGCAAAGACTTATATTAACACCCTGGCCAGTGCTCTCTCTATAGGCATATATAGCTGTAGGTAATGTGGGGGGTAGGGTCAGGGATCTGATACCACACTTGTGAGTGGAGATGACCACAGTAACAGCAGTAACATAACTTTGCCTATATCCTCACTCCTAAGGATCCCCTATGTATGTCATTGCTATACATTTTCCTATCACTTCCTGACAAGACTGTGTAAAACCACCATAAAGGAAATAAGTGAAAGTCCTGCCTTGTCTTCCTATGAAATTCCAGAACATGTTTCTAGAATATACTCAGAAGACAAGTACTTCAAATCCCTTACTATTACTGAAGTATCCAGTACCAGCAACCCCTACCAGCACCAGTGTCAGTTATCAATAGAACCTGAGGAAACCCACATCATGCCACCATTCTCACCGCGTCACACACTGTGATCTACCACATATGTCTGAATTTCTGGAGTGTCCTTACTCTTGGGCAGCCAAGATACAGCTGGTATTTCTAACTTTAAATAAACACTAGTTACAGAAGAGGAAACTTCAGGAATGGATGACTTCGCTGCTGATTGTAATGACATCTTTAAAGGCTAATGCCAAAATTTCTTAAAATATTCCACAGAGTTGACAGAGAAGGAACTCTCCCAAAACTCATTCTATGAAGCTAGCATCACCATATCACCCAAACTTGAAAAGGGTATGATAGCAACAAAAAGAAAACAACAGGTTAATATCACTGACAAACATAATGCAAAAACAATGCACAAGATAATGACATATGTATAAATATGAGCCTGAGTATGTTGACACAAGAAACTGGGTTTATCTCATTCTTGCAGAGTTGTTTTATAGTAACTGAGAGAACTGACAGTGTCCATGTCATGGAGTGAACCTACAATGGCCTTTCAAATGTCAGGGGTGTCTGAGTGACGGGGCTAAGACAGGTATCAAAAAAACTCATTTGTCATCGTTTCTCTCCAAATAAGAACACTTGACATCTGGGATGGCAGTGTATATGCCTTTGAGGTGCCTTGGGTTCATAACTTTAAAGGCAAAAGGTGATATCTATTCTTTGGTATCTCAATCTATTCCACAGTATAGCTCAAAAAAGGATATATTGTGATTCCTTGGGAACCCACTGGCTACACGGGCCAAGGAAGCAGGTGGGCTATCTTCAAAGCTTTGCTCTCCCTCCTCTCTTCCAAATCCAATCCCCTAATCTCATTCTCAGTCTGTAGCAGGCCTCCCCATCCCTCTGTCCCCATCTCCAGTGGCTCACACAGATCCTCTCCTGCAGCCTTCCTTATCATTCCATCCTTTTGTCTCAGCAGCCAGCTCCTCACAGGCATTTCCTAGGAACCCACCAGCCACCCCAGCCAGGGAAGCAGACAGTCCAGGGAAGCAGGTAGGAGAGCTTCATTCTCCCTCCTCTCCCCCATATCCAACCACCCTCCCCACCCCCCCACCCCCCAGTCTCATTGCTAGCTCTGCAGCAGCCGCCGACCCCCTGTGGCCTATCCTTACTCTCTGGCCCTATTTCCCCCCCCCCCCCGGGACTAAGCAGATCCTGGTGGCATACCATGCTCTCCTCCTTCCTGTGGACCCCCTTAGCTCCCCACCCCCCACTTCTAGCGCATCTCTCTCTGTTAGCTCTCAATACCAAGAAAAACATTTTATCTGGATTCCCCAGTGGCTACCTGGCAGGATCTCAGAAGCATTCCGTACCAAGCAACCCACAGCCACCACATTCTCCTAAGAACAGAGAGGCAAACAGAAACCAAGGAACAAAACACCCACCCAACAAAGGCAAGACTAGATATTCACACTTAGAATTACAATCATGCCAAACCCGGATGCTTAGACACCAGCATAAAAACACAACCAATAACAGCCAGAACAATATGTCTCCACTAGAACCCAGCAATGCCACTACACTAGGCCCTGAGAGATGCAATTTAGATGAAGCACAAGACTCCAAAACAGCTATTGTGAATATGTTAGAGGTATCATGAGTATGTTAGAGGTATTTATTATTCATATATAAGAAAAATAATATATGCATTAAAGAAATCTATGAAAACACAAACAGTGGAAGGAAATAAAGAACACAGTTCAAGACACAAAAGTGGAATTAGAACCCATAAAGAAAACCCAAACTGAAGACAAACTGGAAATGAAACTTTAGGAACTCAACCAGGAACCCGACAGGCAAGCTTCCCCAACAGAATACAAGGGATGGAAGGTCCAATCTCAGGCACTGAAGACAGGATAGAAGAAATAGATACCTTGGTCAAAGAAAATGCTAAGTCAACAAAACAGAAAAACAAAGTACAATTGTTACCTGTTGCTCTGATTAGCTGATCAGTTTTTCTTTTTCTTTTTGTTATTTTGTCAACTTGACCCAAGCTAAAGTTATCTAGGAAGAGGAGCCTCAGTTAGGAAAATGCCTCCATCAGATGTCTCTAGACAAGACTGTGTGGCATTTTCTTGATTGATGACTGATTTGGTAAGGCCAAATCAGTTTGGGGTGATGCTACCTGTGGGCAGGTTGTCCTGGGGTATATGAGAAGCTCACATGGGTCTGCACCAGATGGAGTATTGGAGCTGAAAGGAGAAGTGGACACATGTGTTCCTAACACAGAAGCAATCTTCAACTGATAGCTATTTGCAAATGAAAATTTAGTTTGCTACATGCAAATGAAAATGTGCTTTCCTCCAAGGGGGTTTCTCTGGGCAAACAAACTACTTTTAAGGGCAGGCAACATGCAGAGCAGTGAATGGCCAACAAAACATGAAACTCAGAGGCATCCTTGGAAGTGTCTTGTCTCATAACATTGTGTCAAGAGTTTTGTAAAAATATTTTTATAATTTTTAAATTTTTATCTTATTCTATATTTCATTTATGTAGTTTTTCTTCTGTCTCTTTACACTAGACATCCTTTTTGTACATGTTATGGGTTCCAATTTAGTGTTTTTACAGGATTCTGGAGTGTGCAAACAAGTCTCTGATTCTCATGCCTTCTCTTTGGCTCTTTTCCTTCTGTTTGTTCCATCCCAATGTGGTAGTTTTTCTTTTGTCCTATATTTTATATTTTATTTCATTATTATTCCTTGAAGGCTCTTTGTTTCCTAATGAGAAACAGAAGGGGTGGATCTGGGTGGGAAAAAATGCGGGGGGCAACTAGGAATAGAGAGGGGAAGCTGTAATCAGGGTATATTGTGTGAGGGAAAAATCTATTCTCAATAAAAAAAGAAAGGTAGTTGAGTAAGCTATGAGTGAGCAAGCCACTAAGTAGCACTCTTCCATGGTCTGAGCTTCCTTTCCTGACTCCACATTCCTGTGTTCCTGTTCTGACCTCTCAGGATAACGAACAAGATGTGAGCTGAAATGAACCCTTCCTCCCCAAGCTGCTTTTGGTCAGAGTGTCCTATCACAGCAACAGAAACCTAACTAGGACATTACCTAGCTGCAACACGGGTATGTGTATGAACTGCCCTAGAGAACTCAGCAGCTGGGCACGGTGTGAAGGCAAGGTACAGTGTTGCCCACTGGCTGCTTCCCTGCTGTTCAGTGTGTTCAAATCTTTACAGGAACATACAGCACTCATCCCGCATTCACCCATGGAGGGAAGTTTACTTCCCAAATAACAAATGCTAAGCATCGCCTGTGTCAATATAGAAAAAGTCTATGGTACATAAGAAATTTCTGTTAACATATGTTGATAGTACCAGTATTCCTGTACTCAGGAAAGCATATGATATTTATATTGAATTTATGTTTGCTTTGTAAGTTTAATTTAATTTAACTTGTTTTGAGATTGTAATACATCAGTTCCCCCTTCCTTTTTCTCCCTCCAAACTCTCCCATAAATCCCTCCTTGGCCTTTTTTCTAGTTCGTAGTTTCTTTGTCCTTAACTGATGGGATGTGTGTGTGTGTGTGTGTGTGTGTGTGTGTGTGTGTGTGTGTGTGTGTGTTTGTGTTTGTGTTGCATGCAATCTGCTGGGTCTGTACAATGTTACTTGCATTTGTGTTTTCAGGGCTGATTTTTACTATAAAAATGTGTAAATATATATGGCACAAATATTGTGGCAGCATGCACAGGGCCTGTACATATCTAAGCCAGATGGGATCCTAGCTTTGAGAGGGGAAGTGGACATAAGCCCTCATTCCTAACCTAGAAGCTATCTCTAGTTGACAGTTGCTTACTGTCAGAATTAGTTCTATCCAGTGCAGTCTCGCTGGGGATATGAATCACACTCAAGGCCCCATGCCTAGCAGTAGACAGACAAACACAAAATAAAACAAATGGTATTGGGGCTGGGATTGTTGTTGTTTTGGTTTATTTGTTTATTTTATTTTGTTTTGTTTGTCTCATAATGCTTTGTCTGGGCTTCCCACCCCTGACACAGGTGTTCAGCTTATATATTAGGAGTTCTAATTTTGTGCCTTTATGGGATTTTTTGTGTGCATTTGTGTCTCTGCATCTAAATATATTCCATGTATTGTTTTCTTTGACCCTCTTTTTTCTGTTCATTTGTTTTGTCTTATTTAGCTTTGTTTGTTTTTATCTTATTTTATTGTATTTTTTTATTTAATTTTTTTTTAACTTAGACGCATATTTGTTTTCTAATGAGAGAAAACAAAAAGAACGTGGATTTGGGTAGTTAAGGAGGTGGGGAGGACTGGGGAGGAGGTGGGGGAGAAGAAATATAATCAGAGTATGAAAAAGTCTATTTTCAATTAAAAACTGTGTAAATGAAAAAGATCACAAACTGATATTAGCTAGACCCATGTATGTGCACCTCAATAAATTTCAGTGGAGTAGCCATTAAGAAGCTGTGGAGCTTTACATTGGATTTTGCATGTTTAATATGAAATATATTTTTATGTATTTTTCCACCACCAAAAAAGAAAGATCCATGACAGAATTAGAACTAGAAAAACAATTAAATTTAAGTCTTGTTTTATAAGTCATGTCCACTAACTGTATTCAGTCCTTCATCATCTTCTCATATTAATCCATTCTTCTTCTATTTTCTACATGTTGAACTGTGCCCTCAAGAACATTTTCTTACACATATACAGATATTATTGGCTAGCTTCTCATATGGAGAATTTGTGGTTTTTATTTTTCTTTCTTTCTGAAGTTGTATGACCTGGGTTAATAGTACATATTCTAAATCTATCCATTTTCCTGGTACATTTCTGGTTTTTTTCTTAATTTTTTTTTTTTTTTTGTTTTTTCGAGACAGGGTTTCTCTGTGTAGCCTTGGCCATCCTGGACTCACTTTGTAGACCTGGCTGGCCTCAAATTCACAGCGATCCGCCTGCCTCTGCCTCCTGCGTGCTGGGATTAAAGGCGTGCGCCACCACGCCCGGTTTTCTGGTACATTTTTAATCACATTTTTCCTTAGAGCTGGGTAGTATTCACATGCACACACACACATACACACACACACACATATATGTATATATAATTTCATTAACAATTCATCTGGTGGTTGACAACTGGGTTGATGCTAATTCTTTGCTATAGAGAATAAAGTAGCAATAAACAGAGGGATGCAAATATCTCTATGGTAAGATATGGAATTATCTGGCCATATACCCCATAATGCAACAGCCATATATCCCATAGTGCAACAGCTAAGTCATGTAGTTCAATTTTAATTTTTTGATAAATCTTCAAACTGATTTCCATAATGGCTGAATTAATTTGCACCCCCACCAACAGAGAATACAGGTTCCTCTCTATATATCCTCTCAATAATAGTCATTTTGACTTGTATACTGTGGTATCCCAACGTCATCTTAATTTGCATTTCTCTGGTAGCTAGGGATATTTAACCCTTTTGGATATAGCTGTTGACCCTTTGTGTTTCTTTTTAGGAAAACAATTTATTCCATTCATTTGCCTGTTTGTTGTTTGGTAGTTTTGGTTCCTTGCCATTTAATTCCTTCAATTATTTGTGAGAAAAAATGTTGGGGTTCTGATTTCTCATGTTTCAGTGGCCACTAAAAAGCCTAGAATCTGTACTGCTGTTGTCCCAGAGATTACTTTGGTACTGTAGTTCTACCCACAGTGCCCCAGATAGTACATAGACTTCAGTGGATTTGAGGTTTGTGTCCTGCCTCTGGTAAGCTCATAGAATCCAAGGGGTGACTAAAGTTTTGAGGTCATCTGCACATCTAGGTGCTCAGTGTCCAGATCCACCCTTCGTTCTGTAGGTACAAAGTCAAGATGGGATCATTTAATCAACTCATTCCACAGTGAACACCAAGTCCCACCAGTCCCACAGTTTAATTCCATGCAGATATTCCTCTTAGAAGACTCACAGAAAACAGAATGTTCCAACATTCTAAGAGATGTATAACAAAGCAACACAAAGAATATGGCACAACCATAACTCATGATGTGGCCTTGCACCAACCAAATACATGGAATGAAGAATTAGAGGTAAGTGAAATGTCTGAGAAAGAATTTAGAGTTTTACTGTTTAAAATAATTAGTTATCATATGGAAGAATCAAACAAAGCAGTTCAGAAATTAAGGAAATCTATCCAAGATCTTGGCAAAACAGTTTCTAAAGTAAATATAACAATTAATCAACTAGAAGAGAAAGTTTAAAATATGGAGAAAATTTTAGTAAGGAGATTGAAACATTGAAAAACAAACAGAAATGTGTGCAGTGAAGGAGATGATTAACCAAACAACATCTTATATTATCATTAATAGATAATAGATATTAGCAGACAAGACAATGCAGAAGAGTAAATTTTAGGGATAGAGGGCAAAGTCAAGACAATAATACAAGTAGACATACATAAGGGAAAAACTAAGGATCATGAATAATAATTTCAAGAAGTCTGGGACACATTTAAGAGGCCAAATCTGATAATTCATGATGCACCAGAAGAAACAAAGATAAAATCAAATCGAATAAACAAATTGTTTAATGAAATTATAGCAGAAAACTCCCAAATTCACAGAATGAGGGAGATGTTTGTATAGGTTTCCACACACAAGAGGGCTGTAGAACTCCAAATAGACATGGCAAGGGAAGGAACATGACGTATTATAGACAGGCTGTCAAAAATGCAGAATAAAGACTTCTAAAAGCAACATGAGAATGAAGATAAAGGCAGAAATATCAGAACTACTCAGACTTTTTCATCAACAACCATAAAAGCCAGAAGAACATGGAATGAAATAGTTCAACCTCTGAAAGTAAACAGCTCTGAATTAAGAATACTATGCCCGAACTGGCCATGGTAGCACACTCCTTTAATCCCAGCACTCAGGGAGGCAGAGGCAGGTGGGCCTCTGTGAGTTCGAGGCCAGCCTGGTCTACAAAGTGAGTCCAGGACAGTCAGGACTACCCAGAGATCTTGGAGAAGAAAGAAAGAAAGAAAGAAAGAAAGAAAGAAAGAAAGAAAGAAAGAAAGAAAAAGAATGTATGCTCTGTAAAGCTATCCTTCAAAACGGGAGAAAACACGAAGGTATTTAAAGACAAACACAAATTAAGGTGATTTATGACTGTTAGGGTTCTGACTCTGTCTTAGAGAAAGGAGGGGAAGTGTTTTAGTAGAGAGTGTGGTGTATCTGATTCTCTGAGCTAGGGATTTAGCAAGCAATTGCAGCTGCCTGTTGCTGGTCAGGAGGACTGGAGCAGGTAGCAGAGGAGGATGTTGACTAGGCCCCAGATCTTCCTTGGCTTGCCTAGGAGCAGGCGGACTCAGGGAGTAGGGAGTGCATTGCATCTCCTATGCATCTCCTGTACCTCTCCAGCAGACCTGATGTGGGAAAGGAAAAGGGGCCAGGGCAGCCGCAGGAAGCTAGTGGTCATGTGGCCAGGTCACATGTGTAAGAATTTTTTAAGAAGCAATTTGGGGTTAAATGTAAACAACTGGCAACAGAGCAATGGAAGAGAACAGGCAGTCCTCAAGCATGCCAGGAATGGAACAGCACGGATGCCAAGCTGGCCCTTGAAGCGGGGAGTGCCCGCAGCAGGTGCAACCTATTCAAAATCAGACAGCACGCAGAGAGCAACCTGGCCGCCTGGAGCGCACCCCGTGGGGATGCAGTCTCTGTTCCCACCAGACTCTAATGAACCATGCAATGTACTCATACAGCTTCTTCTTCTTCTTCTTCTTCTTCTTTTTTTTTTTTTAACCTGGCTTGGCTCAGCTCCCAGACCATGCCCGTGTGCAGGCAGTAGGTGAAGGGATCCCAGTGCCAGAGCGCTCTAGGGGCCAAGTTTAGGCTCCTGAGGGCTGGGGACAAACCCAGACAAAGAAAGCATACAGTTTTACCTCAGTGGCAGTCTTGAAAAGCTGGTCTAGAAGGCTTCCTCATAGGTGGCTTGGGGCAAGTGTGGCTACGGTACTCTGACTTCCAGCCAGTGGCAGGGGGAGCTAGAAGAGCAGCCAGAATACTCAGAGATAGGAATTTCTTGTGGAAAGCAAAGGGAGATGGGATTTATGGCCCTTTGTTTTGTTTTGTTTGGGTTTGGTTTGGTTTTCCAAGACAGGGTTTCTCTGTGTAGCCTTGGCTGTCCTAGACTCACTCTGTAGACCAGGCTGGCCTCCAACGCACAGAGATCAGTCTGCCTCTGCCTCCCGAGTGCTGGAATTAAAGGCTTGTGGCACCACCATGCCCATCTCGGATTTATAGCCCTTTGGATTTCGTATTCCCATACAGGCCACCAATTTTGTGTTTAATAATAAGGTGAGATGATAAACTAATAAGATGCCAGGAAGCAGATATTAGATTATGTAAGGTTTATTAAGTGAGCACAAGGAGGAGGGGTATGCCAGAGAGATAGAGGGAGAGAGAGAGACAGGTAGGGAGAGAGACAGAGAAAGAGAGAGAGAGAGAGGGAGAGCAGAGACAGAGACAAGTAGGGAGAGAAAGGAAGAGAGAAATGAGAAAGAGAGCCATGAGGAGGGTCTATCCTTTTATATAGTCGTGGTTAGGGTGGTTAGAGCCACGCCCCTGTCTCAGGTAGGTAATGACATCACAGGTAGGCAGACTGAAGCAGACTCCTAACAATGACAACCAAGCTGTAACTGTTAAAAGTTCTTACTAGAATGAATACTTTACAGAGAGAAGATGCAAAACAGCCTCCTTCATGGGTATGAGTACCTACACTCTAAAAACTCCATATAGATAGATGTGAGAAGGAAACAGCCAGACACTCCAGCACCGTAATGCAGGTCATGTGTGGGATCACATTAATTTCCTAGGGCTGGCACAACCTTTACGTGTTTATTATTTGCTTGTTCATTTGCTCATTTGTTTTCTTAAGACAGACTGTAGACCAGCTTGGCCTAGACTTCACAATGTAGCCCAGTCTAGCCCTGCCAATCTTCATGCCTTCACCTCTCAAGTGCCGAGGTTACAGGTAGGAGGCGCTGCCATGCTGGGCATCTTCATGGGTTTAAATCAGAGCTTTATTTTCTTTGCTCTTAAGTGTAAAACAAAGGCTAGGAATATGAATCCAGACCTGTGTAGGGCCCTGCTCTTGCACGCTATAGGTGAAATCCCTACCGTAGCTCTTTTGGAGTCTAGCGGCTCCTTCATTTACTTAGTTTGTGATGATGTTACCACATGATTTGCCCTTTTCTTCACAGATCCCCCATACTTTGTGTATCAAATTGCCCTCCTTTTTCTAATGCCCCCCCCCGTTGTTGGCTATAGAGACCAGCACATTTAGAATACACAATTTCACCCAATATGATGAAATAAGCAAGACAGCAGGCTGAATGTAATGAGTTGTCTTATAAGTACATAAGACACACACACACACACATATACACGGATATAAAAAAATCACTGAAAGAGATTTTCTTTGGGTATTACAGTTTAGAATATTGTTCTTTCCTTTTCTGTGTCAGCTACTCTTGCAAATACACTATTTGCCAAAATGGCTGAGAAGTATAATTATTCAGTGTTTCTAAAAGGAGGAAAAACATTAACCACAGAACAGGAAGAGAGGCAATGTTAAGCAGGTGAGCGAGGGGTGGAGTCATTTTCATAGTATTTCTAGAAATGCTTCTGCTAAATTCCAAACATGTCTACCAATTTTTTTCTTGGGGGAACAGAGAGATACGGAAAAGCAATACTACACACTGGCCTCAGCCACACTTAGGTTTCCTTTTCTCCTGAATATTCCAGTGGATTCCTTGCCTGTCCAAGACTCCAGTGATGAGATGAGAGACTATGTTTCTTCTAGACCTTTCCTTGGTCTGTGCTGCGATGAGAAGGAGCCCTGCTTTGAGGCACAGTTGAACTTTTCTCACCTCTGATTGACCATCCTTCTTTGGACGGTTCTTTAAATGGGTAACACTGTATGCCTTGCCAGTCGTGTCATTGGGTATCTCCCAGAGAGGAGTGTTGGTACAAGGGTGTTGTGAGAGCACTCAGTTGCAGATTCTGTTAAATTGGAGTGGTGATACCTCTTTCTCAATTGTGACCCTTCTCCTTATTATGTTTTTAAAGCTTACTATTTCTGCAGCACTGGGCTGATCCCTCCAGCCTCAAGTGTGCCAAGCAAGCAATCCATTGCCTAATGAAATACCCCTCAGCCTTTTGGGGTTTTGAGGACTGGGCCGCTCTTATGCTTGTGTCCAGCTACAAATTGCCATAGGCATCATGCCCCACTTCCTTCCTTCTTCTTTTTCAGTACTGAGATCAAGGGTGTGTACCACCAGGTCAGGCACACAGGAGTTTAGGAAATTTTTTTAAAAATCACAAAATAAAAACAAAACAAACAAACAAACAAAAAAACACAGAAAAACAAATATTTCCAGGCCTCATCAGAGGAAAGGGCTTTGTGTCTGTTAGGTGAACTTCTTCCTAAGAGAGGTGGGCAAACTCTACTCACTGCGAATAGCACACCAATGACTGAAACAAAGAAACAATTCCAGGGAAGTGTAGCCTGTGGGTTTTCATACCAGAGCTTTGGTTACAAATTATCCACAGGAACCTTAGCAACTTTTGAGTGGCCCTTTCTTTCTGCAGAGGAAATCATCCTCTGCTACTCACGGTTAACTGTCAGCTTAAATCCTTAGGTGGAAGAAGGGCTTTGTGAGCGCCCCTCTTCCATGACAGTAAGTTAATAGGTCCCGGTCTTCTGCAGATTTCCTTCGGATAGTTACAACTGCTGACAGTTCAAGAGGGCAATTCGGGAGAGTGGGTTGCACAACAGTGTCAGAGTGGCGAACATCCTTAGGCCAAGGAAATTAAGCAATGGGTCCCAGAGCTAATGTGTGCATCTGTTCACGGGAGTTTAACAAATTAGGAAGCTTCAACTGTGGTTTGAAATTCCATCTGTCCAGAAGATGGGCAGGCACTTCTAATAGATAAGTTTTACATTCAACAGACCCGCAAAGTATGTCGCCACTTCCCCAGATTCCAGTGAAGCTTACAAAATGAAGTGCTGTTTCCCAGCATGTTTCCTTGCCCCACCCCCACCTCTGCCGCGCCCGCCCTCTCCCAGATAAAGTCACTTGGGTTGTCAGCAGGCTCCTCTTGTTTACCCACCTCGCAGGGTGCAAGCCTGCATAAAATCTACTTAATCCTCAGCTCCACAGTGTCTAGGAGAGAGACTGAATTCTGGGATTCTTAGTAAAAGTTGAGTCAGCCCAGGGCCCCAAGAGGGATTGCACATGGGATTGATAGACTTTTTGAGGAGATTGTTTGTGCTACTGAAAGCCAGAGAAGAAAGTATGCACTGTTCAGGATGTCTGTGCAGAATCAGATTAAGTTCTACGTGGGTTGCATTTTTAAACCACCCAAGGGATCTCAATGCATGCCAACTGACTTTTGGAAAGCTTTGTCTTTAAGTTGCTTGAAAACAGATTGGGTTGTGGAGGTACAGAAAAAGAGGAGCAAAAGATAAAAAATCAAGCAGGGACGAATGGGAAGATGTTTCACAGTCAAAATGCACAGAGGCATGACTTATATGAAACTGCAAGGCTCTAAACACGTCCACAGAATAATGTGCAAGAATTGCACCTAAAGAATCTGTCTATGCTTCTCACAGCAGAGAGACTGAAAATTTTCGTAATGAATCTGAGCATAAAATAACGCTGAGGCTGTTTCCATGTTCTGACTATTATAAATAAGGCCGCTATGAACATGATTGAGCATATGTCCCTATTGTGTGGTGGAGCATTTTCTGGGTATATTCCAAGGAGTGGAATAGCTGGGTCTTAAGGAAGCCCTATTCCCATTTTTCTGAGAAAGCGCCAGATAGATTTCCAAAGTGACCTAAGTGTCCCTCAGTAGAAGAATGGATAAAGAAATTATGGTACATTTACACTATGGAATAATACTTAGCTATTAAAAACAAGGAATTCCCGAAATTTGTGGACAAATGGATTGAACTAGAAATGATCATAATGAGTGAGTTAACCCAGAAGCAGAAAGACTCAAATGGTATATACTCACTTATATCTGGACACTAGCCCAAGGGGTATGTCTCATGAAAGTCTTCACTTACCAGGAAAGTGGGACAGAGGGGAGGACATCCTATTGGGACTCTAAGTGAGAGAAGCATGGGAGAATGGGGAAATAGAAGGATCCAGAGGGTCCTAGAAACCTACAAGAAGAACATTGAGATGGGCAGATCTGGGCCCAGGGGTCCTGCTCAAACTGTGGCACCAGCCAAGGGACTATACCTGCAGTAAACTTCGAACCCCTACCTAGATCTAGCCAATGGAGAGGACATTCTCCACAGTAGAGTGGAGAGTGGGGTCTGACTTTCACACGAACTCTGGTGCCACATATTTGATCACGTCCCCTGGATGGGGAGGCCTGGTGGCACTCAGAGGAAGGACAACAGACTACCAAGAAGAGACTTGATACCCTATGAGCATATACAGGGGATGAGGTCCCCCTCAGTCATAGACATAGGGGAGGGGAATAGGGTGAGAGCAAGAAGGAGAGAGGAACAGGAGGATACAAAGGATGGGATAACAATTTAGATGTTATATGAATAAATTAATAAAATATTTAAAAAATAACGCAGAGGCACATGTGGCTGTTACTAGTGTGGAGGTGCAAAGATGTCTATGTTCTTCCTTCCTCATGCATGAAAAGCAACCAAATGTTAAAAACATAAGCATGCTACCAAGCAAACTATAAATATGTACATTGTGATACATTATACTAGTGAGATACTAATAAAATACATTAATTGTATGTTGAAAAAATATAAAGAAACATCTCAAAAATAAAGTTCTCAAAGTCTGTAGAGTGTTAGTTCTGGGGGAAAGGATAAAAATGTGAGTTTCTAATACATACGTAATGTTTTATATGCTATGATAAGCATATAAGAATTCTCTTATCTTACATAATGGTTGAATATCTGGAATAATGTTTGCATTTTTATCTAGTACCATTATTATTTATGTCTGTGCATATGTGCATCCTGGTGGTTATAATCTCCCATTGAGCATAAAGTTAGCTGATTGGCTAGAATAGCTTGCCAGCAAGGGCTACAGACCCTCCAGCTACCACCTCCTCAGCACTGGCATTATAGACATACTCCACCAACCCCAGCTTTGATGTGGGTGCTGGAAATACAACTCAGGTTCTCACACTTGCATGACAGTCACTTTATCAAGGGAGCCACCTCCCAACCTCATTTCTTTGTGCCTTCATTTTTTTTTTAAGGAAAGATCCATATTGATGTAGAAACAGTGAAAAATTATCAAGGCCAGAGATAAAGAGTTCATCAATAACACCAATCACATATTAATTTTTGAAAAAACTAGCATTTTTGTACAATTGACTTATTCTATGCTCTATAAAGGTGCACACACACACATACATACATGCACACACACACATATATATATACACACACATGCACACACACACACACACATATATATATATAACATGTGGATATATATTGGATTTCAATTGTCTGGGGATTCAATATTCCTTACAGACAAAAAATTAAATTTCCAAGTATTCTACCCCATTTATATGGCTCTAAAGTCCATACCCTTAACTATTTGTGAAATGTAGTTTTTCCTGTCTAAGGGCTGAGGCCAATCAGGCAATATAAATGTCCAAAGTTGTGTAGGCAAGCATGGGTCAAGTATTAAGGACCCAAGTCTTCTGATTTCAGTCTATTGACCAATAAGACTGACTACCTTTATACTTTGTCTTTCTGTTCTGCCTCCTTCTTGGGCCCCAGAGGAAGGCTGCTATTCCAAGGTATTAACTGAAGATAAAATAGGTTGGTAAGGAAAAAACATCAAATAAAAAGTAATGACAGACTGGTCTGCATTTTCTATGACCAGATGTTTTTGCATACAAAGAAGTTAAAGATTTTCCATCACACAAGTAATAAATATTCTAATTTCTTGTACTTCAAACTATAATTGACATGTGGGACATTAAAGCCATGCTTTTTGTGAAGAGTGGACACAAAGGAGGCCAGTCCATATATGTCTTACAGATACTGTCCAAAGGTTTGTTTACTTCTCACTTGTTCTTTATACCAGCTTTGTGAGGAATTATAGGTCTATTTGTGGTGGTTAATCTTCTTAACCTGATTGGACTAAGAACCACCTAAGATACTAGAAAATCACACTTCTGGGTATGTCTGTAAGGATACTCCCAGAAACAATCAATTAATATGAGAAGATTCACCCTAAATACAGATGGCATCATCCAATAGTCTGGGATATAGTGAATAAAAAGAAAATAGAAGAGAAATGCTCCCAGCACACATATGCTCACTTTTTTGCTTCCTGGTTACCATGAGGTGAGCAGATCTTGCCACAGCCTTCCAGTGATAACACAGTTTTTTCTTGCTTCACTTATAAAGAAATTAATCCACTTGCATTTCACCAAAATCTCTGAACTCATGAAGGAAAATTAATCTCTCCTCCTTTAAAACTGTTTCTCCTAGGCATTTGCCATAGCAGTGAAAATTTAAGAAGTATATCATTTTACAAATGACCTAGGCCCAGCTCCCAAAGCTTAATATTGTAGGGTCATACCAGTAAAGGAATTTTAATCCAGCAACATAGCTGCTCTGGCAAGGGATCACATCCAAAGACCTAGGCCTGTGTGATCCACCTGGAATATAGACACACCCTTAGTACACACCGTTAGTCCCTCTGGCTGGCATACAGTCATGCCTTTAGTACACACCTTTAATGCCAATCAGTGACATCTATTTGAGAGACAGAGTGACAAATCAGAGAAAGATTTGACAGAATGAGTCAGAGATAGGATACACGCAACTCTCATAAGAACAGAAAGGAAAGAGAAGCTACTTACGAGTAGCACAGATTAGGTAGGAGAGTCTGTGGAGACAGTACAGTAGAGTTAGGGAGTACAGTACAGTTTGATTCAGGTCTGTGCAGTTCATTTGAATGTAGTTGAGTTACTGCAGTTCAGTTCCTGGAGTTCAGAGTCCATTTTTTCCAACCAGAGCAATTCAGTGAGAAGCAGAGATAAGCCAATTTGAATCAGTCAGCTTGGAGAGAAGTTTTGAGCCTGAACAGCTGAGTTGAACCAGTTCAGAAAGAACAAAAAAAGGGTGAGTTTATTCAGCAGTAAGTCTCAGAGGCTGAAAATATTCTAGACCTTCGTTAGCAGACAGAGGCTAGAAGCTAAGGCCTTCAAGGTCAGGGCTTGCATAAAGATTAAATTGTATGAAGGCTGGAAGCTTCCGGGCCTGCCTAGGCCTGGGGATAGTTATATAGAAATGTAGGCTCAATTTTCTTAACTATATTTTATTATGAATTTATTAAACAAGCCTACTTCCCTTACAACCCGACAAACCCAAACAATAGGAAAAGGAGATGAAAGAACACAATAATGAAACCTTAAGGATATTAGTTCCGAGGAATGATTCACCTGGCATAGTCAGCAGGACCTCTGGAAACCAGTAATCCTATCAAAGTTGCTGCTGGGACCTGAAGCAACCGGTCCTCAGCTGGAGTCCAAAGCCTTGAAGCTTTCCCTGGAGCAGTTTTCTCTAGGGGCATCTCTTGAAGTGTTGCAATCAACAACCAAAACAATCCCAAGTCTTCTCTCTCAAGCCTCTTGTTTTGGGCTCTTATATATATCTCCTCTCAGAGTCTCTACTAGGATATTTTCAGCTGGCAACATCCAAGCTTCCCCACAAAGTGGTTTGACTTCTAAGGGGATAAACATCCGCTCTCTCACTAGTCTGTTCCCAATCCTATACTTGGGATCAACAGAAATTTATCTCTCCTACATGCAAATATAAGGGCTCAGCCCAAGCCATTTATTCTTAAAGCTTGGGCGCCACTCTCATCTCATGCCCTCATCTGAGGAAATAAAAACAACTTTTACACATACCCATAAAATTAAAGGCACAAATGGGATTTTCTATATATACCTATCATTGCATACATATGTACACATATTATGTATGTACGTTTGACAATAAACCCATTTGTATATGTGAAATATATACAACATGCTCACATAACATATTTTTTAAATTTACTTTTTTGCACATTTCAGTATGTCTGCATGAGTTTATATGTACCTCATGCATGCAGGTACTATAGAGACTATAGACTATTACATCCTCTAGAACTAAAGTTACAGACAGTTGTAAGGCACATAATGTGAGTTCTGAGAACTAAACACAGGTCTTCTGAAAAAAAAAAAAGAAAGAAAAGTAGTGCTTTTAACCTATGAGGCATGTTTGTAGCTGTGTATACTATTTTTTAAATTGAGATAACATTTTAAACTTTTTATTGATTCTTTGTGGATTTCACATTATGCACCCCAATCCCACTCATCTCCCTATCTCTTTGTATCTTCTTTCCAGCCTTGCAATATCCCTCCCCAAAAGAAAAGAAAAAAGAAAAAAATCTTGTTGTGGAAGCTGTTGTGTATACAGTGCGTCCCACAGAATAACCTTGTGTTCACACATCTTTACTTGGAAATGTTCATTGCAATGAGTCATTGGTCTGCTTCCAGGCCTCTGGCTTTTGCTACATCATCAATATTGGATCCTCACTGGGACTCCTCTAGGATATTCTCTTGTTGCTCTGTCTCATGAAGATCCTGCAGCTTTGGATCTGCAGGACCAACCCCTTCACATGTTCTAGCAGTTCATGGATGAGGTAGATATTGGGATATGCCAACTCAGAGCCCAGGATCTGGGCCTGGTTGGTAGCTGAGTTGGTCAGCCTGCCCACTCTCCTTAACCTACACCACCAGGGCCGGCTCTCCAGCACTGCTCGGACTAGCTCATCCAATGCAGCAGCTGGCTAGGGGAAGGGCCAGCTCTCCTGCGCTCATGCTCTCAAGCAGGCTTATCCATTCCTTGGCCACCAGGGCCAGCCCTATCTACTGTGCTGTTCAGGTGAGGTCTCAGGCCTGCAGCCAGTGAGGGGTGGAGCCAGATCTGCACAGTCCTTGGACATCAACCAGGCAGCAACCCAGACCAGGGATGTCCAAACAGCCTTTGGTGCTAATATGAGTCACAGTCAACAATACAGACACCTGCTGCTGCATACTCATGGACTCAGATGTGGCCCTCAGTACAGCCTATGGCAGTATGGCCTAGAACTTCACTGTGGCCTCAGGTGGCAGGGCAGGTTATTCCTCTCCACCCTTGAGCCTCTAGGTCTGCCTCTCTTCATAATGTTCAATTACTTCCATTTCTCTTTCTCTCCCATCTCTCCACCACATACTTGCACATTGTAGATTGTAGTGGCTCCCACTGCTGGTGGGCCACTCAGTGGGCAGGCCTCAGGGTGTCTTTCACCTGCCTACATAGCATGGTTTGGCAGTTGAGATAGCATTTTTAATGACATCATGATTGTCTAGCACAAATTCGTTTTCTTAGGTGCTATAATTGGATACACTTTTGAGAGTTGGTTTTGCTTTTAGTTTTTTGTTTTGTTTTGTTTTTGTGAGACAAGATTTCTCTGTTTAGCTTTGACTATTCTGGAACTTACTCTGTAGACTAGGCTGGCCTCAACTTCATAGAGATCCACCTGTCTCTGCCTCCCAAGTGCTGTGATTAAAGGTGTGAGCCATCACCACCCAGCCACTTTTGAGAATTTAATGCACATGTATTTTTTTGTTTTTCTTCTTTTCATGTATTTGCATATGTGGTGTGAGTGTGTGTGTGTGTGTGTGTGTGTGTGTGTGTGTGTACATTTGTATGCACTTTTGTAAGCCAGAGATTGATATCAAGAATCTTCCTTTATTGCTTTCCTACTTTATTCTTTTCAGGCAAGATCTCTCAATCAGACCCAGGGCTTATAACTATGTCTAGTCTCACTAGCCAGCTCACTCTGAGGATTCTCTATTTCTGTTTTCCAAGGCTAGAATTACAGAGAAGCCCAGACCCACCCAGATTTGATATGGCTTCTGGGTATCTGAACTCTGGCCATTTTGCCTGAGTAACAAACATTTTATTTTTAATTGCTTGAATTTTTAAAAAGCAGGTATATGTGCCTTTCTGTATGTGGGTATAGACATATGACTGCAGGTGCCCAAAGAATTCTAAGAAAAAAAAAAGAGTATCAGACTCCCAGAAGCTGGAGTTACAGACCGTTGTGAACTACCTGACTTGGGTACTGGGAACTGAATCCAGGTCCTCCGTAAGAACAATATGTGCTCCTAACCATGACCAGTCTCACCGGCCCAATGTTATTTGTTTGTGGAGGATTTTTTTTCTGGTACAGAGTATTTCTGTGCATCATATGCTGGCCTAGACCTCATAGTATTACATAGTCTGGCCTTGAACTCATAGACATCCCAGGTTGTTGCTAAGAAAATGGATTGCTAGCTGCAAACTGGTTTCAGGGCTCCATTTCCAAAGACAACACCCACACAATTCGTTGAATGTGGAAAAATCGAGCTGGAGTGTATATAGAGCCTTCACCAGTGTATTCCAGTATCTTTGATATGGGAAGCTACTCTACAGACTATGGGAAGAGGATAAATATGGACACCAACTCAGCTACAAAATTTGACCTACAGTATGTACACAAAAGTATACATCAAAATTTAAAGGGTGAATTTTAAAAGCCAGATCTGAGCCTGCAGATGTAGCCTAGTGGTACAGTGCTTGCTTATCATGAAGAAGACCCTGGACAACCCCACCACCTCCAGCACTAGAGAGCAAGAAGCAGAAAAAGGCTCCAAGTTTTTTTTTTAAAGCCTGAATGGTTCCATTTAAGTTACCATGAAATGTAATCTAGAGTGGTGGAAACACCATGCATTGCTGGGGATAAGGCAGTGAGAAGAACAACATGTCTGACACTACAGAATTGAACACACTACATCCTGGAAAACAATTATGTATTGAAACCTATCTGGCTATATTTTAATGCTGTATCTCATTTTAATCATAATATAGTATACAATATTATTTTTGATATGACCAAACTCTGTAGCTGGAAATGAGAACCATAAAGACCATTCTTTCAAAGTCTCTGCTTCAGTTACGGCCTCAGCCTCCCTTGGTTGCAAGTTACTTGGGAGTGATGAATAAAATAAACCCTTTCTTTCCTGTCTTTGTTTTTTTATTGTTGTAATATAGGCCATGACCAAAAACAACATGGAGAGGAAATAGTGCATCACCAAGGGAAATCAGGACATGAATTCAAGCAGAGCAGGAACCTGGGGTCAGAAACTAAAGTAGAGGCCATGGAAGAATGTTGCTTTCTGGACTGCTTGATTGACTTTGCCATACAACTTGGCAACAACTGCCCAGGGATGTCATGGCCCACAGTAGACTGGACTCTCCCACATCATTCATCAAGAAAATGTCTTACAATCTTATCAAAGGCCAATATGAAGGATGCATTTTCTAATTTGAGGTTTCCTTTTCCTAGATGACTCTAGATCATGATAAGTTGGCAGAAAGATGGGGAGGAGGGAGAGGGCTGGAAGAAAAAGGAAGGAAGGAAGGAAGGAAGGAAGGAAGGAAGGAAGGAAGGAAGGAAAGGAAAGGAAAGAGAAAACTGGCTTGCACAACACCTTAGGTTGCCTCTGCTGAGTGTTTTATCAATGAAACAGAAAGCAAACTAGTACAGAAGGCCTTCTAATCCACTGTATATTTCAATATCCACTGGGATGTACAAGGTAATTAATTACTAATTACTATTTAAACAAGCATTTCACAGAGGAGAAAATTGGTCTCAGAGAGACCTATTCCTGTCATTTCCTCCCATTAATGTCTGGCCTCTTCATGGAAAGTTGCTCAGAGATACCATGGGGCACAACACTACAGTCCTTGGAGACAGGAAGATCTCAAGGGTCTCATAAATGATACATTCCCCGAAAGGAGCTCTCTAGCAGGAAGGAGCTGATTAGGGTCTGGGATTCCCTGTATCTGTTCTCCTCACTCTTCAGAAAAGTTCAGCATCCCTCCCCTCATGAGACATCCACACCCTTAGCTGAGTACAGACACCGTGAGAGGGTACCCTCCTGTTCTCACCACAATATGCCAGTTTCCGTTATTAAGTTGTCAGAGCTGTCATGATTACACCAGGTTCCCATGGCAACCATAACATACAGGCTTGCTGTCTGAAACCAGAATTATTTCTATACATCCTTAGGGGTCCTTGGTGTGAATTTTGACTGAGAAACAATTATTACATATCCTGGATCCTCATCTTTTAAAGCTCTTGGGCAGTTCTGCTTTCAGTGGTAGATATTTTAGTAGGCTTGCTGTTGCTCTTCATCTGTCTCTCATTGTCTTGGGAACAGTTCCTATCTCTTCCTTTCAAATTTTGGTAGATGCCCCACCACCACCACTAATGCCCTACTATCCTAACACTGAGCTATAAACCTATTAAAAGATGAGGTTCTATTTCAAATGCCAATTCTAATTTTCTAAGTTCATTAAGCTGTATAGATTTTGGTGTGTGATGTCTTTATTTACAATTTTTACTACAAAAGGTGTTTTCAAATATCAAAAAGGATATATTGAGTGATTCCTAAGAAGGTGATATTGATGAGTGTGATAGATTTGCTAGCAAATGGATTTTGACTAATGAGGTCCCAAATTTGACAGACCTTACCATTTCAGCAGTGTTTGCAGAGCCACAACAGCCTAAGACTGTGATGTGCATCTACTCAGAGAATGTTAATCCGTGCCATGGGTTATCCTGGTAATACAAGAAAGTGTTCCAAGATCCTTTCTTTGAGAGAGCACTTTACTCAAAGTGCTGAAGAGTCTTCTTTTGGATGTAAATTCACCCAGGAAACTGCTCCTGGTAGGAGTTTCTGGGTGGCTAAGACAGCAGTTTGCAGTGACAGCTTCTCATTGGCTGAGTAGGAATGACTGCAGTACAAGTCTCATACATTATGGACGGATAGAAGAGTGGGTTACAGAGCATGCATAGTGACTATTCCACTTAGAAATCTCCTCAGGAAGGAACTGAGGACTTTTTCAGAAATTGATGCAAATCATGTCGTTCACAGATTATAGGTAAAATCACAAATAATCCTAACAAGTCTCCTTGCACAGTTATCTGTTTTTAGTTTAGGTGTAAGTGCCAAAGGGGGGAAGATCATATGAGCACTATATTTTAAATGAATTAATTTAAAGTGGTAACTAGTGGGCTGGAGAGATAACTCAGTGGTTAAGAGCACTGCCTGCTCTTCCAGAGGTCCTGAGTTCAATTCCCAGCAACCATACGGTGGCTCACAACCATCTAAAATGTAATCTGATTCCCTCTCTTGCAGATAAAGTACTCATACACAATAAATAAAAGAAACAAATATTTTAAAAAAGTGGTAACTAGTATAAACAACTATGTGGTGATTGCTCTTTGAGCATGAGTTTGGGCATCAGATATTTCTAATCATTGCTTTTGGTTTCAAAAACCCTTGTGTCTTTGCTAAGACTTTAAAAACATTGATGAGCAATGGATGTGAACATACTCAATATACAACATACACACATAGGAAAACAGTTTTTTAAACTGAAGGGATGGCTCAGAGGTTAAGAGCACTGGCTGCTCTTCCAGAGGACCTGGGTTCAGTTCCCAGCACCCACATGGCAGCTCACAACTATAACTCCAGTTCTAGGGTGTCTGAACACACACACACACACACACACACACACACACACACACACACTACATATAAAAAATAAGTCATTAAAATCCCAGCACTCGGGAGGCAGAGGCAGGTGGATTGCTGTGAGTTCAAGGCCAACCTGGTCTACAAAGTGAGTCCAGGACAGCCAAGGCTACACAGAGAGATCCTGTCTCAAAAAAAAAAAACAAACAAACAAAAAAAAAAAACCTAAAAAACCCCCAAACAGGATATATTTATCAAAGTGAACCCAAGTTCCAGATACATAGATAGATAGATGGATAGATAGATAGATAGATAGATAGATAGATAGATAGATAGATAAAGATAGGATAAGATGCAGGGGATTAGACCTAGGGCCATGCATATGCCAGGCAAGCACTCTACCATTTAACTACATGCCCAAGTCTGAAATGTATTTTTCCAGTTCTGGGGTTTGAAACTAAGGCCTATAGCATGAAAGACAAAACTCCAGAAGTGAATTATATCTCCAGCCCTAAGTTAACTTGTTAAATGCATTACTGTGATAAATGGACAAGGCTGTGTGCTACAAAAACCAAATTCATGAGGTGAAGGTTAAGTTTTGCTTGTTCGAGCATTCTTATTCTTAATTTCCCTTTGCTAATAAAAATGACAACCGCTATCCACACTATACTTCTTGGATCTTTATACTTCTATTCCATAGCAAATTCCTCAAAAGTATATTTCTCAGATAAATACATTGCAGCTCAAGAAAATAACAGTTCCTCTTTATCAAACTAACAGATCTACTCACCACTAGGCACAGTGAGCTAGGATCCTGGTATTCAGGCCTAGTTAAGGCTTTGTTGTGAATGTCTTCCTTATTGATGTCGTGACAATTTTTTTAGGTTTTGACATCTGCAGTTTTTTATGTTCAGCATCTTTTGAAATTACATGAAGTTAAAGTTGCTGGTTATCAAACAAAGTCAGATGAAAATGAGAGATGTGCTTGGGCATTCTACTTATCGTCCTGTCTTCACATAACTACTCTAGTATTTCTGTTCTGTTATGCTGAGAAAATAAAAAATATTATGTATGTGTGATGGAAAACTGATCACCCTACAAGTAGCTCTTTCAACTGTTGCCATATCCTAGACAAAGAAATGGAGATTCCTTACAAACTAAGTGAAAAGTCTGGAGCTAACCTTGGAATGTATGGCATTCCCCCCTTGAAATTGCAGCTGGTGGGATACACTCATTTTCAAATGCTTCTCCATGCCCAGCTGTTTAAATGAATGGAGTGTTAAAGTTACATGATGAGACTACAAGAACCATTACACATTACCTTAAACCATTCTTAGAAAAAACAAGCCCTTTATAGTATCCGTAGTAGTGTAACTAGGTTGTTGGGTCTTAAGAGCAATTGAATAGCAGTTACTATTTTGACAGTGTTTATTTCCCCACCTTGGAAAAGCCATTTTAAATTTCATTATGTAGTATTATGAATACTCATTCAATAAGTTATTTTAGAAATGTTCCAGTTTCTTTATAATATGAATCAACTAAACAGGGATTTTATGTAGAGAATCACATCCACTAACATTGTTAGCACAATCAAACTTAGCCTTCTCACACAAGGTAGGAAACCTCTTTCCAGGAATGATAAAAAATATTTTGTGGGGGGATTTATAAGTGAAATTTGATTACTGTGTTGTCTGACATATAAAAGAAACAGAAGTTGAATTTGGTCGTGGTATTTTATCGCAGCAATAGAAACCCCAAGTGAGAAAATGGTGGAAGATTACACTTATATGTGGTATAAGGACAACTATTTAGATGCTGGTTTAGTAAAGCTGCGGTTTAATTTCCCCTCCAACACTCTTGTGATAACTAGCACAAAGTAGATGGCTAGATTTCCAGTATCAGACATGATTTCCCTCTTGTTGAGTGTGTCTTTGTACAATTAGAGAGTGATTAGGCACTGCCAAGGCATGTGTGGCACTACTGCAGCCTCCCTTGTGGTTATCATACCAGGCTGGTCATTGTGCTTCATAGGTGTCATAGATGGCTAGGAGTATTGATCACTTCCCTCATTTGAATACTTGCATGGTGCCTTTTGGTACCATAAAAGCTAACCCTCTGGGGAAAGGAAGCTTTCAGGTTAGATCCAGATTGTGCCCGCTGAGCTTTATCTTAAGTGCACGGCGATTTCAGCCATTGAGTTGCCTAACACCTCTAGGGGGCAACCAAGGGCAACAACAATAGCCTATAATGTTTGGGGAGAAACTTTTGGACAATCCTAATCAATAACTCAAAAGGAGGACTTTCATGTCTGATTTGGAGGTGTTTGTTAGGTAGTCTATGGCTCTTGAGGATGATCATTGCCAGCCCAGATGGGAAATTTTTACTTAAACTATTTGTGTATATTTCTACACAGTCTTGGCTGTGTTGTGTATATTTTTAGGTAGATAGTTCACAATATGATTCCTTATAACTTTTCAAACATCCTTTTATTTTACCCTTCTCCCTCCTTCTAGTCTATTTACCTTCCTCCCCCTCCCTAATTAGATTCCCTACCCCCATTTTTCCCATTCATCTTCCTTATCATTTGCATTCAGGTAATCCCCCATCAATTGCTCCCCATCGCCCACTCTGGCAACGGTCCCTTTTTACTTTCCTAGTTTCTACAGTTACACCAGGTTATGTACTCACATCTAAAGATTTGGAGGCAGGAACCTCAGATGAGAGATACACGAGAGATTTATCTTTTGGGGTCTGGGTTACCTCACTCAGTGTAATCTTTTCCAGTTCCATCCATTTACCTGCAAATTTATTATGTCAGAGATTTTTTTGCAGCTGAATATCAGCTGAGGAAAAAGTAGAGTTGTGGAGTCCAGTCTCAAAATGCACTTGTGGAGGGTGGTGGTGGCGGTGGGAGTTCACAAGCCATCAAACCTAGACAAAGAACTACAAACAACTAAGGAACACTGAGTGAATTAGTCATCCCTGGGGAAAGAGCACAACAATGGATTATTCAATACCAAATGGTCAGCCCTGAAAACACGTGCGTTATACAGACTGAGCAGGAGACATATAGGAATATGCACACATATGCATATATACATATGCATGTAGATATGTACACATATACATATACACATAGGTAGACACATACAGGGATACACATACATGTGTAATGCCTGCACTGCTTACTTTCTAGGTTATAAAGAAAATATATATGAATATTTGTAAGTGAAAAATCATACCACATGTGTTATTCACAATGTCCCAATAATGATTAAATAATGGCCTTAAAATAGTTTTAAGCAGTTAGCATTTATTTAATGACATTAAACATACTAGAACACACCATCTCTCATGTTTAGCATGCAAATTTTCAAAATTCAGTAACAGTGCTAAAACATTTTACAAAGATACAATGCAGAGCAATCTTTGTGGAGAAAACACTGTAAGACACACATTTGATTTACTTAAGAGACTTGAAATGTATTATAATTATTTACATCTTAAAGGGGCATCCATTTATTTAAATGGTCATATTTGCTGGAAAAAAAGAAAAAAAGACAAACATTCAGATTATTGAAATGGAGGTAAATTCTCATTTTGATTAGTATTTTGCATGTCACACTTCTAAGAAACAAATCACATTTTTTCTAGTAATCAAATATGTCCTAGAAGATATAAGAAAACGGCATTCATTGTGAACTTACAAAGAATGTCAGGAATAAAACGCAGTTATTATGACAATACCAACACGTCGAATTTTAAAATTCTCCCCAAACAAATTTTACATTCCCCACTGAATAAAACAATTGATATGTCAAAACTGTATTATTTTCGATCCTTATTATGCAGCTGTCCAATAATAATCTACTCTGGAGAATTTGTTTTGTTTGTAGATAAAGTTCCAGTACTCTACCAGCCTTTCCCTCCAACTGTAAATTTGATGTTAAGTCATACACAAAAAGAAGGGAAACCAGTTGTCACACCAAGGAGATGAATGAATTCAGTCTCTATGTTAGATACATAGAAGCTTGAGGATGAGGAGAGCCACTCCCAGACACAAAAACAGTACGTTTTAAAAATTAACAAAACAGTCAGCAAGACTTGAAGGAAAAGATGAAAGAACTACAATCCCCTAAGAACACAGATGTCCCTTTTCAGATGCAGAGAGAGAGAGTTAGTTCTTCAAAAAGTCGTGGCTATTTCATAGGAATCTGGAAACGGGACAGACACCCGTCCTGATCCAGTCACTAGAGGCAGAATCCCAGCAATGGGAATAACTTGCCAGGACAGAGTCAAAGTGACATTCCTGTTTCCCTTGAGCCCGTGTCCGTCGTCAAAGAAGAAATACTTGCTTTTGACATCTTTCAGGTTCAGCTTGGGGTTCTCGCCTCGCAGAAGGATCTTGTCCCAGAGGACCACCTGGTTCACGGCGTTGCTCTTGGTGGAATATTCTGCCGACAGATAAAGGAAGAGCTGCTTGACGTTCCAGTCGAAGGTCTTCTCCAGGTCCGCAGAGATGTGGAACGTGATGAAGCCCAGGTCGCTTCTCTTTCTGGGTCCAGTGAAGTCTTCCACTTTTTTGAGCAGGATCCTGGAGACATGCAGGCGCACTGGCGCGCTCCTGTCTTTGAAGGCGGTGGTGAGGATGCAGCCCAAGGTGAGCGCCGCCATGACGCTCAGCGTGAAGGCGAACAGCGAGTTCGCCCGCGACAGCAGGGTGTTCATCTTGCTGGATCGACGTGCGGCTCGCTCCACGCGGGCTCCACGGGCGGGCGCTGGCTGGGCAAGGCGTGCTGTGCTGCCGTGTGCCGGCCTTCCCGCTGTCTTCCTCTGGCTCGCGCGGAATGCTGGGCGCGCGCGCACGCGTCCCCGGAGCGCGCACCTCCCGCGATGCCTTCCCGCCGCCTCACACCCGCCCCCGCCCCCCGCAACCCCTCCCCCCCGTCAAGTCGCTGGTTAACCCTACAACCACTGCCTGCTGATCATCTAAGGCGCTTGGAGTATCTGATAAAAAACAGCAGTGGGGCTGAATAATACTCCCAGGGAACCTTAAACTGCCTTATCCCACACGTCCTCAGTCACTGAAGGTCCCATTTACACCCGCCCCCTCCCACCACCACCACACACACACACACAAAGCCCTGTCCAGGGAACCCTCTCCCCCTCTGCACAGGGCTGCATCATGGCTTCCATACATCCTAGCCCCTCCCCTGGCCTTCTGCAACAGGCTCCTGGTGACTGTCCTCCCTCACACTCCAGCCCATCCTGCCTCTCTGCACTCCATTCTCTACACAGAGACCAGCCAGCACCCCCTCCCCCCACACCCCCTCTCCCACATACAGCTTTAGTATGAAATGTGGCCCAGACTGTGCCCTGCATCTGCTCTTTCCCCCTCACCCTCTCCCAGCCTGCTTGGTGTCTGCCAGGAGCCAGCCACTGGGCTTGTCCTCTGCTCCTGGACCAACTGGAGCACACAGTGCAAGCACACCAAGACATGGCCTGCCCATGCGGGACTCAGTTCTAAAGCTGCTGCTTCCAGGAAAGGCCTTCACTGACAACTCTGTGTGTAATAATCCCTGCCCCCTGATATCTCACTCTATTATTTTCTTATTTGTAAATAACTACACAAAATTGCCCTGCCAATTGATTTATCTTCTTAGCTCCAGTTTACTAATCTTTAAGGACAATTCAGTGACCCTGTTCAGCCTGTTCTTTTTGCTCTTTCCCAGTGCTTAAACCAGAAGCTTGTATATAAATCTGAGTAAATATTACTTAATTGAAGTATTATTCAACACATCAGAATAGACAAAAGAATCAGATACTTACAGGTGAGTAGTTATAAAATCACTTGTGTAAGCATCCAAAATATTCAAAAAGCTTGTAGAAAGCCCACTTTGCTTTTCAAACCTAGATGATATCAGAATTAATTGGAGAAATTATTTTTTTTTTAGTTTCCAGATGATGTTTCTTTTTTCTTTTTTAATTTAATACTTTTTACATATACATTTATATTAGTACACACACCTATAGAAAATAAACTACATACAGCAAGAAGAACCATGCAACAATCAGGAAGTATATACATGTTATATCCATAGTGTTTTGGCTATTTGTATTTGGCAGCCTTGAGAAAAACATAGTTCCTATCTTGGTGAGTCTAAAATTCTGAATGTAAATCAATATCTATCATATCTCACCATTATCAACTTAAAACATCTACCAAGACCTAAAAACATCTTAACCCCTGAACAACTAAGCTTAATTGTAAAACTAGACTATCTGGTCTTCAACCACACCAGAGACTTGAGAAGGAATAAAATTAATTACCTGATCAAACAGGAAGTACAGGTTAGCAGCTTCCAAAGTGAAAAAAAAAAAAAAAATGACAGAGACAGTTTGCTGCCTGAACAGTCACCCAAAACTCTCTATAACGTTGGAGCATCATCTTCAGCCTTCTGGCCCAATATATCTGACAGACATATTTGTGAGGCAGGAACCATTGAGGACTTACTTACCCTGTCTTGGCAGAGTTTGGTCGTCAATTTTGTCTGCATCCCAGCTTGCCCATTTTTAGGCAGAATTCTGTCTGTGGTAGAAATGAGGACATTTTCCCCAGTGTCTTGTTTGCCACATTTGAAGCCATCTCCATAAGGAGGTTCTTTGATGCTCATCATCTTCTTAGAGGTAGGCTGGGTATTGCCAGGAGTTAACCTGTCTAATTGTCAATGAATCTTTAAAATAATAAAAAGCATCTTTAAATGCCATATTCTATTGGTCTCTGAGATGTTTGAAGACCTTATCTATCTATATCATAAATATCTGTTAAACCTAGAATGTGTATTCTTGTAATATAAATAGACTAGTAACTGACATGACCATGATTTGATCAACTAACACTTAACTTGTATAACTAACTTATCTTAAACAGCCTGCAATAGCACTTCTAAAGTATTAGAAGTAAACCTTGTATTCTACTTGAGTTGTATGGGTAAAATACCTCATATTAAAAAAAAAAAAAAATATATATATATATATATATATATATATATATATAGAGAGAGAGAGAGAGAGAGAGAGAGAGAATAATCTTAAATTTGAATTCTATACCAATCTATTGAAATTAAGCTTGTTTTGAATAAATATACAAAATTCTATACCAATAAATTAAAAATAACCTTGTGAGTAACAATTAAGGCCTTAAGTTGAGGAGTAGATTCAATAATCTACTTTTTGTCCTATCATCCCTATATATTTCTATATTCCCCTTATTCTTTTCAACCCCTATCTCCCAACCTAAGAAAAAAGATAAAGGAAAAGAGAGAAATTCCTGAGTCCAACCTCATTTTTTGTCTAAGACCAATAGTAACTTACAACCAACTCCCAGTGAAAATAAACATCTATAGGCCAAGAAAGCAATCAAAAAACTAACCAAGCCCCCTTAAGGGAAATGGGGCATCATTCTCTTAAGGTCTCTTCTGGCTGATTTGGGACAAATAATACCTTTGTAGGGGCCCAAATAAAATCGGAGAAAGTGGTTAAACAAGCTAGGAATAGCATTTGTGGTCCAGTTTCTAAATATTGAGAAATTTCATGCCTAATAAAAGTCCTGTGTGGGACAGTCTGAAATACTGGGCCAATTGGGATCAGAAGCTTTCTTCAAAGCTGTCCTGTTCTAATGAGGAACAGCAACTGAAGCACTTGGTGCTGGAACATGAAGGATGCAGGATGTCAGCATCCAGCATGCTAGAAGGAATGAATCCTGTCAGGTCTGATCCAGTGTCAGTGTCCTGTTCTTTTGTTCTGAAAACATATAATTGGAAAAACTATTAAAAACAGAGACATCACATGTCACGTCCCTAGTTTTGATTTAGTAATAGGGATGACAAGAAATGTCTTCCAGTTTAAATAAATTCCTTCTCATAATTTTAATGAAAGTTTCCTACTTGGAAAATCCAGACCTAAACAGGGAACATCTGAGTACCACTAATTCAATGTCACCTGTGCAGAGTTCTTGGAAAACGGAATGCTCTCTATTGAGATAATTACTCAAAGTAGCCAAGTCTTCAATCCATTTGAGATTACAGGGTACTAAGAGTGTGAGTACACTCTTGACTAAGCACTATTTCTTGAGATGGATCTCTTTCCCCATTAGATTATCTCTGGATCTTTAAAAAAAAAAAGAGTCATTATTGTATATATGGATCTATTTCTTTATTTAGTTCCTTTGATTTAGTTTACACTTTCTTGATTACTATAGGTTTATCAGAAATCTTGAAATCGGGTATTGTTTACTCTCCAGTTATATTTTGTTTTCAAAACTCTTTGTCCTTTGAGTTTTCACTACATTTGTTAGTAAGTGTGTCATTTTCTTTGTAAAAATGTGTGTGTGTGTGTGTGTGTGTGTGTGTATGAAGTTGGGAGAAAGATGTGATTATAAGGCCCTGGGAAGAGATAGAGAAGGAGGAAATGAAGGGCAGATTTGATCAAAATGAAATATATTCATGTATGAGGGGAAAATAGAATGAAAACAATTAAATAGAGAAATAATGATGGTAGTTTAAAGTCAAGTAAATAAAAAGATACTTAACATTGGTGTTAGAAAAAAGGTCTGGGATCCCAAGAGGATGACCACACATTCCACAGTATTTGGAAAGGCATTAAAATTTACTTCTGCAGAAGCATACACAACCATGTCAAATCAAGCAGGCCAGAGAGCACACCCTATGGAGGGTGTCCCTCTGGGCTTTTATTTCTAATGCAAAATGATCCTGTGCCTTATTCTGAGTGGTCAGATCTTGGTCTCACACTCCTACACAGCTGCCTAACTCAAAACAGGGCAGCTGATAAGCAAAGTGCAACTTTGGAGAACACCATGCAACCTTGAGCACATATTGAGATTTCAGGAAGTGCTCATCCTGTGAGAATTTAAACTTTGGCCAAGTGGCTTTTTTTTTTTTCTTTTAACGTTTTTTTTTTTTTAATGGAGTTTTGTCTTACTTAGCCCTGTAGTAGAAAAGACAGCATATTTGTTTACATTTCCCACATAATTAATCATTAAAGAAGAAAATTTTAAAATAATCATCTATTAAATATTATTACATTCTGAGAAAATAGCTAGTATGGAAAAGATTGAAGTACTGGCAACCTTGTTAATTCTGAAACTTTTATATACTGCTAAAGGGGGTGAAAACAATTGGACAAACACTTGGAAAAACTTCTATAGTGTTCTTCCAATGTCAGTTTTGTTTCTACCAAATGATCTGGCTATTGAACGCTTAAATATTATCACCGAGGGAAAAAAAAACACCTTTGTGGTCTCAATTAAATTTATTGACATGAAATCTATATTGACTGGATTAGCCAAACTTTGTTGTTCTGCAGATGGCCTGAAACATTAGAAAGGAAGAAAAGTTTATACTGACTTGCAGTTTTAGATATTTCATTCAGACTATAGTCATTTTCCTCCTGTTATCTCTAGGCCTGGAATAAAAGAAAGAAAGAAAGCATAGTGGGGGAGCAAAGACTACTAGGGGAAAAATCAGCTCCCAAGGCATGCCCCATTGATTTACTCCCTTGAAAAGTTTCCATCACTTCCCAATAACACCATCAATTTATGAATCCCTCAGTGTACAGATTCATTTATTAGGCTAGAGGCCTCTTGATTCAATTACCTGCTCATGAATTGAGGAGAAAGCCTTCAATACCTGTGCATGGAGTGTTAGCTCCTTATATCTAAACCATAACCTTGACTAAAATGTTGTATTTACTTGGGACAGTCAGGGAGTTTGTCTGGGAGGCCAAGAACTACAAAACTGAGTTTGTCTTAGAAAATGATAACAAAACAACAATTTGGTTCTTATAATGTATATATTTGTATAGTTGGACAAGACGAATTGTAATTATTTTTTGTCATAATGCAAAATTTGTGCACCTGCTATGACATTTTAAAACAAGTAATAAATTCCTTTTGTCTTCATAAATTCATTACAGACTAGATTTTTAAATCTGAGCTAGGAAAGATTGCGTATTATAACGCTAAATGGCTAGAAAGGACTTATACCTAACACTCATCATAGGGATACATGGAAGTCACAGACCATTGTTTAAGCAGTCAGAAATACATAGATAAATGTAGTATAAATATGGTAAATACAATTTCCTTCCCCATGTGAGCAATTCATTGTTTGATAATGTACAGCATCTCTCTGATGACCCTCCAGGAACACTATAAAACTGGGAGGAAATCACTGCCTTTACAAAATAAATTTTATAACAGATTTTTCAGACTTAATTCACTTTATTTTTATTGTATAAATGTCCTTATGTGGTAGTCACAGCAGGAGCCTGGGTCCTTTGAACAAAGAAACTTTGGTGTGCATTTTTACGAGATGATCTGTGAATTCCTGATAAGGAGACTTAGTGAAGACAGTATCTTTCCAGAGATCAGGAGTCAGGTAACTGTAGGTCTTGGAGGTGGCATGCATCAAAGGTGGGCTTGGCAATGGTGCCCAGGATGGCAGGGCAGCCCCTGGCTCATGTGTAGCAGTCATCAATGCTGGCTATTGTCAGTAGCTTCTTGGACACAGGAGCAAAGATGATGCCAGTGCCTCTGGGGGCAAGGATGAGACACACCAAAACAGAGCCATAGTGGCCTGTCACCTTGCACAGAACAGTATGTGGCTTTCCAATCTTATTCTCACCATGAGAGCCTCTCAGATGACAGAGGCTACCTCCTAGAGCACTTTACACCAAGACCAGCATGACCATTTTAGTCCCCAATAGCAACAAAAGCCTTGAACCTGGTCTAGTGGGCACCCTGAGTCAGCTTCTGCACTGGCATGATCTTGAGAACCTCATCCTTTAGGGATGCACCAAGAAAAAAGTCAGTAATCTCGGATTACTGGGCAGGAAGAATGGGTAGATCTCCTCCAAGGACTTAATCTTCATGTACTTAACCAGGTGGCCCAGCTTGGTGACAGGGATCCACTCCTTCTCTTCGGCTTTACCTCCACTAGCCATGAGCTGTGGCCAAGGGCTCCACTCTGACCCAGGCCTGGCTTTTAAGATCACTGCTGATTCTCCAGGGAAGCCACTGCAGCCTCCGAATCCTGGGCCCTGAGTCTTATGTGCCTTCCCTTTGCACAGGGGTCATCCATCATTTGGTGTTTTTCTGCAGAAGAAGAAGCATAACAGGTAATTGTTTTTAGTTACGTTAAGAAGTCCCATAAAGGGCCGGGCGTAGTGGCGCATGCCTTTAATCCCAGCACTCAAGAGGCAGAGGCAAGTGGATCGCTGTGAGTTCGAGGCCAGCCTGGTCTACACAGTGAGTCCAGGACAGCCAAGGCTACACAGAGAAACCCTGTCTCGAAACAAACAAACAAACAAACAAACCAAAAAACCAAAAACCAAAAAAAAAGAAGTCCCATAAAGTCTACACAATTTCAACATAGGATGGATAAGAACATGGCTACCAGGAAAGAATCTAAACTAAGATAACATCGTGCCTTTAAATCAACTACATATTCCAACATCTATCTAATAGAGCCATTGATTTTTATTTAGTGCCAGAAATATACATGTAAATATATTGCAAATTCAAGTAAAACATCATGCCCTTCCATTAAACATATATGAATATTAATACAACATATATAAGATATATTATAAATAATAAATACTATAGTACATTAATATATAACATAATATAAGGCATTACATATGTATATATACACACATACATCATATATACATATATTTCAGATAAAGAGGATCTCTCTGAGATGGGCTTCAAGGGCTGCTACTACTAGTATACACTGCAAGTAGATGGAATTTCACCAGCTCAATCTCTAAATCATGAAATCAAAACAGTTTTTCTACTTTTGAACTTGTATGTTCTTGCAGAAGTTATCTCACCACATGCTTTCGTTCAGTTCCATGAAATCACAAGAGACAAACATAAGACTCTACTAAAGACTGGGCACTGCTGCCTTTTGGATCTGGAGATTATTTCAGCAGCTGCCACTACTGACATCCTTAGAACTCACCTCCTTCAGACACATACTATGATGAGCCAATAAAGAGCTGCCTAGAGAGAAAAAGAACCCAGCAACCACCATGATTCATTAAGTGAATTCTTGCCAGGCATCATGGTAGCTACTAGCCAGTGGTGAATGGTACTGAAACTCTTAGTGACTAAGCCAGGAAAGAAGTTTCATGGGTAGGCTCTTGTATTAATGCACCTTCAAAGTATCCTTTTTAAAATTTTCCATGAAAACTCTACAGTGCAAGTTGAGCACACCCGTAGGTATTTCTAGTCATCACGTTTATCTTTTTCAATATGTGCTGATTTGAGCTAGGAATGCATCAAAATGCATCTAGTATTTTTCTTTTTAAATTATTAGCTGATCTTCTTATACTCAAGCATGTACTCCTTAACTGAGCATGTTTGAATCAACATTGCAATAAGCCTGGTAATTCATACACACACACACACACATATGTGTATATATATACACACATGCACACGTGCGCGCACACACACACACACACATATATATATCCAAAGCATTCAGTAAGGCAAACATACTGTTATCATATATAATATATGTATACATATTCACCTGAGTAAAACTACCGTGCTTCCTTTACTCTGGGCAAATGTTGCTTTGAAATAATTTTGGTGCTCTCCTGGCCTATTTGACGTAATACATGTTTTGACTGTTTATGTCTTAGCTTTGTTTATTTTGGCTTTACACTTACCAAGATCTGAAACCCTTACATTTGGTTACAAAACATTCAAGTCCTGAGGAAAAGAGTTCCAGTTAAATGTGTTAATGATAGCCTCAGAAGCACCAAAATGTATTGGCATCTCATCAAAGAAAGAAAATCGAGCACTTCCCCTGGGTTTAGTTTGACCAAGAGCGAACCCACGATTGAATTTTACACTTCTCTCCCCGTGTCCTCCTCCTGCCTGTAATTTGTGGCAGCTGGCTTGTTTGGAGTCTGTCTGTTGTGTGTATCTGGTCCGTCCCTATTGCCTACCTCTCACGTGTCATGTCCTTAACAAAGGACTTTGCTCTGTGTTTACCGAAAAGCACAGAAAATATCATGTGGAAAGGGAATGATGGACAGTTTACAGAAATCTTTAACCGAGGTTTACAAGGGGGATTAAGTTATTTACTCCAACTGACTCCAAAGCATTCAATAAGGCAAACATGCTGCTATAATGCAATATCCATTTGTTGTTTCCAACTTATAGGGTGTATATTTGTTATATAAGGACACTTTTGACAGGTTTTCTGTTTTCATCACATGATAGCTATGATACACACACACACACACAGACACACAGACACACACACAGACACACACACACACACACACACACACACTGCTCTCTGGGTCAGGGGCGTAGAAGAGCACGTAGTTTAAGATTGCAGCTATGCATCAGCTTAGGTTGTAAAAGCTGATTTCATGGAAAATCCAAGATAAGGAGGGTTGGTTGTTGCATTGTTCTCTTAAAGGCAGGTTAAACAAACAGGCCAGATACACAGTAGGCTAGCAGCCTAAGGCTTAAGTGACCTTAAGGCGTATTATTAACTTGACTGTGAGGTCCATCCAAAGTTCCAGTCTCTTAGAATACAAGATGTATTTTCATAAATTATAACAGCACATAAAAGGGACATAGAGACTCTCCCCTAAGCCTTTTCCTGTCTACATTCTTCAGCTTTAAATAAATCTTTAAAAAAAAAAAGAGCCTTTCCCTGTCTTATCCTCCCATGAATACCCTGTTTGTACAGTGATGGCAGGTTCAGGACACCCTGAAACAGGACAGCCTATCTCCCCAGGTTTGTGATGGTTCCATATTTATCTCCCCTAGGAAACATCCCAGCACCAAGGCTGGAAGCAGAAATATGGGAATTGGGTCTGGGATCTCTCTCTCCCCATTCCTCAAGGACAGTCAGCCCCCACTGCAGGGCTCTCATAATCTCAGCTGAGTCTAAAATCCTGGGAGAGTGGCCTCTGCTCTTCCAAGCAAGCCTTGGAAATTTCTGTTACAATATTGTAATCAAGGTCGCCAGCAAGACAGCAGGTTTCTATGGCAACTGTGCTGCGCAGGCTAGTCCTGCACATTAGAAATCCTTCCACACAGCTGTCTGCCTTTTGAATTTCACTGAGGGAAAAACACTTCAGTCTTCAGGCTACCACTTGAGAAATCACATTAGTTAGTGGATCTAGGACTGGGCAGCATCCTCCAACTCTGCTCATTATAATATAGGAAAGAAAGTCCATACTGTTAACCCTTTCATTTGCATAAAATTTTCAAGGATAAAAATATCTACAAAGCCTTAGGCCCAAATTTTACCCTGCCTACAAGATGTGCAGAGATAAAGACAGAGCAGAGATTAAGAGACTGGCCAACCAATGCGTGCCCCAACCTGAGACCCACTCCATGGGAGATAGTCAACCCCTGACACCATTAAGGACACTCTGCTATGCTTGCAGACAGGAGCCTAACCGAACCGTCCTCTGAGAGGCCCCATCCCCACCCAGCAGCTGACCAAAGCAGATGCTGAGACTCATAGCCGAGGATTAGGCAGAGCTCAGGTGTCCTGTGGAAGAGTGGGAAAGAAGGATAAAAGGACCTGGAGGGGGCAAGAATGCTGCAAGAAGATCAACAGAGCCAACTAACCTAGACCCATGAGACCTTACAGAGAAGGAAGCACCAACCAAAGAGCATGCATGCACTGCACCTAGGCCCACAACACGTGTGTACATGTCTTCATGTGGGTCTCATAGTAAGGGGAGCTGGGAATGTCTCTGACAAGGACTTTCCTGCCTGATTTTCTATCATTTCTGCCTGACAGTGCTCCTTTGCTAGGTCACTATGGTAGAGGTTTCCCTCAGTCCTAATGCGCCTTGATGTGCTGGAGTGGGTTGGTGGTGGGGTGTCTCCCCTCCTCTGAGGAGAAGGGATGCAAAGAGAAAATAGAAATTAAAAATAAATAATATAATATGATATGATATGATACAATTGAAAATATAATATAATTGGCCTTGGGAGGGTACTACCAGTACACTGAGATTCAAGAATGCCACCCCTCATAGTAAACAATTGTTGTCTATGGCAGAAATCTGTATATATGCTGCTGGTGGTGGTAGTGCAAGTCTGTGAGCACGTAATCCTAGCACTGAGGAGGTTGAGACAGGCAGATCACAATTTGGAGGCCAGCCTGGGATACGGTTTTAAAAAGAAAAAAAGAATCTGTCTGCAATCTTGTGGCCATGAAAGTGGGATGGAGAAATGTCGTCCATTTCCATAGACTTGTTCTGCATCATTGAATCCTTTGATGCTCTCCTGGAATAGTAACTTCACAAGTGGCCATTCCCTGGGTATCCTGATCATTATGGTTCCAAACGGATTAATTTCCACAGAAATTCAAAGCATAGAGACGAATCTGGAATGAGATATTGTGTAAAAGGAAATATGTGTACAAGTGCCTGACAAACTAATTCCAAAGTAAAATGTGTACCAACTCTTGTGTACTGATTCAGGATGTGGGCATGGGAGTCAGATTAACTTTTTAAAAAATACATATTTTATTAGTGTATTCATATTACATCTCAATGGTTATCCCATCCCTTGTATCCTCCCATTCCTCCCTCCCTCCCATTTTCCCCTTACTCCCCTCCCCTATGACTATTCCTGAGGGGGACCTCTTCCCCCTGTATATGCTCATAGGGTATCAAGTCTCTTCTTGGTAGCCTGCTGTCCTTCCTCTGAGTGCCACCAGGTCTTCCTATCCAGGGGATGTGGTCAAATATGAGGCACCAGAGTATGTGTGAAAATCATATCCCACTCTCCACTCAACTGTGGAGAATGTCCTGTCCATCGGCTAGATCTGGGTAGGGATTTGAAGTTTACTGAACATATTGTCCTTGGCTGATGCTATAGATTAACTTTTAACAGGACAAATTTAAGTATATGCTCTTTAGTTCCCATCTTCCCTGAAAGTTGCGTCATCATTTAAATTGTCATAGTCCATTGTTACTGAAGTTATTGAAATTTGAGGCACTGTTGAATGGATGGACAAAGTGTTCCTGGGGAACCTCTCAACAGCTCTCATCTCTTCTTGGGAGAAACACATTCAATTTCACCTCATAACTTGAAACTAAAAGGTCCCAGGGCATCATTGAAAGAAGTATGACTCTAAATGCTGTTTCTCCCAATCCCCAACCCCCTCTCTCTGTCTCTGTCTCTGTCTGCCCCCCCCCCCAGCTTCTGATTTGAGGCTGCCATGAAGTAAGTAGCTTTCCTCAACAATGCCCTTCTGCCATGATGTAATATCTCATAACAGGCCTAAAAGCACTATCTTAGCTTGGCTTGCTCCTCATGGCTCGGTCAGGTCAGCCTGCTTTCTTCTAGAACCCAGAACCACCTGCCCGGGAATGGCCTCACCCACAGTGGGCTGGGCCCTCCCAAATCAATCACTATTTAAGAAAATGCCCCACAAGTTTAATTAAAGCCTCACCTTACAGAGGCATTTTCTCAATTGAGGATCCTTCCTTTCTGATAACTCTAGCTTATGTGAAGTTGACATACGACTATGCAGCACAGTAATATTCAGGATGTGTTGTATTAATGTAGAGTACAGATTTCATGGTTTTAAAATGATATCTTGAGAAATTACTACAAAGATATACAAAGAAATATAACTTCATATACAATGGCAAAGATATTAAACTACAGGTTATAATTAAAAAACTATAATACAGCTAAAATTTTCAAAAGAAATGTGAAATTTGTATTTTCTTCTACTTAAAACACATTACACTACTGGTGTAATGGGTTTTAATATATTTAAAATAATATCATTATTTAGTGTAAAAAATGTCTGCCTTAATAAAATGCAGTTGGATTTTTATATCATCTTATGCTTAACAGTGTTTTAACGCTCATTAATTTTTATTACAAGAATACAGGTGCACGCCTTTAATACCAGAATTCGGGAGGCAAAGGCAGGCGGATCGCTGTGAGTTTGAGGCCATCCTGGTCTACAAAGCGAATCTAGGACAGCCAAGGTTACACAGAGAAACCCTGTCTCAAAAAAAAAAATCAACAACAACAAAAAAGAATATAGGTAAACTTAGCATTTGTGTGCTAAAACTAAAGTTTTATGTAAAATCTTGTTAAACATCTTATGTTATTTTATAAATGTTATTACATGCAAATATGGTCATAAAAAAGGTAAGAGCAGATTACAAATAACACATGTGGCCAGGATTCCTTTTTTGCTAATATACATCTCCAGCGGTAACTCTAGCAGATTTTAAGCATAAAAATAAACAATATCAAGTTTCATCTTCATATATAGGGGGAGGAGGTCCCCCTCAGTCACAGACATAGGGGAGGGCAATAGGGTGAAAGCGAGAGGGAGGGAGGAATGGGAGGATACAAGGAATGGGATAACAATTGAGATGTAATCTGAATAAATTAATTAAATAAAAAAATTTAAAAAGAAAAACAAACACTATCATATAATTCATCTCATATATTTTTCTCTTCATGATAATGGAAAGCTTAACCTTTTGTTGAAGACTCTCAGTACTTCCACTGTAAATGGTTCCTTTTCCAAGCAATGTTCTAGTTCCAGAAAGTTCTGAAAGAAGCTGCAGCTGCCTTGTCTTCTGCCTGGCGGTGTTCACGCTGTAGTTCAGAATTCTGTCACGAGGTGGCACCAAAGCACCCCATTAGCAAATGGCTGCGAAGAAGCTTCTACAATGCACAGAAAAACATGACGTCGCTGTTAAAACCAGTTTATAAAGAGAATGATTCCAATTCTTTATAGGACATAAAAAGTTATTATATGTATGAGAATCTGTAACGTGGAGCCTTGGAAAGTTGGTGGGAGGAATTCTAGGAAATGTGCATACAGTAGGCTAATAGAGGGTGGAGATCTAGTCCCTGGGAGGCCCCCTCCACAGTGTGGACACTTCAATTTATACTGAAAGAGTAAGAGAGGAAAAAAACAAAACAAAAAACAAAAAACAAAACGAGTGAGGCTTAAGGTCACCAGCAAATGAAATGGCTTTAATATACAAATGAAGTTCTCAGAAAGACCTAGAAACACAGTAAATGAATTGTTTGGTCTCATTTGTTACTTTGTGCAAAAAAGATGTTCCTTAAAATAGAAAGAAAATGCTCCTTTAACCCTTTCACAGTCTTCTTTTTAGTCTTATGACCTATAAGGCACGCCCCCCCCACCCCAACCTACCCCCACACCCTCTGCCATATCTCAGGTTCCCATGTAAGAGTAAACACGAGGTCCTTGTGTTTCTGATTCGGAAGTACTTCACCTAATAGAATCATTTACAGGGCCACCCATCTTCCCAAATTTTTCAGAGTAATAGAATGCACATCAGGTGAAAATGACAAATGCACTATTTTGGGAGGAGGAAGGGTACAAGTGCAGAGTGGGAAAATAATAGAGAAGGATCTACAAAACTATACATAATAATGAATCCCATTACATCATCATCATCATTATCATCATCAGGAAAAGAGGAGAAAAGTTAAAGTTAAATGGAGGTGGATGTTGTCTAGGCAAAAGATTATGGAAACAGAAGAAAGGGACACATGTTTGGAGCTTGGCACCAAAGTATCAGGCTGAGTTTCCTGGATTCGCTAGGATCGTGAAAAATTCACTTTCGTATCTATCAGTGTCTGGACATTTAAAGCTGAGCTTGATCCATTCCTCCCACTAAGACAAAAGTGCGACAGGAAGTGTTCAGGATCCTCTTGCTGGGGGAAGGGGGAAATCAAATCCTGCCAGTTACCTGAAGAAGTGACTTGGGTTATGTGAGTCTGAGCCCAGTCAGTGTTGTGGGGTGCACTTGGATCTCACACACCGACTCAAACACCAGGTCAATGCAGATGCCAAAAATGTATTGTAATCAAGCTGTTACTGATTGACCAGGGGCACAGAACGTGCTCAGGAGCTGAACTGCAACAAGGACCCAGAGTATCCCCAGACTCTTTAAGCTTGCCAAACACAAACATCTGTGCCAAGTGATTGTTACAGTTTCTCACCAATCAGGAAAGGAGTTGGTCCGTGGGCCTAGGAACATAGACTTGTTTGGCCCTGCCAGGGAGATGGAGAAGTTGTCCCAGAGATGTCTGGACAAAGACAACTGTCTCCTTATAACAGAAGCTGTTCAGCTGTTGGGAAGTCCTCAGCTCCCCTAGATCCCGGGACCTTGAGCGTAGTTTGTCCCTATGATTAAATGGAGTCTGAAAACAAAATGGCAGTACTTAGAAAAAATTTCTTTCGTTTGTTCACAATAGGCAGCAGTATAAAAGGGCTGACCAGGTGTTCTCATACAGCTAATGGACATGTGATGTTATGTAGTGCTCACGACATGGAACAGAACATTATGGCTTTTTTTAATGTTCTTTTTTTTTTTTTTTTTTTTTGAAGGCAGGGAAGTGTTTATTTTTAAGACAGAGTCTTTCTCCATATCCCTGTCTGACCTAGGACTTGTTATGGAACCCAAGATGGCTTCAAAATCACAGAAATCCCTCTGCCTCTGCCTCTGCCGCTCTCTGCCTCCACATGTGCACTACCATGTGTAGCTACATTGATGGTTCTTAAATGTTGTTACACAGAAGTAGCATTTATTTTTTTCCCTTTTTATTAAAAATAGTTTTTTCCCTCACAAAATATACCTTTATTAGTTTCTCCTCTCTCTATTCCTCCCAGTATCCCCCTCTCCGCCCCCAACCTCTCCTCCTATCTGCCTTTCATTAGAAAGAACAGCTTTCTAAGAGAGAGCAATAAAACATAGTAAATTAAAATATAATAAGATAAAACAAAAAACATATCAAAGTTGGGCAAGGCAAATCAAAATCCAGGAGAAGGCACAAGAATCAGACCCACTCATTCACACACTCAGAAATCCCATAAAAATACTAAACTGGGAGTTATATCTACAGAGGACCAAGTGCAGGCTGTGTACCTGCTGCTTCAGTTTCTGTGAGTTCATATGGGCTTTGCTTATGTGGATCTAGAGGGCCTTGGTCTCCAGCCCCTCTGGCCCCCACACTCCTTCTGCCTCCCTCCTCTTCTGTGGGTCTGTGGGGTTCCCTGAGCTCTGAGGGGAGGAATTTGATGGAGACATCCTATTTAGAACTGAGTGCTCCAAGGTCGTCCCCCCCCCCTCTTTCTCTTTCTCTTTCTGTGTATTTTTTTGGCTGTGAGTCTCTGTATTTGTTCTCACCAGAGAAGCAGGGTTTTCAGAGTTTTACATCTAAGGCAGATATCATAAAATAATTTTTGTTTCTTTTGTAAGGAGAACACAGCCATCTTATCTTCATTAACAATGCAGAATATCTTGGAGTTTTAAAGGCAGAATTTCCTTTTGTATGTTTGAGCATCTTGTAAGATCTATTCAACCATAGTCCTCTGAACAATCAAATCTCACATGAGTAACGTCTTGCTAGGAAGACAGGTGTGACTTTGAAGTCAGTTGGAGAGCTGGAGGAGAGATTTCCTGAGAGAACCACGGTGTAGTACTGGCACATCTGCTCTTGAACATCTCTTTATGTTTATATAGTTACAGGAGTATGTTGAACCCATAACACAAGTACAACTGCAGAAGTTCCCAGATAATGAGTTGTCCAGTTATATCACACCATAACTCCAGACATCTGATGCTTCCCTAGGAGACAAAACCCAGATAGTTCCAGGCATTTCTTTGGACACACAATTGTTCATTCCTTTATTGGCTTATAAATAATTCTTTCTCCTGTTTCTCATCCTTTTCTCTTCTCCTCTTCTTCCTTCTTTCTTTCCCTTCCATCCTTAACACTCTTCCTCCTTCAAATATTCCAAGGAGCTGCTTCTACAGTCCCTGTTTTTACTCTTAATTTAGCCCTGACTCTTTAACTTCTTATCCTACTGCATTTGGTCTCTGTCCATAGGATTGTAATGAACATTGTCTCCAAAGACGCCATCTACTTTTTAAATCAGTAAGTTCACCTAATTTATATAAATATAATAGCATACTACTTTTTTTATCTTCAATGACACTTCAAGATAGGATGCTTGCATAGCCTGCTTCATTTTTTCTTTTTAGTCATTCTTCACTCATACAATACATCCCAACCACACAGCCTTTCCTCCACCCACTCCTCTCAGCTTCCCCATATCCACTACTCCTCACTTTCCCTTCAGAAAAGGCCTCCCAAGGATATCAACTAAACATGGCAAAACAAGTTACAAAAGGACTGAGCACAAACCCTCATATCAAGGCTACATGCTAAGTTATTTGTACAAAATACTCAAATAGGGGAAACTGGCACTCTCACATCCAACCTCAGAAAAGACATTGCCATTTAGAATGGGAAATATTCTTTTAAGCAGGATTTATTTTATTTTACAGGTCTAAGTGTTTGCCTTTAGGTATGTAAGTACACTACATGTGTGCCTGGCACTGAGAGAAGTCAGAGGGGGATGTTGGATTCCCTGGATCTGCTGTGTAGGTGCTGGGAACCAACCATGGTCCTCTGCAAGAGCAGCAAGGGCTTTTAACCACTGAACCATATCTCTAATTCCCTAGAATTGAGAGTATCTTGAGGCTTACAAAGGCTGTCAAAATAAGGAAAGAGCGTCCAGAAACAACAGAATTTTCCTTTCATTTCAGTCCATACCAATAGCCATTACTTTACATTGCCTTCCTGTTAACTGGAACAAATGAAGAAACTGTTCTATAGTTGTCTTGTTCTGCAAAGACACGTTGAAGTCCCCGTTCTAAGCGCCCATTGATGTAGTCTCATTAAGAGTTGCAATGTTAGTAGATGTGCTCATATTAGGATGAGGTCAATATGGTGGGACTTAGGTTTAGTATGTCTTGTGTCCTTATAACATGAAATACCATTGAGACAGAAATATATAGCTAGAACTTTGTGATGGTAGGGGAAGAGATTAGAATGATGTCCCTGCAAAGAAGAAAGATCAACAATTCATGAGCACCAACAGTGCCCAGGAAGAAGCAAAGGATTTTTCTCAGAGACTTAAAATGAACTGGGCAGTTAATGCCTGGGTTTCTGACTTTCAATTGTTATATCAGGGAGGGATGACATTTCAGTGGTTTTAAGCCACATGTTTGTGGTGGTTTCTTTTTTCCTCTTCTATTAGCTGTAAGGCTGTAAGCATTATGATAAAATCAGAAGTAGCCATGCTGAAGAGATGTACTTACTTAGGAACCACAAAGCCCATGCTCAAATTTAAGTTTCATCTCTTCACCAAATCTACCCTCACTGTGCCTCAGTTCACTTTTATTTAAAATCAGATGCCAGTGGTCACTCCGTGCTTGCTGCTGTTGTTATGATTAAATAAGAATGCGCATATTTAGCACTTCCAAGAGCACCAAGAACTGAGGAAATCATAGTAAGTCCTAATAGCTTTCATTTGTATTCCCAAATTGGCCATTAGCGACCTGTCATTCTACATCATGTGGATTAGCATTTATATCATGCTGTCCACAGTAGTGGTATGAGAATACTTTATAAAAACATCATTAACTTATTATATCACTTTGATTACTAAAGTTATGATTCATTTTGCCTGCTAATATTTCTAAGTAATAATGAAAAGAGTGCTTCTCCAGGAGGAAGAGAATTTAAATTATATTTAACAGTTTTATTTCTTTTATGTATTTTTCACTTTTGTCTACAACAAAAACGTTCTTTGTTTGGGAAATGAAAAAAGAAGAAGACTACGGGGTCACCAGACCTTCATATAGAAAAGCAAGACAAAGTTAGCAAGGGAATATATTTAAGCTAAGGAAACTAGGAAACAAATGGCCTAGAATTAGTTTATTGTTCTATCTACATGACAGCCCAAGATGTGTACCTTCAGCCAGGGACATTAAGACCCTCAGGGATAAGCGATTAGTTACATCTCTCAGACAAAACCCTCATTTTTAGCAGTCAGAGTATATCCTCACTTTCCTAGGTTTTACTGAAGTATACTAAGTGAAATGAGTTTCCCAGCATGTTTCTCTCTGAACTCTCCCAAAACAAAGGCTATGTATTTTATTTATTCACTTTATACCCAACTACTCATCTCCCTCCTCTCCTCCCAGTCCCATGCTCCCTCTATCTCCTCTCCCCTACTCCTCAGAAAAGGGGAGCCCCCAACCCTCCACACTGGCACATCAAATTGCATCAGGACTGAGCATGTCCTCTTCCACCCCACCAGGGGAATCATAATCAAAACGCAGGCCACAGAGTCCATGTCAGAGACAATCCCCGCTCCCCTTACAAGGGGACCCACCTGAAACTATGCTGCCCATTGGGTACTTATATGTAAGGTACCCAGGTCTACTCCATGCATAATTCTTGGTTGGTGCTTAAGTCTCAGTAAGCCCCTCTGAGCCCAGGGATAACAATACGACAATTCACACACCCAAAGTAGCTAAGTAACAAGGAGGACCCAAGGGATGACACTTAATTCTCACTCATAAGGGGAATTAAAATAGCAGGAGTAGACGAAGAGAGGGAACAGGGCAGGAGAGGGAGTGGGGAAGGGAGTGAGGATGGGGATCATATGTAGGGAGAACAGTGGTGGGAGACCAGAGCTTGGAGAGCGAAGTGAAACCAAGGGCAGGGCATCTCTGGGACAAACTAGAGACCCACACAGAGTAGGCTCCTGAGAGGATATGGGAATGGCTCTAGCTAAGACTCCTAGTAGTGGGGGTCATGGTGACTAAAGAGACCACCTTCTAGTCAGACAAGACTCCTAATGGAGGGAGGGGAACACCAATACACCCACAAAAACTTTGCTGCAAAATTTACCCTGCCTACAAGACATGCAGGGGGATAAAGACAGAACTGAGGGAAGGAATGTCTAACCAATGCCTGGCCCAACCAGAGACCCACCCCATGGGAGAGAAACAGCCTCCGAAACTGTTAATGATACATTGTTATGCTTGCAGTCATAGCTGGCTGGCCTCTGAGAGGCTCCACCCAGCAGCAAATCGAAACAGATGCTGAGACTCCCAGCCAAATATTAGGTGGAGCATGGAACAAGGGGAGCCCTGTGGAAGAGTGTGAAGGGGTGGTGGGTAGAAGGAATGTGAGGGGACAAGAACTCCACAAGAAAACAATGGCTATTTAATTGGCATTAGGCCCCTCTGTCTTTCACATAATCTAGCAATGACTTCAGAGTGGAGAGAAAGTGAGAGACAGTGTGAAATTGCCCAGCACTCAAGCTCCATAGTCTCCACTGGGATTCAACATAAAAGCAGAGTCACAGGCACATTTGGTCTGGGGCCCTGGGAGCATCCGCAGAATATGCTGTTGCTCATTAAAGTATAGAAAACAGGAAAAATGACTGTGTGCATTCTAATAGGTCTAAATAGAATATATGTATGCAGAAAGGCCCATTGCAGTAGCTCTAATAGAAAATACACATGAAAGAAGGTGTGTTTCGGTAGCTCTAATAGAAAATATACATGAAAGGAACCACATTTTATTAGTTCTAATGGAAAATATGTAAGAAGGCACATGCTCAAACCACATATCAAAATGGTAATGTCCATTTGTTCTTCTTTATCCCTCCAAATAGATTAAACATACAACAAAATGATGTCAGCAATGACATTTATTAAGAACAAAACCCCCAAATCCTTGTTAATGATCAATACCAGACAGAAGGGAGGTTAGAACAAGTTTCAGCTCTGCGTGTGATGCTTTATATATTGATGTGAGAATTTAAAGGTATTACATTTTTTTCAAGTGATTTATATTTGCAATATTCATACAGAGCAATGTCCATGTGGTTTCAATTTTTAGTTTACAAATGGCACATATTATTTTAGAAATTATGAGAAATGTAGTGAATTTCAGACACATAATCAGCAAATATACTAATCAACAATTTGAGAGTATCGTGCTTTATCCTCTTGGTATTGTGTTCTCAATGCAAGCAGCCATTGTGGACACTCATTGTATAGAGCTCCCACTTGTCTTGGCATGCAATCTTTGCCAGATGACATGAAATAAATTATTGAATAATCTCAAGCTTACACTGAACTCTGTCATCCTCTCTGTCCTTCATTATTGAGGTATGGTGGGGGAGGAAAAACTTTTGTGAGATTAGTCACATCACCCTGGAAAAATACTATTTACAGGGGAGAATGAAGAAGATGCAATTAGGAAATGATGAACTTTTCTTTAAAAATATTAATTTCATAGCTCTTTACGCTTTATCTGAAATACCAACATATAAATAAATCAGTTTAAACGGTGAGGTAAAAAGTACCACTTTGGATTTTTAGGTTTTTTTTTTAACTTTAACCTTGATTTTTCAGCTAATGAGACATTTATTTGTGACTGATTAGGCAGCAAGTAATGAAAAATAAGAATTTGAATTTTTATTCTACTTATATATTTTTACATAAATGTATTTTATGTTTATGAGATTTGCTTGCATGTACATGAGCGCACCACATGCCTACTTCATGTCTGCAAAGGTCAAAACCGGGTATAGGGTCCTTTGGAACCAAAGTTTCTGATGGCAACGAGACACCATGTGGGTGCTGGGAACCAAACCTGATGCTCCAGCACCAGCCTTTTACTATGTTTTACTTTTCACTATTTCTTGCTTGTAAACAATTCATTGTGGTCACCTCGCCTTTCACCTTCCTTTATCATTCCCATTCCTACTGACCTGAGTCTTCTTCAAGACCAGCCCGCCTGCTATTTCCATGTCTTTTGTTTCTGTGTTGAGGTCTTAAGCTTGTGTTCCCAGCAGCTTTGTGTTCCTAATTCCAAGCGCCATATCAAGAGGAAAGCTTTTTGTACTCCTAGTCATTGTTTCAGTATTGAGTATTGTTCCGCGTAGGTACAGAAGAGCAATGCCTAATAATGGTTCGGCTAGTTTGAAAATAGGTGTCAACAAAATTGTATCCCAGTTGCGAGACACATCCATCACTGCTGCTTCTGTTGGCCGCAGCACTGTTTCCTTCACCTTGTCACCTTAGGAAGAAATCAGGAGTCAAAAAATGCTGGTGCGACATACTACATGAACAAACTCTCCTTCTTGCTTGTTTGCAAATGTCATCTGTTTCAAAATGTATGTCTTTTGAGATATATGGATTGTATCTTAGAAAAAAATAATTTATTTTATAAGAATCTATCTCAATGAAACAATGCAAAAACGGGGGTTGGGGGCTGGCATGAGAGCATTCCTGGCAGAGCAATTTCTAACAGTGAAAAACTAACAGAATGGTATCCATTCACCAATACGTTATTGATTAAATATACTACATCTACATCCTGACATATTAGCAAGTGTAAGAAGCGACCAGAACAACTCTCTGCTCAAGGCTAAATGGAGATGTGAAAAAGGAAGGTGTGGAAAAAATGTGGTGAGCTCTTGTTGTCCAGCGGAGTAAATAAACAGTAACAACACATGGATTAGATTCAGATGTAATTAAAAGTTTAGTTCTTCGGTTGTGCTCATCATATTCTAGATATTCAACATTACTCGGTAGCTAGTAACTACTTTCTGGACAAGATAGATACAGAAGACTTGAGTCTCTGTGGAAATGCTAATAATATTAACTTAGATCTAATACAGCAATTTTCACCCATTGAATGGGAGAAAAGTGGTATTATATTTATATATATTTTAAAGTTGGAAGATTAAGGCAATAACCAATCAATGCTACCAGTAATGAGATGGAGGACCTTCTCTGTACAGAAGCCAATCGTGTATAACTCTGTCTTAGTTGATTTCTCTACTGCTGTGACAAAAATATCCTGACAAAAGGGATTTAATGAATAAAGTGTTTATTTGGCTCACGAGCCCAGTTTACGATGTAGGGAAGTTAAAGCAGCAGAACTTGAAGCAGCTAATCACATTACATCCAGAGCCAAGAGCAGAGAGCAAGGGATTCATACATGTATGCCAGGATTCATCTCCACTTCCCCACTCTTATATAACCCAGGATTCCTAGCCAAGAGAGGGATGCCATCAACACTAGGTGAGGGTTCCAAATAATATTGATACCCCCCGTATGCCTGCAGGCTAACCTAATCTAGACAACAGCTCATTGAGACCCTCAAGTGATTTCAGATTGTGTCAAGGTGACCACTAAAACTATCATACTCTCTTTAAAACATAATGCACATTTAGAGCCAGACAGTGAAAGGATGGGTGGGTGAGCTACCAATGTAGCAGTAGTAAGCAATTCTAATACTTTGAGCAAAACATTTCCCACTCAAAGGAAATCAGCTTTTAAGGCATGGTTGCTCATACTATTTGGACAAAGAATGTGTGAAGCCCAAACTAAACTACAATAAGGGCTCAAAAAGACCAGAAGCTAAGCTAAAGAATCCCCATATCTGAAAAATCAAACAATTTCAATACCAAATAAATTGACTGACATAGATTAAAAATATCCAATGTAGAAATAACAACAACTAATAAAGATAATTTTTAAAGGTAATAGACCAACCTAATTTTGTGGACTTGGAAAAAGAAATTCATTGTTTTAAAATTTGAAAACATTGCAAAAGAAGTTAGCATACATACTACCCTTCCTTTGCTAAAACACTTATCTATTACTAATGAATAGAGCAATTTATAGCAGTTCAGTTAATGACTATAAAATAAATTACAGAATTAGAACATCAGCTACAACAAGTAACCAAGATGGATTTTTGTTTACAGAGGTAGCAATCTAGAGACTTCAAAATAAAAATTATCTTTTGGCTGCTTCCACATGGAACTTTTATTTCTGCATAATATGATGGTGTGCTTTATGTTTATAATCTTGACAGTAACACTTTATACTAGAACTCTTCTCTTTTTTCCCCAGATTTTAAGAAATCTCTGTAGGATGGGTTTGAATCAAACTGCCACCCCATCCGCACATTTCCACTTAATGATGTTCATGTAGTTCAGAATTCTGCCACAAGATGGCACCAATGAGCCTTGTTATCAGAAAAAAAAAATTAACTTGTTTTTACTATCTATGACTTGAAAGCAGGACTATTTGCCAGGGAAAAAAACAACCAATGAGAGATGGGGAGGAGAAGAGGGGGAAAGTAGTAAATAGTTTAATATAAGCAAGGAACCATGATACATAAGTATATTGATGAAATGTATTATTTTGTGGTTAAAAATTAATTTAAAAACAAAAATAAAGTACATACATACATAGATTGGAGTTGTATGTCTATAAGAAGAAAAACGCCACCTCAATTATGACCTAGTTTATAGCTCAACATACAGGATAATTTTATTACGGTTCAAAAATATCTTGAAGGAGGATAAACACATAGCTCCAGGCTCCTTTGGCAGTAGCATGTAGGAAGGTATTCTGCAGTGCAGTGCAGATGCGAGGTGGTGGAAAAAGAACCGGGGGGGGGGGGGGGGGGATGTCGAAAGTAAGGTCTTGGTAGCTGTGTCCAGAGTTTCCCAGAGATGGGTTGAATGAGAGGGGCTGGAAGGCAGTCTGAGAGGCCTGTACAGATAGGAGTGAGTGTCTCATGATGATTTTTTTTTCTCTCTGGTCATAAAAAGATGCCATCTTTGACTTTGTCTCTGTAGCCATGGCAACCAGAGAAGAACAATACATTGCTAGCCAGGCCTTTAGTAATGGTAATGTAGCTATTGTCATTCCCTGGGGAGGTTTGGAGACCCTCTTGGCCACAATTCTAGGTATAAACCCCCTGCTCTAGTTGTAAATTATCTAACAAGATCCGAGGCTATTTAAGATAAAGAAAAGGCTGGTTATAAGCAGGATTCCATGATGCAGCTTCCATGAGGTCATCATCCCCAATTATGTGGGGGTTTGCCGAGAAAGTAACTCCTTACCTATCCTTTGTAAGAAAGCCTAATACATGTATTGGTCTCATTAAATTTTACTTTGATGAAATTGTTCTTTAAAGCCTCACATCTAGGCTCTCAGGTAGACATTATTACGTTAGGTAAGGGTCCTGCTCAGACAACAAAGTGCGTTCTCAATTATTTTTAAGAAAAGATCAAGTAGACACTAAGGTAAAATCGAAGGGGTTTGTAGCAGGCAAATCTGAAACAAACTGTGCATCAAAATATGTAATGATAATAACGGGATAAATGTATTATTAGTAAATACGTTTTAAATAAAAGTGAAATTTTTACACTAGTTATTCTAGAAGGGCTGAAAATGCAACATTTGACAGCTTGTTTTAGTAATAAGTGATTCAGGTAAGAACCCTAAAATGGAAGCGCTGGTGTATCTTCACCACACCGCACAGCAGCTACTGTGTTACCATGGTAACCATGCTAGATAGAAAAGATGAGAAAAACAACTCACCACCCTAATTTGTTTTTGTATGAGCTAGGAACCCGTGCAAACTGACATGATGCACAGTAATTAACCTCATACATCCCTGTATCCCCTTCCACAGTAAACAGTGCTGGGAACCTCAGTAATACATATATTAACGCATACATAAAAACCTGCATGTTCTTTCCACTCCCTCCCTTCCTCTCTTCCTCTCTTCCTCTCTCCCATTCTAGGATCCCAGAAATTCATAGAGACGAATTCTACAGGGTAAAAAAGAAGCTCCATACCATCAATACATTCAAATCTGAAAGCATGTATATTTAAAAATTAAAAATAACACTTTTAGAAAAGATTTTTTACAGGTCTATACAGATGGCTCCTCAATCAAGAGCAATTATTGTTCTTGCAGAGCACTCAAATTCCCAGAATCCAAATCAGCTTGCTAACACCTGCTTCTAACTGTAGCTCTGGGCAGAGGAGGGGGTGGGGAGTTGGGGGTGGAGGGTTGTCGATGCTTCCAGTCTCTTTGGGCATCTGCAGTCATATGCACACATATGATTAAACATTAGTTATCTAAAAACAAATGTTTTTGTAGAGAAAATTTGTTGGATTGACTCTAGGGCATTTTTTTCTTTTTCTTCTTTTTCTTTTTTTAGTTACTATACATTGCTAAGAACCTAAAAAGAAAAACAGAAGCACAAGCTGTTGCTTGTTAATTATCAACTAACTTTCCATCACAAAGATTTTTGAGATTTTCAACTCCACATGCTCTTCAATAACTATATCAAGCTGAAAATTCAATGAAAGAAAAAATATTGTAATATAAGGTGTAATTTTAAATTATAATTAAAATTGTAATTTAAAAGTACCTAGGATGTGGATGGACCCCAGGGGTAAAGTACCCTGGATTTGATTCACAGCGCTGAAGAAAATATTGCTATTTACAGTTGCACCAGAAAGCATGAAATGGTTAGCAATTGTGATGTCTACATATCACTAAACATTACAAAACAGAAAATAAACATCACAACAGAGGACTGCATGTCTATGAGTTTCAAGAAAGAATTATGAGGCTACCTATTCTCCTCCAGCTATTCTATAGATTATAATGTACCTGCCACAAAAATACCAACAGACATTGTCTTTAAAAAATAAATCAACAATTTGGGCTAATTCCCAAGTTAGTGTGGAAATGCAAAAGCCTATATTAAGTAATAACTTTGAAAATGATCAAGTCAGATGAAAAACTGCTTTCAGGAATACTTATAAACATGAAGTACTCCAAAATTAATACTGGCATCATAGTAAAAAAGAAATCAAAGGTAAAGAATAAAGAATTCAAAAACAGATAGCCAATATGTATTTGACCACCAATTTTTGAAAAATGTACAAAGATAATTCACTGAAGGACAGACAGGATAGTCTTTGCAGGAAATGATGTTGAAACAACTAGATAGTAATATGCACAAATATAAATTGAGATTGTTATATTATTTCACAAGCAGAAGTCAACACAATGCAGATCATAGGCCTTAACATAAAAATCAAAATGAGATTCATTGGGTTATAGCCATCCCCACATCCATGTAAAATAAAACCAACATTGCTACACACTGACCAGCAATCCCAGTCCTATGGACAAAGACAAAAGGATCACCGGTGCTTGCTGAATGCCAAGCATCAAAATGTGTTGGTGTTGTGTTGGCTCCAATTCCTTAATGATTCTACTTTATTTGGAATTTATTAAAGGCATGCGCCTCCCCTACAACCCGACTACCCTGAATAGGAGGGAAAGGAGATTAAGGAAAAGAAGAATGAAACTTTCTCTGTATCAGTACCACAGGACAAATCCCCTGCTGTAATTCTCAGGAGTCTAGCAGACCCTCTATCTGACAGAAGAAGCCACATTGTCTGTGATAGAACCTGAAAGAATCCACCAAGCTCTCCGCCCAAATCCTCCAACTCAGTGGGCAGGAACCTCTGATCTCTCTGCCTCTGTCTCCCCAAAGTCCTTCTCTTTCTCTTCAGCTTCCACCTCCCAGCTTCCTTCCCCTAATCAATGGTTCTTTTTGCAAGACAGTACCCGGGGCAGAGACTGTCTTTTGTCTTGGGCTGAAACTTCCTCTCTCTCAGAGTCTAAGATGTTTATCAGTTTGTAGAGACAACGTCTCAGTGGAGTCAAGCCACCCAAGATTATTTTCACCTTGGGCCTAGCCTAAAGCAAGGTTACATTCTCTTCACATATCCCTCTTTTCTATTGAAAAATAAAAAATAGGCAAAAAATAAGAACTATTTTAGGACATTAAGACAATATTTAGGACAATAAGAACATTGTTAGGATTCTGCTACAGTCCGCCTACCTGTGATGTCACTGCTTACCTGCCATGGGGGCGTGGCCCTGCCCATGGCCATATAAAAGAACAGATCCTCCACGTGGCTCTCTCTTTCTACTTTTCTACCTCTCTCTCTCTCTCTCTACCTTCTAGTTCTCTCTCTGCTTCTCTACCTCTACCTCCCTCTCTCTCTTCTCTCTCTCTCTCTCTGGGGTACCCCTTCCCCCTTTCCTTCTCCCCCCATGTTCATCTAATAAACTCTGTATAACATAATATCTGCCTGGTACGTTGTATTCTAACATCTGCCATTTATCTTTAATTTTTATATATAACATACATAAATATTCATATATACAGAATCATCAGGTACAAGTTACATATACATAGCCCAATCCTTTTGTATTTGACAATCTTGGAGAAAGCATTCCACTATCTTCTCATAGTGAGTCCTTTTCTAGTCTCCAAAGGTTTCTAAAATCTCCTTATTAGAAATTACATTTATCAACATATAAAAGTGCTTTTAACTCTTAAACTAAAGCTTATCATAACACTGTGGCCATCTAGTCTTCAACCCCATCAGAGATGCAGGAAGGAAATATTATCTAATATGAAGGAAGCACAGACAAGCAACTTCCAAAAGCAAGAGAGGACAGAGAGTTGACTGCCTGGACAGTCACAGGTTTTTCTCTATCATCGGGGCATCCAGTCTTCAGCCTTCTGGCTCAGTACATCTGACAGACATAATTGTGAAGCAGGAGTTTTGAAGAATTGGTTCCAGCCAGTCTCTATAAGGCTGCACAGCCAGTTACCCAGTGCTCTGCTATAATCACAGTTTGGGTTGCCAGTCTGCCATCACCAGTAGAGACAAGAACAGTACTTCGGTCCAGTGGTCATTCTGCCACACTTATTTCTTCTATGCCTATCATCTCCTTTGATATAGATTGGAGGTGTTGTCAGGAGCAGGTGTGTCTCTCTCTGTCAGAAAAGCCCTTCATTATTAAATGCCATATCCTATAGATCTCTGAAGTGTTTGAAGACCATCTTTCTATTTACTCTATCATCTATCTATTCTATGTATCTGTCTAATGATTGGCTGATGAACTTATCTATTTCAGTATATCTAATTAGATAAGCATTGCTTGTTTTTAGGTATGCACTATCTGCTTAACTTTGAAAACATATACAAGAAACTAAATAAAGCTTATTCTGTATTTAAGTAATTTAGTATCTAGTAAGATTTATTGGTGACTAACCACCAATTTTTATCTCCAACCATCCTGAACAGGTTATAACAGTTAGTTTTCATAAGACCAGAATTGTACATCACCTTTTCAAGTGAGTTGCACATGTATAATACATTGAGTAAACATTGAATAAAATGATCTTAAATTTTTACCAACATACAAGGTATGGCTTGAATTTTTATCAACAAGCAATATACAATACATAAAGCAAAAGTTGAACAAAATAGTCTTAAATTTCCATCAATATACAATCCCAATGTAAAGTATTTGAGGCTAGTAGATTAAATAATCTACTTTTTATTCTATACATCTATATCCTTCCCTTATATCTTTCCCTCCACCCCCCTTTTCCCCTAGCGCTAGATAGGATAGAAGAAAGAAATTCCTAAATGAAACTTTTATTAACTTATAACTAACTCCCCTAGGCAATAATGAATATTGGTAGCCCACCAAAAACACACATCACACCTATTGGGAATGGGGGCATTGTATTCTCAATATTACTTTTTGCTGTCACGTTGCTAAGAAGGCCGTCTCACCAATGGTGTGTTCTAATACCCATCTGAGACATACACTGGAATCAATGACTAACAAGGTTAGAAATCAGCCCTTTCATCTACCCAGATAGAATTAATGAGCATGAACTGTGAAGCTCTCTAAGTGCTGGTCTTTGGCAAGCACATTTTTATTCCTACCTGCCATGAGTGAATGACATTAGCAGGCAGGCTAGAGTAGCAGGAGCAGGTGACACCATCTAGGGTTACGGTTCTCATGATGGCATCATGTTTCTTGACTCTTAGCTTTATTAGTATAATCAATCTTTGTATAGGCCTAAGGTAGCAGGACTCAGTTCTGTAAGTGATACAGTTCTTCTTCTGGCCTGGAAAATTGGGATTTCTTAGATCTGAACAGCAGCTGGCTTCACAGATTCATGTGTATGCCTACATGGGTTCCTCAACCTTTAACAGAAAGCAGTGTTACAGTTCAGCAGCCTGACATGTCTGAGAGCACTGGTCCTAAAGGCTTGGCCTTTTCTATCAAATTCTTCTTCTAACAAGCAGGGTCTGCAATTGCTGTTTATGGCCCGTACATTCTTCAGCCTTCTGTCCTCTCTACTTCTGCCAGCTCCCTCATTCCTGTCTTGGCTACTCTCTTGATCTGTTCAGTCCAGCTGCCCTTTTTCAGCTGTCAACCAGACAGCTGTCTTCATTTCAGCAGCTTGGCTTGCCTACCACTCAGCTACTGCTGAAGCTAACATTGCCACGGTACGGCCTCTACTGTCACTGCCCTTCTTCAGTCTCTAATGCTTCTTTCTTTTTAACTTTCTTTAAGGGATTAAAAGTTTATTCTGCAGCCATTTTTAGGAGCATGGACAAAGAATGCAGACATAGGTTACACATGTCAATTTAGTCTAGTGATACTAGAGGTACAGAAAAGACGACGAAAGAGAATCCCTTTATTAGATATCATGTTACAACACACAGAAAGGCATCCCAGGGCAGACGGATCTCCTACCCAACTCACAGAGCCTGCACATGTCTTCCCAACCAGCTCCTTAAGTGATGCAGAGAAAGTTGTTAGAGAAATGTATTCAAGTCAATCACAGCACACCCTAGATATACATGAAGATATGTGCCAGTCATATTACACCTTGTACATGTATTGGACTTCATGTTAGTACTAATCACAGCATTGTCTCTTTACGCTAGTCCCTCTGCTAGTCCCAGTCATGCTAGTCCCTCTGCTAGGCCACAAGGGAACGTGTTCCTCCTCTGGGATATATAAAAATAATTGCCAGGTCATCTAGTGATTATCAAGGCTTATGATAGGAAAAAGTCTGATACTAAGTATTTCAAACAGCCCTGATTATGTCTGTGCCCCCAGGAACTCAGGCACTCTGATGTGTCATTGTGTAGTTTGCTCAAGTCATCTGAGCATTCAAAATATCTGTTGCTAGAATAAGGGTAGGACAACTAGCTCTATGACTGATTGCCCTTTGTTCAAGGCCAGAACCAGAACAGCATGGGAGAATCCAACATTTGTCGATTAGGGAAGCAAATTATTCCAACTTCAGTATCTTATTTACAGGAAAATGAACATCAGAATTACTACAATAAGAAAGTAAACATTATCATTAACAATAATAGTAAATTTGACAGGTTTTAACAACAATTAACACCTGTCCATTGCCCTAGGAAGAAGTGTTCTTCTCACTACATCATTCTTCTCCATTAAGGAGATATCACAGTTGCCATGGTACCAGGTTTCTATAGCAACCATGATGTAGAGGTGCATACATTAAACACATTAGAGATTCCTCACATGAGACACCAAAATGCATCAATAAAGTGTATTAATGACAAACTCAGAGACACCAATATGTGTCAGTATCATTAAAGAAAAGAAATAAAAGACTTTCTCTTTGAGTAGTTTAATCAAAAGCCAAATCAATTTGGATTATCTAATTATCTCCCTATGTCCCCTATCATTATGTAGCTTATGAGTGTTGGCTATCTATAATCTGTTTGTTGTATGAGTTTGAATCTGAGCCTGCATAAAGTCTGTTTTGTCTTATAACTGTGTCTGTATCTGTGTGTCTGACAGAGGGCTTTGGCTCTGTTTTATTGAGGAGTACAAAAAGTATCATATGGAAAAGGAAAGAGGGATGCTTTACAGAAATCTTTAGCAGAGTTTTATAAGAAATTAAGTCATTGACTCCAACTGACCCCAATTTACCCAGATAAGAAAAGACAAATGCTATCAAGCAACATCTGTATGTTGCTTTTAGTGTTTACAATAGATATTTACTTTATAAAGTCATTTTGAGCCTGTTTGCTATTTGCTGTTTTGAGCAATTGATTACAAAAACAAACATACAGATACATGTATATGGTCTTTTGTTGGGCCTCATGGCCGAATCTGTCAGCTCTCTGAGGCCTTGAGGACAGAACCGAGCCTGGCTCGAGTTTCAACAACAGTCTCTGGTAAATATTTCAGCATAGGAATGACTCAGCATGGTCCATCCGGGCACATCCTGATGAGAGCACTGCCTGCCAACAGCCACGTAACAGAAACCAATTGGTCCCACAGTATCAGGCCACTTTACGTCCTGGGAGACTTCATATCTCCTGACACCTTATGCCCCGCCCGCTCCTTATACTCTATATAAGAGAAACCTGCCATAATAAAGTTGAACCCTTGCTCCAACGAGACTCCAGACTTCCGACTCAGTGTATTTTTCCTCCAGGCCTCCTAGGAGGAGGCTGGGTCACACTCATCATCCCGCTCAGGCCACAGGGAGAGGAAACAAAAGGCCTGACCAAGTCCCCTCCCATTCCAGCCCTACCTGCCGGAGTAAGAGACCCAATAGTCTCTGGGTCAGGGCCAGGACATGTTAATTGAGAATTGCTTCCATTAATTGGCCTGTGGTCATGTATATGGGAGAATTTTCTTTGTTAATGTAGGAGGGCTCTGCTTACTCAGAGCAGTATGCAGGCGGCCTGGGGCCATATATAAGAGCCAAGAATGAGCCTGAAACAAGCCAGAAAACAACCCTGCTCCAAAGTCTCCATCATCATTTCCTGCCTCTAGTTTCCTACCTTGTTTTCCCTCAATAATGAATTGTAAACTATAAATCAAATAGCACCTCTACGTCCAAAAAATTGCATTTAATGAGTGTATTATCACAGTAACAGGAAAGCAAATGACAGAAGGAAAAGGAAGCCAAGGAAGTTACCAATTTGTACAATGGAAACTTTAAAACCCTGAAGGAAGAACTTGAAGAAAAAGATAGAATAATTAATATTGTGAAAATAACCATAACATTAAAACCCATCTAAGCATTAATACAATCTCTACAAAGTTCCAAAGCCATTCTTTATTGAAATTAAAAATAATGATCTTAAATTGTATATGGAAATGTTGGACCCTGGAGTCCAATTCAGGAAGGGGGTCGCCACGAGAGACCACTCAAGTCACACAGGCTGGAGGTATGTGTAAAATTTATTACTGACACATCAGAAGTCCCAATTGTTGATGTGTCAGGGCCCCTCAGCACTCAGGAAGTGAAGGACCCTGAGTAGCTGTTACAGGCTAGTTTTAAAGGCTAAAACCACAAAGCAGGTGGGGTTGCTTATCAAGTTAGACCATATGGACATTAGGACATCTGGCATTGGGAAGCTCCTTGTGGGGGCTTGGGTGTGGGTCTCTAGGGCGGTTACTGAAAGCCGTTGGGGACATCTGATATATGGAAACTTACATGTAACTGTTCTGGGACCTAGGGTGGAACTTTTGAAGTTAGCATTAACGAGAACTGGAAGAGGTGAGCAAGGCTGGACAAGTGAACAAGCATCTTGTATTTTACAATTTTACAGTTTCTCAGAAACACAAAAGGCCCAGAATAGTCAGAATGATCCAGAACAACAAAAAACTGTGGAAAGTATCATCATCTCAGATTTCAACTTATACTACAGAGCCATAGCAATAAAAATACCATGATTTTGTCATAAAAAAAAACCAGACAAATTGATCAGTAAAATAGAATTTAGGACCCAGATATGTACAGGTCAGAGGTCTACTACATTCTTTTGCCAATGAAAGAAATATCACCTGCTACACGTATTCTCTAATAGATGATAAAAGAAGCCTCTCTAATTTTAGGTTATTTTGTGACACTCACAACTGTGATTCTAGCACAAGTTTTGGCCATTTAATAAGTATATTAGTTATTTTTTTGTTGCTGTGATAGGACACCAAGACCAAAAGCAAGTTAATGAAGATACATTTATTTTTGGCTTACCGTTCCTCGGGGATAAGAGTCCATGATGACAGAGCATCAGGAAGCTGAGATTTAACATCTGGAGTTGCAAGCACATAGCAGAGAGTACAAACTACTAATAGGTGAGGCTTTTTAAAGCACAAAGCCCCCCCCCCCAGCGAAGTGTTTTCTCCAGAAAGATTGTGCTTCTTAAACTTCCCCAAAGATCATCAACAACTGGAGATCAAGTGTGCAAATGCCAGAGACTATGAAGGACATTTACCATTGAAACCACCACATAGCACTTCGATAATCCACATGAAGAGGTACACATACATATACACACAAACACATACACACACACAAACCGAGAGCAAGTGTGTGTGCGTGAGCAAACGAGTGAGCAAGAGAGACAGAGACAGAGAGAGATACAAAGACAGAGGGACAATGAGACTGAGAGCCAAGTAATCAGTACATTTTAAGAAGCATATATTTCCCAGGCATCATGTTAGACATTGCTTAGTGACCACTATCACTGAAACAGCAATTTTCTGATCATAAAAGCCAAAGGGTAAACTGAATATGCCTTTCACCAGGTCCTTCTTCTTTTCTGTTCTACATCTTAACATACATGCATGAATCTGAAACTAATTAGAAGCTGTACAAGCATGTGAGATCCCACAGTAAGCCAAAAGAAAGCTATAGCCTACAGGACAGGACAGAACAGTACAGCACACACAGGAGGCTAAGAGGGTCTTTGTTTCTCTTCCTCATGAAACATGCTGACACTAGAGCCCAGGGCAAGAATGAGTAAATGCCAGTCTGAGTTCCCTGTGCCTGTCTCTCCACTCTCCATGGGTGAGGGTAGGGGTTCATCTCCCATCGCAGGACATCCACACAATTTCAACTGAGGGGAAAAAACAAACAAACAAAAAAACCAAAACAAACAAACACCTCAAGCAAGATCTTGCTCTACAAATGACCAGTATTTCATGCTGGTGTTCCTTTGTTTCCTCACCCTTTGTGATCTCCAAGGAAACATCTCCGAGGTGTTACAACACTTAGTGTAGAAGATAGGTGGAGTTTGTTAGAGAATAAGTAAATCTGACTCAAGGGATAGAGTGGGCAATTGTCAAAGTGACCATTGCAGACGACAGCTGGAGTTGATAATAGCCAGAGAGGCCACTTTGTTAATTCACATTTACAGGTAGACTTCATACTATTTCTCAAATCTCCAGAACAGATGGTTTTCCTGGGAGCTTTTTCCTCTCCAGATGTTTGATAATTCCATTTGGTTTGACTCTTACAGTACATAGCAATGGCATTGAAAGCCTCTTATGAGACAGTGGTCTTATAAGGTTTAGGGTTTCTGGAACCATATTTATCCAGCTATCGTTAATGATTATCCAGCCAATTCTGAACATCTTGTCTCTTTTAGGGCCAGAAATATAACTCAGATCCCATTCTTCTGGCTAATAATTAGAATACTGCAATTCCAGTCCTTGCTTTTACAAGCAAGGTAGCATGTTAAGTATGAAGGAGAGGCACAGCTATAACATCCTTCAAATCTTCTAATATCCAATAAGCCATTTAACACTCTCACCAGATCATCACATTCTCCTTTAAATAGTCATTCTGGTCTATAGTCCCAGCACTTAGTGAGATTACTGAGTTCAAGGCTGACTTGTGCTACATGGAGAATACTAAGCCAGACATGGCTACTTTGGAAGGCATCGGTTAAAAACAAATGTCACTCTGGTCATTATGGTTGCCTAGACAGCATTAGGTTTCTATGGCAACCGTAAAGAACACACTGTTCTACAAACTGAAAATGCTTCCAAATAACCCTTGCTTTTGACGCATCTACCTATTCCCCAAATCAAAGCACCTTCACCCTTCAGGTCACCTGATAAAGCATACTCATCCAGGGGAAGTGTGTCTGCAATTTGAGAAGCACTGCTTAGAGTATAAGCAAAGCCTTGTTCCTGTTTTTCTCATCAGATCACCTCAGATCTCCATTACAAAGCTAGCACCACCATAAAGATGATTGGTTGCTATGGCAACCAGAAATTGCAGAAAATGGTCTACAAAATGAACCGCTGCCACAAAGCTTTCCTTGCTCTTGCTTGTCCCCGAAAACAAAACACCTCACTCTTCAGGCCACCTGAAAAAGCATATTCATTAGAGAAACCAGGCCAGCACAGGCAATGGGTAGAACTCTGCTCAGAGGATGGGAATAAAGCTTGCCCTTGTAAGGAATTTTGTTTGTTATAAAAGTAAGAATTTACCAGTAAGCAGAGTCTGGGGAATTTTCACCCAAGGGCATTTGGCACTGCTCTAACACTCTGAGGAAGAGCATATAACTAACATACGCACTACACTATGACATTAGACACTTACGGTAAAAAAAAAAAATTAAAATAATCACCAGACTGATGCAGAAACAACAAAATATGTCACTTAAGGAATCTCATGGTTATTTTAGGGGAAGAAGACAGGCCTATAAGAATATAATCAAGTGCTACATAAAAACCTAATCATTTAAGTATATATACATTGCTTATCCTGAGGAACTTTTATCTTTATTATGAGATAATATGAGAGGATTATCAGTATATCCTCTCATGTGAGCATCTCTAACCAACACACATATAGCTTCTTAAAGATTCATTCTTTCTCAATAGCAGGAATGACTTACCAAATGGGTGAATTTGAAATGAAAATAGGGAGGCACATCTCAGTTCCTCTTCTTTCAAAATCTTTGGTAGCAACCTGTGTTGTAACTCTTGCTCTCTGTGCCAGAAATTTGGGGCCATTTAATTAAGGCTAGAGAGATGGCTTGTCTGTTAGTAGTACTTGTTGCTCTTGAAGAGGATCAGGGTTCATTTTCCAGCCTCAGCTCGATGGCTCACACATGCAACCCTAGGTCCGGGGGATCATATGCCTTCTTTTGACTTCTGCAGGCACTAGGCACATATGTTACACACACACACACACACACACACACACACACACACACACACACAAACACACACACATATAGGCAAAACCCTCATACACATTAAGCAAAAGAAACAAACCTAAAAAAAAAGCGAGTTTCATGTTTCTGCATATGGAAGCATATGCCATGGCATACATGTAGAAGTCAGGATAACTTGTAGGAGTTGGTACTCTCCTTCCATCACTGCCAGGATTGAACTCTAATGCTCTAATGGTCAGGCTTGGCAGCAAGTGCCTTTACCTGCAGTCATCTCATCTGCCATGAGTTGAGCCTTAAGAGATGCCAAAGTTCTACTCTTTCTGTGTCTTACTGATTCCTTGGTTCTATTTCTATGGTATTATTTTACAATGTTGGGCTTTTGAGGGAGCCCCTAAAATACTAGCACTATTGCTGAGCTCTAAGTCAGTACAAAAAATATGATAAAATAGCAACACATCAGGATATTGGAGAAATTGGCTTAGATTTTTTCTGGGACATGGGTTTCCTATTAACAAATCAGAGGCAAAAATACCTAACCACTAACACTGCATTGGGAAAGTCACAGTGTCAAGGACTACAATATGCATCTCTCTTTGTTGTGAGTTGAAAGTAACTCTGTCTATGTATGCCTGAGGCTGTCTTTCTTGCATAGACACTGGACACTATCTTTGAGAAACACTCCTTACAGACATGTCAGGGCATGGTATGCATGGGCTGGTGAAATGACTCTTAATTTCTTGAAACAAGTGATTTGCAGAGTCTTAGTCATATAAAGGATGTAGGCTTCACCTTTTTCCAACCCTACTTTATTTGGGGTTCTTTTATGCTCATACCTCCCTTCCAACTCACCTGCCCTAGATAGGAGAGAAAAGAAGTTTATGGGAACAGGAGAAGTATACCCTGTTGAATTCAGTTCCTGGGAGTGATTCCCCTGGCGGAGTTGGCAGGATTTCAGCAAACCAGCAATTCCACCAAAGTTGCTGCTGGAACCTGTAACAGCAGCTGGAACCTGGAGCCCCAAAGCATTTGCTGGAGTGGTCCTCCCTTGGAGTGTCTCAAAGTGGAGCAATGAACAGCCAAATAATACCAAGACCCAAAAAGCCCCAGCCTCCTTTTTTGGGCTCAGATGTGTTTCAGCTGGCAAAACCAAGTGCCACCCAGCCACAAGGTGGTTCGACTTATAAGTGGATATAAACATCACCTGCTGTCTCACAAGTCTGTTCCCCATCTCACACTTGGGATCAAAACAAAAACATGTTTACATCCACTACAAAAGGAGAACTAGAATCAAGATCTAAAATCAAAGAATGAATTAAAAGTCATATAGAATGGATTTTTTTCTTGGAGATTCCTCCAGGAAGGAATTGATAAAATGATAAAAACCATATACAAACTGCAGCCAAATGTATAAAAAGGCCTAACCAAGACTTTGCTGGTAAGAAAATCTATATTTTTGTTGCTAACAGATCACAGAAAAGGGGAAAGTTCATCATAGCCACATGTTCTGCGCATCCATTTGTACTTAATAAAATGCCCCTAAACAACAACCATTTAGTTTCTCTTAGAATTCTCTGTGACTAAGCTTCAGACAAATACAGCCTGAGACATCATTGTGAGCTATCGCCTAAGCAACACATGCTTGCTGCTAAGCACACAGCTAGATACAGGGCCCTTGCCACAGCCAGAGAGGAGACTGGGTATGGAGCGGCTGGAGCAAACACACCAGAAATGATAGCTGTTGTGGAGCTTAATCTCTGTCCTCCCTTTGATTAAACGCTATGTTTCAAGCATGGAGCTAGACTTGAGAACCCTTGCCCTTGCCCTAGGGGAAATTTAAGGCTAGATGATAAATAGATACAAAGTAGAATAAAAATGTGCTCTTAAAATATAGATTCTACAAATAACACCAAGGTTGTTTGATAAATCCTAAGGAATGAATATATGATATATATTTTATATAAAATAGATATATAACACATATAGAAATATATGTATATACTTATAATATCATATATATATATATTATCTTATAGGAAGTTAAGCTATTTGGGCTGGCATTGTGCCCCACAAGAACCATAGACTAACACCAACCCTAGAATTAGGTACAAGGAACCTCCTTCCAAATGGTTGGTCACGGCAGTCCAGATGACTCTCAAAACAATATAGATTCTTGATGAAGTCCTCAAGATTGAGGCTAGGCCCCTATTGCTGAAGACATCATACCTTAGGACAGAGGACTTGGATGCATGTTAGGATTCAAGCTGGATCTGATCTGAAAGCATCTTTCCTGTGCTGTAGCTTCTATGATTCCAGAAGACACTATGCAAGCTACCAAGGGGAGGAAGCAATTAAACAGTTTTGCTCAGTTGCAACACCTATAAGTCACAATGACCAGCATGGCAAAATATGCATAAAGATGTAATAAGTGATTCTCAACTGCCAGTGACAACTAATAGCTGTCTAATTGGACTTAAGTCTCACTCAAGAGGAGAGAAGTCATAGAAGGTACACTGGAAACATAGCCAGATTCTTGAGGCTAATGAGTTCATGAATCTTAGAAAATAATCTCCCTTTGCCACTTTGCTAGGCCAGCACAATTCCTTACTACATTCTAAATCTTATAGCACAGGTAAGTGTGGCTACCACCCCTTATCAAAGAAGTCACTCGTTATAGCAAGTGGAGCCCATTGCAGAAAACCACAACTGGACACAATGTGGAGATCAACAGATCGTGCAGAGCCCAACCTTCAAACAGACACATCTCTATCACAGATCCTGCATCAATGGCTCAGGGAACATTGCAAAAGAGGGTGTCCTTGTTAGTGACATTCATCTCTGCAATCCCTCTAGTACATGCAATAGGATTTTTTTGTTGTTGTTGTACTTCCTTAGATAAAGGTCACTCTAATGGATTCCCTTGGCCTTTCCTATGATACCTCTCACTCTACAAAATCTTCAGCAAGTTACTCATGTAGAAATTCTTTGAGATTCTGAGTGTGTTTACTCAGATACATTTGTTGACCCACTCACACTACTGTGTGACTGAACTTTAACTACAGCTCCACTGCCATCTGATCTCCTCTGGAGGTCTCCTCTAAGCAAGTGCAGTTCAGAACCATGAGCCAGTGGCCCCTTAAAGGCCTGCATATTTTAGTTCCTTAAATTACCCCTGTGAAAGCCCATGAGTATTTATTAATAACATAAAATTTGACTGTAAACCAGGGTCCCTCCTTGAGGAAATGTTTCTCAGTAAATTAGCCCAACATGGAAATTGACTGAGGAACATGTTTTATAAAATAAGCTTTCATAATATTTGCACACACACACACACACACACACACACACACACACACACACATGCACTCTACCACCACTACCACCACCACCAACAACAACAACTATTATGTGTGTGTCTTTTTGTATCTATGAAAAATATGTTCCAAGACCCTCTACTGTAGATTGGATCCCTGAAACTACAGATAGTACTGAATCAATATGTGTTTTCCCTTTTAGTCTCCATAATATTGCTACTTAATAGTAGAGATTATCAGCTTTTCTGTGTTTTAGGGCATAGTTCATTAAGTGAGAGGTACTTTAGGATTAACACCTGTGCAAAACTGAGAGCCTCTCTAAAGAAGATAAATAATTATAAGATATGTATAATATGTTTAAGCCTAGACTACCAAGAAGAGACTTGATACCCTATGAGCATATACAGGGGGAGGAGGTCCCTCTCAGTCACAGACATAGGGGAGAGGAGTAAGGGGAAAGCGGGAGGGAGGGAGGAGTGGGAGGATAAAAGGGATGGGATAACTATTGAGATGTAATCTGAATAAATTAATAAAAAATATATTAAAAACATGCTAGGTCTTGAGTGAGAAAGCAGTTGCAACAAGACTCACAAAACTTGGTTAACTCACTCAGTATACCATGTAAGTCTCTGGTGCCCCATATTTGACCACCTCCCCTTGGTGGGGAGGCCTGGTGGCACTCAAAGAAAGAATAAGCAGACTACCAGGATGAGACTTGATAGCTTATGACTATATAGTGGGGGAGGAGGTCTCCCTTGGTCATAGACCTAGGGGAGGAGAATAGGGTGAAAGCGGGAGGGAAGGATGAATGGGCGGATACAAGGGATGGGAGAACAATTGAGATGTGATCTGAATAAATTAATAAAAAAATAATCACAAAACTTGTATAATCCCACGACTATACCAAATCCCAGCATGAGGGGGGAAGCCAGTCACACAATTACCCCCACCAGCTTTGGAGCTATTAGTAATTGTTAGCTGCTGGAAGGAGAGGCAGGTTTTCTGTGATTGAAGAAATTTTTGAAAGAATGCAGTGTTAGGTGGGTAGGGCAGTGGGTATGCGTCTGGGCAGAGTTGAAGGGCAGATGAATTTGATCAAAACATATTGCATGAAACTTTCAAAGGACTAGTAAATGAAGACCAATAAAAGATTAAAAACAAATGTTATCCAGAGCCTGGAGAGATGGCTCATGGGTAAAGTGCTTGCCATTATAAGCATGAGGATCAGAGTTTGGATCCCTAGAACCCTTGTCAAATCTAAAGTATGGTGGCATTTGCTGACAATCCCAGCAGCACATAGGATGTCCCTGGGGTCATCACTGACTAGCCAATAGGTGAGCTCTAGGTTCAGTGAGAAACAGTATCTCCACATAATGTAGAAAGCAAGAGAGGTATAACCCAACACACACGTGAACATTCATGTGCATACATGTACACATACAGACAAAATTTTTTACTATCCTGCATGTGTATGTATTTCTGTTTTTAAATTATTTGCTATAATTATTCATAGAGCAAGTGGTATGGGTTTCTGCCCAGTTCAATAAGAACTCACTCCCACTCAAAAAATGGAAGATTCTAGAACACCATGACTATAGCAAGATTGCCACAAGAATGCAGAGTTTTAAAATTTTTTACATATACATTTATATTATTACATATAAATACAATAAACTACACTTAGCAAGAACCATTCATTACTGCAATTATGATTCTGGTCACTAGATGGCATCTAGAACTGATTTTCAACAGGTTATTATCTCATAATGAAAATGCATGCTTTTTATAAAGGAGATTTTTTTCCTCAAGACAGAATATGAAAAAAAATACTAAGTAACTCAGCTGTGTTTAACAAAATTTCATATAGTTGTAAAAATATTGAAATAACACACACACACACACACACACACACACACACACACACACACACACACACATGTTGGAAGACCCTGCTATTAAGGTCCACTATATCCAGATAGCACTCTGGGCTCGTTGCAAAATGGAGGACTCTCGTTTTCAGTGGGGCTTCCTCTTCTCTGTCTGACCTTATCTGTAGAACATCTCTAGGCACAGATGCCTGAACTCCCTTGGAGAATAACCCTGCACAGAGCCTACCGCAAACACTTGCTATGTAACTCAGCACATGAGTCCAGCTCTTTCTCCCTGCCCATATGATAATTAGGTACTATATTATGACTAATCAGTCCTTCCTGCCTGTATGATAATTAGGTACTGTGTTATGGCCAATCAGTCCTTCCCTTCCTTAACCCTAAGAACTCTTATATAACTTACCCCCAAAACAATAAAATGAGCTGCCTCTCTGAAGCTGACTCCTGGGAGTTTTTTCCATCACACTCATGGCACTCTGAATCCTATTGATTGCTTCTGCTCCCTTTGTACTCATGGGCCCCTGGCCAACCATGCCTTCTGGGAGGGAAGAACACACACACACACACACACACACACACACACACACACACACATCTCTCAGTTTATGTTAATTCCTATATATACATGTTTACTGTGTGCCAGGTACTGACTGTCGAATTCCATATTGGCACCTCATACCTTTACTCTTTGATCTTTAAAGAAAGGAAGGAATGAAGGAAGGAAGGAAGAAAGGGGAAAAAGATATGTAGACAAGTTCAACATGAATCTTAAGGCTCTTATATAATAATTGATTCATGAGAAATCTATTCCAACCGATATTGAGTTGGGGTTTCCTCCTGTGTCCTGGTAATAAAAACAAATCCCTCTAAGTAGATAGATGTTGCTGTTATACTTTGTAAAAAATGATGTTCCTTGCTCTCAGCACCTTCATCCTCTTACAGAAGTTACTACTTCTTCTGGTGGTATCCCATTCCCAAAGAGAACTACGAGGTAGCCCTTGTGGGGTTTTAGCTTTGCTTCTTTTCATTTTCAAGAAATAGAGATTTGTTTTATTTGAATTTCCATGAGCCAGAGTGGTAGTTTTAGAAAATTTTCATGTGTCTTAGCCCTAGAAAGGAAGAGCTAATCATTTCGCTTTTTTGGGGGGGGGAGTGATGTGGGGTTTCTGTACATCCTGAATGACTGCCGAGGAACAGAAAATAGAAGTGTCAGACTTCTAAAAGACAGCACAGGCCTGGGACTCCAGATTGAAATCTATCCATCCTTGAATAGTGACATGCTTTTCACAGATTTTTCCATATTCTTCACCTTTCCTCTCCATTCTTCTTAGAGAGTCTGTGAAAAACAGCCAGGCAATATTCACTGAGTTCAGCGTACACACACCTATCCTGTGACTCAGAAATGTATATCTTTGGTCCATTCCTCTATTAGTCTGTTTTGTTTTTATAATGAAATAAATACTCCAGGCAGGCTAACCTTATGAGCAGAAAAAGGTTGTTTTGCTCACAGTTCTGGATGTCCAATGGGAAGTGAAACACTGGCATGGTCTCTGGTGAGGGTTTACCAGTACATGATGCCACAACAGCAGCAGTGCAGAAGGGAGAAAGTGATCCCACAAATCAGGAATGCTCCTTGCTCTTTCAACCATGTACTCTCTCAAGAACTGAGGAGTCCCTTAAGAGTTCCTTTAACCCTCTCCCATTGACTAAAAGATTTCCAACTAAGCCCCACATCTTAAAAGTCCCAATGCTTTTGAATACTGACTCAGTAAGTGACAAGCAAGAACCCTTGCAGGATAAATAGTATCTGTGCAATAGTAATCACTAAGAGGATAAAAACAAATGGTCACCCTAAATATGTATGCAAAAATGTTTGTAGCATTTGTTATTCATAAACTCAAATTTGACAAAATATGTACACTTTTATAACACATATGCATACCTTTAAATACATACACATTGTAATACTGTACACCAATGAGAATAGCATTGTACAACTACAGAAACATAAATAGAACTTATATATAATGCTGATTGAAAAGAACCAGACATAAAAAAGAATTTTTGTATGAGCCCAGCCATTTTAGTTCAATGATTTTTATGGAAGGAAATGTAAGTCAACATTCATATATTCTGTTATCTTAAGGCATTTATGGTCTTCTTACATTATCTAAAACCTCAGAAAAACATGCATTCTTTTTTATTAGATTTGATGATGACCCCTTTCATATTGAATAAATGTAAAGCACTTGCCTAGCATATATTGCAAAAACAACCACACTAATATGACCATTATTGTAAGTATGGCAAAATTTTCACAGATTTTAAAACATAATTACTTCTTGGCATCTAAAACATGCATTCTTGTACTTGTGAATTAATCATGACACACAGAAACAACACTAGTGCCATCTCTAACAATCAACTGAGTAATAAATAGATATACTTGGGCTACAGTGTCAGCTTTAAGCCACTTACTCTAGTTGACTTTGAGTAAATTTCCAGACTTCATCTGCTCTACAACATCAGTGGGAGGTCATATCACATTTCCATGCCTCCAGCCAAGCCTAGAGTATTGAGCAGTGTGATACCCATCTGAAAAAGCACTGTCAGTCATAAAAGAGAATACAGTTCATCAGGAACAGTCATAGGGGAGGGGAATAATGGGAAAATGGGGGGGGAGGAATGGGAGGATACAAGGGATGGGATAAACATTGAGATGTAACAAGAATAAATTAATAAAAAAAAAGAACATGAAAAATATCTTATCATCTAAGTAGTCTAATCTACAGAAATGTTATTATTAGTTTTTAAGTAATTATTGCTCCTTGTGATGATTGAAATGAGATTTCCCCCATAAGTCTTTGACATTTGAATACTTGGTCTCCAGTTGGTAGGACTATTTGGGAAGGATTAGGAGTTGTGGCCTTTTTGAAGAAGGTGTTTCACTTGGAGTGAGCTTTGCAGTTTCAAAAGGCTCCTACCATTCCCAGTATGCTCTATGTCTCTTCTACTTTAGGCTTGAGATGTGAACTCTCAACATGCTTTTGCTCTACCATCATGAACTCTACTCTGAAACTGTAAGCCCAATTAAATATTTTATTTCATAAGTTACCTATGTCATGGTGTTTTGTAGCAGCAAAAACTCTAAGATACCCTTTAAAAATAATAATTGCCTTTTATTTTCTTAAGTAAATACCATTTAGTTCACGACAAAGAGATTGATAAGTAGATTCAAACAAAAGATATATGGTCTTGCTTATTAACCACCACCATTTGACAATGGTCAGCAAGTTTTTTATCCTAAAAAATACACTGCAAACTAAATTGGTATAAATTAATATTGTGAAAATGGCCATTTAAACAAAAGCAATTACAGAATCAATGCAATCTCAATCATAATCACCATAAGATTTCTCACAGAAATAGAAAAATATTTCTAAAATGGATATGGAATCACAAAAAATTCTGAACAGCCAAAGCAATCCTGAAAAAAAAGAACAATGCTCTGGAGACCATTATAAAATTCAAGATATATTACATAGCTTTGATAATAGAAATTGATTGTTATTGCCATAAAAACAGATGTGGAGAACAATGGAATAAAATCAAAGACCCAAACATGAGTGCACATTACTTCAGCCATTTAATGTTTACTAAAACATACTCTGGAGAAAAGAAAGCATCTTCAACAAATGATAAAACTGAATGGACACATCCAGGAGAAGGAAATTAGACATTTGTCTATCACCTTGCACAAGACTAAATGGACCAAAGACCTAATTATGAAGTCTGAAATTTCTAGCAAAAACCCATATAGGAGAGAGGAGAGAAGAGGAGAAGAAAGGAGGAGGAGGAGGAAGAGGAGAAGGAGGAGGAGAGGTAGAAGAAAGGAGAGAGAGAGAGACAGAGAGAGAGAGAGACAGAGAGAGAGAGACAGAGAGGAAATTACGAGATTCGTATGATGCACCCCCAAGGGCCATAGACACTCTGACAAAAACAAAAATCAAAAAACCAAACAAAAACAAAAACAACCCAGTGACAGGCATATAAATATTCTTTCAGGCCAGGCGTGGTGGCGCACGCCTTTAATCCCAGCACTCCAGAGGCAGAAGCAGGTGGATCACTGTGAGTTCAAGGCCAGCCTGGTCTACAAAGTGAGTCCAGGACAGCCAAGGATACACAGAGAAACCCTGCCTCCAAAAACAAAAACAAAAAAGAAAAAGAAAAGAAAGAAAGAAAAAATGTTCTTTCAAATTCTTGGTCAGGTGAGTAAAAGCAAAACAAAAGAAACCAAACAATATAAGCTATTGATACTATCCATAGTTGTCTCCCAGAATTTCAAGGTAAATTCTTGATGTTGAAGACGACACATAGCTCCGACATGAGACTCAGAGGATCCAAGTTGAATTTGATCCAACAAAACAAAACAAACCCCTCCTCCTGGAGGATTAGCTTTCATAGTACCAGAAACAAGGGAGAAAAGCAATCAATTGTCTTACCCAGCTGTGATGCCTATAAACATCAATGACCAGCATGGCAAGATGGTCCCAAGTGGGCAATGGTGGCATGTATATCTTGTTGGTAACCAACAGTTCTCTAATCAGACATAAGGAGTATTCAAGAGGAGGAAATCTATGCCTGGTACTGGAATTAGCCACCAACTTGGGGCTAGTGAGCTCATAGATCCTAGAGGAGAACCTACTACCACAACTTTACTAGACCAGATTAGCGCCTAACTGCATTCTAAAATATGTATCCACAGATAAGTGATTTTTATCAAAGGATCTCTTCTTTTCGACAGATGGAAACAGTTACAGAAAGTTGCAACTGCTCTAAGTGCAGAAAACAACTGACCATAGGGCACCCAGCTGTAGCTGATACATCTACAGGATAACCCTATACCTAGCTAAGGCTCAAGGAGGAAAAAGATGGTAAGAGCTAGGGGACTAGGATGCCTGCTGGGAGGTTGTATATTCTATACAGGACAGAGGTATCTCACACACGAAATCTAAACAATGTATCTCCCTAAACAAGCCCTGCAAAATGATAACACCAATTGATAGCCCAGCATGGATGGGGGGAAATATCATAGGACTCCTACTCCTATATTAAGTGCTATAAATAACTTCTGAAAGAATCAGTCTCCCCCAAGAATGGGTTCCTTAATTGATTTTCTAACATCAAACGGCCAACTCTAAAAACATATACATAAAAATAACACTGAACAGACTCAACAGGTTCTATTTATATGTTTCTTCATTTATATGATGGTTTGAACTTTGTATAATGTAGTCCAAGAAATATATTCCAATAATTTTTATATTATTAACTATCACAATACACTAAAATGTTATTAAACCATTAATAGAGAATCCTATCATATATTATAATATGGATAAAACTTGTGAATATTATATGAAATAAGCAGGTCATGAAAGACAAATTTTGCATTATTCCACATATGAGACATATATAGGGTGTTAAAATATGCAGAAACAAAATGTAGAAGACTGGTTATCCTGAAGTTAGGGGAGGAGGGTAAAAGGGAAATTGTTTTATGTGTATAAGGTCTAGCTTTGCAAGATGATAAATACACAGTGACTATTACACTCTATGTCAACAAACTGTACAGTTGGTAAATCTTAAGTGTTTTTACCATTGTAAAAGTCAGTAAGAAGCAACATTCTAATAAGTAACTGGGTAAAATGTTTTGAAATATGCTGCTTAAAAGAAGATATACAAATGCCAGACAAATACATGAATATGTGTTCTACACGATCAGTCATCAGGAAAATGTAAATAAAAACATAAAAATATTCCCTCTACTCTCTTCTGAGAATGGTCACAAGTGAAAAAAACGACCAAAACAAAGATTTGCAAGGTTACAGAAGACAAAACTGTCATACATTGCCAGTGAGCAATGAAAATTCAGAGTCACTTTGCAAAACATTTTGGCAATTTCTTATAATATCTATAGTTTATAAACATATGACCATGCTTTTGGACCCCTAAGTATTTGCCACACAGGAAGAAAGCATGCATCCACAGAAAGATATAAAGCCAAATGTTCATAGCAGCTTTATTTACAAGAACCATAAATTGAAAATAAGGCAAAATTTCCTCAACAGATGGATGAGAGAATAAATTGTAGTAGAGTTAACACTCCATATGTCCAGGTTCCACATCTGTGAATTCAACAAACTGTGAATCCAAACTATTTTTACAAGCATACCATCTGTGCTGAGCATGCACTGGTTTTTCTTGTCACTATTCACTAAACAATAGAATATAGAAATTATTAGCATAGCTTTGACATTATGACAGATATAATAAGAAATGTGGAGATGACTTTTAAAGTATACAGGAGGATTTTAAGATGTTATATGTATGTGAGGCATATGAGCAGCCACAGATTTTACCATCAGCAACAGCTCCAGATTCAATCTCCCTCAGTTACTGAGAGACAACACTTTAAAACAAGTTGCCATAAAAAGAATGAACAACTGATACATACACCTATATATATGGCTAAAGTTCTATAGACTGTATAAAAGAAGCTAGGCCAGTTAAAAAGTCACACTGAGAACATGTGACTGTTAAGCATTCCTTCCTAAATGGGCTATCTATATCATATATACCCCAAACTCCAGGGAACATCAGAAGAGGCAGGAAAAAAAGTGAGATCCAGAAGATGGAGAAAGGTGCTATGAAATACTGCTATCCAGCTATGGAACAATCATTGCATCCAGGAAAACATAGCAGCACTCGATAGATAGATGCCATCACAAGGCCAAACCCTTCAACATTCCGTCAGAAGTAGAGGAAGTGTCCAGAAAACCCTACCACTTCCTGAGGAACTCATTACTGTTAGTGGTTGCTGCAGGATGGGATATCCTTTTCTCACAAACCCTGAAGGATGAGTTGAGAAGAAGTTCAGAAGGAAAAGAAAGGAGATGATACAGGATAACAGGAATGAGTGGAATCATAACAAACTGTACATGTGTATAAAACTCAAAATATTACAGTCGTATGAAATTTTATAAAATATGTTTCTCTTTGAAAAAACACAGCCTCACCCAGGTGTGGTAGTGCATACCTCTGATCCCAGCACTCAGGAGCAGAGGCAGGCAGATCTCTGTGAGTTCAAAGCCAGCCTGGTCTACAGAGCAAGTTCAGGACAGCCAGAGCTACACAGAGAAAACCTGTCTCAAAACAAAACAAAACAAAAAACAAAAACAAAAATAAAAACAAAAAACAAAAAAAAAACCCACAAAAAAAAACAAAAAATGAAAACAAAACCAAAAAAAAACAAAATAACTCAGCCTCTGAGTTTCCAGTTATATAGAATCCTAGAAAAATGCAAAATGATTTGTAATCACAAATCAATGGCTTCCAGGGGTCAAGCTGAAAAGGAGAACAATGGAAGTCTATGAATACAGAACTTTAAATATTATAGTCTGTGAAAATAAGCTTAATGCTATTTACAGAAACCTGGTTGCTTGTCTCTACTCCCCACTGTTCACTGTGAAGAGAAGCTTCTCTGACAGAGGCTAAAAGTAGGAGTTATCAACAGGTATAAACACAGATGTTTAGAAGACAGTTTGACAACAAGGCAATTTGGCCAACAATAGTAATAAGTTTCCAACCAGGGCCTATGGCTTTCCTAACCATGGGGTTTTCACCAAATTTATAGTTCCAGACTTGAAATCCTTTCTGCTGAGCTTGCCTCAAACCCAATCATTAGAGTTGTGCTACTGTTACACTAGTGGGCCCAGTCTACCTAGCAGGTTGAGATTACAGCTCTGAAGGGTCACAGGTAGGTTACGCTGTTGATGCATTTTCTCCCCTAGCAACCTGTATAGCACATCCCATCATAATGATGCCTAGCTAACAGGATGGATGCTTTCAGTTTAGTTCTAGTTTGCTTTCTCTGTATCTTGCAACTAAAATATGCAACATTTTAGCAATAATACTTTATCATCTATTTCTCTTGGCAACCAAGAGGAATGACAGGAGACCTCTGTGGTCTCCTTGGCCAACAGCTCATAAAGAAGTATCCCACACCTGGCAATGGAATTGTGCTTAATAACTCACGGCTTTTAAGAACAGCATTATCCATGCCTGAAGGATCGCCATCTTGTGTTATTTTAACTTTTTATTTCTTTAGCTTATAAAGTATTAGGGTTCATGTGGCTTTCCATACACTGTTCTTGTTGGTTAACCCTCCACACTTTCCCTTGCCTCCACCTAAAACTTTTCACCCCCATTATCTTCCCCTACTTTCATGTAACTTATGTTCTGATATCCTTCCTCTGCCCTTTAAGTCATACCCACCGCAATATGGCCCTTTTCTTCTTTCCTTGCTTCTAAAGGACTTCCAAATTAAGCGCACAAATGTAAAGTTTTAAAGCTGGGATCCGCATATGAGAAAGAACTTACAGTATATTTTTGGGGGGCATATTTCTTCTCACTCAGTATAATTTATTTGAACTCTGTCCATTTACTGAAATTCATTTTTAACTACTGAATAAAATTTTGTTGTGTTTATATATCATATTTTTATTGCCTGTTATTTTTAATGGGCAGCTAGGCCAATTCTGTTTCCTAGCTATACAAATAGAGAGTGTTAGCGAACATTGTTGGGAAAGTATATCTGTAGTAGGGTGTCATACCCTTCAAGCATACGTCAAGGAGTGGTATAACTGAGTCACACAGTAGTTCTATGTCTAGCTTTGTGAGTAACCCCCACACTGATTTTTCTTTTTCTTTATTTTTTTTTTTCCGAGACAGGGTTTCTCCGTGCAGCCCTGACTCTCCCAGAACTCACTCTGTACACCAGGGTGTCCTGAAACTCACAGAGATCCTTTTACCACCTTCTTACCACCATTTTTTGTTATTTGATGTCTTGATGAATGCCAGCCTTACTACTGTGACATAGAACCTCAGAGTAGTTTTGCTCTGCCTTTTCCTGATGGCTAATGATGTTGACTTATTGTTAGACAAGGCTGCTAACAACACAATTGAGAACAAATTGCCTTCTCACAAGTTGTTGCTGAGAAAATTGGATAGCTACATACAAAATTATGAAAGCGGATCTTAAATTGTACTATACTCCTCCCAAATATTTTAAAACAGATTAAGGATTTAAGTGCTAGGGAGTATATTTCACTGGGCGATTGCTTGTTTAGCATGTAGAAGGTATTACAAAACAGAAACATAAAGCAGAAACAAAGAAGACTTCAGCTTAATACATGTGATAATTTAAAACTCATAGAACATGTAGCATGTCCCTTAATGCTGGCTGAAATGTCACTAAATGCATTGGCAAAACCAAGTAGAACTATACCAATGAAATGTTTGCACACCAAGATAACAACCAAGAAAATTAAAAGTGAACCTCTAAAGTGAGAGACTGTACTTGTAAATTCTATATCTGATAATTAATACACATATAACATTATATATATATATATCATGTCATACAGAAAAAATAACAAAAGCCAAACTACCTAATTTAAAAATAGGTAAGCAAAGAACATTAAGAGATATTTTTCAAAAAGGAAATGGAGGCGGCCCGCAAACACATGAAAAATTATGCATTATCACTAGCAACCAAGACAATGCTAATCAAAATCAAAATAAAATAACATTTCACTTGTTATTATGGCTAATACAAAGAATTATGTATAATAAATGATTGCAAGGATGTGGTGAAAATAGAACCCTCCCACACTGTTGATGGAAATGGAGATTCATATGGACAGTATGTAAACAATATTGAGCTCAACACACATTAAATATAGAATTACCGGCAGTCCAATTCCTCCACCCAGAAGATATAACATCACTAAATAAGGGAAATGTCTGAACCCCAGTGTTTATTACAGCACTAGTATAGTAAGTATGTGTAATAACAGCATGTACTTATAACATGATAGCTAAGACATGAAAATGGCTTAAATGTCTGCTGATAGGCAAATGGATGAATTGCGGTATGTGTACAGTGAAAAATTACTTAGCTTTCAAGGAAATATTCTGTTGTTTGTGTCAAACACAGATGAGGTGGTGAACATTGTGATAAGTGAAATAAGTCATGTAAAGACAATGTGTAACCTCATTTTTCTGTGGACTATACATTAGCCAAAAACCAATATACTGTAAAGAGGATATTACTAGAGGTGGTATAAAGGCAAAGTGAAAGCACAGCTATCCAAGATTTGCCTAGATAGATAATGCATAGAATTATAATACTATAATTAATAATATTTTTATAATTCATCCAGGCATGGTGGCACATGCCTTTATTCCCAGCACACAGGAGGCTGAAGCCGGCAGAACTTTGTGAGTTCAAAGATAGCCTGATCTACATAGAGAGTTCCAGGATAGCCAGAGGTACATAGTGAGACCCTGTTTTTAAAAAATCTTTAAAAAATGTTGCATAGTTTGGAAAGTTAGTCAGAATGTATTTCAATTGTTCTCACACACACACAAATATGGCATATAACTGAGAAGATATGTTACCTTGCTTCAGTTTATTGATCATTTCTGTCTTATAGACATATAAATTATTGTGCATATGTATGTATATCTTTTGTTTTATAAATATCCATTACCTTATGTTTAAAGAGTGTAATCAGGAAAATATATAAAGTAATAAGTTAAAGAAAGAGGTGTGGATTCATGGTAATGGCACACCAATACACTTACTATTTCTGCAATATGTGCAAACCATATTAGTCACAGGGAAAGAAGTAAATTAACTTTTTCAGGACCAGTTATGTACAACAATGGTAGAGCACTAGCCTAGAATGTATAAGGATCTGGGTTCAGGATCCCAAACCACAGAAAATTAATAATGTAAGCATGATTTGTGTGCACATTTGTCTTGCGTGTATGCATGTATGTGTTTGATTATAACTGAAACATGACATTGCATGTACTGTATTTTCTGGGTCTTAAATTATATAACCATCTATACATACATAAGTTCAGTTTCTTTTTCCTATTGGAGAAATGCTTAGCCTCTTGTCTTTGGGCTTAGAGAACCCAAACGTGATGAATACAGAAGGATAGCTGTCAGTGAGTGAAAACTTTAAGAAATTCTGACTGATATCCTCCAGTTCTCTAGCTCTCTTCCAGGATTATTTAAGCCACCACCTGAGACTTCTAGCTCTTCCTTTAGCTCTACTTTCTTATTAGTCTGCCGCTAACTTTTGAAAAAGAAAGCAGATCATATTCCTTAAAATAATACATGAGACACTATGGAGAGTGAGTGCACTAGCAGTCCTGCTTCCTAAATATTACATATGTATTAAACATGGTTCATTTGATACTGATGTCATATATTTTGTTTGCTGACCATCTGCTATCCTACTTTGGTCCACCCTATTGTCACCTGCAGACATGGTCCCTTCTAGGAAGCCCTACCAATACAACAAAATAGCATCCTTTTTAAGGCTTCCCACACATCCTCCCCACCCACTCCCTGATATCCGGTGTCCAGGATGCTGTGAATGCAGATGCTTATACCAGTTTCCCTGAATCATGCTCTGAGCTCAGAGGCAGGCTGTTGCATAGCAACAGGGCTCTGCGCCAAATAGAGCCCCTGGAAAGAACACCCAGTATGATGCAAGTGCTATTAGAAAAGTGGATAAAATCACCACATCTCAGCCCACACTTCTGACGGAAGCTTCCTACCCCACCAGAGGCCAAGCCAGCATTCTGAACCCCATCAAGCCTGCAAACTCCATGTAAAGGTTCCAGAACCTTGGCTGAGAGATCACATGGAAAGATCAAATGACTATATCCTGTAGCAACACAGAAAAGCCAGGGGAATCAGCCTATGCCAAAACAAAATGCTACAGCATAAAGAATGCACGTGAAAATGTGTAAATCCAATCAGACATTGTACTAAGTAAAACACTTAAATGTTTTCCAGACTGACCTCAAACTCAATATCCTCCTGCCTCAGCCTCCCAAATGTAAGAATAGCAGCCATGTGCCCAGATAGGCCAGGAGAGGGTGTTGGATCCCCTGACACGGGAACTACAAAGGGTTGTGAGCTCACCCGGTTCGTAGGTGCTGAAGTTAGAGGGATGCACTAGAGACAGAAATCAGAAGCTAGGCGAAGTGCAAAGAATTCACGGCAATCTTCATCGCCCCTCTACTGCACTCACAGTTCTGCACTGTTGTAATTTACTCTGGTCCAAGTGGCTTATCTAAACAGAACATGGAAATACAAAAGAAAACACCGGAATTACCACAACAGCAACAAAAGGTACAGAAAGAGAATTACCAAGAGATAAAAAATAAACTAGAGTAGGTGTGGCACGCTGAAACAACAAGGGCCTGGTTGGTGTAGAGGAAGTATGTGGTGGAGAGATGGGAGAGAAAGAAAGGGAGTGGTTTGTGCTTTATGAAGAGAGGTGGTGGAACCGGAGACTTGCTGGTGGGGAGGAACAGCCTGATGTGAGAGACCTGTGCTGCCACTGGAGGCCACGGCGATGTTTAGGCTGTGCTGCCACTGAGGGCCGTGCCTAGGTCCATGATCCTACTGCAGGGGGGGCTCTGAGTTAATGCTGCCTGTGGCCTGTGTTACCACCAAAGGCTATCCAAATGTTCATGGTCTATACTACAGCCTGAAATCATGTTGATGTTGGACGACTGCACTGAGCTGGCTTTACCTCTCGCCAGCCACCCAATGGTGGTGCCAGCTGTGATGTGGGCACTGAAGAGCTGGCCCTTGATGGCCTTGAGAGCTGCCTCTGGTGATGTAAGGCATGAGAGCTGGTGGGCTGACTAACTCAACTACCATCCAGGCCCAAATCCAGGGCTTTGCACTGACTCACCCCAAGATCTACCTCATCTATGAACTTCTGGAGTGCATGAAGGGTGGGTCCTCTGGATACATAGCCACAGGATCTCCACAACTCAGAGCAACAGCAGGATAGGGACGACTCCACAGGGGTCCAGTGTTAATGGTGTAGCCGAAGTCAGAAGCCTTGAAACAGACTAATGACTCATGTCAATGAACATTCATTCACACATAAAGCTGTTTGGGCAAAAGAGTATATACTTCTTGACATATTGCAACTTCCAGTATCACTATGACAAACTAGTAAGTATGTAATGGAGAGTCAGAAAAGATGGAGGGCCAGAATGGTATACACACAGAAGACTGTGGTTGACAGAGGAACAGGTCATTGCTCAGAGAAGTCGCCAAGACATTTTTTGTTTCCTTTTCTTTTCTAATCTTTATTTTTATTTTTTATTTTATTTCAGAGGGGGATATATTAAGGGTGGAGGGTGGACAAGGAAGGATTGCAGAATGATTGGGATTGAGGTACATGATGTGAAATTCCCAAAGGTTCAATAAAAAGTTATGTTAAAAATAAGTAAACTAGAAAGATGTAAAAAAATGTTTTAAGTGGATAAAGTCAAACTTTCACATCAGTCTGGAAAGCAGCCCATTTGCTCCTCTCACCTAGGCTCCCTGCCCCATGCACCCAATCCTGTGAGCTTAGGACTCTGCTCAGGGAACATGTGCCATTTGCCGATCTCTATATACCCTTTCCAATCTCCCCAGGGGCTCCTTCACAGAAAAGGCTAGTATTTGAACAGGCCTTGTATTCCACATGTGCAGGATGCTATGCCATCTTCGTTGCCACCCTGTAAGGGGATGCCATCAATCCCACCTATTTTGAAAGATCAGAGAACTATGTCCTCAAGGATATAAGAGCCACACTTGCCTTTACATAAAGAGTAATTCATGAAGAAAGCACACGGAGGCCTAGGGTTTACTTTCAGTTTGTAAAAGCATGTAGAAATGCTGTATATCACGAAGAACTTTTCACATTACATCATAAACTAGCGCACCCCCAAACTAAGTGTCTGAACATCTACTGTCAGTGTAACAAGTAATATTCTTAAGAGAATATATAAATTCTCAGATGTATTACACTCTTTATCGTAGCTGAATTTCTTTTTTTAAATTAATTTATTCATATTACATCTCAATGGCTATCCCATCCCTTGTACCCTCCCATTCTTCCCTCCCTCCCATTTTCCCATTACTCCCCTCCCCTATGACTGTGACTGAGGGGGATTACCTCCTCCCCCTGTATATGCTCATAGGGTATCAAGTCTCTTCTTGGTGGCCTGCTATCCTTCCTCTGAGTGCCACAAAGTTCTTCTTCGTGATGTCTCAATAAATCATGTCCTAGGCTATTGCCTATCTCTCAGCCAGAACTTAAGTACACAAATAAGTGGTACCTGTGAACAATTGTTCTGACACCCTGAGCATCTTTGTTGGCTCTAGAGAAAGGTATGCAATTACACTTTGTGAATGAATAAAATCTATAGATGTTGTGGAAAAAAAAAAGAAATGTTGTATAACCTCCAGGCCAGCATTCACTTAGCCAGTTGATAGTCTCGGTCTTCATTTACTAATGAGAGGCTCTTGCTTGGGAAAAAACCCTCCTTCAGGGGCTGGCAAGGAAGATCATCTGGTAGAAAGGTTTGCTGTTCAACATTGACTGAGTTCAAACCCCAGGACTCTTATAAAAATAGAAAGCTTCATTCTGTAGTTCACATCTGTAATCTCAGCATGCCAGCAGTGAACTGGAAGACAGAGATAGGAGAAGTAGCATTTGCAGTACAGTGAAAGAAATAAAAAGAGACCCTGCCTTAAAACAATGGAAGTGACTCCCCAAAATTGTCCTCTGACTTCTACATGCCACTATGGCATATGCATGTGTGTGCATATTTATGTGTGTGAGCACACACAGACACACACGTATATATGCTGTATTTTTAAAGCCACCAGCTACCAACCTAGCTCTCTCCCCTCTCCTCTAAGCTGTAGAAGACTAATCTTTCTACTGTCAGTAGAGTATTTAAAGTAGTCCATTTATCTTTCATAAAATGTAATATTCATAGCTGAGTCTTCTTTAGCATCTGGCACATTTTATTGAATCATTAGTTTTCACCATGATTACTATTGATCTCCAAATATCCAGGTTCTATCAGAAACATCTGGGGGAAAAACAATGTCAGAAATCACTATCACAATCCTAAAGAAACTTAATTTTATCCACTCCTCACATGCTATGCATAGCCACTGCAGATCCCAACTGACACATATCTAGACATTCCTGTCCAGTCTCCCCTCCGTGTCCATCTGCTCAGGATATCCTTTTCCTTTCCTCTCCAACCCATCCTCTGCACCACTGCCAGTCACCTTCTGAAGACAAGACTCAGATCATTTCTTTCTCATACATTAGTCCCGCTATACTCAAGATACAACTTAAATCCCTCACATGGCCAAAACATGTGATTTTCCTGCCATTTCCACCTCACTCCAAACTGATCTGCGTATTGTTTGTTCACCAGGCTTTGGCCATTGAGCCTGTCTGCTGATTTTACAACCCACACACCGGAGGGATACTGACAAAATGGTCTGTTTCTTCCTTGCTTCATCTTGCTATTCAGCAATCATCTCAAACGCCACTTCAAGAGTGAATTGCATTGGCAACCCCACTGAAACAGCTTGCTTTTTTTTTTTTTTTTTTTTTTTTTTTTTTAGACAGCTTGCTTTTTTTACTGCTATTTTTTCCCTCAAAGCATAAGGAGAAATTAATCACTTGGAATAGAGATGAAAGGAGGATATGAAAGTATATTAAACACTAGGAAAGGAGTGGTGGCATCTTGCCTGTATAAACTTGTATAAATAGAAGCTGTGTAATAACTTTTGTCCTCTTCCTCAGATAATTTCATAGCTCACTATACCTAGACATGACACTGACTGCAAACACATGATAGAAATATAAACTTATTCTTGCTTGTTGTTATCTGTTCACACATTCTTTCTGTAGGAGATCACGTTAATGCCAGATGCATCATACTTATAGAGGAAAGGAGGTAGAGGAGTGAGAAATATTTTCTAGGTGCCTACTATAAGTCACATACTAAATTTTTATTTGCAGGGATTTTTATTGTTATTCAAGCACTCAAAAAGATAGTAGAGATAGCCATCTTTGCTGATAGAAAATTCTAACTAGGCATAAAATGAATCCCAAGACCACCTTAAATGGAGTGCTCTCTAGCCAGTTTGGGAGAAATATTTGTCAACACAGACACACACACATATGCACTTCTTACTTACACTTATTATGAATTTTTGTTTATTTTTGACATGGTATTTTATTTCCAACATTTCTCCCTTCCCTTTCCATTTTTCATCAATTTTTATTGTGTGCACATATGTATTTGTATATAAAATATATTCCTAAATATAACCTGTTAAGCACATATAATATTTCTTGTATGTATGTTTTCAGGGCTGTTTGGCATGGAACAATATACATATTTTAATAGAAGGTAAGCTTTTGTATAAAATGTCATTCTCTGAGTCAGACTGATATAAATACAAAAGTAATTCTACTTCCAAATAAATGATGCAAAAATGAAATTTCTACTCTATATTCAAATAGCAAAGAAAGGAGAGCTTAAAAGACTTTGAAAAAGACACTGGGCAACTATCATCTGTAATAAAGAATGCATAAAAGAAACAGAAATGAATGCTCATTCTGTACCAAATCCCATAGCAGAGTAACCATGGTAACCATGTGAGTCAAGAAAGGCTCGAATAAAGTAACAATTGCTGTCGATTTCTTCTATAATATGTGCTAGGGACTACGATAGACTGAATTAACCACAGGAAGCAATGTCAAGCAATTGAATATTTCACAGAAATATGCATTCCTGAAAGCTTCATTAATACACATATACTTACTGTACACACACACACACACACACACACACACACACACACACACACACACACACGTTTGCCACAAGCAAGGTAAGGGAGTTTTATCTTCTATAACCTTCAAAATGTTTAGTATAATCAGTCTTTTAACTTAGCCATTTTTATGACGGCATAGTGATATCTCATGATTTCTTGGTCTCTCTTATCTAAAATATTAGGAATTGGTTGAAATCAAGTATTGGAATTATGTTAATAAGGAAAAATCCATAATTCAACAGATTCAGTTATGGCTATATTTAATGTTTTCTTTTTTCTTTATTCTCTCATACAATACAGCCGAATGTCAGTCTCCGTTCCCTCATTTCCTCCCAGTCCCGCCCCAACACATTTCCAACCCACCACCACTGTTCCTCCATCTTCTTTTGGAAACAGCAGGGCTCCGAGTAATATCAACTGAACATAGCATAACAAGATGCAATAAGACTAGGCATAAACCCTCATAACAAAGCTAGAAGAAACAACCCGTTAGAAGGAAAATGGTCCCATGAGCAAGCAAATGAGTCAGAGACTCCCCTCACTCCCACTGTTAGGAGTCCAACAAAATCCCCAAGCTAAACAAACATATGCAGAGGGCTGAGCAGCAGATCCATGCAGGCTCCACAGTTGTCGCTTCAGTCTCTGTGAGAACCTATGAGGCCTGCTTAGTTGATGCTGTGGGCCATGTTTTCCTGCTGTTCTTGACCTCTGTGGTCCTACAGTCCTTCCCCCACCCTCTTCTATGGGGTTCCACCTAATGACTGGCTGTGGGTCTCTGTGTCTGTTCCCATCAGCTGCTGGTGGAAGCCTCTACGATACCAATTGGGCAAGGCACCATTCTATTGAGTATAGCAGAATATCATTAGGAATAATTTCGTTGACTTTCTTGTTATTGTTGTTGCCAGTTGTGTTTGGAGCTACTCTAGGTCTCCGAGGCATCCAGCTTCCAGAACCTGACCATCCAGGCAGTGTCTGGCATGGGATCCCTCTCATGGTGTGGGCGTTAAGATGAACCAATCATTGGGTGGCCTTTCCTACAAGTTCTGTGCCACCTTTACTCCAGCATATCTTGCAGGCAGGACAAATAGTAGGTTGCACATCTTGTGGCTGGGGAGGTATCCCAGTCCCATCACTGGATGCTTATCCTGGTTACAGAAGATGGCTGGTTCAGGTTTCATATACTTCATTACTAGGGTCACCCTCGTAGGTTCCAGGAAGTTCCACTGCACTAGGTTTTCCCTTTGTCCCCGTAATACCCACCTATTCTAGTTGTCTCTCCCCATACTCTCTCCCTTCATACCTCCCTGGCCCCACCTAATCCCTCTTGTTCCCATCCCCACCAGCCCTCAGTCCACCCACAAGATCTATTCTATTTTCCCTTCCTAGGGAGATCCATGTTGTCCCCTAGACCTCCCCTGTTTGCCTAACTTCTCTGGATCTGTGGATTGTAGCATGGTTATCCTGTACCATATATGGCTAATATGCATTTACAAGTGAATACATAGCATATGTGTCTTTCTGGGTCTGGTTACCTCACTCAAGATGATCTTCTCTAGTTCCATCCATTTGCCTGCAAATTTCAGGATTTCCTTGTTTTTAAATAGCTGAATAGCATTCCATTGTGTAAATGCACCACAGTTTCTTTATTCATTCTTCAGTTGAGGGACATCTAGGTTGTTTCTAGATTCTGGCTATTATGAATAAAGCTGCTATGAATATGGCTGAGCAAGTATCCTTGTGGTAGGATGGACCATCCATTGGGTGGACACCCAAGAATGGTTTATCTGGATGTTGAGGTAGATCAATTCCCAACTTTCTGAGAAACTGCTATATTGGCTTCCATAGCGGTTGTACAACTTTGCACTCGCACCAGCAATGGAGGAGTGTTCCCATTGCTCCACATCTTCACCAGCATGTGCTGTCACTTGTGTTATTGATGTCACTGTGCTGTTGTGCTATTGTCATTAGTCACAATAACAGGTGTAAGTTGGAATCTCAAAGTAGTTTTGATTTGCCTTTCTCTAATGGCTAAGGATGTAGAACATTTATTTAAGTGTTTTTCAGCCATTTAAGATTCCTCTAATGATAATTCTCTGTTTAAATATGGAGAAGATGGACATAGTTTAAGAAAAGGAAGCCATAAATTCTTTATCAATCAAGGGCCAAGGTTAGTCATAAAGAAAAGACAGATTTTTTATACACACAAAAGCTTATGAGTTCATCACCACTTGACCTAATTTGTAAGAAATACTGAAGTTTTCTCAGTTTGAAAGAAAAAGCGTTAATGTATAAAATGAAAATATAAAAGCCATTGGTAACATTAGCTACATGTACTTAATCAGAACTTTGTAAAGGCAAGCTATTAAAAATTAATGATAACTGGAATAATTTGTTAGGAGTCACAAAATACTAAAATATTAAAATTTCACATCAAAATGTAAATTATGTATGGGTTAAAACAAAAGCAGAGGATTTTTGTTTTTATTTCATGTGTCTGTGTGTTTTGCCTGTGTGTCTGTCTGTGTACCATGGGCTTGCCTGATGTCCAGGGAGGCCAGAAGACGGTAGCATATCCCTTGGGACTGGAGTTACAGGTGGTTGTGAGCTACATGTGCTCTTAGTCACTGAACCATTTCAAGATCCAGCTAAAAGATATTTATGTAAACATCACAATAACCACAAAGCAAAATCTTGTACTGGGGACATGACAGGTTTTTAAAAATAAAAAGTCAAAGCATACCACACACACAAAAAAAATATTTAATTGAAGAAAATCATGAAGAGAGGCCTGGCCAGCTGTTCCATTTGTACATAAAGTGGCTCAATAATGCTTAACAAGGTAACTCTCCAAGCTTGACCCCTACGTACAGAAGGCCAATACCTCCAGACGAGAAAGGATTCTCCCGTTTGAAAGATGCATGTGTTTTTGTGTGTGTGCGTGCACATGCATGGGCGTGCGAGAGAGAGAGAGAGAGAGAGAGAGAGAGAGAGAGAGAGAGAGAGAGAGAGAGAGAGAGAGAGAGAGAGAGAGAGAGAGTGTGTGTGTGTGTGTGTGTGTGTGTGTGTGTGTGTGTGTGTGTGTAGATTTCATGAGCATTGCCATTGTTTCACCATGAATTTTGAAGTTTTGCTGGTGGATAAAGGATTTATGATTGTTACACAGCCACTTCTTCCCTGACTCTTAGAATCACAAAAGGTTGGCTCTCAGTCCCATGGGACTCTGTCTGCTTGTCTCCAGAGTTTCTCTCTGCCTTCAGTCACTCTCCTATTTCCTTGTCTCATTAAACTCTTATCTCTTCCTCTTCAACTCAGGAAGCCTGCTTGGCTCTGTGTGAAATCTATTTCCCTGCACGTATATTATACTTAAATAGGATAGGTAAGCAGATAACTTTTTAAAAAGTAGTGCTAGGTTTTAGACACATACAGAACTTCTGACTGGGATGTCAAAGATGTGGAAAGAATAAGAATAAAAAGTTTGCAGTGAATCAAATAAAATATTGGATCTTATTGGGAGTCAAGCTTAAAGAGAAACTACTGTCTAGTTTGCCATCCATCTTTACCATCCACCAAATACATCCTAATTGCAAAGGACCTAGCTCAGCTCTCAGCTTAACCTATAGGATATATATGATCTTATCTCCTATCTATCTATCTATCTATCTATCTATCTATCTATCTACCTACCTATCTATCTATCTATGAATCAACTATTTTCACAAATAAATTTTCATTTCAGTTTATAATTGATAAATTTCTGTTTTAGTAAATTCAAAATTTTCTTTTATCAAATATGATAGTATTCCATTCTGTGGATATTTTGTGATCTGTTTATCAAGTTCCTGGATATCCTGCATTTGTTTTGTATTATTTTTCATGAAAATTTTCTCAGTTCACATCTGATTGTGAATACTTTTAAGGACATATAACAGTATTTCTACATGAAAAAAAATTGCCAAGTGTATGTGCTTTTCTTTTTTTAAATATATTTTATTAATTTATTCATATTACATCTCAATTGTTATCCCATCCCTTGTATCCTCCCATTCTTCCCTCCCTCCCATTTTCCCCTTACTCCCCTCCCCTATGACTGTGACTGAAGAGGACCTCTTCCCCCTGTATATGCTCATACGGTATCAAGTCTCTTCTTGGTAGCCTGATATCCTTCCTCTGAGTGCCACCAGGCCTCCAAGTGTGTGTTTTCAAAAAGATCGATTATTACATGTTAACTACCGTTGTTCATTTGAACTATAAAAAGACTGTATTTGTTTGTAGACTTATTAACAGTGTATGAAAGTATCTGCCACCCATTCCCTCTGCTCCAATCTCTGACAGACCATGCAGGTCTCCTCTGACCTTCCTCTCCCATTATCCTGTTATTCCAAGCCCCAACTCTAACAGGTATAGCCTTGGAGTCCACCAAACCCAGCTTGCCAGACAATCAAGAAGGCCAATGAAGCAGGGGAGGAGGGTGAGCTTCAAATATCCACTTTCTCTCTTCCCCTCCAAATTCAACTCAGCTCTGTAGCAGCCTTCAAGTTGTGATCTCTGTGCTCTTTGTTCCAATTCCCAGATGTACTAAGCAGATCCTGGTGGCACACTCTATTTACTCCCTCAGGTGGACCCCTCAGCCTTTCTCTCCTAGTCCATCCCCATTCCTAACTGTCAGGTTCCAACACCTGGAAACACATTTTACTAAAAACCCAGTGGCCACTCCTATTAGGATCCCAGAAAAATTCCCTACCTGGCAAAATACAGCCACCACACTCTCCTAAGAGCCAGTGAGGGTAATAGGAACTAATAAACAAACACCCACCCCTCCAAAAAAGACAAGACCCGATATCAGCACCTAGAGTTAAAATCATTCCAAACCCAGATGCCTAGATCCCAGGATAAAAACACAAGCAATTACAACCAGGATGCTATGTCTCCACTAAATCCAAGCAACCCTCATACAGTCAGCCTGGGGATTGCTGAATCACAAGATAAGAACCTTAAAATAGCTTTTATGAAGATGGGGGAGGCCCTTAAAGAGGAAATGCGTAAATCTCTTTTAAAATCTATGAAAACATAAATAAATACTGGGAGGAAATGACTAAAACAGTTCAAGACTTGAAAGTGGAAATAGAATAAATAAAGAAAACAAAGACTCTAGAAAATCTGGAAAGGAAAAACTTAGGAACTCAAACAGGAACCTCCAAGGCAAGCCTCACCAAAAGAATACAGTAGGAGGTGAAAGACATTGAATTGGAGAGATTCTCAGACATTGAAGACAAGATAGAAATAATGTATACCTTGGTCAAAGAAAAAGATTACTGACACAAATCATCCAGGAAATGTAAGCCACTATGGAAAGACTAAATCTCAGCTAATAGGAACAGGGGAAGAAGAAACCCAGGTCAAAGGCCGAAAAATGTTTACAAAATCATAGAAGAAAGTTTCCCTAACCTAAAGAAGAAGATTCCTGCCAAGATACAGGAAGCATGCAGAGTGCCAAATACACTGGACTAGGAAAAAACGTCCCCTTAGTACATAACAATCAAAGACTACATATACAGAATGAAGACAGACCATTAAAAGCTGCAAGGGGAAAAAGGCCAAGTAACATATCAAGGGCTACCGATCAGAAATACACCTGACTTCTCAACGGAGACACTAAAAGCCGGAAGGACCCGGACAGATGTTCTGCAGACTCAAAGAGACCACAGATGCCAACACAGACTAAAATTTAAAAATGTAAATTGCAGTTGAATAGTTATCTTAATTAGTTGATAGAAAGGAAGGAAGGAGCTCTGTTGAATGCAAGACACAGATACACCAAATAGCTAATACATTATTTATTTAAATCCACTGAAGCACACAAACAAAATAACAGCATACTTTCTTTTAGGACACTGATGAAAGTCTCAAGTATCCTGTACCTGCAACATGTCATATTTTAGATGATCACCCAGATTGTTTCTTCTTTTAAAGATAATTGAGCTGATTAAACTTTTCCTTTACCTCAGGTTGTTTTCTTTCTTTCTTTTTTTAAATAAGCCCCCTCCCTCATCTCCTTCTGGCCCCACCTTCCCTCTGTGGCCTGGCAAGGCTGTCCAGCCAGGAGGAAGTGATCCAGAGAAGTCAACAGAATTCATGGCAAATACAGCCCCTGCTTCCTTTACTCCCACATGAAGACTGAGCTGCCTATTGGCTACATCTGAGCAGAGGGCCTAAGTCCTCTTGATGCATGGCCCTTATTTGGTGTATCAGTCTCCACAGGTTATGGAGAGTGGGGGAATAGAAAGACCTAAAGAGGACAGGAGCTCCATGAGAAGACCAACAGGTTATTTTCAATCACTTCCCATCATTAAATTGCATTGAGACCAATGAGATAGCATAGTGGGTAAAGGGTTACCACCAAACGCGAGGACCTGTGTTCGATCTTGATCCTTCAGAAAGACATAGTGGAAAGAGAGAACTAGCCTCCACTCTACAAGTTGTTCACCGACTTCCACATGTGTGCTATGGCATGCACACACATCCACAATGAATAAATATATACTTTAAAAATTAAAGTTGTTTGTAGTTATGAGGAAAAGTTAATAAGGAAGTGATTGCAAAAATACTTTTATTTACATGTCTAGTATGAGCTGCCTACCAATAGATGAATAAATCAAGAAAACATGGTTCACACACCCAATGGCATTTATTTAGCTTTAATCAAAAATCAAATTACGATATTTGCAGGATAATGGATACAATTGGAGATTTTTATGGTCAGCAAAATATTACAGATTAAGGAAAGCAAATACCATATATTCTTTCATATGGAGATTCTAGATTTAAGTGTTTGTATGTGTGTGTGTGTGTGTATTTGCAAGTCACAAAAATAATGAGACTACAGGGGGAGGAGGTCCCCCTCAGTCACAGTCATAGGGGAGGGGAGTAAGGGGAAAATGGGAGGGAGGGAGGAGTGGGAGGATACAAGGGATGGGATAACAATTGAGATGTAATATGAATAAATTAATAAAAATATATTAAAAAATAAAAAAATAATGAGACTGCAAGAGATTTTAAAAGAAGCTGGGGGAGAGAGAACAAAGACATAGTGACAGAATATGAAAATAAAGCAAAAGGAGGCCCTATTTTGTGAGGAGAGGGCACTAACAAGAGACAGGCGAGGAAGATGGGAGAGGGTCTTGAGTGAAGCAATGAAGAAGAACCAAGCATAAAGACATTTATGTATGAAAATGTCATAATGAAACCCACTGCTTTGTATGCTAATGTAAAATTAAATATAATTTAACTTTTGTTTTTAAAGATTGCTTCCATTTATATTTTTGTGTTCAATTTCGACAGAACTGCAGGAGGGAAATGTATTGGTTTGTAAAAGTGTCATAGAATTTCTAGCAAATTGCTTGAATGCGAAACGTGACTGACTACTCCTGTCTTTGTGCTGTAATTAACCAGTAAGTATAAGGGCAGTGAAAAATAAGGATAAAACCAGGACAAAATATTTCAGGGTCGTGAAAATTGTGATGCATCAGTTAGACTATAAATTACAGCTGTTTAAACTTGGCCAAGAGATGTTATTTTAGAAATTCTTTTATTTGGGGACTACAAATAAAAATCATTTTTCTTGCATGTTGACAGCATAATCATTGGAGAAATGACACAAAAACTATATGGAAATCCTGATGCTATCACTATATAGTAATATTATCTAAATCTATGGAATTTATTCAGTCTTTCTCAATCTATCAAGTGTGGAGAACAAGAATTACATCAGGCATTAAAAATATCTATTCTAGTCTATTCTATTTATTCTTTTCTCATACAATACATTCTGACAGCAGGTTTCCCTCCCTCCACTCCTCCTAATCCTCCCGACTCCATCTCTCCCTAAGATCCAGTACTCGTTATTTCCCTGCAGAAAAGAGCAAGCCTCCTAGAGATAACAACCAAACATGGCATAAGAAGATGCAATAAGACTAGGTGTAAACCCTTGTATGGATGCTGGATGAGGCAACCCAGCAGAAAGAGAAGGGTCCAAAGAGCAGGCAAAAGACTTATAGACACCCACAGCCCCGAACTCACACTGTCATGAGTCCTACCAAGGTACACAACCATAATACTTATGCAGAGGACCTAGTACAGATCCATGCAGGTTCTGTGATTGCCACTTTAGTCTTGTAAGCCCCTATGAGCACTGTTTAGTTGATTCTGTGGGCCGTGTTCTCCTGGTGTCCTTGATACCATGTATTCTTTTTTTATTAATTTATTCATATTATATCTCAATGGTTATCCCATCCCTTGTATCCTCCCATTCCTCCCTCCCTCCCGTTTTCCCCTTATTCCCCTCCCCTGTGACTGTGACTGAGGGGGACTTCCTCTCCCTGTATATGCTCATAGGGTATCAAGTCTCTTCTTGGTAGCCTGCTATCCTTCCTCTGAGTGCCACCAGGTCTTCCTATCCAGGGGATGTGGTCAAATATGAGGCACCAGAGTACGTGTGAAAGTCAGACCCCACTCTCCACTCAACTGTGGAGAATGTCCTGTCCATTGGCTAGATCTGGGTAGGGGTGTGAAGTTTACGGCCTGTATTGTCCTTGGCTGGTGCCATAGTTTGAGTGGGACCCCTGGGCCCAAATCTGCCTATCATAATGTTCTTCTTGTAGGTTTCTAGGACCCTCTGGATCCTTTTATTTTGCTGTTCTCCTATGCTTCTCTCATCTAGAGTCCCAACAGGATGTCCTCCCCTCTGTCCCAGTTTCCTGGTTAGTGAAGGCTTTCATGGGACATGCCTCTTGGGCTAGTATGCAGATATAAGTGAGTATATATCATTTGATTCTTTCTGCTTCTGGGATAACTCACTCATTATGATCATTTCTAGTTCAATCCATTTGTCCACAAATTTCGGGAATTCCTTGTTTTTAATAGCTGAGTAGTATTCCATAGTGTAAATGTATCACAGTTTCTTTATCCATTCTTCTACTGTGGGACACTTAGGCTGTTTCCATGATCTGGCTATTATGAATAAGGCTGCTATGAACATGGTTGAGCAAATTTTCTTGTTGTGTGCTGGAGCATCTTCTGGGTATATTCCAAGGAGTGGAATAGCTGGGTCTTGAGGAAGCCCTATTCCCATTTTTCTGAGATAGCACCAGATAGATTTCCAAAGTGGCTGTACTAGTTTGCATTCCCACCAGCAATGAAGGAGTGTCCCTCTCTCCCCACATCCTTGCCAGCATGTGGTGTCTCTTGAATTTTTGATCTTAGCCATTCTGATGGGTGTAAGATGGAATCTTAGAGTAGTTTTGATTTGCATTTCCCTGATGACTAAGGAGGTTGAGCATTTCTTTCAGTGTTTCTCAGCCATTTGATATTCCTCTGTTGAGAATTCTCTGTTTAGTTCCAAGCCCATTTCTCAATTGGGTTACTTGGTTTGGTGGTGCTTAATTTCTTGAGTTCTTCATATATTTTGGATATTAGACCTTTGTCAGATACCATGTATTCTTATCTTTGAATTGCATGTATGGGCATGTGTTGATATGGAGGTGTATGTACTTGAATTCAGCTACAGGAGGCCAGAAGAAGGCAAAGATGCTCTAGAGCTGGAGTCACAGGTGGTTATGAGACACATGACCTGGGTGCTGGGAAGTAACTCCGGTTCTCTGTAAAAGCTGTGTAAGTGCACATTATTAACTGAGGAGCCATCTCTCTAGTTCCATACTGTTACTGCTGTAGTTGGCTGCATGAGCCTGGGAGAGTTGAGCCTAAAAATGAGACAGACTAAAGTCTCATGAAATAGCCACCTTTAATCAGGGCATCAGACAGTACCTGAGAGTATTGTGGGGCAAGGTCATGAGCAAAGTTCACATGAATTTTGGCTGTATACAATCACTGAAACAACCGGTGCTTGGAAACATCATCTGAATAAAAATGTTAGATGATGGGTAATCTGAAGCTAAATGCACTCCTATTTGTTACACCTGGGAAGGGCAGGGCACCAAAACACATGCCAGGAGCAACCCATGTTATGGAGGAACAGAGGTTACAGTATTCTCGGTTGTTTACTTGGAGTCGTCTCACAAAGCTCTCAGAGATTTTTTCATTCATGGACCATGTTCCTATACCACACATTTGGGTAGTTTTTAAAATCAAGAAGAGAAAATCCTCTTTCGCTGTATCAGACCGCCAGCATGCCTTACCATGTCAGACGTGGCAGTGGACACCAGATCTGAGATCACAACCAAGGAGAGGAAGGTAGCTGTGGAGGAGGCAGAAAATGGAAGAGAAGCACCTGCCAATAGGAATGCTAATGAGCAAAATGGGGAGCAGGAGGCTGACAATGAGGTAGAGGAAGAAGAGGAAGAAGATGGGAAGGAAGAGGACGGAGATGAGGATGAGGAAACTGAGGCTCTTATGGGCAAGCAGATAGCTGAAGATGCCGAGGATAATTATGTTGACACCAAGAAGCAGAAGACGGATGAAGATGACTACACAGCACAAAGGAAAAGCTAAACTTAAGGCCACCGTGACCTATTCACCCTTCTCTTCCCATCTCAGAATTTAAACGTGGTCACCTTCGAGTAGAGAAGCAGGCCCCCACAGCAGGGCCACCCGCAGATGACATGCGCTCTCCACCACCCCACCAAAACCACAACGTGAATTTGCAGCAGAGGAGGAATAAAAAGAGTCAAAACTTCCCAGACCTTGCTTTTTTTTTCTTAAAAATATTTAAAAGGAAACTTTGTTTGTATTTTTATTTACATTTTATATTTTTGTACGTATTAGGGGTCAGCCATTTTTAATGATAACAGATGACCAAACAAGCCTTCTGGCTTTACTTGTGGTGTGACCATGTTCATTATAATCTCAAAGGAGAAAAAAAATATTTATGGGAAAAAAAAGGAAAAACAACAAAAAACAGCAGCAATAACAACAACAAAAAACAATCTTATCCGAGCAGTCCAATAACTTCTTTTGTGTATGTACTTAGTAGTGCTATAAGTAGTTGGTTTGTATGGGATGGTTAAAAAGGCCAAAAATACACCAGCCAAAGACAATACATACAGTAAACTTTAAACCCCTACCCAGATCTAGCCAATGGACAGAACATTCTCCACAGTTGAGTGGAGAGTGGGGTCTGACTTTCTCACATACTCTGGTGCCTCATATTTGACCACATCCCCTGGATGGGGAGGCCTGGTGGCACTCAGAGGAAGGACAGCAGGTTGCCAAGAAGAGACTTGATACCCTATGAGCATATACAGGGAGAGGAAGTCCCCCTCAGTCACAGTCACAGGGGAGGGGAATAAGGGGAAAATGGGAGGGAGGGAGGAATGGGAAGATACAAGGGATGGGATAACCATTGAGATGTAATATGAATAAATTAATAAAATATATTAAAATTCTTTAACCTAAAAAAGGCCAAAATTAAAAGATTTCTTCCTCCTTTTTTGTCTATGAAGTTGCTGTTTATTACTATTTTTTGGCATGTTTGATGTATGTGTGAAACAATGTCTAACAATAAACTGCAATTTTATTTTGCTGAGTTGTACTAACATAAAAAAGAAGAGAAAAATCTCATAGTTAAATTATATATGGCCTTCAACATCAATCTTGTATTGCAGAATGTTTTAAATGATATAATTGTGAAAAGGGAGAAAAAAATCACCCACAGCTATCTCTCTGTCCATCTTTCTTTCTTCAAGTTACAGAGCAAAATCCCAATACAGAAGAAAAGGCTAGATCTGTACCTTGCTGGTAGAATGCTTGCCTCTATATTCATGACCTTGTGTTCAATATAAAGAACAAAAAGAATTATCAACATCAATTTAACTTTCTGACATATAGTAAGTTTCTTCCATGAGAAACAGGAATAATACCGCATAGTCCTGATGGCTAGTAAGAAGGCACATGATGAAGAGGCACTTGGATTTGTTTTGTACTAAAGCAAGCTGCAAGGCAAAATAATTAAAACCAGTAGAAGAGTATATAATTTAATGAAATAAAATATAAAGCCCATAGAGACAAAATTATTTGTTTTATTTAGAAAAGCATTCTTTATTGCTTGTTACTTATTCTCTTTGAGGCCTAGTTCTTTATCTTTTGGTAAAAATACGTTAAAAATACATTTAAATATTTATAATAATGAAAGTTACATTTTCCAATTACTAAGTAAAAGCAGTTTCTTTTTCTTCTTATTCTTCTTATTACTATTAGTTTGTATCTGTGTGTTATGATGAGATGTGTGTGTAAGTGTGGGCACATGTGTGCCAGGTAAATGAGTACAGGTGAGAGGACAACCTTTGGGAGTCACGTCTCTCCTTCCCCAATAGTTGAATTCCAGGGATTCAAATTTGGTCATCAGGTTTTCACCCAAAGTGTTTTCACCTGCTGAGCCATTAGGCCAACTGATAGATTACTTCTTTGACAATGTCTTACATGTATATAATAAATTCTAGTTGCTCTTACCCTCACATCCTATTTCTCTCCTACCATCATCAACTCCCCCTCTCTTCCCTACAAGTGTCTTTTTCACATTCATATCATTTTGTTTGTCTGGTCACTTACTGAGTTTATCCTGAACTGTCTATATGACCATGGTTTTGGAACTGTTCGTTAGAACTTGATGGATGTATCTATGAGTATCCAACTAAAGGCAATGTTGCCCCTCTCCCAGAATCAATAGCTAATAGTTTGGCAGGGTGAAAGCTGGCCTCACATATTCCTCCCTGCAATACATGATTGATCACTGACAGCACCATTCTTATGGCTGTGTCATGCCCAGAAGTTACCATTTCCCAGGCTTTCTCCCTGTCCTCTGGCTATTATGTTTTTGTCCTCTTTTTCACACTGTTCTCTGAGCCTTAGAAGAGATAATATAAATATCTCATTTCAGACTGAGAACTCAACTGTCACTTACTCTCATGACCCGGAGCAGCCATGAGACTGTGACTGCATTCACTGCCATTCTGCAACATGTAGCATCTCTGATTAAGGATGAATATAGCATTTGTCTATGAGCATAAACATAGATATTTAGAAGGTATTTTTTTATTGGGTTTATAGTACCAGGAATTAATTCTCTTCTGTGGAGCAGGCCTCAAATTCAGAGACCAGTTGATTTATTTCTTTGTAGATGTGTCACTATTGTATTAGTGGGCCCATCTTTCCTGGCAGGTTGCCATTGACCTTTCTATGGCTCAGAGCTGCTTATGGCAATTGATACTTTTTCACCTTAACAGGCTGAATAGAATCTTCTGGCAAGTTGAAAGCTAGCCAGCAGGGTGGACATTTTTAGCTCTTCCTGGTTTTATCAGCTCGTTCTGGTTGGCAAGAGAAATCATAAAGGCCTACAATATTTTGGGAGGCCTGTGGGGTATTTCTAAACAAAAACTCAAAAGGATTTTAGGAACCATGTAGCCAGGCAGGATGTGTCTCTTCTGTTTTGTTTTGTTTTTAACCATGTAAATTTTATTAAATTTACTTTTTTGCTAATTAAATTTGTTTGATAATTTTATATATGTACAATGCATTCTTATCTCTCTACCATAACTTTCTCTCTTATCTTCTCAGCCCTGGTAACCTCCTCATTCCTCCATCTCTTTTCTACATCTATGTACTTTAGTTTGGTTTTGTGACCCCCTGAGATCATGGTAATACAGAAGGTTCAACTCATTGGTTAACATGACATACTTTTTTATTTTAATAAATTTTATTCTTTGACAATTTCTATTTTCCCTTCCTCTACCTTCTCTCTTATTTCTCCCCAACACATGCTAGCCCCTTTCTTCTTTATACATTTTCTTGCCACATTCACAACTTTTGTTTGATGCACCACAGACTTTATTGAAACCATCTGTGTGACCACAGATTTGGAGTCATCCAGTAGAGTCTGGTAGGCTCACAAGTGGGTACACAATTGGATATTGTTCCTCCTCCTCTCCCAGAATTGGTAAGGCTCCATAAGCAGCTACCCCACCTATATAGGAAGGCCCAACTTGTGTAGGTCTAGTGCTAGTAGACACAGCTGCTGTGAGTTCATGATTGCCGTTGCTGTCATATGCAGAAGATGGTATTTCATTGGCCTCTTCCCATCATTTATCATGAGCATCTTGTGCAGCCATGGGTTTGGGGAACAGTGGTGAGAGGTCTCTTTGATTAAGGATGTGAATGGCTTTACTTGTAGGTATGAGCATGAATATGTAGAAAGTAGATTGATGCTTTTAATTTTAATGAAGCATCAGTATTAAGTATTCTCCAGAGCCTAAGACCTCCTCAGTGACAAATTTTGGACTAGATTTACAGTACTAGGCATGGATTTCCTCTTGTGAAGCAGGCCTCAAATCTAATCAAGGAGCAGTTGGCAGCTCCTATAATAGTCATGACTCGATTGCATCAACGAACACCTCTTACCTGGAAGGTTGGCATTACAATTCAGAGTTCAGAAATGAGTAAGACCACTAGTTCTTTTATTTTTTCCAAAGACTGTATAGCACAGGTACTATTAAAGCTAACCAGAAGGGAAGAAATGCCCATCTCAGTTCCAGCTTTGTTTTTCTGTATCTTGCATTCAAGGTGTGTAGTGGTGTCTTTAGCAATAGGAACTTATCAGCTACTTATGGTGGGTAGCCAAGAGCATTCGTCCACTTGGAAGACACATGCTCCACGTGGATCCTGGCTTCAAATCTTTGGAATTGTGTGCTTAACGTGGAGCATCTGTAAGGCCAGTTACTTTTTTGTTAGAATGGAATCACTGAGGCCAGAGATACCTTAAAAGGAGGATATTAAAACATAAGTCATATGAACGTAGTGAGAGGGAATACTGGGGGTGGAAAGGCTTAAGCAGGGATGTAGATAAGGAACAGGGGAGACATTGGAGGATTAACCTAATTAAAGGTAATAAGAAAACTCATGTGGAAATGTACTACTCTGGAAACCAATGTCAGGTCAAGACTAAACAGAGCTTCAGAGATCAAAGTAACAGTCTGGCACTCACATCCAGTCCTCCTTGGTGTTCTTATTAATATCTGTTTACAAAACATTAACATCAGAGCAGGCTGCCCTGTGTCTGCGATATATCAAGATAAAAACAGGACCACTTTGTAATCATTTATGAGCATATAAAATACTGTTCCAACCACCAGTAGGACAAAATATTCCATTCTATCTAATAGAGGACTTCTTGCTTGCTTAACTACCAACTTTAGTTTTAGTCTAGTCTTTCCCATTTATAAAACAAATTTAGATACTAAATCCGAGAATTACTCTCTGACACCATTTGGTCTACCATAAAGCCCCACTTTCTTCAACCCTCCTCCGAATCATCCAATATATCCCCAAACCTAAAGATAATTCTCCTGAAAGCCTTTTCCTGGGTGTGATAGTAAATGCTGGTTCAGACCCAGGAATGTTCCTGGGGTTCTTCAGCTCCAAAAACAAAACAAAACAGAACAAAACAAAACCCCTGCCATTCATGATCTTTAGCAAAGCAGTTCTACCTTAAAGAATTTGTCTTACATGAATACTTTGAGATGTATAGATACGAGCAAGGATGCTTACTGTGTACTCTATTCTCATAGAAAACATACTATTAATGTTCACCAAGTGGCTGATTAAGTGACATGTGATATAAACTATATGAGAGAATATTTGTTAACTGAATTTTGTATAAAAACTGCAAAATAATGCTGAAAGATGTTAAACCTAAGGAAGTCGAGAGTAATATTCTGCTTATGGGCCAGACTATTCTTAGATGTCAACTCCTGTCAGATTCACCTATTGACTCAAAGCTGAATCACAGCTGGAGCATCTGCATAAATTGACAAGATGGATCTAAATCTCATAAGAGAAATCAAAATTAAGAAGAACAACTTTGAAGAACAGTGGTAGAAGAAACCCATTTCTTCATTTCATGACGTTAGCAAGCTAGGGTAACTGAGGGCTGGGAAATGAATCAGTGGTTAAAGCACTTGCTGCTCAAATGTGAGGACCAAGGTTTGGGTCCTCACAACCCACTTAAAGGCATGGCAGCCCACTTCCAATTCCAGCCTTAGAAGGTGGAAGCAGGTGATTCCCAGAGCAAGCTTGCTACCAAGACTAGCCTTACCAGCCCATTCTGCCTTGATGAAGATACCATGACTTGTTGAATATGGTGGAAAAGCAATTGAAGATTATCCCCAACACCAATCATAGGCCTGCACATACATGCATACCATTGTTCATGCATGCATGTGCGCATGCGCGCGCGCACACACACACACACACACACGTATACACAATCTTACACACCAATACATACAATGGAAAAAGAAAAATCATAAAGAATAAAAAGATAGTGATTATATGACATTGTGGCACTGAGATTAAGATATACAAGTATATCAATGGAACATGGTAGATTCCAGAAATACTGTTACATTTATACAGTAACAATAATAGTGTGGGTATAAAATATTTTTAATTTTTGGTGCTTACAGTCAAGCAGGAGAATCTTAAATGAAGTATGGGACAACTGATGTTTGACAACTATGTAAAGGTAGTCAAGTGGAGAAAGAAGAACTTTCTCAACAAACAATTCTCTAACTTCTGGATGTTATCCTTGGTGCCTTTTGAACCAAGGCAGACTTGACTTCCAGGTTCTCCCAGCATCCCTTGGTCCCTACCTACTGCAGGTAGGGCATGGCTGGCATACCCCGCCCTCTACCCAGAACTCTGCAGCTGAGGGGCTTTCCCCAGAGGCTCTTCACTATATAATCAAGACAATTTGGGTCCTGTCTCTCATCTCTCTCTCTTTTCTTCTCTCTCTCTCTCTCTGCCAGATGATTCCCGTCGGTCCTGAATAATAATAACTTTGTCCTGTAACTTGTACTGTACTATGAAAAACTCACATTACAATCGTTGTTAAGTCTAAAACCATAAAATTTTAGAGACATCAAGACAAACTTGTGCAGGTGGAGCTTGGCTAGACAAAAATTTCTTACATATAACACAAAATTCCAACTAATAAAATAATTATTAATCAAAAATAAAAACTACATAAAAGTAGGAAGGAAATTTGTCGAGAGTGAGAAGAATGAAAGAGGGGGAATGGGGATAGAAAATGACTAAAATTTACATTAATGCATGAAAATGTCAAGTAACAAATACTAAATAAGATAAATTGCTGCTTTTCTAAACAATCATAAAAGAATAGATTTAGCACTATGAGAAAATATTTTCAATACAATTCTCTAACAACATGCTGGTGTCCATTATATTAAAAAAAAAAAAAAAACTCTTACAAAATGTGCTTGTAGTCCCAACATTTGGGAGGCAGAAGCAGGAGGATTGCTGTGAGTTTGAAGCTGGCCTACACTTGAAAGGGAGACCCTGAATCAAAGTAATACCTTTTAACACCAAAAATAATCTTTTAAAAACAATGTTTCTTAAAAAGACAAAAAATAGGCCGGGCATGGTGGTGCATGCCTTTAATCCCAGCACTTGGGAGGCAGAGGCAGGTGGATTGCTGTGAGTTCAAGGCTAGCCTGGTCTACAAAGCAAGTCCAGGACTTCCAGGACTACAAGAGAAACCTGTCTTAAAAAAATAAATAAGTAAAAATAAAAAATAAAAAGAAAAGACAAAAACAAAATATTTACAAATAATTCACTGAAGATGTATGGGTAGCAAATTGTGTGTGTGTGTGTGTGTGTGTGTGTGTGTGTGTGTGTGTGTGTGTGTAAAATATTCAACATCACTAATCATTAGGCAAATGCAAATTAAAACTACTATGAGGTATGGAAAAATTTAAATGGCTGGCCATAAAAAGTACTAGCAAGGATGAAGAGGAACAACTTTTATGTACTGTTCTTGCAGTGTAAACTGGTAACTCTCCCATTCTGTGTAAGTTTGACTATCCTAGAACTCACTATGTAGACCAGGCTGGCCTTTAAACTCGAAGATCTGCCTGTCTCTGCCTCGCAAGTGCTGGGATTAAAGCTGTGTGGCATCACCACTCAATGAAAAGCTAAATGTTAATGCAAGTGTCTGTAGAGCTATAGTAAAACACCACTTTTAATCTGTCAAACTGTGCACATATAAAAAGCTTCATTTGATTTTTTGTCTGAGGCAAAGTCCTACTCTTCCAGACTCACCTCCAACTCTGCATCCTCCTGCCTCAGCTTCCTTCGTTCTGGGACTATAAGTTTGTGCCACCGCATCAAGCTCCACCTGCACAAGTTTGATGTCCTGTGTTGGTGATGATTCTGGGCAGCAGGCAATCTTATACATCACTAGCATAAATGCAAAGGGAAATATTGACTGAAGTTCTATGAGCATATACCCCTCAATTTGGTAATTTTACTTCTGTGGCCAGGTGAGAACCCTTTGTGTTATGAAAGTCAGCAAACTTCTTATATAAAGGTCAAAGTAATAAATGCTTCACCGTCTGTAGCTCATGTAGTCTTTGTCTCAAAAATTCTGTCACTGTAGTGTGAAGTTAGGCTCAGATAACAAATGTATGTAAGAGCATGTTTGTGTTCTAATAAAACTTTATTTGTAATATAGACTGTAAAAAAGTTAAAACAGACTGTATAATTCTAATATCCCATTCCCATTTTTTTAATTCAGAAGCAATAAAAGTATATATCCAAGAAAACAACTTGCACATCAATTCTCATAGTAGCTTTATTTTCTATAACTCAAATCAGAACCCAATGGCAATGAATAGTTGGATGGATAAACCAACTATGGTAAAGACATAGTGGACTATTACTTGGCATTAAAATGTAATAAACTATTAAGACACATGATATGTATAAAACTAAAATAATTATGCTGAATGAAATAAGCTAGTATCCTTCCCATGAATAAATGCTCCATGATTTTTTATATGTAATAATAGAATTTGATTGTGTTGTCAGAAAGCAAATCAGTAATTCCCTCACGATGGGTATAAAGCTTTACAGTGCCGCATCTTGGGTAAAGGGTATGTTTTGTATTTTGGCACAGTTATGGTCACATATGTCAAAACTTATTAAATGGTGTACTTTATGACAATATATGAAGTCTGAACCGAGGTTCCTTCTGTTATAAACTACAAAGACAGGGAATGACTAATGTAAAAGTTTCTTTGCTCTTGAGCAAAAATCTGGATGATTTGAGAAACATGGTTTGCATTTCTATGTCTGAGAAATTTTATAATGTTGTGTAGGGAACATATTCAAGGCTGGGTCATAAAGCTTCTGCACTTTACATATTCAGTTTAACAAACATGAACTACTTGTCAACAAAGTTATCATAAGAGCATGTGGTAGATTTATATACTAATTTGTAGAGATAACAACTCATCAGAGGAAAAGTCACGTTGCTGAATACTTTAAGTTTTAAGATGAATAAATTTGTACAATATGGAAGAATATACAATGGACGATCATACAATATATATAAAAGGAAAGATATAAAACAATTAAAATTATTGTCTAGGATATTAACAGGAAAATGTTCAGAACATAGTTGGGTGCCAAGAAGTTACAAATAGTACTTAAAATATGAATTATTTCTTGACTGAAAATCTTTTTAATATCTTTTCCTTTTTTTAAAGATTTATTTATTTATCTGCACGTTCACCTGCAGGCCAAAAGAGGGCTTCAGATCTCATTATAGATGGTTGTGAACCACCATGTGGTTGCTGGGAATTGAACTCAGGACCTCTGGAAGAGTAGGCAGCACTCTTAACCACTGAGCCATTTTCTTAGCCCCTTGACTGAAAGTCTTACAGCAAGTAACCCAATGGTCTCACACAAGGATTTTTCTGTATTATTTCAGACTAGGGATTGTAATTCCTACCATGAGTGTTGGAGAATCCATCACAACCTCCAAGTGCTGAGAACTTTCTGAAAAAGCAGATTTGTAGAAAACACTATCTATATGATGGAACAGGAACCTCTCCCTTGATTTCCTACCTTTATTGCTGACGTAGCAGTTCCGGGTCTAAATCCTTCTGGTTAAACTTATTCTCAATCTTAGAAAGTTGAAATACAGAATTGGGGCTTGCCTTTCAGAAACAGTTGGCCTTTCATGTAATATCTGAATTACATGAATAAATGGATATCATGATTCATTTAAAATTGTGGCTATGACATTGCAAGGAAAATAAAAGCAGTTTTCTTAATGCATGCTATATAAAACAGTGTATAGAATGACTCTGAATCTTTGGGGAAAAGTACACACAGGTAGGATCAAGCTTCACTTTCTTGTTGACTCTTAAATCTACATCTTAATCACACAGCAAGGGTTTGGATACCGATTTTCCAGATACTGCTTGGTAAAGAAGTTATATTCATTTCAGGCTTTTGTCCAGGCATCTAGCCAGGCAAACGACTAATCAACATGCATTTGGAGGAACCAAAAGCTTCTTAACCTGGTAGGGACCTTATTCATCACAAAATTAAACTTCTACTAAACCCCCAAGTCTCTGCGCCATGATGGCTATTCACCTAAAAAGGGGGTAAATGGGTGTTAAGGTAGTATAGTGTGATGGGTCCTAGTGTGAGAAAAATCACCTGTGCCACCCGTCAGCTGTAAGGAGCTAGGAAAAAGCATTTTTTGGTTATAATTATGACTGAGGAGTCCTCAGAATGAGAGCTAATAATATTGTGCGGTAACTAGCTCACAGGATCACCACAAAAGGAATAAAACTTGTAAAATATTATGCCAATCTAAGCATCTGATGGGAGTAGGCAACTAATAATAAAAAATAAACCTTACTTTTCAGGCTTTTTTCTTCTCGGAGATGACAGATGAAATAGTTTAAATTTTTAAGTAAAAAAGCAAATTTTAAAGTGAACACAGTAGATTTTGTGTAATTCAGGGGCTATTTCATGTTCTGTAATGAATGTTTGATATAGTTTGAATAAGGAAGGTTGGAAAGCTCCCTTATATTTAATAGCTTAGAGTAACCTGCCTTCTTTTTGATTCAAGAGCGCACATTTAGCAATAGACATGTATATTTATATGGCACATACACAAACACACAAAGTACCATCGGTTATCTTTATTTGTATACACCTTATTTCTGCAAGTAGATTACAAGGCCAGTAGTTTCTTTTTTGCTATCTGAAGCCACAAATAGATCTAAGCAGACACTAATCATCAAGACACTGTACTGATGGCTCAGCTGGGTCACAATTTCCTTAAATGTGAAGAATCTGCTAATCTAAATAAGACAGAAATCAACAAACTTGTTTATCTCAAGATTTAACATTCATTTGATATATCACAAATGTTCTAGTTTTAAGCTAGAACCTGCCACAGGTAATAATTTGTAAAAGATGTTAAGACAAAATGTGTGAGCAGTAATTACCAAAATATTATGCAAAACTCTTTGGAAATATACAGCCAATCAGAATTTGGACAGTTCACCATTCTCTTTCATTTCCGGGTCATTTTACATTCTTTCAATAATCCCTTTAACTTCACGGAATATGGCAGTAAGAGTGTTGTAACTCAAGTGATCAACTACGACAATTGAGCCCTTTCTGATGTGCTCCTTTATGTTAATAAAGATGGCCACAGCACTAACAAGATTAGCTTTCGCCTCTTTTTGGTTAAAGATGAGTTTTAAGGCTGCTAATGCCTTCATATTAATCATATCTCTGGCTGCCTTTGGATTTTCAGACATATTCAGAAATACTTTCAAAACAAGGTTTCTAGTCTTACGATTCCCCTGAGACAGCAAATGGAAAAGCTCTGAAAAGTAACTAACAACAATGTAGTGATGGACAGACTCAGTGGTTAGCTGCGCTATTATCTTCAATCCAGATTGCTGGCCAGGTGAGTTCAAGGGGAAAGACACGGTTTCTTTACACATATGCTTAACATGAAATTCAACCTTGTGTTGTCGATCATCCCCAGAAGAATTCAGAGTAATAACGGTCTTTTTTATACCTTCAGGGGAAGAAAAACTGAGCAAGCTTTCAATAAGTGTCACCACACCCACTTCATTAATGAACTCCTGGGCAAATGGATGGACTTTATGTATACCCATTGCTATCTGTGCTATTTTATGAATGAGAGGATCAGTAGTTGACTTAAGTATGTTAACAAGCTTTTCAAATTCTGGAGAATCCAAATAGCACTCCATTTTGCAAGGGCAAGCAAATGGCTTGATGCCATTCTCTTCTCTGATCCTGATTTGTTGTCTAATTTCATCTAAGGTCTGGATGCAAGGATCAGAACCAAATGGGTACTCAGGGATAGGCTGGAGGCTTGATCGAGTATTCTTAGTGCAGGCTGATGAAGTTTCTTCTTCTTCATTTGAGGCCAGAACAATAAATGAAGAGGGCCTTGCCTCAGATGAGTCCTGGGATCTATAACCTAACACTGCTGGAATTACGGCAGGAGCTTTTGGCCAGATAGTTACCTCAGACCAGTCCTTTGGCCTATTTTTCTCGTTAATTTCATCTACTGGCTGAGGCTTAATGATTCTGAACACCGGTTTAGGATCAGAATCAAAACCAGTGTCATCTCCTTCCCAAAACCAGTTCCCAATAACATTCTCTTCCTCCTCCTCCTCAGCCCCTGACCTGGACTTGTGGCTGCTTCTAAGTGTAGGCTCTGACTCCTCGGTACGGCCCTGGGTACCAGTATTAGCTTTACTTTCACTCTTAGCAACAGCATTATGACTAACCTCTTCTCCCTTCCAGAACCAGGAATTAAGACCAGAATCTTCCCCAGCCCAGAACCACGTATCACTACCAGGCTTCTCCTTACGCGTGGATCTGGCAGCCTTACTCTCAGCCTTATGGCTGAAATCTGATGCGGCTTTTCCTAGAGCCTTAGATTCTGACCTTGTTCCTTCTTTCAGCTCAGCAGCCACCTTGTTCTTAGAGCCAGCTTTCATCTCTGCCACTGCATCTGTTTTAGCTCCTGCCTTACCTTTTCCTTTGTCCCGGTTTTTGCCGGCACCTCTGCCTGCAGTAGCAGCCTCCCTCTCTGCCACAGCTCTGGCATGTGCATTTGCCTTCCTCTCGAGTTTAGCCTGCGCTCTAGCCCTATTCTTTGAACCTGTCATGGTTGATGTGCAGTTATACACACCTGTCCAGTCCTATCCTTAGTTCTCTCTTTGTTCCAGGCTGGTATCTTTATACTTTTTAACTTGGTCAGAGAGAAACTTGGCAGAAAGAGTCAAAGACAGCTGTCAGTTTAGTCGTTACAAAACTCCCTTTTTTGACATACAGTCTCTATTGATGACAAGGACCAAGTAAAGACACACTCAGGTTAGGGGGAAGATGATGCTTTCCGAAGGCAGACTCGTTGAAAGCAGTCTTCTGCCAACCCAAGGTCACCGCTGGAGAAAGACCTAAGGTGGGAAAAAGAAATAGTCTCTGAGTGTCCTCCAACTTTGGCCCATTGTACTGACAGCTACACAGAAGGACAGGAAAGGAGACATGATTTGTGTGGTAGAAGATGTGGATCAGTACAAAACTCCGCCGTCTCCCTTTACTTCTTGCGTATTTGCATCCAGCCCAAGTGCTACCATACTTTTCTCTTCCTCGAGCATACCCGTACAGAGTAGCTCAGCTTGCTTAGAGTGAGAGGGAGGAAGGAGCACCCAGCCCCTTTGGTCCTATACCTGTACACACCATCAGGGACTTAGAGGCTTCAGCAAAGCTTCACACTGACCTGCGCTGAAGTGATGTGACTATGTAGTCCTTCCTCACTGTCACTGTTGAACAGCTGTCCAACTGACTTCAAAGGCAGCGCTAGAGACAAAAATACATGTGGGGTTAGAATCTTTAGTAGCTGACAAACAGACCTATACCTGTATCCTCAGGAATCTTAATTCTACCCCATACCCTGTTCTCTCTTATGAATTCTCTCCACGTTTTCTGGCCCAGTATCTGCTAATTACCTATTACAAAATCTTCACTCACTGACCTCCCACTACCTGTAATGAGTATGAGGGAAGGAATGTCTGGAAAGTTGGAACACAATGGGTCCAAGGTAAGATCTGGTTTCACCCACTCTACTACCCATTGACAGGCCTGCGCATGCGCTTGTTCATAGTCACCATGAATCCTAATGAAGTTTTGTTTTCTTTCTTAACTTATGAAATGAACAGCTACTTACAAGTCTCTAGAACAGCAGTTCTCAACCTTCCTAATGCTGCAACCCTTACATACAGTTCCTCATCTGGTGGTGACCCCCTCATAACTAATTTTGCTATGTTTATGCATTGTAATGTAAATCTCTCATATACAACCACAGTGAAAGGATCCTTTACCCTGCAAAGGGGTCACAACCCACACATTGGGAAACACTGTTCTGCAAAACCAAGAAACAGGCTTATGGATTAAAAAGGCAGAGGCAAAAGACAACAGCAAAACACCCCCTCCCATAAGAAACACTAAAAGGACTAAGATGACAGCACATGCTCTTGTATGTTCACGGTTGTTAAATGTCTCCCACATGTCATCAGTCCTGCCTCGATTATTCCCCAGATGTGCTTAAGACCTGTAATCTGTCTGAATATACATCCTCCTAACCCTGAAGTCATGTATCTTCCTTCCCATGCAGGAATAAATCTCATTCCCTGAGGGAAGATACAAGGTATAGAGATGGATGGTGAGAAGGCAGGGAAGCTAATGAATACAAAAATTTCAATAATTGAAATACCAGCCTCCCCACGTATAGTAAGATCGTACCTCGTGTGCTATCAATGTCAGCCTCACCACAAAGCAGGATCCTTGAGAGTTGCTACTCTTCCACTAAAGAAGAGTCGACCTACAGAAAGCAAAAGATACTGAGGAAAACGCAGCATGTTGACCATGGTATAAAATGATTAGGTTTATGGGCATATTTTCAAAACCCAAGTTCAAACAGCCCTTTTAAAGAATCAGGACCCAAGTAAACGGACTCTATCAATTCTCATGCCCACCTTTAGACACAGCACATTTTCTCTGCTACTGCTTCTGTATAAAAACATGAGGAACTAGGAAAAGTGACTGGAGATGATATATGGGGGTCCCAGAAACAGGTACTTAAATGCAGTATTAATTTACATCCATGTACACAAAAAGTTCTCCCTTAACTCCCATTCAAACACATAAAAAAAAATGTTCAGAGAGAAACAGAATGTGGAGAAAATGGATCCTGAACATAAAAGATAGGATAATGTCATAATATTTATACAGCCAGGAGTTCTGAATATATGACCAACTCCTTATCATGACCATTTGCTTCCAGTAAATTAAGCACAAGATTCTAAACGGAAGGCCATAAAACAATCCTGTATTGAAGGGAGATGGACATTTCATTCTTATGTTCTGGTGCCTTCATGATCATCCCTCTAATTATGTTTCCCCTTCTCCAGAATCCACCACTCTCTTACCACCCCTACAGGAGACTTTGCCACCCAAACAGGAGGCTGTGGGAAGAGACAGCACCCACAAGGGCATTAGGGCCCTTTATGGAATAAGGGCCCAGGTAGTAATGCAACTCATCACCCAGAGCTAAGCTATTCACAGAGCTGGCCACTGGCCTCCAACCTACAGACAGCGACCTCCTAGGGGCACCACCCCTCAGCTCCCAGGCCGCCATTTCTCCCACAGGCGCCTTCCCCCCACCCCCACGCACGGCCCAGACACCTAGAAGGGGAGGGAAGCCTGCTGTCAAGACATCTGCTCCGCAGGCCTCCAGACCATCACACCCCTCCACTGTAGCCAGCCCCTGCGCCCGCCACACCACCTGGGTTCCCGCCTCCTCCTCCTCCTCCTCACTGCCTGAGGTCTCTGGGCACAGCTCCAGGAAGCAGCCACGATCCCGATGGCCTGCACTGGACTGTTAGGGCCAGGCAGTGTGACCGCCCAGAGCCCTCGACACACCCCCACTTGCCTGGCCAGGCGCGCGGCCCAGGGCTCTGGGCTCCGGGTTGTCCCCGAGTCCGTCGTCCCCTGTCTGCTCCTGGCTGTGCTCTGTCCTCCTCCGCTGCTCCTCTCACTGGGCCCCCACCGCCTTGCGCGCGCAAGCGGAATAGCAGAGACGTGTCCCGCCCCGACGTCTCAACACCAAACAGGCAGGGGCTGCGCAGGATGCGGCAGCAGAGCTAGCCTCGAGGGTGTCGGGAAGGGGGCGGAGGGATATGGCGCTAGGCTCAACGCCCCCTCCCGGGCCCACCGTAGTTCCGACTCGGAGTGGGCGGGGCCAGAGACAACCCCACTCCACTTGGAGGGAGGGGCGGGTTGCGCCACTGAGCTTCTGCAGACCCCTGTTTATCCTAAGCAGAGACCACCACCACGTTTTTGGCGCCACTACAGTGTGTGGAATGAGTTAGGGTCTGTGAGGGCTTTCGGGCGGGGTCTACAGGGAGAAGGAGGTCTGGAGTTAGGCAGCAGGAGGGAGCAGCGGAGGGATACTGAATATCCATTCACTACACTCAAGGAGAAAGCTTCTCAATGCCTGCCCCCTGCACTCCATCTCTGCTACCCTTCAGTTCTCCCTCTTTTCCTGAGGCCAGTGGAAAGGGAGGAACACTTGAGAGGGGACAGGTAGCCTAGCAACAGTCTGCATAGAGGGCTCTTGGTTCCTTTCCCATGTTTTTCTCTCAATGCTCCACGGAGTTTCTAGGGAAACAGAAATGACTACAAGCCTTACCACTGCCCCAGAGTAAAGCAGACTTCTGTCCCTAAGAAACCAACCAGAGGTCTGAGGCAAAAATAATTTTGCTTCCTTTTTCTTGCTTGGAATAAACAGTGATTTGGTCACATACGACATAAAAGAACTGGAGGGTTATTTGGATGATGGGAAGTGGGGGGAGGAGAGTAGGTCGACTCAATCTAAGGATATATGAAGAATCCTTAAGGAAAATTACTAGCATGCAAGCAAAATTGAAAATGTCATTTAAAACAAAGGGGTTTGAACAAAGGTACCCTGCATAAGTGGATCTTGCTGCTGCTCTCAGGAGACAGGAGTTACTAAGTAAAAATCCCAGAGCAGAGTTCTCAACCTGTGGGTCATGGGTTTAGCAACTCTTTCACATGGGTCCCATATCAGATATCCTGCATACCAGATATTTACATTAAGGTTCATAAAAGTAGCAAAATTACAGATATGACATAGCAATGAGATTAATTTGTGGCTGGATGTCACCACAGTTCGAGGAACTGTTTTAAAGGACCACAGCATTAGGATGGTTGAGATCACTGCCCCAGAGGCACCCAAAACAACATAAGCTATTACCATGTTCTTTTTTGTTGTTGTTATTTTTTGTTTTTGTTTTTGTTTTTGTTTTTCGAGGCAGGGTTTCCCTGTGTAACCCTGGCTGTTCTGGAACTCACTCTATAGACCATGCTGGCCTTGACCTCAGAGATAGGCTTGCCTCTGCTGGGATTAAAGGCGTGCACCATCAGCACCCAGCTAATTTTTGCTGTTCTTAATCTTGGTCAGAGAAGCTTCATTTGGAAATAATCAGTGATTAATGCAGAGATTCATAATTGGTTAAGTAGTGAGAAAATGTGTAAGTGCTCAACCCTAAGTGGATATCTATATCAACCTTTCTCTAACAGGAGGCTGTGGAAACATTGCAAAAGAGGAGGCAGAAAATATGGATGAGGTGAAAGGATGGAAGAAACACTGTGAAATGCTGTGTCTTCTGGATAGGGGTAGGAGTCATGGACACAGCACTTGCAGGTTCTGCACGAGATGTGTACAAAACCAAGACAATTAAAATTCAAGATAGAGAACCAAGACTGCCCACCCCATCTTCACATGCCCCAGGCCTAATTCTTGATGCCAATGGCACAGGACACACTCCACTTTGCCCAGTGAGCTCTCCAGAACCTCTTCCTCCAGCACCATCCCCCCACACTCTTAGGCTCAGCTCCAATTGTGCTGCTTCTGACTGGCATTCCCTGTTGAGCTCGAAGAATGATCCCCACCTGAGCCATCTGTGCTTTCCTGGGCCTCGCTCTAGCTTTAAGATATACAGCTCCTGCACCTGCCTTGCCTGCTGAGCTGCACAAAACCTCACCTGCCACTGGCACGCCCATACTCTTAAGACCTAGATGCAGATGTACAGCACCTGCACCGGCCCAGTCTGAGGTAAGTTAGAAACTAATACCAGACACCCAACCAAGGAAGCAAGTCCACATACCCAGGTCACATCAGAAACACACACACACACACACACACACACACACACACACACACACACACACTCACACACACACACAAGATAAAAAGCCAAGATTGTTTATGCCTACTGCCCAAAATCACTAGTAGTACAGATATGCTCTCCAGTGAGAATTACCCCCAATAAACACCGGGATACAGAATTGAAAAGAACCATCATAAATTTCATCAGAGAATTCAAAGAGTTTAAAGAAGCTATGAACAAAAGCCTCAATAAAAAAATAAAGAATACAGGGATAAATGCTTAAATGGTGTTTTAAAAAATATAGCTGGGGCTGGAGAGATGCCTCAGAGGTTAAGAGCACTATCTGCTCTTCCAAAGGTCCTGAGTTCAATTCCCAGAAACCTCATAGTGGCTCACAACCATCTATAACGTGAACTGACGCCCTCTTTAAATAAAAAAAAAGGAAGAAAATATAGCTGAATGAACTGATGAAATTCAGGATTTGAAAACTAAATTCAGTAAGGAGATAGAAATATTGGAGAGAACTCAGGCTGAAATGAAGGTGGGATTGAAAAAGCTCAATAACTGAATTACAAATTTCAGGTAAAGGCCATACAAGCAGGATGAATCAAGTAAAAGATGGAATATCAAGCTTTAAAGAAAAAGTAGAGGAATTCAAATTCAACCAACTGATCAAATAAAATGCAAAACAAAAAACAAAAGATCCCACAGGGGAAAAACACACAGGAACTGTGGGAGACCTAGAAAAAAACAAAATCTTTGAATCGTTAGCAGAGAAGAAGGAGAAGAATCTCTGGTCAAAGGCATAGACCAGATATCTTCAATCAGTTAATAGGAAAATTTCACCAAATTAAGGACATACCCATACAAATACAAGAAGCAGAGAGAGCATCTACTAGATAGGACCAGATAATAAATTCTTCGTGACATATTATAGTTAAAACACTAATAAATAATAAATAAATAGAGGATATGAGAACTGCAAAAGAAAAGCCCTAAGTCATATATAAAGGAAAATCCATCCAAAACCACAGCTAATTTGTCAGTGTTAAAAAGAAAGAAAGAAAGAAAGAAAGAAAGAAAGAAAGAAAGAAAGAAAGCCAGAGGAGCTTGCAGCAATGTACTCTAAGTTCTAAAAGATCACTGGTGTCAATTTACACTACTTTACCCAGAAAAATTATATCTGCTATAGTTGAAGGGCAAAGAAAATCTTTCCATGCTATAAATGTGCTTTAAAAATATTGCCACCAAACCAGTCCTATAGAGATTCTTGGAAGCAATACTTCAGACTGAAGAGAGAAGTAAGCATAGCCAAGAGATTATAGAAAGAAAATAAATTTAATGCTAAGTACTGAGACACAACATATGACTAATGACACAAACAACAAGAAACAACAACAAAAATAAAACAACAAATGACTCAATCAACACACACTTTTCAATAATAACTTAAAAATATTAATGGCCTCATCTCACCAATCAAAATATACAGGTTACTTTCTCCTTGGTGGAGAGGCCTGGTAGGCATACTGAGGAAGGGGAAGTATGCTATCCAAATGAGACCTGATAGCCTGTGGTCATATGGTGGGGGAGGAGGTCCCCTTCTGTCACAGGCCTAGGGGAGGGGAATAGGGTGAAAGAAGGAGGGAGTGGGCAACAGGAAGATAAGAGTGGGGGAGGGAGTAACAATCGGGATGTAATCTGAATTAAATTATTTAAAAAATAAAAATAATGAAAAAATACAGGTTACTTAAATGAATTAAGAAACAAAACCCATCATTTTTGTTTTCTACGAGAAACTCGAGCTTTATGATACCTATAAAAAATTCAACTTACTCTCAAGGATAAACACAACATTACAGAGAAAGGAGAAAAAAAGAATTCCAAGCAAATGGAACCAGGAAGCAAGCTGATATCACAAATCTTAATATCTGACAAAATGGAATTCATACTAAAATTAATTTTAAAAAAGATAAAGGAGCAGGCATCATTCTAACCAAGGGAACAATCTGCCAAGAAGATATTACAATCCTAAAGATATATGCACCGCATTCTGGTATGCTCAATTTCATAAAAAGCATGCTGTTAGTGGAATTAAATACACATACTAAGTCTAGCTCAGTAATAGTAGATGCCTCCAGTACCTCACTTTCTTTTGTAAATATGGAAAAATAAATAGTAGCATTAAATGATGTCATACATCAAATGAATCTAACAGGTATCAACAGAAGATTTTGCCTGAACGTCAAAGAATATGCATTCTACCCAGAAATACATAGACGCTGCTCCAAAATAGGACCACATCATGGGGCACAAAACAACTCTCATCAAATTCAGAAAAACTTAAATTACTCAATATACTATCTGACCAGAATGCAATTAAGTTTAAGATCAGTAGTAGATGAATCTGATTTTTTAATATGGGAGATTAAGTGACCTGTTAGTTAATGATGAATAGGTCAAAGAAGAAAACAAGAAAAAAAAATTAAATTTCCTGGGATTAAAAGAAATGACACAACAAAACTTCTGGGGCACATTAAAAGTAAGAAGGAAATTAATAGTTCTAAGCACCTGTATTAAAAAATCAGAAAGAGCACAAATGACTTAATGACAAAATTTCACAAACTCGGAAAAACAAAGACAAACCAAATCCAAATCCAGTTGATGTAAAGAAATACTTAAATATAAAATAAATTAAATAAATAGAAACAACACAATACAGGGTATCAAAGAATCTAAGAGCTGGATCTTTGAGAAGATAAACAAGATTTACAGACCACTGGTCCTATTAACCAAAAGAAAAAACTGACCCAAATGAACAGAATAAGAGATAAACAGGGCTTTGGTGCCCCATATTTGACCACGTCCCCTGGATGGGGAGGCCTGGTGGCACTCAGAGGAAGGATAGCAGGCTACCAAGAAGAGACTTGATACCCTATGAGCATATCCAGGGGGAGGAGGTCCCCCTCAGTCACAGACATAGGGGAGGAGAATACGGTGAAAGCGGGAGGGAGGGAGTAATGGGAGAATAGAAGGGATGGGATAACAATTGAGATGTAATGTGAATAAATTAATAATATATATTTAAAAAGACATAAACAGGGAAACATTTTAACAGGCATCAAAGAAATTCATAGTAAGAGAATAGTAAAACAAACAAACAAACAAAACAAAAAATAACCAACTAACCAACCAACAAACAGAAATCTAAAAACTATACTCATTAAGTTAGAAAATCCATAAATCCATAAATAATGGAAGAATTCCTAGATTCACCCAAACCACTGAAGTAAAACCATGAAGAAATCAAGAACTTCAACAGACACATAACAAATGAAAACACTGAAGCAGTAATTTAAAAGCCTCCCAAACAATCAAACAAATAAAAAATCCAGGCAAAAATGGTTTCACAGCATTCAAAGAAGATCTACAAACAATACTTCTTAAATTATTCAAAAATTGGGAACAGAAGACATATTTCACAGTTCCCACTTTGAAGCCAATAATAACCCAATGCTAAATCCAGGTAAAGAAACAACACAACTACACTACAAGCCAATATCCCTAATAAACATAGATACAAAAATCCTCAATAAAATATGTACAAGCTTAATAGAGAAACATAACAAAAAGGTCATCCACCACAATCAAGTTGGCTTTATATCAGAGAGCAAAGGATGGTTCAACATACATGTCATTAAATGAATAAAACATATAAATGGACTTTAAATCACATGATCATCTCAATAGCTGCAAAAAAAAGGGGGGCCTTTGACAAACTTTAACATACCTTCACAATAAAAATCCTAGAAAGAGTCAATTACAGGAAACATACCCCAACAAAAAGACTAGATGTGACAAAGCCAGAGTCAACATTATCCTAAATGAAGAAAAAGACAAAGCAATTAAAATCAGAATGAGACAGGGCTGTCCACTATGCCCACTCCTTTTGAATACATTGTATGAAGAAGAACTAACTAGAACAGTGAGACAAGAGAAGGAAATTAAAGGCATACAAATAGAAAAAGAAGTTGAATTATCCTTCTTTGCAGATGATGTGTTATAATATATGGTATCTCAAAGCTTCTACTCGAAAACTTTTTAGAAATGAACAATACTTTCAGAAAAGTGGCAGATTACAAAATTAACTTTAAAATTCAGTAGCTTTTTCATATACCAATAACAAATGTGATGAGAAAGAAAGCATAAAAACATTCCCACTCAAAATTGACCAACAAACCTAACCACGGAGGTGGAAGGGTGCTACACTGAAAGCTTTAAATACTCAAAGAAAGAAATTGAAGAAGACACTAGAGGATGAAAATAAAAAAAACCTCCAGGCTCATAAACTGGTAGAAATTATTCTGTGAGAATGACCATCCTACCAAAACAATTTGCATATATATGCAACCACAATCAGAATCCCCACAGTACTCTTCATTGAAATAGAAAAAAAATCCTGAAACTCATATAGAACTGCAAAAGACCTTCAGTAGTCAAAGCAGTCCTCACTCAAAAGAACAATGCTGGAAGAATTACCATACTAGATTTCAGGATCGGTTACAGAGCTAAAGCAATAAGAATAGGCTTGTGATGGCACAAAACATAGATATAGATCAATGGAACAGAGTAAAAGTCCCAAACATAACCATATGTAACTACAGCCCTCTGATATTTGACAGAGATACCAACAATACACGTAGGAGGAAATACAGCATCTTCAACAAACAGTACTAGGGACACTGGATGTCCATATGTAGAAGAATTAAAATAGAACCATATTTTTCAGCCTGCACAAAAATTAAGTAAAAGTGGACTAAAGACTCCAATGTGAAGCCAGAAACACTGAAACTTCTAGAAGTAGAAAATATGGCACATATACACAATGAAACTCTATTCAATTGTAAAGAAAAATGAAATCATATAATTAATAGGTAAGTAGATGGAACTATAAAATATTAAATAGAGTGAGATTACTCAAAGACAAACACTGAATGTTGTCTCTTATTTATGGATCCTAGATCTGCTGTATCATCATCATCATTAGTTACATCCAAGCACAATTTCCCCTCCCTCCTCTACTACAAGTCCCTCCCCCACCTCCCCTTTGTCCCATATCCACACCTCCATTTCTATTCAGAAAAAGGCACATGTCCCAGGGATATCAACCAAATGTGGCAAGTTGCAGTAAGACTAAGCAACCCAGCAGGAGTAAAAGGATCCCAAAAGCAGGCAAAAGAGTCAAAGACAGCCTGTGTCCCACAAGAAGAGCATATATGCAGAGGGCCTAGGTCAGACCTATGCAGACTTCCTGGTTGGCAGTTTAGTTTCTGTGAACCCCTATGATCCTAAGGATTTTATTGTGGTATCCTTGACCCCTCTGGCTCCTACAATCCTTCCTCCCCATCTTCCACACAATTTCCCCAGCTCTGCCTAATGTTTGACTGTGGGTCTCTGTACCTGTCTCCATCAGTTGCTGGGTGAAGCCTCTCTGATAACAAATGGACTAGGTACCAATCTGAATATCTAGCTCAACATCTTTAGACATGAATATACAGTGTAGACTACCTTCAGAAACCAGGAAACTGAAAATGGACCATGGGGAGGGGTGCTCTAGAGAGGGGGATAGGAGGACACAGGTATTCTGAATGGTCAAATGGTGAAAATAAGGGAGGCTTTAACTGGGAAGGGGGGGAAAGGCAATACAGGGGGGGGGCAATAGAAATAGTGTTATTACACTAAGGATGTTTGAAAATGCCATGTTTACTCAATATATATGTGCAATATATAAGTGTGCACACACATAGCTTGCATGAAGTTATGACAGTTGGAGTGATAAGGCTCCCCCAAAACCTTAGACCATCTAACAAAGACATCACTGTTAAGCATTCTCTTCAAGAGTTGTTAGTCATGGGAGTACATGAGATTTCCAAAGAATATATGCTATTGCAATTGCCCTTGGGTACTTCTCTGAACCTGAAGGCAAGGCCCCATACACTTCAAACACAGGAAGCTTCCTTCCTGAGGACTAACTCTCATAAGTTATCCAAAGATGCTATGCAAGCTGCCAATGCCAATGAGGAAAAACATTCAACAGTCCTACCTAGTTGTAAAGTCTAGGAACAACAATGACTGGCAGGGCAAGAGGTCCTCAAGTGTGCAACAGTGGAACATATATTTTTTGCTTGTGAGCCTAGCCTTTAATGGCTGAACCATCTCTCCAGCCCTCAATAGTGGGGCTACCAACATCTTTCTAATTGGACTTAATACTGCCTGCTCAAGGAAGTACCTTATGCCTGGTACTATAAACCTGTCCCTGATGAGGTCATGGAGCCAAGAGGAGAACCTACTATGAGCACTTTTCTAACCCAGCATAATTTCTTTTTGTATTTCAAATAAAAGAAGTTTAATGGACCCTTCCATATCACACACTAGCTAAATTAGAACCAGTCCAGTCCCGTACCTTCAGGAAGCTCTTAGGCTCCTGAGAGAAACCAACACATTTAAGCAAACAACAGTATTACATAGTATGTGCTACACCAAAAGTATGCCCACACTCTCTAGGAACATGAGAGAAAAGTGATTGTATCTGCTTAATAGTAAGGGAAACACCAAAGAAGTATTTATTTAATCAACTGTATTTGTATTTCCTTAGGATAACTCCTAAGTCAGTGTAATTCCCAACTGCATTCTAAATACTTATTCTTATGCCCACACTAAGTGTAGGTTTCATCTCTCATAAAAAAACAAACCTTCATTTTAACAGCAGATGGAGTTATTAAAGAAATCCAAAACTGGTCAAAATGCAGAAAACAAATGACCATGGAGTATTTAACCTCAGTTGATAATCTACAGTATAACCCCTGACCTGGGGCTCAGGCAAAATCTCAGAAGAGGAAGTGGAAACATTTTAAGTGCTAGAGGAACAGACAGCAAAAGGAAAGATCTTGTTTTGTAATACAATTTGGTAGCGCTCTTTTGATAGGAAGAGTTGGGACTACTAATTTGCACAATCATTATTGACAGGTATATATTGGTTCCTGTCACTTTGTTGGTTTTGTAGTTTGGGGTATTTTCATAGTCCTCTTTTAAAAATATTTATTATGTGTATATGTATGTTGCTGTGTGGTTTTGTGCATATGAATACAGTGCCCTCAAAAGTCAGAGACTACCTAGGATCCACAGGATCTGGAATTAAATGTAGGTGTGAGCTACCTGATATGGGTAATGGGAACTAAACTCCAGTCCTTTCTAAGAACAACTATGCACTATTAATTGCTAAGCCATCTCTCCAACACAGTCCTCTTTTGTGTAACCACTATCTAAATCTGTTTTCTAGCTTCTCTGAAATATTCTTTTGAGGATCCTCTATAAGGCTGGCTTTCTGGTCACAAAATCCATTAGCGTGCATTTTTACAGAAATTTTTTCTCCTTCAATTACAGTAGATAGTTTTGCTAGGCATAAAGAGCCAAATCAGCAGTTCTGATCTTTCAGAAGTTGAAATACATCTTTCCAAAGCCTTCTGACGTTTAATGTTTCCATTGAAAAGCCAGCACTTATTATCACAGGCCTGTTTTTATATGTTACTTGGGCCTTTTCTCTTGCAGCTTTCAATACATTTGCTTTGTTCTTTATATGTAGATTTTTTTAAGCTATGATATGGCATGGTCATTTTCTTTCTGGTCCTGCCTATTTGGTGTTCTATGCACCTTTTGTATCTGTATGGGCATCTTGCTAGATTTAGGGAATTATCTTCTTTGATTTTATTGAAAATATTTCTTTGACTTGAAATTATACTGCTTCTAGGCCAAGAATTAATAAATTTTGCCTTTTAATTTGTTCTAAAGATATTGCATACTTCATTCATATATCTCTGACTTTGACTGAGTCTAATTCCAATCCCACTATTGCATCCTCAACCTGTGAAACTTTGTCCCTCATATGACCCATTTTATTGGTTAGGTTCTCTACTGAAGATTTTATTTTTATTTATTTGGAAATTTCATACATGAGTACAGTATTTTTACATCATATCCACCACCCCCTTCTTCTCATTTCCACCTCCTCCCAGACCCTGATATTTGACTTATTATATTTTTTATTTCCATCTTCAGTCCAGTTTAATTTTCCTTCAGTATTTCTATCTCTTATGTCCCTATCCTTAATTGATTGTCCCTTCCCGTCTGTTTGTTTTTGTTCTCTTGGAATATATTTAGCTTCCCCTTTGAGCTGTTTGAACATATTTATTATTGTCCTTTTAAAATGTCTGGAATTTTGTTTAGATTATTTTCACTGGAACTATTACTATAGAATAAGTTGTTTTTAGAGGAGACATATTATCTTGGGGTTTTGCACTGGGATCTGCCAACCCTGAGATTCAAACATTAGTTAAATTTTTGTTGCTGTTGCTTAAATTCAGATCACTTTCTTCTTTAGTGGAAGAGTCTGAGATGTTCAGGAGACACTAGGTTATAGTAGGGTTGAGGTGATGTTTTCCCATTTTAGACTGTTATTCTTGGAACTAAGTTGTATCCTCAGATTTCCACTTGAGTGTGAATACTCAAGTGTCACTTCAGTACTGTTTGCAACTATATTCATTGACCAGTAGTAAATGCACCATGAACATTAAGAATAAGTTCATGACAAAGCAGTCTTTTAGCCAAGAGCAGTGGTGCACATCTGTAATCCCAGCACTCAGGAGGCAGAGGCAGGCAGATCACTGTGAGTTCAAGGCCAGCCTGGTCTATGAAGTGAGTGTAGGATGGCCAAGACAACACAGAGAAACCCTGTCTTTTATTAAGTCTTAATTGTTTGGGAAAATAAAGGCACACAAATAGTACACAAAATAGTGTGTAATATATATATATATATATGTAATATATATATATGTAATATATTACACATGTACTATGTAGTTATATATGTAGTACATATATGTAATATATAGTACATCAATAGTTTGTGGTAGAATATTAGTTATTGTGGGTATGAATGGAGACAAAGAAGAAAGAAATCATAATGGAATTAGTGATTTGTATTAGATTGCTTGTTAGGATACAAAGAAAAGGGACATATTTAGGAACAATGATATAAACAAAAGCACATAGAGGGAATATATGAGAGTTTTGTTTAAAGGTACACTGAAAAGAAAGAAGTAAAGACTTGCACTCACATAATGTAAAAGCATCTCATCCCTTAGGAGGTTAAGTCCCAGAGACTGTAAACTAAGATACCTTACATTCTTTGACAAATATAAAGATAATAAGATATGAAAGGGGAGGCATGGATAGTAAGGGACCAGCCATAGGATGCTACATTGATCTTGGGTGTTATATAAATAAAGAAGCACTGGGTGGAGACTGGTTCTGAGTCACACTCTTGGCTGATACTGTGACCTCATAGGATTACTTGGGATGGAGGCATATTCATGCCTCATATGGTGGCTGCCAAACCTCAAATGGCAGTGAAGAGTTGGGACCTGAATATTGGCACAGCCCCTAATATCAAATGGTGTACCAGAGTTGGGCTGAAGTACTGGGTATGTTCCTTAACCTCAAATGGCAACAGGAGCCAAGGTCAAAGTACAGGTTTGCTCCATACATCAAATGGCCACCAGGAATTGCAGTTGAAACAGAGACTTCAGCCTATAAATGGTGACCAAGTGTTGGATGAGGCTATTTTTATATATGATGTGAAAGTGGACATGAGACTGGAAAAGGCAAGAAAACTAGCAGGAGGGTAGAACAGGGAAAGGGGAGAAAATGTAAAAAGGACCATTCTAACAAAAATCATTTACAGAGTCAATGCAATCCTGGTAATAATCCCCATCTCATTTCTCACAGAAATAGAAAAAAAAACTATCCTGAACTACAAAAGACACAGATAGCCAAAACAATCCTGAACAAAAATAACAGTACTGGAAGGATTGCCATTCTAGACTTCAAGATATATTATAGAACTATAGAAATAAACACAATGTGATACAGACACAAAAACGTACTTGTAGAGCAATGGAACAAAACAGAAGAGCAAAGTCTGAGGCATATATCTACAGCTGTCTGACATTTGACAAAGAGGCAATAAAATATACTGGAGAAAAGATACCATCTTCAACAAATGGTGCTGGTAAAATGGATGTCCACATGCAGAAGAATGAAATTAGATCGTATCTATCACCTTGCATAAAAATTACCTCCAAGCGAATGAAAGACCTGAATCCGAAACCTGAAATGCTAAAACGTCTAGAAGAAAATGCAGGCATTATCCTATAAGATAAGTTAGGAAAGGACTTTCTGAATAGGACTCCATTTGCCCAGGAGTTAAAGCCAACAACTGACCAGTGGGAAACTCATGAAACTAAAAAGCTTCTGTACGGCTAAGGAAAGAATCAATAGAGTGAAGAGGATAGCCACAGAATGGGGAAGAATCCTTTCCAGGCATACATCTGACCAAGGGTGAAATATCCAGAATATACATACATACATACATATATATATATTCAAGGAAATAAATGCCCAACTAAAAGCAATGAGCGAGGGATACAGAGAGATCTTAGTGAAAGAAATAAAATATGACTAACAAGGACCTCAAAAATTGTTCATTATCTTTAGAAATTAAGGAAATGCACATTAAAACAGCTTTGATATTTAATTTTACCCCGACCAGAATGGATAAGATAAGCAAAACAAATGACAACAATGCTGGCAAGACTGTTTGAAGAGAGGAACCCACACTCAGTGTTGATGGAAATGCATATTTGTGTAGCCACTCTGAAAATCAGCACAGAGAATTCTTAAAAACTACAAATAAATCTACCATATGACCTAGCTATATCATTCCTTAGCATATGTCCAAAGAATTCAAAATATTACTCCACAGATAATTGCTCAGCCATGTTCATTGCCACCGTATTCTCAAAAACTAAGACATGAAAGCAATGTATACCTAAATGTATTTCAGCACATGAATGGACGGTGAAGATGTGCACACAATAAAACACAATGCAGCTATTAGAAAAAAATGAAATTTGTGTATAAATGAAAGGACCTAGAAATGGTTATATTGAATGAAGTAACTACCTCAGATCTAGAAAGACAAATGTCACACGTTCTCTCCCAGCTGCAGTTCCTAGCTCCAAATCTCCAGATGTGAGCATGCAATATGGAGAAACCACAGAAACCAGTAAGGGCAGTTCTCATCCATCATCAATGAAGCATCTCTTTATAGCAAGTAGAGACCATCATAGAGAACCTGGGGAACCCCACCCCAATACACACACACACACACACACACACACACACACACACACACACACACACACACACACACATCACAGCTCCTTCATCTACTGTTCAGGAAACATCATTGAAGAGGGGGATAAAATAAGTTTAAAGCCAGACTACCAGGAGGTCTCTCACAGAAATGGATGCATGAACGAGATCTGAAGACTGGCAACATCAATAGACATGCTATGGCAGAAAGGGGAAAAATCTCATGGGGTCACATTCTGGGGCAAGGAACAACAGGCACCTGATGACTACTGAGAAGGAAAATTAGCCTCTCCCAGGGATGAGGCCCATAATTGTTTGCCCAATAAAAAATGGTCAGTTTAGCCGGGTGGTGGTGGTGGTGTAAGCCTTTAATCCCACCACTCGGGAGACAGAGTCAGCCAGATCACTATGAATTTGAGGCCAGTCTGGTCTACAAATGAGTCCAGGACAGCTAAGGCTAGACAGAGAAACCCTGTCTAGAAAAACAAAAAAAGGGATCGGCTCTGAAATAAAACACATGCAATAAACAACAACAGAACCAGCAAGATGTATTTATATATTTGGGCATGCACACACACACAAACACAACCACACACTAACAACAACAACAACAATCAGTTAAGAAGAGGCTATCAATCTGAAAGCATGGGTTTAGAGAAGTAATCGGATGGAGGGAACTTGTAAGGGGCTGAAAGGAACAAAGAAAAGGGGCAAAGTGATGTAATAACTGGAGGGTCCAGGAAGCAATATCGCTATTGAACCAAGGTATCAATATCAAACCACTATGTGTGTCCTGTAGCTACTTGACCCCCTTGTAGAGTCCAGCTTGACTCAAGGCCAGCCAACCTATGCTGAGGGTCCAGTTGTATCTAAAAAGATTCCACTACCCCTACCCCTGGGATGTACTTACTCCTTCCAGCTAGCCTGATAAATTCTGCTTTTGCAAAAGATATAAAAAGCACTTGCGCCTGCTTTTCAAGGCCGGCAGCTTGAAAGAGCTGGTCAGACCTCGATGCGCATCAACTCAATACAATTCCTGTCTGTATTGCATCAACACTGGACTCCATTTCTCTCTGGGGACTCCGGGTATAGACTAGAGATTTCTCTGAAGGTCTCTGTCTTACAATAATATTTTAATTAAAATGTATAAAAATAAATGTTTAAAAACAACAATAAAAAAACTTGTTTGCTGAAGCCAAATTGCACAAAAGGAACAAAGTTAAAGACATCTCACTACCTGAGTAAAAACCAACTCTAAACCTACAGTTACCAAAATTACATGATGGTAGCATCAAACAGATACATAGAATGAATGTAAAAGCCTGGAGTGAAATTTATGCATCTACAGCCAACTGAATTTTTACAAAGGTGCTAAGAACACACACACACACAATACAGAAAGAACACAGGGCCCGGAAAGATGGTTCAGCAGGCAAAGACACTTGTTGCCAAGTCTGATGAGCTCCAGGACCCACTAACTCCTGAAAGTTGTCCTTTGGCCACATGCACTCAAAGATACACACACGCATGCATGCATGCACGCATGCATGCACGCATGCACGTGTGCATATGCATGAGCGCACACACAAAATGAAAAATGTAATAAAAATTTCTTTTTTAAAATTATAATCTTTTCAATTTAGGTGTTGGAAAAATCAGATATCCACATGCAGAAAAATGAAAGAAGACCCTCATTTCTTGCTATATACAAAACAAATAGATTAAAGATCACATCAGTCACTAACTATGACAATGGTCCACAAGCTTGCATACAAGCAATCTAATGGAAGTCTTTTCTCAATTGAGGGTCCTCTCTCCAAATACATATAGGTTTGTGTCGAGTTGATAAAAATCATGATTCTAGTCAGAATGGCTATTATCAAAATGACAAAAGATAGTAAGTGTTGCTAATTATGTGAAAAGGGTATCGTTATATACCGTTAGTTGGAAGGTAAATTAGTACAGACATTAAAGAGAACAATATAAAGGTTCTTCAAAAAAATTTTTTTAACTACCATGTGATCAAACAAACCCACTACTGGTATACATTTAACTCCATAAGTTAATTATTTATTTAGTAGTATTATTTACAACAGCCAATACAACAAATCAAAGTAACTGTCCATCAATGGACAAATGGATAAGGTAAAATATGGCTGGGCGATGGTGGCACACGCCTTTAATCCCAGCACTTGGGAGGCAGGGGCAGGCGGATCGCTATGAGTTCAAGGCCAGCCTGGTCTACAAAGTGAGTCTAGGACAGCCAAGGCTACACAGAGAAATCCTGTCTCAAAAACAAAACAAAACTAAAACAAAAACAAAAAACAAACAAACAAACAAAAAACCCCCCAAAACAGAAAGGAATACTATTCAGTGATAAAAAAATTCCATTATAATACTTGAAAATAATCTGATGTCCACTATGTTAAGGTAAAGAAGCAAGGCTCAGAAATACTATATGATCTCATTCATATGCAGACTCTTTAAAAAACAGATTCTTCTCTCATACAGTATATCCTGACCACAGTTTCCCATCCCTCCATTCCTCCCAGCTACCACTCACCTCCCCTCTCCCTCAGATCTATTCTTCATTTCCTCTTCAGAAAAGAGCAGGCCTCTAAGACAGTGAAACACAACAAAACAACATACAGTAAAACAAGGTGAAAGCCCTCATATCAAGGCTGGACAAGGCAACCCAATAGGAAAAGAGTCCCAAGAGCAGGCAAGGGAGTCAGAGACAGCCCCTGCTCCCAGTGTTAGGAGTCCCTTAGAAACACCAAGCTAACAGTCACAACATTTATGCAGATCTGGGACCTGGTGCAGAGACCCATGCAGGCCCTGTGATTGCAGCTTCAGTCTTTGTGAGCTCCTGTGAGCCATGCTTAGTTGATTTGGTGGGCCATGTTCAAGAATGTTTATCCATAGAACCACAGAGGGTAGGTAGAGAGTAAAGAACGAGAGTGAACAGATATCTTTAGGAAAAAGGAAACAGAATAGATGGATATGGATGGAAGTAGAGACTGGAATAGGAGGAACAAGTGGGGACATGGAGGGTAGAGGGGTTTGTGGGAGGGAATACAATGAGAGAGGTAAAAAAAGTTAAGAAGCATTTGAGGGGCAACATGAAAATGTAATACAATAAACTGAAAGTGATCCAAACAAGATTGCGAAATAATGGGGAGGGGGGGGACAAAGTCCCAACAGGCCATCTCTTGTTACCAAATGAAGCTTCCAGTACTGGGATTGAGTGAATGAATGAAATCCTAGCCGCTAGGGTAAACGCTAACAATGAACTGTCACTTATATCTGCTGAGAGAGGGAAAATCAGTTTTCTCCAATGGAGTGACACTGAATATACCAACCACTCCAGGGTAGGCCTCATGGTCAGGAGTAGTTTATCAACATATAAAGGACGCCACAGTTTTTTGTGTGCTTTTATTTAGTTTGGTGAGGTTTGGGGGGGGGGGATATTTTATTTTGTTTTCTTGGTTTTGGTGGGTTGTTGTATTGGGTTTTAGTTTGTTTTAGGGGAAGTAATTTAAAGGGTTGGGTAGGGATGAAGAGAAGATCTGGAAGGACTTGGAGGAGGGAAAGAATATAGTCAAAATATATTTAAAGTTAAAAATTGTTTTAATTAAAAAGTATTTTTTAAAAAAAGTATATCGTAAAGCAGAAGAATGGCTCAAGCCTTCAAACTCAGCACTCAGGAGACAGCGGCAGGCCACTCTCTGTCAGTCTGAGGCCAGCCTGGTCCACAAAGTAATTTCCAGGACAGTCAGGGCTACACAGAGAAACCCTGTTTCAAAAGAAAAAAAAAAGCAATAGAAGGCACAATGGTGCTTACTGGAAGCTGGAGATAAATAGCATGGAGAGGTGTTTTGGGATAGAATGGTCAGTGGACACGTAATTGCTGCTGGAATAATAAGCCCAAGAGTCTCCGTCTTGGTGACTGTAGTTATTAGTGATACACTGTAGTCTTGCGAAACACAAAGTACTGTTAAGTAGTCTCCCTACAGAATGGAAACATGAGATAATATTTGGTTTTTCCCCTTTTTTAAATTAAATTATTCTTGTTACATCTCAATGGTTATCCCATCCATTGTATCCTCCCATTCTTCCCTCCCTCCCATTTTCCCCTTACTCCCCTCCTCTATGACTGTGACTGAGGGGGACTTCCTCCCCCTGTATATGCTCATAGGATATCAAGTCTCTTCTTGGTAGCCTGCTATCCTTCCTCTGAGTGCCACCAGGTCTCCTCCTCCAGGGGACATGGCCAAATATGAGACACCAGAGTATGTGTGAAAGTCATACCCCACTCTCCACTCAACTGTGGAGAATGTCCTGTCCATTGGCTAGATCTGGGTAGGAGTTTGAAGTTTACAGCCTGTATTGTCCTCGGCTGGTGCCATAGTTTGAGCGGGACCCCTGGGCCCAAATCTGCCTATCATAATGTTCTTTTTGTGGGTTTCTAGGACCCTCTGGATCCTTCTACTTTGCTATTCTCCCATGCTTCTCTCATCTAGAGTCCCAATAGGATGTCCTCCCCTCTGTCCCAGTTTCCTGGTAAGTGAAGACTTTTATGGGACATGCCCCTTGGGCTACTGTCCAGATATAACTGAGTATATACCATTTGAGTCTTTCTGCTTCTGGGTTAACTCACTCATTATGATCATTTCTAGCTCAATCCATTTGTCCACAAATTTTGGGAATTCCTTGTTTTTTATAGCTGAGTAGTATTCCATAGTGTATATGTACCACAGTTTCTTTATCCATTCTTCTACTGAGGGACACTTAGGCTGTTTCCATTTTCTGGCTATTATTAATAAGGCTGCTATGAGATAATATTTGTTATCTAATCATTTTACAATGAACATATGCTTTAAGTCATATTGTAAACAATAAATGGTACAATTTCATCTGTGAATTTGAAAGAGAACCAGAAGACATCTTAAAGATGACCTTGTTTATTAAGAACAAAAAAGTCCAATAAATCTTAACATTAGCAATGCTTCGTTCCTATTTAAAGTGTTGAAATGTTTGGGGTTTGCAGTCACATTTTTTTGACTCACACCTTCCATTAATCAAGCTTCTTTCTCTATGCTATCTGTTTCTCTACACTAGCTCTTAATTACTCATGACAAAAAAATTCCAAATGCTAAAATAAGGGTCTTGTGCCATCTATACACCTGTGGCTAAAGGTCTGCCTAGCACACATAAGACCATGAGCTTGATTAGCCACACTGCAAAGAAGAACAGAACAGAAAGAAGGAAAGAAATTGCTATAATAGGCTCAAACAAAATATTGTATGCCTATATAAGATGTTGACATTATTTCTCCTACCAAGGTACAAGGGATGAAGATGAGCATACTGAAAATCTTCAAATTGGCCATGCTATTTGAGCTGAGCCTAAATGGTGAATAGGCATGGGAAATGTAAGAAGACTACTGACCATGGCAACAGCATATGGGAAAGGCACAAAGTACGAAGGTGCACAGTATAGGTGGAAAGCAGTAGGTAGAAGCTTGTGGATTGAGTGCATGAAGACTGAAACAGCAGCTGGAGTACAGTGATGGACTGACAGGTGAACACTCCCTGAAGCATTTATCTCTGGTCCTGTCATTTACTTGGAAAATAGCATTAAAGTGTGGAACTAGAAAGCTTGGGCTTTAAGAAAGGCCAACAAACCTTGAAAACCTTGTTAAAATTTTTTTGCTGATATTTTATAACTGAGATCTCACAGAGCTTATTCTTTTGAAATTGATGCAGGACCAAGGTGGGCAATAACATTTCACCTGTGCTTAAAGAAAACACACCTCTTTCATTCATAATTGGAAAGATGACAAATATTCTTTGGTGATAACATTTTAGCTCAGGTGATATCTAAACTGGTCCTGATATTACATGAGATAGTCTATAATAATTACCCCAAAAAGGATCTATGAATGATGAGATTTTTATTCTAATGATATCTTAAGAAAAAACCTGATTATCCTGCCCTCTCCAAATATCTAAGTAGTGATCAAGTCATGATTATTTTTCCTTATTAAAACATGCACATATGTATATACACACTTCTGTTATGTAACTGAAACTTTCACAGGCATGAATGGGTTAAACATTTGTTTACCAGTAGCTCTGGGACCTAGACATACCCTGCCAGGCTACAATTTTAGGTTCCACAAATATTAATATGATACTGACAACAATATTTCTAGGCTGATAAAAGCTAAGATTAATAACTTTAGAAATTACAACTGAACAGCATGAAATCTCATATTGTACTGTTATGCATACTACACAGGTAGGCTCTTCTTCCACTGCAACTTAATCTGTGATAGTATAGGATCAGATGTTGGCTTTACATATATTAATGTGGAGGTACCTTTTAAAACTGCACACAATGACACAATTGTTCTTATATCAATTCTTCTTAATCAATCACTTAAGAGTTGGAATCAGACCCTATATACCACCAAATAATCAGCACCACTAGATGAGATGCCAGTCATAATTCTGAGTCCTCTGTACTTCTGACTGCCAACTTATAAATGTAGGGGTTCCAAAACTGAGTTTCATAACTGACTGGAAATATTTCACATAGGACAGCTATTTATGCTCACTCCATGTAGAATCAAGAGTGACTCTCCCTTTCCTATGTAACAGTATGCTTATGAACCAGGGACCCCCATGTAGGCTTGAAAATAAATTTTTTTTAATTTTATTTTTAGTGCGCATGTGTGGGGTTATGCTATACATATAGATGTGTACACATTTGCAAGTAGGCTTGGCAAGAGGCCACAATGGGGACTCCTCTTCTATTGCTCTCCACTTTATTTTTGGAGTCAAGGTATCTCACTAAACCTGCAACTCACCAATTGGCTAAACTGTTTGGCCAGAAAGCCTTGGGGTTCCTTCTGTCTTGGGCTCCTGGTTTCAGGCTCTCAGCCTTGAGTTTACAAGTGTGTGTCACCATTTCCTGCCTTTTATATAGGTGCTAGAAATCTGAACTCAGATTCCTATACTTGTGTATCAAGTACAATAAGCAAACTTCTTAACACTATGAAGTTAAATATATTGAGGGGATTCACTCTATGAGCATTATTAACCGTCACTGCACTTGAACTCAATACATTACTCCCACTTTCCTCCTTAGACCTTGAGGCAGCCCCAAATTACAAACTTCTAATCAAAAGCTCTTCCCTTCTGGTGACTGTCCACATCATACAGCACAACAAAGACATCTTATTACTCTTCCATATAAAAAATTTGCAAGACTTTTGAAGCTCCATGTCAAGAACCACAGATGAACATCAGAGATAGTCTTTACTATGCAGCACCATACTTGAAGTCTTCTTTTAAAAGATCACACACTAGCCAGGCATGGTGCTGCACGCCTGTGCAGTGCTGCCCCAGCACTTGGGGAGGCAGAGGCAGAGGCAGGTGGATCTTGGTGAGTTCAAGGGCAGCCTGGCCTACAACGTGAGCCCAGGGCAGCCAAGCCTACACAGAAAAACCCTGTCTCAAACAAACAAACAAACAAACAAACAAACAAACAAACAAAAACCCACTGACATAAACAAGAGAAAGCAAGTCTTGAGAGGAAAACCTCAATACTAAACCAAGGCTAATGTTACAGGAATTCTGCTGAGCAGAAGGGAGGAAATAACAACAAATGTTTGAGGCGATAGGAATGCTAATTATTCTGATTTCACCATGACACACAGTGTGTGTGTATGTGTATAATTCTATATATATATTGAATTATCACAGTGTACTCCATAAATATGGACAATTATCTGGAGGGGGGGTGGGAAGGAGGAGGCAGGATCTTCAGTCTCAGCTCCTGGCACAGAACTCGTAAAGTCTTAGAGTTTCCCCAGTAACAGATACGATATGAGCATGTTTAAACATTTGGTCTTAGTTACTTGCTCCATGATACATGAGATTCTAAGAGTAAAAGTGTCTTGGAATCTCTCAAGTATTCAAGCTGCTAATAACTAAACTTCCTAGGTAGCATTAAGGTAGAGCTGGCTACCAGGAAAACAAAAAACAAACAACAGAAGAAGATATGGAAAGCTGGAATGCTGAGCCACATCACCCAGTTTCCAGGGACAGTAATGGGAATCGGATACTGAGTTAATCAGAAGTGGTCAGTTATTTAATTAATCAAGTCTGTAGAACTGAACTTCTATAGGACCCTATTTAATTGCAATTGGGCAGCACTCAGGAGGCAGATGCAGGGAGATCTCTGTGAGTTTGAGGCCAGCCTGGTCTACAGACTGAGTTCCAGGACAGCCAAGGCTACACAGAGAAAACTCTGTCTTGAAAAACCAAAAAATAAATTAATAATAATAATAATAATAATAATAATAATAATAATAATAATAATAGGAAAATTTCCCAACTGGTGAGTGCATTCATGCACTAGAATGGTAGGACAATGCAACTCCTCAGGGACAACACCTCCTTCATATTATACCCTTCGAGATACTGCCCCAAGTACCATCTCATCTACCTTGTCACTCACAGACCTTATAATTTTTATTATAAACTAGTAACAGTAAAGAGTTTCCGTAGCTTCTTTTGAGTATTTGTAACATATTCCTGAATATGAAAATGGCTATGGAAGCTTGTGGTTAGTAGCCAAGTCAGAGAGAAGTGTTTATAACACAAACATTCACTACTCAGGATTGTCATCTGACAGTGGAGGCAGGCTTGAGACACTGAGCCCTCAAACTGTGTGTGGCCTTTATTAGCTTTGGTCAGTGTTGTATTGAAATGAAATTGTAGGCAATGTAAATGGTATTTTCAGAGAACTGGGAAAACTCCCTGGTGTAAAAATAAAGTGTACACACACTTATGTTGTGTGAGCTGTTTTCATTGACTTGGTACTCAGTGGACATGGGGGGGATACTAAGAAAAGACAAAAATGCACCAAGTGGCTTCTATATAGGATGGAAACACACACATACCACGAAACAAACAATAAGCCAAATACAAGGAAGATAGAAAATAGTGTGCAGAATAAAACCTGTGAGGTTCTCTATTAAGGACTTTCTATAGTAACAGGTATTTCTAAACTGGAGGAAGCTGCTGCCTGGGACTGAGATCTAGGACTCTTTTTGGCAATTAAGAAGGTTGGAGAATCCCAATGAGAAATTCTATGTGTAAAGCAAGAAGCAACTAAATTTTCTTTCTTTCAGTTTACGTCTATCATTGTCCCTAGATTTTGCAGGGTAGCATTAATTTCTCTATTTTTCCCTGGCCAGTTGGAAGCCTGGAAGAAAAGACAGATATCATGTTCACTTTTTCCCCTCCAAAATTTTAGCTGACCTGGGACACTTCCAGTGGCTGTATGCTGCCATAAGGACATCAAATAGAAAGTAGAAAATGAGAAGAGGCCACGTCATGGGAAACAGTGTGACAGTATAACCACTGTGACTGTGCACTGTTTTTCCCATTTGGTTTCTAGAGCCAATTCTGTCTGTAAGGTCATAATTTCTCACCAGTCTCCCCCAAACACACAAATGGAATGGGGGAACACACACACACACAGAGAGAGAGAGAGAGAGAGAGAGAGAGAGAGAGAGAGAGAGAGAGACAGAGACAGAGAGAGAGAGACAGAGACAGAGACAGAGACAGAGAGAGAGAGAGAGACAGAGACAGAGAGAGAGAGAGAGAGAATATCATAGCATGGGGTGGGAGGCTAGGGATGGAATGAGAGTGTTCAGAAGGTACGAAGGAGTGGGAAGGTTGGTGCATTTCAAGCACTATCATCTAGTCTGAACTACTACCCAAAGGAAGCCATTTCTCAGTTCCTACACACTTCAGCAGCAACTGCTATTCTCCACGGGAATCCAGCCTGTGATAACTAGTACCAGCTCCTTGAGCTCCTTGACCTAGCAAACTCAGCTTTAATTGGCTGAGGGATTATTTCATTCACCAATCCATGGTGTCATTCTGGACACATTAAAAAACTGGTTTTCAAGCTAATACAGCATGGACACCAGCTCAACCACCTTACCCTCCTGCCCCTTGTTTTACCTATCCTAATTGTCAGATATGTCTTTCCTTTCCTTCTCCATGCTAGTAGACATACCTCTCTGCCTATGTATGCAAAAGCCTCATCATACAACTCCCCTGACACCAGACCAGCCTGACTACCAGAGCAGTTTTAACAGCCCTGAAGCATGGGGCACAGAATATTCTGCCTCTGGAGTTGAGTTCAATAACAGAAGAACCTGAGCCTCCTTACCCTGAAGACAGAGAGCTGTAAGCTTCCAGCCCAGGTTGGCCAAGAAAAAAGGGGGCTGGGGAGGGGAGGGGAGGGGAGGGGAGGGGCGGGGAGGGAAGGAAAAGATTTCCTGTGGAGTTGGGTCATGAATTGATTCTCTAGCCCTAATTTGTATAATGTTCAAACATATGAAAACACACACAGAAAAACTTGAAATATATCCATACCACAAACATATAAATTCTAGTTCCTACCATAAGGATGATCCCTATTTAAGGTTTGTGGTCTATAAAGGGAGACTAAATTGCCACTTTGCCCTATTTCAAAATTTCATCTGCTAAAATGAAGTGGGAAAATATTGCCCTGCCAGGTATATTCTACAATGTTTGGGCAAACCCCACACAGATATTAGTTTAGCATGCCATTGGATTCTACCTTCTGTTGACTGAGCTGCTTTTCATCCTTTCTTAGGCTGATATTTGCTTATATATATTACTCTCACTAAATATAGAACAAGATTTGCCCAACAGTATGGATAACATTAAATGTTCCAAGGTGTTGCACACAAGATGGTAACCAGTGTTTTTTATATAATTCTGTAATATTATTCTATCATTTAATTCACTCGAAGAAGTTTGATATATCTTACTTACATCTTTCTCTTGCATATATGGAACACACACACACACATCTCCTTTGACTGCTTCTTGATCTTAGCAGTTGTTCATTGTGTTGGTAAAATCCTTTCACTATGCTCATATTTAATTAATACAAGTCAAAACTTTACCTGTTTGGAAATATATAGCATTCTCAGATCAAAGAAAATAAGTTTTCTTCTGTCTAAAAATAATGAAACCCAGTTTATTTCCCACAATTTGTAATCTATCTCCAAATCAAGTTCATTCCTGATTTGTGAAGTACTCCTGTATGAAGGTCGGCTATAGTTTGTGGCTTTTTGTTGTGGCAAAATACACAGAACATAAAACTTACCATTTTAATCAATTTACAGTGTACAATTCAGTGACATAAGTAAATTCTCAAGGTTGTTGCAACCACCACCACTGTCTAGTTGCAGAACTGTGTTGCCACCTAAAAAGGAAATGTTATGATTGTTGAGTGTAATAATTCCATGAGAAATTTCATTTTATTTGTACCAACAGGCTAATGCAAACTTAGTAAGCCTGATTCTGAAGCCTCATTCGCTTATAACCTTTCTAAGTCATCTTATCTTTAAACTTTTTAACACTTTAGGCTAATCGTTTATACAAACATACCCCTCCACATGGCCACCTACTAGAGTCACTAATGGAAACATTAACTTTTGTATGGTTTGCTAAATTTTGTATTTCTTCAATGTCTGTCTCTAATTTAACATTATATATATTTAATCCAAATAACGGCTATATTTTTTGTATACACAAATTGTAAAAGAAGACCTAATTTTTCAAATATGACACCAAATTCTTCTCTAGTTTTCTATATATAAAATTACTAATGTTGCCAGATGGTGGTAAAGCACACCTTTAATTACAGCACTTGGAAGGCAGAGAGGCAGGTAGATCTCTGAGTTCAAGGCCAGCTTGGCCTACGGAGTGAGTTCCAGGACAACCAGGGCTACACAGAGAAACTCTGTCTCAAAAAACAAACAAACAAATCTGTGTTGAGCTGGTAGTGGTGGCACACACCTTTTATCCCAGCACTCGGGAGGCAGAGGCAGGTGGATCTCTGTGAGTTTGAGGCCAGCCTGGTCTACAAGGCAAGTCCAGTACAGCCAAGGCTATATAAAGAAATCCTATCTCAAAAAACCAAATAAATAAATAATGTTTCATTTTTATTAATTAATCCATATAGTTATACATAATGGTTGTATGATGTTTCCTTAATACTTTCCTTGAACTATCAACAAGAAATATTACTTCTGAGACCATTTAATTAGGCACAGTGGTTCCCAACTTTCCTAATGTTTTAACCCTTTAATACAGTTCCTCATGTTGTCGTGACCGCCCCCCAAAATTATTTTATCCCTACTTCAACTGTAATTTTGCTCCTGTTATGAATTGTAATGTGGATATTTTTGGCTATAGAGGTTTGCAGATGGGATCATGACCTATAGGTTGAGAATTGTGAAATTAGACTCGTTTTCATTTACCCTTTAGGTAATATTGAAGCCAAATCTACACTTTGAATTGCTAACTGCTGTTTGAGTTACCCAGTGACTGAAAACTTACCTTATACCAATTTTGCAGCTGTATCACTTTCTGAGCTCCTCTCACTTATTTCAACATATTATTCATGATATTGCGACATATTTTCCTATCACGCATGGTGGTTCATTTCCAAGAACGCTCAGTGACTACTTTATCTAGGTCCCACTTTTCTGAAACATTTCTTGAGCACAAAAGTCCATAACAACCTCCCTTCCTAAAATAGGACTTTCTGGTAAGCATGTGTTTGTTCTAATGCTAATCATCTGTTTTTGAATGTGCATACTGTATCAGCACCTGATTTTTAAAGCGAAGAAGGGCCATTTATGTCAATTTTAACATCGAACTTTATTGAAAACACAGACTCAAGTAGAGAACCACATGTTGCAACAACACATAGCAGGATAGCTTAGTCATATGACTTGGTTCATTGAGAGCTCAACACTAAAAAATACCACAATCTGGACAGTAGGACAAGTATCAACAAATGGGGTTTTCACTTCTGATATTCATTTTGGCATCCACAAATGATCCAGCTCACAATAAGAGTTTGACAAGTTAACATTAGCATTAAAAATATAAGTCACAACACAGAACCAGACTGTGAACACCAAAGCACTATTTAGGGTTCTTTGGGAACATAAGGCTGACCAGTGGTAGGTGCTTACTCACACTCACTTTACTGTCCCTCCTCGGGATCATTTTGATTATCAATTTGGATTTGCAGGCGTTTAGCTAGCTCTTCAAACTCATGGAATGCAGAAACAAGCGGCTCAAGACTGAAATCATCATCCATTAAAGACATCGCTCCACTTTTGACAATGCTACTGATGTTCTGAAACATTTTAATAACAATCTGAATATTATCATTTGTCTCCTCTATGTTAAAGAGACCCACAAATACAGACAGAGCTTTGGCACTGAATAGTTTCTTTGCCACCATAGGATTGTCAGACAAGTTCAACAGCATTTTCAGCACGTGAAACTTTGTTCGTGCATTGCCTGTGGTTAATAAGGCCAGAAAGCCGGACACATAATTGGCAATCAGTATGTGGTAGTCAGTAGTTATCGTGAGGTGTCTGAGCATCCTTATTCCAGTTAGCTGCTCAAGGGAATCCACACTATGTGCAAGGGTTTCCTCACACACCTGACAAATAAATGTCTCGATCATGTTTAGATTTGGATAAGGTGGAGCCATGTGGACCATGTTTTCCAAAAAATTGGTCCTAACTCTGGACGAAGGATAATTCATCAGGGTTTCAATGAGTGAGACAACCCCAGAATCTCGAATGAAATCTCGGGTAAACTGAGAAGCGGTTCTCATGCCCATTACGATCTTAGCTATTTCGTGGATAAACGGATCACGAATTCTTTCCATTAGTAAAAGCAGTTCCTCAAACTCCGCAGAACCAATTTTAAGCTCACACTGGATGCAGCTGCAAGACCAACTCTCAGGCTGTGCACTTTCCCTGGCCTTAAGATGCGCTCGGATTTCCTGGACTGACCGGTAAGAGGGATCATACTGAAATGGGAACTCAGGTTCAGGAAGACCGGGCTGAACAGAACCCTGCTCTTCCCCTTCTGCACCAAGCTCTGCATTCTTGGCTTTTGCCTCAGCATTTTCAGAAGGCCCTTCAGCAATTATAAAGGGTCTTGTGGAAGGGAAGCCAAGCCCGCTGCTAGGAGCAGGTTTGAACTCAACAGTAACCTCATCCCAGGATTGGGGCCTGGATGCTACATTAATCTCCTCCTCGGCTAGATCTCTGAACCTGTTCTTAACCCTGTACACAGGAGTGGGATTGGGATCAAAACATACCTCATCTCTGTCCCAAAACCAGGACCCAAATATGGCCTCTTCTTCAGACTCAGGCCTGACCTCATCTCTGGCCACAGCCCCCAAACTGGACTTTTCTTCTGTCCAGAACAAGGATCCGCCAATAGCTCCCTCTTCAGCCTCTGGTTCAGATTCACAGACTGCCGAAGCTGCAGCCTCCAAACCAGTCTCCTGTTCTGCCCAGAACCAGGACCCAATAATCACTTCCTCCTCAAACCTGGACTCTTGCTGGACTTTGTCATCATTTTTAACATCTTTTTGGTTCCTATTTTTCACGGTATTATTAGACTCTTCCTTGTCTCTGCGCCTGAATCTATTAGTCTCTTCTCCAGGCAAAAACCAGGACTCCTTATAGAACTCATCTTCATCTTCAGACTCAAAATAGTCCTCTCTCTTTGTCCTGGCCCTGGCTCTGACATTTGCCTCTTCCCTGCTTCTAGGCCTAAACAAGTCATTAGAATTTTCTCCAGCCCAAAAACAGAATGGGTTACCCCCCTCATCCTCAGACCCAGACCAAGAATCAATATAGGGTTCTTGTTTCGATCTGGGCCTGGCCCTGCTGTTAGTCTGATGTTTAGCCCTGTGCCTGGACCTAGTATTCACCTCTTCCCTGGGCCATGATCTGATACTTGGCTCCTCTCCAGTCCAGAAAGAAGACATTGTAGAGCTTTCATCTGCTGACCAAAACCCAGACTCATTAGAGGTCTCCTCCCTGGCTCTGGGCCTGGGATAGCACCAAGAACCCATATTGGCCTCCTCTCCTGGTCCAAACCAGGGCTGGATTCCAGGCTGACCCTGGGTGCCAGGAAAGGTTTCTCTGTCCATATTGACCAGTTCTCTATCCATAGATAGACTCTTGGATTTAGTAACTGATGTAGACCCAGCATTGAGCAGTGGCCATGTGACAGCATTAGAGAAGGGTGCTCCCTCAGCACGTGACATTGCCTCAGCCCCAAACTCACTCTGGGCCCATGCCTGTACATCATCCTTAGGCCTTGCCCCCGGGATTGGCTTGGCCTCGGTCTTAGGGCGAGCACCACCTACTGCCCTGGCATCCGTTTTAGGCCTGGCACCAGTCATTACCTGGGCCTCAGATCTAAGCCTGGCTCCAGTCATTGCCTGAGCCTCAGTTTTAGGTCTGGCTCCAGACGCCGACTGGGTTTCAGCTTTAGATCTGGCCTTAGAGGAAGATTTACTTTCAGTTTTGGGCCTGGCACCACTTGTTGCTGGAGCCTGGGGCCTGACTTTGGGTCTGACGACCAAAGGGACTTCACTTTCTCGTTCAGCCCCACCCACAACCTCTTCCTGAGGTTTCTTATCAGGCTTAGCCTGGGAACCAGTCTCAACTTCTGCCCCAGTCATGGTACAAATTAGAGAGAAGGCTCAATTAATAATGCCTACCAAAGCCTCAGTCTCAACAACAGATTGTCACAGTATTGTATCTTCACACTCTGATCTTTTGATGATCCAAGAGATTTAGTGAGGAGAAGGGGTAAATCACCAATCCAGCACCAGTGAGACTCCTACCCAAGCAGTCCCAGTCAGTAACACAGATACAGTGCAGAAGAGGTGACACCAAGCTGGAGGAAACTGGAGAGCTCCTAAGTGGCCTCAGACCTGTTGATTGCACAGGTCAGCAGCAAGCCCAGCACCAGCAAGCAGCCACCACAGGTGATCTAGGAGAAGAAAAGAAGGCGGCCATCAGCCTGATACAGTCCTGTTGCCTCCTGTAGAAACTTACACAGAGACACGGATGCATGCTGCTGACTGGCACAGACCAGCCATGAGAAAAATCCCTATGTTCCTTTTGCCTGCTGGAAAACAGGGACAGGCTTGAGTAAGAAGTGCATCCGCTAGGAATGGAGACAGAGGGGAATCCCTGAATCTCACAATAGTCACTCTAGGGTGACCTCAATCTCTACCCTCTTCCCCATACTAACCTTCACCGATGTGCTGCAATTCTCCCTCTTTCCTGTGTTCAAGTGGTGTTAAGAACAACAGCTCACTGCAAGGAAGCCTACAAGCGCATAAAACAAAACAGGCACTCGGTATGGGGTAGATAGGCACAGATCCCTGAGCCCAAACAACAACAACAAAACCACGCCTGTTGTCTGTCTAATGTTCTGTCCCCTGGTTCTAGCACCCAAGGCTTGGCCTGGGGCTCATAGTCCAACTCACACCTATCTCAAACACTGTTAGTACCTCTGAAAGGAGGTAAAGGAAGCTATAGCTGTGGGCAAGTTTAGAGGACAGTACAGACACTATGCACCCTCATGGGTTACAGCAATCTGAATCTGCCTCCTCAGTAGCCAGATCTTGCACTGGCCCCTGCACTGGCCCCTGCACTGGCCCCAAGGCTCACCAACTCCAGAGAACAGAGACAGTCTCCTCGACGCCTTTTTTCCTTTCTTGCAGAAATGACAAGTCTTAAAGCAGGACTGTGGACAAAATGAAATGAAAATGTAAGACATCAGGAACTGATGGCAGCAGCTGTGAGCAAATGTAGGGGGGACAGTAAGGCGTCATGCACTCTCTTGGGTTACAGCAATCTGAATTTGCCTCCTCAGTAGATGGCCCCTGCACTGGCCCCAAGGCTCACCAACTCTAGAGACCAGAGACAGTCTCCTCGATGCCTTCTTTCCTTTCCTGCAGAAATGACCAGTCTTAAAGCAGGACTGTGGACAAAATGACACGAAAATGTAAGACATCTGGAATTGATGGCAACAGGTGTGGGCAAATTTAGGGGGGACAGTAAGGCATCATGCACCCTCTTGGTTACAGAAATCCGAATTTGCCTCCTGAGCAGCTGGCTCCTGCACTGCCACCGATGCTCACCAACCTCCAGGGACCAGAGACACCTTCTTTCCTTTCTTGCAGAAGTGACCAGCCTTAAAGCAGGCCTGTGGACAAAGAGGTGAAAACGTAAGACAATCGGGAAAGGATGGCAGCAGCTGATCTTGTTGAGAGGCACACCACCTAGGATCATGCGTCCTTCAGCACTCAGGGTCCTACTGCTGGAACATTCCTGTCTGATTTAGCCTGGCTGCAGGGTTCTTGGGGTAACACCCCCTCTTGATGTCATACTCATTAGTCCCTTCTGCAATTCTCAGGATTCACCACTAGGTGGCGACATTTCCTTGCCTTGCGCAGCAAAAAATGGGGGAAGGGCGCAGTACATTCTAGAAGCAGGCTCTGAAGTGGTCCTTGGATTTATGGCTCCGTCATCATCCCCAACCCATCTTTTCAGACCCCAGGATCGGGACGGAGGGGAAGGGAAGTGGGAAAAGGACCTGCAAGGCTGTGAGAAATGAGATTAGGAGACACCAATAGATACCCCACCTGTTCTGGTCTGTCACCCCACCCCTTTGGCGTCTCCACTCACTGTCAGGTGCCCACTCCCATTGCCACACACCTCCAGAAATCCACGCCATTTTCCCGTTCCTCTTTTCTCAAGCCTCTGGTCTACAGATGCTCACTGTGGCCTGTCAGAATACGCCAGACCTACCGCGCAGACAGGAGACTTTGCCATCAAGCAGGAGCCTGTGAGGAGTGACAGCACCCAGGGCGCAGGGTACCAGGCCCACCGGCCAAACCAGATCATAGCTCTAAAAGCTGAGGCGACTCACCACCCATCAGTATCGTTCTGAAGTGCAAATGAACCTACAGCCCCCAGAACTGGACACCCGCCCTATACAGGAACCAGTGGGCTCCAGGCTCGCTGCCCCCTCCCCCACCCCCACTCCCCTACAGTCATTTCTCCCACAGGCGCCTATCCATAATCTTTGCAAGTCCCAGACCAACACCTGACAGGAGATTGCCAAGACATCTGCTCTGCCAGCATCCAGACCATCACACCCCTCCACTGTAGCCAGCCCCTGCGCCCGCCACGCGACCTGGGTTCCAGCCTCCTCCTCCTCCTCCTCCTCCTCCTCCTCCTCCTCCTCCTCCTCCTCCTCCTCCTCCTCCTCCTCCTCCCTGCCTGAGGTCTCTGGGCACCGCTCCAGGAAGCAGCCACGAACCCGCTGGCCTGCACTGGACTGTCAGGGCCAGGCAGTGGTCCGCAGCGAGCGACCGCCCAGAGCCCTCGACACACCCCCACTTGCCTGGCCAGGCGCGCGGCCCAGGTCTCCGGGCTCCGGGTTGTCCCCGAGTCCTTCGTCCTGTGTCTTTTCCTGGCTGTGCTCTGTCCTCCTCTGCTGCTCCTCTCACTGGGCTCTCGCTGCTTTGCGCGCGAGCAGAAGGTTCGAGATGCGTCCCGCCCCCACGCCTCTGCACCAAACGGGCAGGGGCTGCGCAGGATGCAGCAGGCAGAGCTAGCCTCGAGGGTGTCGGGAAGGGGGCGGAGGGATATGGCGCTAGGCTCTACGCCCCCTCCAGGGCCCACCGTAGTTCCGACTCGGAGTGGGCGGGGCCAGAGACAACCCCACTCCACTTGGAGGGAGGGGTGGGTTGCGCCACTGGGCTTCTGCAGACCCCTGTTTATCCTAACCAGAGACCACCACCACGTTTTTGGCGCCACTACAGTGTGTGGAATGAGTTAGGGTCTGTGAGGGCTCTTGGGCGGGGTCTACAGGGAGAAGGAGGTCTGGAGTTAGGCAGCAGGAGGGAGCAGCGGAGGGATACTGTGTGGTCAGTAGGTTCATTTGCACTCGAGATCGAGGCTGGACAGAGCCACCCTCTCTACTGCCCCCCAACACATACACCTCCCCCACTTGCCAGTTGAAAAGGAGGGGGGCTGCCAGTACTGCAGCCTGAGAGGGGACAGGTGACCTAGCAACAGACAGCCAATAGGTTCCTGTTGTTTCCTCCATGTTTTTTCTTTCACTGTTTCATGCAACCATGAAGAGGATCCAAAGTGGAGGCCTCCATTACATCTCCCACCACTATCCCTCTTCCTACTGCTCCTCTTCTAAAGGGAAGACAGGCAGCGAGGGAAAGAGGGAGGGAGGGAGAGAGAGAGACAGCGACAGAGAGACAGAGAGATTCTTATTAGAAGTAGCAATACCCTTTGGCTTATTTATTACCTCTTCCCACAATTGCCCTTTCCCTGGCTGTTTTTGCGGGGGGTCTTGGAGAGTCCTGTCTCTCTGCTCTCCCACAGCCAAGTGTTAGGGCCCATTCGAGGCCTGTTCAGTTTCCTTGCCCATGGTTCTCTGAAATCTTCTCTTGCCAGTCAGGGCCAAGCTCTAAATTTGACAGTGTGCGAATGCAGAGGGGATCGGCTAGCTTGGATCTCAGCCACGCCTAGGTTCACCTTATCTTCTGGGAAAGGAACCTCCACGCATGCGTCTTTTCCCTCAAGACCCAAACCTGGTTAATTTTGAGTCTTTTCTTTTACCCCACTCACAAAATTCCCTTTGCTCTTCCTCCTCTCTTTTCTGCTCTTGGTTTGTGGGAAAAATAGCAGTGACCACTAAAGCTGTTGAGCTTGCCCATTTAGAAATTAATTTACACAACTGCAGTGTTTAGCAAAATAACAACCCTAAGTCCATACCCATGATATGTAAACATGTTATTTGCTCAGGGAGAATTAAAGTTTCAGGTGGAACTAAGGTTTTTTTTTGGTTGTTTTTTGTTGTTGTTGTTGTTTTTCTTAGCCCAGAGGAAACTAAGGCTGTTAACAGTGGAACTTAACACACAATTATGCTGGATAATTGTACCTGATATAACTGCAAGGTGTGGAATAAGATTCTGTGTTTGAAGGAAGCAATCATGGGGGCGGGGTGCAGAGCTAGAAAATCCATTGTTCGCTTTGAAGATGGAAAAACTACAGTAACCATTGGATATAATTTGTCTCTAAAAGATGGGACAAAAACCAAATAAGAGTCTCCCACAGTAATATTAGAAGGAGCTTTCATAACACCTTTTAAAAGTGTCACTTTTAAAAATAATTTCTACCATTCCTAATTGCAAAACAATTTATATATGCATTATCTTAACCAACTACTTTTGTAATCCATTGCCTCTGTCTAGTCTCTGTATGTTCAAAGAACCCTGGATGGGGAAAACTTTCCTAAAATATGTCCCTGTACAAACTTTTTCCTACCAACATTCCCCAAGCTTAATGGGCTTCATAGTTTGTATGCCATGGTTAGTATTTTAAGCCTTTTTGAAAAACAACTTATTACTTTATGTGCATGGATGTTTTGCTTGGCACCTGCAGAGGTCATAAAGTCATCGCACTCCTGGTAACTGGAAGCACAAATTGCTGTGAGCCAATATCTTGGTGCTGGGGTCAAACATATGTCCTTTTTCAAGTGTAGTAAGTGCTCTCAGCAGTTCAGCCATCTCTCTATCCTCTTGTATCCAGCATTTTAAGCAATCTAAAGTAGGTAAAGTTATACTGGAGAAAGTACATGCCGTATACGACAGGCAATTCTTTGGTGTTTTAGGCAAGTTCCTTGAGTTCCCACAGGCTTTGGTCTCTGGAGATTCCCGAACCACTCTGTTGTGGATACTGAGGGATACTGTGGTTAGTTAACACAAGTATTAACAAAGTCCTTTCCCATCCTGGGAAGTCCTAGACTCACTCTCACTGCATTTCAGTCTCTAGGAAGATCGGCTTTGCAATCATTTCTCAGCACTGCTAGCCACAATTGCCTCTTTTCTCCCTTTGTGTTAAAGGAGAAATACTTTTGTGATGGCCCTTGAGGGTCAACTTAGAGACTGTTACTTTTTTTTTTTTTTTTTTTTTTTTTTTTTGCAATCACTGATATGAAGGGGAATCCTATTTTCACTGTAAAATGTTCTGTATTTCCATACCTGTATTTTTTGTGAAGCATACATTGTTTGTATGTTAAGAAAAAGTAACCCCCAAACAACCCAGGCTGTTGCTAAGGCTAGTTGTTGCTCTACCCAAAGTGATGGTGAGGCCCTGTTGCTGAAGACAATGCTTACACATTTCACTGAACATGGAGAAATCTCCTGGTGCCCACATAAATCCTTTATGTATACTGATTAGTAATCATGGTACAGGAAAGTATTCTGCATGCTCCCAAAGAAGAAAGGTACAAAATCTCCAATCTACAATGCTGTCCTGTTTGCAAGATGTGCTAGTGAAATAGTGGCACAAAGCTTGTGGAAATAACCAGTAAGTATCTGATTAGATTTAGGGTCCATTCCATGAGATGGAACCTATCTCTGACACTATTCAGGTGGCCAAGAACCCAAGACTAGAAAGATCGGGGACCGAGTGTAAAACCAATACTATTTACTGCTAAGAAAATGTTGCAATAAAATGACTTCTAATGACATTCTGCTATACTCAAACATCAGTGTCTTGTTCAGCCATTATCAGAGAAGCTTGCTCCTCCAGCAGATGGGAATAAATACAAAGACCCACAGCTGTACAATGTGCAGAGTGGGAGACTTTGGAACACTCATCCAAGTGGGATATCTCCACCAAATCCCTCCCCTCGGGGCTCAGGGAATATTGCAGTAGAGGAGATTGAAAGATGGTAAGAGAAAGCGGGAATGGAGAATACCAAGGAAAAACAGCCCTCTAAACATAGCAGGACCTTGTAAATATAGCAGGACTGATAAGCATACTAAGTCAGAGAGGCTGTGACAGCATGCACAGGGCTGACAAAGGGGTCCCAGTGCTAAGAGAGGAAGTGGAAAAAAGCTAACATCCTAAACACAGACGCTATCTCTAATTGATAAGGTACCTCAGTGGCATTTTTGGAGGTTCCTTGTCTCATAAAACTTTGTCAGGGGTTTTTTGAAGGCCCTTTGCATTTATATTATGGATTCTGGCTTAATTTTTTAATGGTATTTCTGTGTGTATGTATGTGTTTCTGCATCTTTATATGTTTCTTCTGTTTGTTTGTTTTATCTAATTTTTATTATAATGATTTTTAAATGCATATTTGTATCCTAATGAATAAGAGAAAAGGTGTGGAGTTGAGTGAGTGGGGAAGTTGGAGAATCTGGAAGGAGTTGGGGGAGGGAAAACTGTAATCAGAATATATTCTATTTTTGTAATCTTTTTTGGTTTTTCTTTTTGTGTGTGTGTGTTAAAAATGTGTTTTAAAATTTTATTAAAATTTCATATACTGTTTTATATATTTTATAGCAAAAGAAAACAAAAGGCAAAGGAAACATTACACAGTACGTTGTTATTAGCTCCAGAAAGTCTTAAAATGCCACATAGCTCCTTAATTTTGCTTACTAGAAACCAAAACCCTTGAATTGATAGAGAAAACTCATAGCAAATTTGCACAGCTAGAGATTGAGTATGTGAGGGCGATCCCGCATTCCGGGGGTAGGAGACCAGCAAAACACTGGACACTTCCCTCCCCAGCTTCAGAGTGCTTTGGTGTCAGGCAGACACCAACATGCTGGCTTGAGTGTGGAATTTTTTCTTTTCTTGTGTTAATATTTGTGATTATGAATTTTTTCTTTTCTGGTGAGATTGGCTTTATTGAATTCAGCTCAGATCTATCAGTTGAGAGAAAGTTGCTGTTTCTTCTACTCAGGTATGTTTCCAAGATGTCCAACAGCTATAGGCATCAGCTTTCTCAGGACCTCCATTTCTCTCTCGTCATTCTGTCATTCCTTATCACTGAACACCCTATAAAGCCTGAGTTTTCCTGTACTCTGAGGCTTTCGATGATCTTTTTGTTTTTGTTTTTGTTTTTTGAGACAGGGTTTCCCTGTGTAGCCTTGGCTATCCTGGTCTCGCTTTGTAGACCAGGCTGGCCTCAAACTCACAAAAATCCACCTGCCTCTGCCTCCCCGAGTGCTGGGATTACAGGCATGCACCACCATGCCAGGCTTTAAAAAAATCTATTTTCAATTAAAAAGAAATTAAAAAAAAGAAAAGAATACCTGAAGATGATTCTTATAATAGATCTGGAGATGGATGGATGCTGTCTATTAGAGAAAGAACACCTTAAATATGATGTTGAAATGGTCTTATCTGGGGCTGGAGAGATAGCTCAGTGGTTAAAAGCACATTGCTCTTCTAGAGGACCCCTGATCAGTTCCCAGCATCCACCTTTGTGAGCCAGCTGTATCTTTAGCTCCGGGAATCTGATGCCCTCTTCAGGTCTCCATGGACATGTGCACACAGACAAAAACTTGAAATGAGTAAGTAAATTGTCTTCCTTGGTGTACTTTTTTTTCTTTTTCTGCACATCATAATCTCATTAGTGAATAAATAACACTTGAAGATGGGGATCAAATTTCTGATGGAGTGTGTGTGTGTGTGTGTGTGTGTGTGTGTGTGTGTGTCCCTAACTGTTCTCCTTAATGCTACTGTTGATTTAAAGCCACTGGTACCTTTGTTTCAATTCCTAATCCTGCAAGTTCAAAGGCCTTTGAAAATGATGTTATCACCAACCAATTCCTCTTCTATTTCTGGGTTTGGGGGCACTGGAATCTTGTTGTGATATTTACCTACAGAGGAATGCTTCTACCAAAAGCTGACACATTTTACTGCCAGGCTGAAAAATTTGTTGGACAAAGTGTTGTGAATTTATTTAGAGACATAGACACTATGTGTGATGAGCATTTATTGACCCAAGAACAACTTTATTCTATGCTCTTTCTGCGCATACCAGCGCTTTGCCCCACCTTCTCTTCCCTGCTGGTTACCCTACTCCTGCAACTACTTGCCTGAGATAACCCCTTCCTCTCCTTTCAGCCTCTCCGTCCCTCCTTCCCCCCCTCTCTCTAGGGTGTGTGTGTGTGTGTGTGTGTGTGTGTGTGTGTGTGTGTGTGTGTGTGTGTTTTCAAGACAGGGCTTCTTTGTGTATCCCTGGCTATCCTGGAGTCACTTTGTAGACCAGTTTGTCCACAAACTCAGAGACCCACCTGCCTCTGCCTCCCGAGTGCTGGGATTAAGGGTGGATGACACCACACTTGGTTAGCCTGCCTTTCATACTTTGAGCCGCACCTGATCCCAGACTTCAGCTCCCTCTTCAGCAATACAAAAGGAGAGGGAACTAGGGGAGATAGATGACACTATGGATGTTTGAAAACTCCATAGAGAAGCATATTGTTCATGCTAGCCTAAAGTTATATATATAACATAGATAAGTACATATGTATACATAAACACACTCGCATGAGCCATAGTCAATCTAACAAAAAACCCCCAATACTAAGCATGAGAAACTTCCTTTAAGGTTGTTGTTCAGGGGATTCCATGAGATTGCCCTCAAACACTACAGGCTATTAACATTGCATTTGCTTGCCTCTGAGAATTTGAAGACACTACACACTGTGGACACAAGGACTTGGCAGAATCAAGCTGGGAACGACCCGGAGGCCTTCTCCCTGAGGACTAGCTCTCACAGCATGAGGAGATATGCAATCTGCAAAAAGAAGGACAAATTCAATAGTCTTACCCAGCAATGACACCTATAAATACAATGACCAGCATGGGAATAAAAAAAATCTCAACAGTTTATAGTAGCTCAAGTAGTACCTGATCAATGACAATGCCAGATGACATGCCAATGTGGATTGGTGAAATCTAACACATTGCCACCCTAGATGAAGAGCTAAAGACAATTAATGACTGTTGAGGAAAAGAATCATTCTTCCCCAGGGATGAACACCCTAATTATCTAATGCTAAAACATATACACATGAGCAACACAAAATTAACTCAGCAGACTGTATTTATATATGTATATGTAACAACAATAATAAAAGAAAATAGAACAAATAAAGAGAAAAAGAAAAGGACATGGGGCTGGAGATTTGATGGCCCAGCAGTTAAGAGCACTGGCTCTCCTTCCAGAGACCCCAGTACAATTTCTAGCACCCACATGGCAACTCACAACCATCTTTAACTCCTGTTCCAGGGGACAGGATTCTCTTTTCTGCCTTCCACAGGGATCAGGGTTGTATGTGGTACAGAGTTATATACACAAGCAAATCACCCATATATCTACAATAATGGGATAAAATGAAAATAACATGAAGTTGGGAGAAAGCTATGTTGAGAGTCCCTAACGGGGGTTGAAGGGGAAAAAGTGGCAGTAAACATTAGTCATCATACATTATATACACGTTGTAGTAGAAGTTTTGGTTTTTTCGTAAACTCAGTTGTGTTATGTAAATAAACTTTTGTTCTGATCCCAAGTGTGAGATTTTCGAGTTTTAGCTTGTCTACACCTGTTAATTGTCTCGTGAGGGGTGTGGCTTTTGCCAGCTGGTAAGGCCTTCCTCATGCAGCACGAAGAGGGGCGTGGTCTAGAGCACTGAGGATATAAATGAGAGTCCAGAGAGAGCGTGGTGGCCTGTGAGGTATTGGCTACAACATGTATGAAACTTTTAAATAATAAAGATAACAATTTATTTTTTTATTTTTTATTTTTAAGTGTATTTTTATTTATTTATTTATTATTAATTTATTCTTGTTACATCTCAATGTTTATCCCATCCCCTGTATCCTCCCATTCTTCCTTCCCTCCCATTTTCCCATTATTCCCCTCCCCTATGACTTTTCCTGAGGGGGATTACCTCCCCCTGTATATGCTCATAGGGTATCAAGTCTCTTCTTGGCAACTTGCTGTCCTTCCTCTGGTGGCACTCAGAGGAAGATAACAATTTAAATAAAAAAGCTGCAACTTTAAAAAAAAAAGGGAAATTGAAGGAGAGAGAATATGGGATGGATTTTATCAAAATACATTGTATACCTGTATTGAATTCTTAAGCAATAAGTAAAAACATATTTAATTTTGAAATGTTTTTTTAAAAATTTATTGCTTTTATTTTATGTTTATGGAAGTTGTGCCTGTGTGTATGTAGGTTTAGTGGGTATGTTCCTGATCCCAGAGGGCTGAAAAAGAGGGTGTTTGATTCCCTGAAACTATAGTTACGGATGGTTATGACCCATCATACGGTTTCTGGGAACAAAGCCTGAGTCCTCTGCACAAGCAGCAAGTCTCTTAACCTCTGACCCATCTCTCCAGTTCCATATTTCAACATTTTAACTCAAGAAGTTACTTTTATTCCCTTCCATATGTTCATCTAATTTAATTATAGTTCTCTTGATTATTGTATAATTTTTTGTTCCCCATGTTTACCTATTTTCTACTTCTCCACTATAGTATAAGCAGTAATTTTCTTATTTTTTATTTCTCGTAGTATCTCCTTCCAACATATGGATACTGGGAATGGATTTGAACTCAGATCCTCAGACTTGGCAGCAGATGCTTTTACTCATTGAGTCATCTCTTTTCCCTCTTCCTATTTTTATTTAATTTTGTTTTTGGACTTTGTAATTATTGGAAACTTTTGAATTTTTCTTTTCCTTTATCATGTCTAATCTGTTGCCCTTTTCCCTTCTACCGCCTTCTGCATTCCTTTTCATACTTTGTTTTGACTGATTTAAACTTGTATCACTTATATTTTCTCCCTTCCTTGCCTCCTTCCTTTATGTATTTCATTCACTATGCCTGTATTTATTTTATTATATTATTTATATATTATACATATATATTGTAAATTTATATTTTTATATTATTTTCAAAGCACACTCCCATTTGTGGTTTTGTGGTCATTGGTGATATATTAAGGAGTTCTAACCAAATTTAGTGAATTTCTACATCTTGTAAAATTTGCAGTTGTGACTATGATAAAAGTTTGCTTTTGCCTCACTTAGTGGTACTAAGAATTAGTTCTCTAGAGTGTACTGTTTGAGAAAGCTATATCCAAAGACTTTAGGATAAGGAGGCAGATTGGAAGGCACATCTATGTGGCTCCATGAAGGAAAACAGAATGATACACAGTGTTCTCTATTCCTGCAAGAGACAATAGCCATAAATAAATTTACCAAGCCAGGTGAGATCTCCATGAAGAAGCAGCTCCAAACCTGTATCTAGCCATATCAAATGGTTCTGTCAAGGTCAATGGAAAGCCCCCCTCCCACCCCCAGAGATGGGAAAAATTATCTGGATGATCAAGGATTGGATACACAACTCTCAGTGAGACTCAGTAACTGAAGACATTGAAGTCAAGCCTAAGTTCCAGTGCATGGCACTCCAACTGAGACCTGTTGGAACTGCAAGAGCATGGCTCACCACCATCCCACCATCCCACCATCCCACACCCACAACTCACACTCCAACTCCGTGCAGCATCCTGAGGGAAGAACTGCAGCAGTGTGAGGAACTGAGCTGGGCTAAGAGCATCGTGACTCTCACTGTGATCAACCGTGGCTATGAAAGTGGGGCTGAAGTGTGACACTTCAAGGGTGATGCCATATTCTCACTAAAGCTGCAGCAGATCACCAGAAACCTGTAGACGAAGTTTTGGTTTCTTTAAAAACTCAGTTATGTTAGTTGACTCTGTTGGTCTTCTTGAAGCATTTTTGTCCCTTTCGGGTCCTTCTATCCTTCCCTCCCACTCTTACAAAGGACTCCCTGAGCTCTGCCTAACGCTTGGCTGTTGAGTCTCAGCATCTGATTCTATCTGCTGCGGGGTGGGGCCTCTCAGATTATGGTTAAGTTGGGCTCCTGTCTGTAAACATAGCAGGAACCAGCATACAGGAACCCTCCAAAAAGGCTTCTTCCCTTCTCTTCTCAATATGCCAGTGTCATGGATGACCTATAGGAGAAGAAATTGGTGCAGAGCCCAAAGGTAGGTAGCACTGAGGTTTCTAAAAACCTCTGTGGGCATAGAACCCAGCCTCAGTCCTGGCTGTGAAGGCTGGTGTTCACGTGTGATGTTGAGCACATGAAGCCATCTCCTTAGCCGTCATACCCTACACCCTCACACATAGAGCTGCCCAGCTAGAGGGGATCGAGGAAAGAACTGAGACCCATACTTCTCAAATCAGTGCAGCTGTACAAGACACTTAATCCAAAAGAGAATTGCTCTAAATTCCTTTGGAAAATACATACCCCAAATATGATTTTATGAATTTGACCTGGAATGACAAATTGCACATCGTAGATCAGCATTCTTTACTACATGAAGTATCACAGGAGTGAAGAAATTCAAAATCTATTCCACCCAGGAAGAAACACTGAGTGTTGTAGTATTTGTAATCTAGTGCATTCAAGTTACACTTTATCTTTTTGTTATATAAGTTTTTGCTATCTTAATCTTTACACATGCATAAATATAATTTTCTTGCTTTAGTCTGTATATTCCTGAGTTACGTTTTATTATTGTATGTTTCTCCAGGCATTTTTATGGTGTATACACTCAATAATTCTATATACAATTCATAAGCACTCTCCCTTATTCATACCTTTTCTTTTTTCTCTCTTTCAAATATTATCCTTTGTCCTTCTTAACCATAATCTTCCATAGATTAAATCATTGAAAATTTGTGGACACACTCACACACACACACAAAAAAGAAAAAAAGATAATTTGTGGACACTAACAGTATCCCAACTTCATTCTATTTTTCCCACTCAATTTTTCTCAATAGATCTAATCCTACTACTTAACCTTGCCTATACTAACATTTGTAACTAATCGCCTACTATACATCATATGATCCATCTTTGATTATCTTCTAATAGTTGTTGAAGTTAAAATGATGGAAACTTTTAACTGACTAACATGACATTTGCATAGGGGACTCATTTAGTAGCTATGATTGCTTCTGTAGTTTCTTTTCTACACTAGGAATAATATAAGAGTCAGGAACAAGCACATAAACTGAGAGCATCACTTTAAAATTTGGCTCTATCACAATGTAACCCTAATTGAATACTGCTAATCCTTCAACTGAAATAATGCAGTGGGTAAAATTCAAATGAACAAATAAAAATAGATACTCAATTCAGTAATATAAAAAGAGGTGAGAAATCAAGGAAGTACAGCACCCTCCTTGAAAAATACCAAATTTACAGTAATGGCTTCCACTGAGAGTGAATTCAACAAGATTATTATATATGAAACTTTATTATAAAAATTCAAATAAAAAATCAAACACTTAAATTAACCAGGACCAAATATCTCAATATATTATTTGGTAGTTATAGTAGCCATTCAGAATGGAAACTGTGGAGCTCCACAATGGATTTTAAATTTTCATTATTGAATATATTTGAATGTACTTATTCACCAAAACCAAAATAGCATAACAGTTAAAACTAGAAAAAAGTTTTATATCATCTTTCATAATTTGTGTTAATTATCTGCATTTATTCTTTCTTTGTCCCTTAATATTTATCCTTTCTTGTTTTCTTTGTATGTTATACTGTACCCATTTACGTACACTATTAGCCAGAATCCACATATGAGAAAGAACAACTAATTTTTTTTTTCTTTTTGAGACTGTATGGCTCTACTTAATATTACATATTCTAAGCCCATGCCTATTCCTGAAATTTTTGTGATTATGTTTTTTAGAGCTGAGAACTTCGAGGGAGGGTTGAAACACCCATCCAGCCAAGGAAGCAAGTAGGCTAACAGCATCTTTTCCCCACTCCTTCTGCTTCTCCTGTCTCAATCTCCTAGTCTCATCCCAAACTCTATAGCAGAACACCTGCTGCCACTTCCCTTTCCTCTCTGGCCCCATCCTCAAAGGATCACAAGGACTTTCTCCTCCAAGCTTCCTTCTCCCAACTCATGTCAGTATCCCAGCAGACATTCCCTGTGAACACACCAGCTGAACAGGCCAGGGAAATGGGTAAGCTAATTGAAGAGCTTCACCAACCCCTCCTCTCCTCCATACCACCCCAGTCCCATCCCCATCTCTACAACAGAATACCTGCTGCAGCCTTCCTCCCACCTCGACCCACATCTCCTATGGATCCCACAGATCTTCCTCTCCTAACCTCCTTCTCCAGACTTATTGTTTTATCCCAGCCCCCAACTCCAGCAGGCAACCCCTGCTAATCACAGGCCACTCCTGCCCTGCCAGGGAAGCAGATAGGTAGACTATAGATCTTCCTCTCTCCTTCTGATCCTCCAAATGTGATGACTCAGTCTTATCTCCAGCAGCTGTACAGGGATGACTTCTCTTCATCATCTCCCCTGCCCCATTCCAAGGAGATGAATTAAGCAGATCCTGGTAGAACACTCTGCTACAGTCTAAACAGAGAATTCTCAATAAAGGAATCTCAAATGGGCAGTAATCATTTACAGAAATGTTCAATATCCTTAGCTGTCAGGGAAATGCAAATCAAAATGACTCTGAGATTCTACATTACACCTGTCATAATGGCTAAGATCAAATACACATGCTGGTGATGATGTGGAGCAAGAGGAGCAAACCTCCATTGCTGGTGGGAGTGCAAACTTATACAGCTATTTTGGAAATCTATATGGTGGTTTCTCAAAATACTGTGACTCTATATACCACAAGACCTAGCTATATACCCAAAGGATGATCCACCATACCATAAGGACATTTGCTCAACTATATTCATAGCAGCTTTGTTCATAATAGCTAGATGTCCCTCAACCAAAGAATTGATTTTTTTTAATGTGGTACTTTTATACAATGGAGTATTACTAAGCTATTAAAAAAATAACATAACATTTGCTGGCAAATGGATGGAACTAGAAAAATCATCCTGAGTGAGGTAACCCAGACCCAGAAAGGCACATACGTTATGTATTCACTTATAAGTGGGTACTAGCTTTAAATTAAAGAATTTTCATGGTGCAATCCACAGACCCAGAGAGGCTAAGTAATAAGAAGCATTCAAGAGGAGACACATGAGTCTCCCTGAGAAAGTAAAATAGAATAGATATTGCAGGTGGACTGAGGGCAGATGGGGACAGAAACAGAAGGAATCAGGTTAGGGGCGGGGAGGATGGAGGGAATTGGGGACATCTCTGGGTTGAACTAGAAACTTATGCAATGCAAACTACCAGGAATCTATGAGGGTGATCGTAAGACTCCTAGTAATGGGATATGGAGCCTGAACTGTCCATCTCTTGTAACCAGGCAAGACTTCCAGTGGAGGGATTGGGACGTCAATTCAGGCACAAAACCTTAGACCTACATTTGTCCCGCTTGTGAGATGTGCTGGGGTAAACGTAGCACAGAAATTGTAGGAGTGGCCAACCAACAACTGGTCCTTCTTGAGACCCATACCACAAGATGGAGCTCACCCCTGACACTGCTTGGAGGGCCAGGACCCAGAGGCTGGACAGCCCAGAGACCTAGGGTAGAACTAAACATGACAAGAAAGAAAAGTCAATGAAATTATTCCTTTTTTTTTAATGAAATGATTCCTAATGATATTCTGATATATATTTGTGCCCAGCCCAACTGTCATCACCCAACAACTGATGAAAACAGATGCAGAGACCCACAGCCAAACATTAGGCAGAGCTCAGGGCATCCTGCAGAGGACAGGGAGGAAGGAATATAGGAGCCAGAGGAGTCAAGGGCACTACAAGAAAATTAACAGAACCAACTAAGCAGGGCTCACCGAGGCCCACCAAGACTGAAACCACAACCAGTGAGCCTGCATGGATCTGATGTAGGCCCTCTATATATGTGTTGCAGTTGTGTAGCTTGGTCTTCTTATGAAACTCCTAACAGTGTGTGTGTGTGTGTGTGTGTGTGTGTCTGTCTGTCTGTCTGTCTGTCTGTTTGTCTCTATCTATCTATCTGTGTTGGAGATGGATATGTGTATTGGGTGCAGGTGTTTTTAGAAACCAGAGGTTTTGAATCGCCTAAGCTATAAAATTCAGGACATGAATGCTGGGAATGGACTTGGGTCCTCTTGGAAGAGCAGTAGTGGGGATTGAACCAGGGCAACAGGCATGGACTCTGTACAAGAACTCTAGCACTGAGCTGCAGCCAACAGTTGATATTTTTTGTTAACTGCCACTTAAACTTATAATATAAGTGCATGGATCATCTCTTGTGAGCTATTAAGCATTTAAATGATATAAAGTAAATTTTGCACATTTTCTACATACTAACTATACAGCTTGGTGAGCTTTTGCAAATGGTCATAGGCATTTACCCATATTCAGTTGGCATGGTGAGTCCTATTGCTACACTGAACAGTTTCCCTTCTGCCTTTTAATCATGCACATCCCTTCCCCAGACTCAGCCAAGATATTGTGATATATTGCCTTAAAAAAAAAAAAAAAAAAAAAAAAAAAAAAAAAAAAAAAAACAAGGAAAACAGTTGTGCTGGCTCTGTTACTCATGCAAGTGAAATTGTGGGATAATGTTTGTGTCTTGCTTTTTTGGCTCAGCCGAATGAGTCTGAAGCTTTCAAATCTGTTATTTTTATTGGAGAGTATAACTTTGCCTGAGCATGCCACAGATAGCTTATCCAGTTTCCGCCTGTTAGGGTAGATTTGCATTCGTCCTGTGCCCTTTTTGCCCTCCTCCCTTTCTTCTTCTCCCCACTCTCTGCCCCCACCTCTTCTTTTCTGCTTATGAGTAGAGTCGCACTGACCATCCCTGTAGGAAACATTTTCATGAACATAACTTTTATTTTCTTATGAAAATAACTTTGGAATGTGTACTAACTATTGAGTTGAGGTTCTCTCAGTATCATAAATAAGCGTTTTTTTATTTTTTTATTTGAAAAGTATCTATTTAATAATACACAAAGAAATTGGAATCCTACAACTCAAACGTAAAAGTAAATTAATCTGATTTTTACTTTTTATTATAATTTATTTACAGTACATCCCAATTGTAATTCCCTCACTCTTATCTTCCTATTCACACTTTCCCACCCTCTTCTGCCCCATTCCCCTCCCCTAGACCTCTGACAGCTGGGCTCCTCCTCCCCCACCATCTGACCACAGCCTACCAGGTCTCATGTGGGTAGCCTGCATCCCCTTCCTCTGGATTTGAATATACATTCCTACAAAGATGATATGCAACTAGCTAAAACATATTTAAAGTCATTGAATGTCTTTAATTATTAGCAGAATGAAGATAAAAGCAACAGCAGAATATCACCTAATGTTCAAAAAATAAAAAAGAACAAGTTAAAGAAATTGTAACTCTTATTCACCTCTAATGCAGCACTATGGAAAATAGTCTGATTATATATATTAGAATGTTGTCTATCTTTAAAAATAATAGAGGATCATTTAGATTTTCTTTTTTTTATAATTATCTTTAAGAATTTCTCCTTTAAATTTGTTCTTTTTTATTATAGTTTTATTATTTAAATCAATTTTAAGTTTAAATATATTTTAATCATATTCTTCCCCTCCACCATGTCCTTCCAGATCCTCTCCCTTCCCTGCTTACTCAACTTTACCTTCTTTCTCAAAAAACAAAAATCCAGCGACAACCCCCACAAAACCAACAATGAAATAAAACTACCTCTTCTCACAAACCCACTAAACTGTAACCAAATGAAACACATACAAATAAACTGCAAGGCACAGTATATGTTGGTCAACTGCTCCTCAACATGAGGCATGTCCTGATTTTCACTCTCCAAGAAGATATAAGTGCCAGCAAAGACAATACACATCGTAGATCCAAGGTTTTGTGGCTGGCATGGTGTTTTTGTTTCTCTTTCGATAGTGTGCAGAGTATGTTCCTGTAGCAGAGATGCTGGAAGATAGGAGTGAAAGCACCATGGTAGGCACCAGCTAGATATCCCCATGTTCAGTGAGTTGAATAAGTGTTGTGTTCAGCAATGGGGCCTTGCTGTCAGTTTGTGGAGAGCAATCTATTTTCATTACCTGTAAAAGATTATTTCCCTTTGATAAGCAAAGTTGTTTTTGCATCTGGACTCAGTCACTGGTCCCCTTACAGCTACTTTTGGCTTAGTAAGCAGTGGAAATAAAACGGTCAAAAAACATGTATCCGCTTGCCATTTATTATTGTTTATGATGAGTTTGGGATTCATAAATTAGGTTTGTCCTTTTGTATTGTGGAGATAAGTGTTTTGTGTGTATACACTACATGATGCTTATGCATTTCGTTCATAGTCATTTAAACTAGATTCAGTTTTCATTTTCACTGAATAAAACTAATGCACACATCATAAACAACAACAACAATAAGAGAATTCTGGTAAGGAGTGAGACTGAATTGTTGGGGTGATTGAAAAGTTTTTGCCACTAGCTGGGCAGCGCTAACAAATACCTTTAATCCCAGGACTCACTTGGACGACAGAGGCAGGTGGATTTCTGCATTCAAGGCCAACCTGAGAGAGTTCCAGAACATCCAAGGTGACACAGAGAAACCCTGTCTCAAAACAAACAAACAAACAAAAACCAAACCCAACCCAACCCAAACCGAAAAACAGAAAAACAAAAAAGTGCAGACCTACATGGATTTCACGGCTGCATTTTTACCAGATCTTTAAAGAAGAATTAACTACTCACAAGAATTAAGTCACGGGAGCAACCAGGATCTCCATCAACAGAAACTGATAAATGACATCTGTTAAATCTGTGCAATATAATATTTTTAGCTAAGAAGATTGCTAAAATTATGTTATTTCAGGGAAATGGATAAAATTATATAAAGTCATATTTAGTAAATTCTGTCAGTCTCAAAGGGACCCATGATACACACTTTCCCCTATTTGTGGGAACCTAGATTTTTATATAGATACACAAAATCACACACATATGTATATACATATATGAAAGTAGAAGTAAAAATATCTATGGAGCAATGGCACTAGGACTGAAGTAACAGATGCCAATGAGTTACAATGTGGGTTCTAGAGATTGACCCAGGCAAGAGCAGACAGTGTGCTTTGCTGCTAAGCCATCTCTCCAGACTCTCTCTGTCTCTTTGTCTGTGTCTGTCTGACTGCCTGTCTGTCTCTCTCTCTCTAGCTCTTAAAATTTTATTTCAGGAGTGTTTGTAGCTTTTAACATTTAAAGTCTCTTATCTCCTTGATTACACTATTTCTGTATAGTTAGTTATTTTAGGAAGGGCAACTATTAATTTTTATTTCTTCATTGATGGTTTTAAGGAAATACAACTGATTTTTAAGAATTACTGTACCTATCCCATAACTTTTCATAATTCAGTTTTTCTAATAGCATTATAAAATACAGTATATTTCAACAGCTAATAAATATCATTTTACCCTTTCTGAACAATCTGTATGCTTTTATTTTTCTTGTCTAAAAGCCCTGGCTAAAGCTTTCAGTAGAATGCTGCACAACAGTAGTGAAAATGTTTGTCTTTGTATGTTTTGCCATGTGATATTGTTTGAACTTTCATAAATAATAATTATATTGAGGTAGTTCTCCTGAATAGATATTTTATTGAGATTTTTACAATGAAAGAGTGTTCAGGGTTTTTAAAAAATATGTTTTATGGATCAGTTGAGATAAGCAAGTGTACTTTCCCTTTGCTTTTGTTAATGTGGCATATTACATTTGTTACTTTATATTTTGTTGATCTTAAATTTCTGTGATAAATATCACTTTGTCATGCTGAATAATCCTTCAATATGTCATTAGAATAATTTTGCTAAATATTTTATTGAATATATTTACATCAATCTTCAAAAAGTATGTTTGTAGTATTTTTTATTAGTGAAGTCTTACAAAATACATTATCAAAAAGTGAGGAATAATTGTAATAAATTATAGAATATTGTGTATGTTTTATTTATACTGCTATTACATTGGAGCTTAACTCCTCTCCAAGACAGAAGTGTTAATTGTATGTTCCAAAATTTGGCATTGTTGAAGAGAGATGAATGTTTAAGGAGCATGGCTTATGTGGTATTCTTTAGATCATTAGGATTGTGACCTCAAAGGACATACTTGAAACAATTTCATTTTTCTTGACAGTTGAACAATAGTCCATTCTGTACACTGACCACATTTTCATTACCCATTTATCACTTAATGGACATCTAGGCTGGTTTCAATTTCTGGTGGAACTGAGCAGCAATGAATATGGATGAGCAAGTATCCAGTAAAATGTTGAGTCCTTTGGGCATATGCTCAAGAGTAACATAGCTGGATCTCGTGGTAAATCTATTTTCAGCTTTTTGAGGAACCTCCACACTGGTTTCCATAGTGGCTGTACAAGTTTGTACTCCCACCAGCAGTGAATGAGTATTCCCCTGACCCTACATCCTCGACAGCATGAGCTTTCATTTACTTTATTCATCTTTGCTATTCTGATGCCTATAAGAGGAAATCTCAAAATGGTTTTAATTTGCATTTCTCTAATCGCTAAGGATAGTGAACATTTTAAAGAGTGTTTACACATGTCAGATGCCTGAGCTTATATGCAATATTTTAATCCAAACCACCACATTTCTGTCCCTGGTCCCAACAGGCTCATGACCATATTAAAATTCAAAAAAAAAAAAAAAAAGCATTCAGTCAAACTTTTATTAAGGTCCCTATAGTCTCAACACTATTAACTCTCTCTCTCTCTCTCTCTCTCTCTCTCTCTCTCTCTCTCCCTCCCTCCTCCCCTTTCCCTCTCTCCCTCTCCCCCTTCCTCCTCCTCTCTCCCCCGCAACCCCTAAAAGAAATCATTTAAGTCTAAATGCCTCTAAAACCATTAACACATTTCCAACATACATTGATACAGGATGTGCATTTCCATTTCAAAGGGAAGGAATGAGATAGAAAGTGGAAACGCTGGACCGAATTAAGACAGAAAATCAGCAGGGTAAATACCAGATTCCTGTAGTCCCATATCTAGTGTCAAAGGCATATCTGGTGCCTGCAGCATACATTTCTAGGGATGTTTCCATTCCCTGTATGCTGCTCTCTTTGGCAGATGCCTCAGTCATCCCCAATGTCTTGAGGCAGAAACTTCAATTGAGGCTACACGTTTTCAGCTTCATGTAACCACATCTCACTGTCCATTGGCCTCGTAAGGGCTTCTTCCCCTGGTGACTCTAACACTACCACATGTTGCCTGGCATCAGGACAATTCTTGGATCCTGTGCAGGAGTCAGCCAGATTATTTGCCAAAATGTCACACAGATGAGCTCAGTTAAGCCGCTAATAGAGACTGTGGTGTTTCCCTCAGCCTGCAGATCCATGTACAGTATTTGAGGATACTGGTAGCATTATTTGGGCTCCAGTTCCCTTGTGTTGTCCCACCACTGTAGTTGTGGTGCCTGAACTATGCATAGTCTACCTCCACTGCACATGCAGCTTTCATAAGTGGATATCCCACCGTCGTGAGGGCTCCAGCATGCCAAGGTCTCGCTGTGCACATATGGTTTTTCTTTTTCTTTTTGGCTTTAACAGTATGTTTTTATTTAGGGAACATGGTGTTTGCAATAGTTCTGACAGCTGTAAGCCCTCCATTTTACAAGCTATTTGCTTTGCAATAAAATAGTCAGAAATTCTGATATCAACATTAATAGGGTATTTCTTCATGCAGGTTGTAGGAGTATGTGCATTTCTTAACAACCCTTTGAATTATGCTTAAAGTATTCAATTGCTTTTCTAGTCCAAAATTCCAAAGTATCCCCCAAAAATGACACAGTCAATGTATTCACAGCAACACGCTACTCTCTGGTACCAACTTCTGTATTGGTTACTTTTTGTTACTGTTTTAAAATACCATGACCAAAAGCAACTTATGGAAGAAAGAGTTTATTTAAACTTACAATTTCAGAGGGAGAGTCCCTAATGTTTGGGGAGGCATAGCTGGTGGCGAAAGCAGGAAGCTAAGGCATCAAGCCTTCAACTACAAGCACTAAACAGAGAGTGACCCAGAAGTCAGCATGAGGCTATAAACTCTTAAAGGCCACCTCCAGTGATGTACTTCCTCCAGCAAAGCTCCAAGTCCCAAACATTCCAAGACCTCCACAAACAAGGTCACCAACTACATGAGCCTATGGGGGACATTTTTTTACCCAAACCACTACACACTCCATCTCTCCAGCCCTTCTATTTCTTTTTATGTTTTGGCTATGTGTTTCTACCCTTGTATCCATTTCTCAAAGCTCATTTACTCTTTTAGAGCATAACTCTTCATAGTAGTGTTAAAATCCTTTCTCTATGTCATCCATTGTAATGTTGCTTCTTTATTTTTTTTTTCAAGACAGGGTTTCTCTGTGTAGCCTTGGCTATCCTGGACTCACACTGTAGACCAGGCTGGCCTTGAACTCACAGCAATCTGCCTGCCTCTGCCTCCTGAGTGCTGGGATTAAAGGAGTGTGCCACCACCACCCGGCTGCTTCTTTATGTTTTATTTAGTTATTTTAATCTTTGTTCTGTTTCCCAATTTTGTTGATGTTTTCCAAAAGTAACTTTCTTTTGTCCTCTATTAATTTTTTTCTATAATCTAGTTAATCTGTGATGTAATTTTTTCTTTTTTTCCATTGGGGCATTTATTTTTTCTTTTTCTAGTTTCTTTTTTTTTATTAATTTATTCATATTACATCTCGATTGTTAGCCCTTCCCTTGTTTCCTCCCATTCTTCCCTCCCTCCCACTTCCCCCCTTCTCCCCTCCCCTATGTCTGTGACTGAGGGAGACCTCCTCCCCCTATATATGCTCTTAGACTATTGAGTCTCTTCTTGGTAACTTGCTATCCTTCCTCTGAGTGCCGCCAGGCCTCCCCATCCAGGGGACATGGTCAGAAAAGGGGCACCAGAGTTCGTGTGAGAGTCAGATCTCACTCTCCACTCAACGGTGGAGAATATCCTGTTCATCGGCTAGGTCTTGGTAGGGGTTCGAAGTTTACTGCCTATATTCTCCTTGGCTGGTGCCTTAGTTTGAGGAGGCCCCCAGGACCCAGATCTGCCTGTCATAAAGTTCTTCTTGTAGGTTTCCAGGACCCTGTGAATCCTATTATTTCCCCATTCTTCCATGCTACTCTCACCTAAAGTCTCAATAGGATGTCTTCTCCTCTGACCCACTTTCCTGGTAAGCAAGGTTTTTCATGGGACGTACCCCTTGGACTAATGTCTTGATGTAAGTGAGTATATACTGTTTGTCTCTTTTTGCTTCTGGGTGAACTCACTCATTATGATAATTTCTAGATCAATCCATTTGCCACAAATTTCGGGAATTCCTTGTTTTTAATAGCTGAGTAGTATTCCATAGTGTAAATGTTTTCCTAGTTTCTTTAGGTAAAAAGTCAAGTTGTTGATTGGAGATTGCTTTTGGGGGGGGGGCTATGCATCAATGGGTAAAACAAACAAACAAATCACCAGCACCAACAACAAAAATCCTGCTTTTGCTACATCCCATAACTTCTGGTATGCTTTGTTTTCATTCTTGCTACATATTCTTTAATTAACTATGAGATATCCCTTCATTTTTGTTGTTTTAAGAGTGTGTTACTTAATTTCAGTATGTTAGTGAATATTTCAGTTTATAGCTACCATTTTCTAGTTTCATTATAGTGTAATCAGAAAGATACTTTTTACAACTTCAGTCTTCTTGAATTTGCTGACTTTATTCCTAGCATATGCTGAAAATGTATATTGTAATAATGCTGAAGTTGATGTGCCATGTGTCTGTCATATTCAACTATTTTATACTGCTTTCCAATTCTTTTATTTTTCTGAATTTTATTCCTTAATTCACAAATGGAAAGTTTGCAGCTGAAATGTACCATTGTTGTTATGTAACTAGTTCAACTTTGAAAAAAATGCACCACAAAAGAGTCCTTAAAAATAGAACACATTTTTCTATTAATTTATTTTTTATTCACTTTACATCCTGGTCATAGCCCCATCCCTCCTCTCCTCTCAGTGCTACCCTCCTTCCTTATCACCCCTCCTATTCACCCTAACTCATCAAGTCACATCAGGACTGCGTGTCCTTTTCTCCTGTAGCCTGGAAAGGCAGTCCCACCATGGGGGAGTGATCGAAAACCTGGCATCAGAGTTCAAATCAGAGACAGCCCCAGCTCCCCTTACTAGAGCATCCACATGAAGCCTGAGCTGCCCATTAGCTACATCTGTGTAGAGCATAGGCCCAGTCTATGTGTGATACTTGGTTGGTGCTTCAGTCTTCGTAAGCCCCTCTGGGCCCTGGCTAGTTGGTTCTGTTGGTCTTCTTGTGGAGCTTCCGTCATCTCCAGATCCTTTTCTCCTTCCCCCCACTTTTCCATAAGTCTCCTGATGCATCATCCAATGTTTAGATTTGAGTCTCAGAATCTGTTTCAAACCTCTGCTGGATGGAGCCTCTCAGAGGACAACTCTGCTAGGCTCCTCTGCAGGCATAGCAGGGTATCCTTTATAGTATCAGGGATTGGCTCTCTCCAATGAGGTGGGTTTGGGGTTGGACCAGACATTGGTTGGACATTCCCTCAATCTCTGCTCCATATGTCCTATCTTTATTCCTGCACATCATGTAAATGGTAAATTTTTGAAGCTTTTGTGGGTGGCTTTGTGTTCCTTTCCCTATATTAGGAGTCTTGACTAGTCAGAGGGTATCCTCTTCAGACACTATGGCCCCTGCTACTAGGAGTCTTGACCAGGGTCCCCTTCATATTCTTCTATGAGCTTACCCTGACTTAGGTCTCCAGCTTGTCACAGAGATGCCCCAGCCCACTGTTTTTCTTTTCCCTTTAGGCTTTCTCTCCTCCCACCCCTGGTCCATCATATCTCTCCCCCTCATATTTCCATCCTCATATCTCTCTGTGCTCCCTCTCTTACCTTGTTCCCTCTTTTCTACCACTAACTCTGTCTTTTCTTTTTCCATTTCTGAATGATATTTAGCATCCTGTCTTGGCTCCCCCTTGTTACCTATCTTCTTTGGGTCTGTGCATTGTAGTATCATTACCCTGTACTATATGGGTAAAGTCCACTTATAAGTGAATACGCACCATGTGTATCTTTCTGGGTCTGGGTCACCTCATTCAGGATGACCTTTTCTAGCTATCTATTGGCCAGAAATTTTCATGATTTCTTTGTTTTAATAGATGAGTAGTATTCCATTGTGTATGTACCACTCATTTCTACCACAGACAGAATTATGACTAAAAAAGGCAAGCTTCAATGCAAGCAGAGTCGACAGCCAGACTCTGCCAAGACAGGGTAAGCAAGTCCTCAGTAGTTCCTGCCTCACAAATATGTCTGTCAGATCTATTGGGCCAGAAGGCTGAATAAGATCCTCCAACATAATAGTTTTGGGTGACTACTCAGGAAGCAAACTGTTTTTGTCATCTTATTTGGAAAGCTATTAACCTGCACTCCCAGTATACTCAGGTAATCAAGTTTATTCGTTCTCAAGTCTCTGAGGGAGTTGAAGACCAAGTAGCTTAGTTTTACAACGAAACTTAATTGTTTAGGTGTTTAGATGTTTTTAGCTCTAGACAGGCGTTTTAGCCTCATAATGACAAGACGTGATGGAGATTGATTTACATTCAGTATTTTAGATGCACCAATATAGGAAAGATATTTTCTTCAAGGCTGTCAAATACAAATAGCCAAAACACTAAGAATGTAACATTTATATAGTTCCTGATTGTGTCACGGTTCTTCTTGCCATAGGTAATAGAACACATTTAATGTTTATGCTATTGATGAATTTATTCTATTATCTATTATATAATGTCCTTCTATATTTCATTGTTCTTGATGTAATGATTTTCTAATGTTGGTACAGACATCCATGTTCTGTAGTCACCATCTTTTCAGTTTTAGTTTGTGGGTCTTTTTTGATTGAAGAATTTCTCTTATACACACACGCGCGCGCACGCACACACACACACACACACACACACACACCATTAGACTCCATTTTAACCCATCTAGACAATCTATGTGGTTTGGTTACGAGTTCAATCTATTTAATTGATAATAGGAAAGGATATTGATTTCATTTTCCTGTTTCCTTAATGGTCTACAGGTTTTCTTTATTTTACCCTTGTTCTATGTTTTCCTAACAGGCTTTGGCATTCCATTCCTTCTTGCTTCCTTTTGTGTTTAGATGTGCCCTTTCTAGTTAACAGTATAATTATGTAAAACCTGTTAAATTAAAACATAACTTCAGTAGCATATAAAAGCAGCTTTCTTCCCATTGTTTTCTTTCTTTCTTTTCTTTTCTTTTTTTTTTTTTTTTGCATAAGAAGTCAACCCTTTATATGTTGCACTAAACAGATATATTGTTTGATTATTCTTTAAATTCCAGTTCTAAAATCATAAGAATACAGATTCCTATATTTGTGCATGTTCCTAACTGGAGAATATTTTTAAAATTTGTGCTAGAGAACATTTCCTTCTTATGTAGCTTGGTGTTGCTGTATATGATAGTTTTATTTAGTCTTTAAGGATTCTAATTTCTTGTGAGAAGACTCAGTGGAAATAAACTGAATAAACTGATTTACCTAGGAAAATCCCTTTTCTCTTTCATATTTCTAAAGACAGCTCTGATAGGTATATTTCTTGATTGACAATATTTTTCCTTCAGAACTTGGAATAAGTCATCTATTTTCTTATGACCAACATAGTTCTTGCTGAGAAGTCCCCTCATAGGCTTATGGAAGCTCTATAGTATATGTTAAGTCATTTTTCCCCTTTGGCTTTCCAGTTTATGTCTTTATCTTTGAGTTTAGACACAAGTCTCCTGTCTCTTTTGTTTGATTTATGTAGTTGGTATTTTGGCTTATTGAATTTATATGTTGATTTCTTTCCTAGAATTTATCAACCTTTCACTCATTATTTTATCAAAGATGTGATCTGTCCCTCTTTTTCTCCTGTCTCTTTATAAGATACGGACAGTGCATCTATCCATTTCCTTGATAAAGCCCCACTGAGTCCCTCTTCCCTTTCTATACCTTTCTTTTCTTTTTGCCTCTCTCACTTCTTCAAATGAACTGCCTTCAAGTTTGAAGACTATCTCTTCTGCCTGCTTCAGCCTCCTGCTGACTTCCTTTTGAGAACTTTCAGTGCAGGTATAGTATTTATTGGCTCCACAAATTCTGCTTGGTTCTTTTCTATAGTTTTTAAATTTCTTTGCTGATATTCACATTTTTAATTCATTCATCAATTTCCTGATTAAATTTACTTGTGTTCTCTCTTAGCTCTTTGAACATGTTTGTGGCAGTTATTTGAATTAATTTGCCGATAAATCACAGATATTTTATGGTTGCTTTCTGTAGTTTTGTTTTTATTTTATCCTTTTGCTTTGGGCTATATTGCCATTTCGTTGTACACTTTATATCCTCTAACTTGGATTTGGACATTCATTAACAAAACAAAACAAAACAAAACAACGTATCAACTGTCATTATGTTCTGACAATGTACAAATGAAGATCTTTACCCATCAGCCTAGTGAACCTTTCGTGATCTTTTGCTCCCCCTAGTGTCTATCTGCAGTACTGTATCTGTGTAGTGGTAGTTTTCAGCAACTTCCAATTATTGTCTCTGGCCTGTTTAGTCATGAGGTGAGGGAGCATCAAGTCAGATGAGGGAGAAAACAGTCTTCTGGGCAGTTTCCAAACACAACAGAACATTAGGCACACTACCTACTCCTTTGTCCCAACTCCATTCTGAAAGTGGAGCCTTTTATGCTACGCTTCTTTGTGGTATCACGGTATGCTGTGCAGTGGTTTGCACAATATGAAAAACACCAAAATTCTTTGCTAAAACCATTTTGTTGCCTTTAATATGGCTTGGGTGCTCTTTGTTCTCACCTCTTTTCTAGAGTTTGACAGAAATTAGTGCAGTCTTTATGAGGGAGGCTTACTTTTTTCCCCTAACACCATTCCACTGTTGACACCTATTGTCTCTTTAAATTCTGTTAGTTCATTCTCTGTTATTGCCATGGATGGCTTACATATCATGTGCCTCTATGTATAGATTAATGATCCTTTCAATACATGTGCTTTAGAGGATCTAAAAGCAAAACAACAGGACCACAAATGCCAATAATAGGTTTTGCTCATGAAATAGCTGAGAGCTTACATGACAACAAATTACCTCCTAATTGTATTGTAAAAGACAGTCAGACATTGGCATGATACAATACTAAGTAGATACGTGACATGCAAGATCTATGGGTGCTATGTGACAGTATTCCTGGGAACAAGGAGAATGTAAGAGGTGGAAGAAGGGGTGTTGTGAAATGCTGCCTTCTGGGCAGGACAGGACAGGACTACCATACTTTGGAATTCTCAGAAGCCGTGTGCCTCTGAGGGGTGTTTCTGTTAAGGCCTTGTCCTTCCCTGAGGATTTAATTAATTAATGTTCCCTTGGGGGAAGAACTAACAAGATCCCGCCCCACCTCCCTACTCCCCACCTCCCGTCTAAGGTTCTAAAGGCAGTTAATAGTTGCTGGGGCCATAAGAGGCATATTTAGCATGGTGTAAACACCACAAAGTTGCCCATGCTCCTGTAAGTAACTTTAATTAAATTCACCAGATTACCAAAAAGCAAGAACTTGAAAGGTGGGATGGCTATTTGGTTAAAAGAAAGGGATCATTGCAAGTGGGAGTGGAAGAGGTAACGGGGATGAATATGATCAAAATACATTATTTTCATGTATAAAATATCATTAGGAAGCAAATTATCATATATGCTAATAAAATACTTAAGTTGTTATAAACTTCCTCCTATGTTGGACCTTGCTGTATAATACCTGCCTGAATTTATGCTGTAACTTTCGTGAATTAAAGTTACATTGTGTGGGACTGGGAAGGGAAATCGGTACTTGCTTATCATGCATGAAGGAAGTCCTTGGTCAATTCCAGGGCTGCCTGAAACTATATATAGCCATCTATAATCCTAGCCTTAGAAGTTCATGGTGAGTCTTGGTTTCATACTAAGTTTGAGGCCAGCCTAGGATACAATACACATCAAGAAACAACAACAAAAAGTGTGGAATGAATCAATAAGCTTTGGGATTTTAACAATATTTTATTTTTTTGTTTTTCGAGACAGGGTTTCTGTGTAGCCTTGGCCGGCCTGGATTCACTCTGTAGACCAGGCTGGCCTGAAACTCAGAAACCCATCTACCTCTGCCTCCCGAGGGCTGGTATGAAAGGCATGCACCACCACGCCTGGCTCAATAATTTTTGTTTTTAGATAATTTTGTGCTTTTGACAAGCTGGTTCTGAAGATGTACATCACTATTTCTTTGATATTTTTTATGTATAACTGTTGATTTTTCATATACTAGTAATACAATTTGACTAAATTTGTCCCACCTACATTTTAAAAATATAATTATTCTTGTTAACTTTAGACACTTGTTTTTCATACCACAAACTTGATATTTTCTTTGTTCTCCAATTCCTCCCACACCCTCCCCTCGTCCTTTCCATGCACACAATTTACAAATTATGGAAAGGATTCTGGCTTATAGTGTGTTTTAGAAGCAGTAGTTCAACACTTGAGTTTATGTGTTTTACGTATGTGGTGTATGTATACGCACATGTGCTGAGGCCAGAGGACTAATATCAAATTTCTTCTTCTATTGCTGTCCACCTCATTTTTGAGACAGGGTCTCCCACAGAACCTCAACCTCACAGACTGGCTAGCTTAGCTGGGCAGAAAGACCTTAGGAACCTCTAGTCTCTGCCTCCCAGCACCAGGATTAAAGGCATACACGAGTATCTCTCAATCTTTATGTGGGTGATAAGGGTTCTAACTGAGGACATTATGCTTGCAAAGCAAGCACTTTACAAACTGAACCACTCCCCAGCCCCATTGGTGCATCACAGTCTCTTTCCAAGTGATGGCAAAACCATTATGACTTAATCATCTGCTTGATTGAATTAAATTTTTGTGCTTTCTGTTCTTTTACCCTCTGCATTGTACTGATTGTATTCTGAACACAGTATTTTGAACAGCAAAACCCAACTTGCTCTTCAAAATTTACCTCATTCTCAATATAATTTATACTTCTCTCACCTAATACAGGAAGGGATATATATTTTTCCCTGCCCCGTGCTTTTCTTTTTACCGTGTTATAGGCCATACTAGAGCATGACTTAAAGTGAGTCCTCTCTAAAATATGCTCTGAGTTGAAGTCCATTCCAACCTTTGAGATTTAATGCTGAAAAAAAAATCTTGTAACAAGCACATTATCTATGTGTGTTCATGTGTACTCTTTGTGTCTGTATTTTACAGTGAAGGGGAAATTTCTGCCAACTTTAACACAGAACTTTATTGAAGCACAAGACTCAAATATACATGAGAACAACAACAAGAAGGGTATCTTATTTACAACGGCTCAGTTCACTTTAAACTCACATACTCAACATCACAATCAACAAAACAAGTGTCATCAACAAATGTATTTTCATTTGTATATTCATTTGGCATAAGAACAATGATACAGATTACACAGAGTTGGGTAAAATTACCACCAGCATTAAAGGGGGTACACTGAAACACGGCATCCATCAACTGTGAAACCAAAGCATCATTTGAGAGTCATATGACTCAGGAGCACAAGGACAATCAGAGGCAAATGGTTAATCATATTTAGTATTTCTGTTCTGCTTCAGGGCGATTTTGGATTGTCAATTTTGCGCTTCAGCTCCTTAGCAAATTTTTCAGCCTCACGGAATGCAGAAATAAGTGGTTCAAAATTTACCACCACCACATCCTCATCCTCATCCTCAAACAGTGCTTCTTTTTGAATATTGTTACTGATATTGTCAAATATTCCAAAAATAAGTCGAATGTTGTCATTTGACTCCTCCCTATTAAAGAGGGCCATAAATTCTGACACTGAGTCAGAAACAAGCAGGCGCTTTGTCATGACAAGATTTTCAGACAAATTCAGTAGCAGTTTCAGAACATGAAACCTTGTTTTGGTATTGCCTGCATTCAGTAAGTAGAAAAACCCAGCCAAATAGTTGACAACCACTTTGTGATAGTCAGAAGTAGTACTGAGGTGTGTAATCATTGTCAATCCAGACAACTGCTCAGAGGAATCCAAGTTAGAATCAAAGGTATCCTCACAAACCTGACACACATATGTCTCAATCATGTTTAGATCTGGATAGGGTGGAGCCATGCGAACCATATTTTCCAAAAACCGTGTCCTAACTCGGGAGGACGGATAGTTAAGCAAGGCTTCAATAAGTGAGATAACACCCGAGTTTCTAATGAAATCTCGGGTAAACTGAGAAGCACTTCTCATGCCCATTGCAATTTTAGATATTTCATGAATAAAAGGATCACGATTTCTGTCCATTAGTAAAAGCAGTTCCTCAAACTCCTCAGAACCAATTTTAAGCTCACATTGGATGCAGCTGCAAGACCAACTCTCAGGCTGTGCACTTTCCCTGGCCTTAAGATGCGCTCGGATTTCCTGAACTGACCGGTAAGAGGGATCATACTGAAATGGGAACTCGGGTCCAGACTGACATGAAGATTCCTGCTCTCCTTCTGGACCAACTTCCACAAGCTTGGGTTTCCCCCCAAACATTTCAGCAAACAGAGAAGCTGCTTCTTTTGGAAATCTTAAGGGGCTTATGGATGGGAAGCCAGCCTTTCCCCATGGACCAGGCTTAAACTGGACAGTGACCTCATCCCAGCTCTGAGGTCTGCGGGAAGGGTCAGGTTCCTGCTCACTTGAAGAGTTAGGCTCAGAGGTGGCTTTGCACACAGGGACAGGGTTGGATTCAAAACTAGTTTCATCTCCTTCCCAGAACCAGGATCCCACTATGGTTTCAGCTTCTGGACTAGATTTACAATCATCTCCAGTGCCCGTCTTATTAATCACCTCATCTTTTGCTCTTGCTCCAAACTCAACAACTGACCCTTTCTCCTTTCCTGGACTGGCCTCACTAGTAATCACAGTTTCAGATTCTTCAGTGGCCTTGTCACTAGACCAGAACCAGGACTCAACAATCATTTCACCCTCAACCTCTGGCTTGGACACACGCTTTACTCCTGCTTTTATATTGTCCTTTTTTGCAGCCCAGATCAAGGACTCAAAAATTGCCTCCTCTTCAGTTTCCGACCCAGTTTCGATTGTTTGGGATCCAGGCCCTATTTTGGCCTTTTCAGCCCAGAACCATGACCCAGTAACTTTCTTCTCCTTAATTCCGGAAGTGGAGTCAAAAGTGCTCCTTCTCATCGCCTTTAGACTGGCCTCTTCCTTGCCCCAGAACCAGGATCCAACTGTATCGTCCTCTTCAGATGCTACCTTGTTTTTGTCGTTAATCTCAGTGGCTGGCTGAAACCTGTCTTCATTCTCAGCCCAAAACCAAGATCCAATAGCATCTCCCTCATCAGCTTCTGGCTTGGGCTCTGCTCTGTTGGTAGCCTCTACAATGGTTTCTTCATCTTCCTTCCAGAACCAAGAATTGAATACATTGTCCTCCAAAGTTGGTAGTTTGATCTCTTCTCCAGTCTCATCATCTATATTTCCCTCTTCTGGAGCCCATAACCAGGAGGACCCTACCATGGCCGCTGTCCTTGGATAATTACTGGACCAGAGCCATGAATCAACAGTGTCCTCTTTCTCTCCCAGAGTAGATTTCAAGCTTTCTCGATTGGTAGGATACAGACAGGGTTCTTTTCCCCAGAAGTCAGACCTTTTATTAGTACCCTCAGCTTCTGCCATAGGCTTGCATCTCGCACCAGCTGAATACTTCATATTGGGTTGTTCTCTGGCCCCAAACCAAGGCGAGATAATGGGCTCGTCCTCATCCTCCAGGCTAGACTTACTGTTAACTTCAGCCTCCACACTATTATCTACTTTAGCCCAGAACCAGGGCCCAATTATGGGTTCCTCCTCAGCTCCTGCCATGATGTCATAGCAAGGTTCAGTTCCTAAATCCACATGTGCCTGCTTTTCAGACCAAAACCAAGGCACAAAGATTGTCCCTTTTGTAGATGCTGACCTGGCCTGTTCTTCAGCCTCTGCATTGACCTCTCCAGACCAGAACCAGGAATCGGTTACTTCTTTTTCCTCAGGCTTTGGCATCTTCTCACAACCGACTGCAACAGATCTCAAACTCTTCTCACCAGTGCCCCAGAACCAAGATCCAAAAATGGACTCATCATCAGCTTGTAAGCTCACATCTTCATCATCAGGCCAGAACCAGGACCCAACACTGAGCTCATCCTCCTTAGCTACTGGCATAGATTTAGAGGGAGTCTTGGGCCCATTTTCCATACTGGTCTTCTTCCCAGACCCTAAAGAGAAACTAACTTGCTGCTCCTTAGCCCTTGGTCTGGATTTATGACAGGTCTCAGAGTCCACACCAGCTTCTTCTTCACTCCAGAACCAATCTCCAACAATGGGCTCTTCCTCTACATGTAGGCTGGACTTAATGCCTACCCTATCCACCATAGTGGACTCCTGGGTATCCCAGAACCAAGGTCCAATGAGGACTTCCTCTTCTGGCCTGGCTTCTTGTTTGGTACTTGCTCTGGCCTTAGCTTTGACTTCTTCCTTTGGCATTGCTCTGGTTCTGGGCTCTTTCTTTGTCTTAGGCTTTGAAAATGCACTAGCCTTATCTTCAGGCAAGAGCCAGGGCTCTTTCTTATTTGTATCTACAGATCCAGACATGATGTCACTATAAGCTTCTCGCTTGGCCTGGTGCCTGGCCCTCATAGTGACCCCTTTCCTGGCTCTGGGTTTGGGCCTCAATTTGGCCTCTTCTCCAGACCAAAACAAAGTTTTTGCATGATTTTCGCATTCTGACCCAGAGGTGGATTCAACACGGACTTCTTTCTTAGACCTAAACCAGGACCTATTACTGGGCTCTTCTTTGGGCCTAGACCAGACTTTGGTCTTTTCTTTGGCCCAGAACCAGGGAGGCTTAACAGACTCATCCTCAGAATCAGAACTAGAAATATTATAGAACTCTTGTTTGTTTTTGGGCCTGGGCATAGCATTTGCCTCCTGTTTGGCCATGTGCCTAAACCTGGTATTGGCCTTCATGCTTTTCCTAGGACGAAACCTTGTACTGCTTTCATCTCTATTCCAGAAGGAGGAACTTCCTGAGGGCTTATCTGCCCATTTGAAATCAGAATTCTCATATACCTCTCCTTTGGGGATAGGCCTGGGACGGTACCAGGACCCCATATTGGTACCCTCCTCTGAACCAAATGAAGGCTGGAATCTTGCTGGAGAATTTGCCTTTTTGGGGAAACTCTCAGTGTCCATAGTAACAAGTTCTCTATCTACAGACGGGCACTTGGCTTGAGCAATCACCCCAGAATTGGGACTGACCAGTGAAGACTCTGCAGCACTGATCTGACACTGCTTTCCCATCTTTGACATGGATTCTGGCCGAGACTTACTCGGGGCCCAGGCTTGACCATCATTCTTCGATCGTGAAACAGGCATTGGCTTGGGCTTACATTTACCATATGCCCCACCTGCTGAGCTAGTTTCATTTTTAGGTCTTGCTCCAGGTGTAGCCTTAGGCTTCACTTTGGGCCTTGCTCCAGTCATTACTTGTGTCCTAACCTTGGGTCTGACCACCAAAGGGACTTCATTCTCTACTTCTGCAACATTTGCATTCTCATCCCTGGGCTTATTTTCAGCCTTTGCCTTAGCACCAGCCTCAATCTCTGTCCCAGTCATAGTGTAAGTTAGAGAAATCTCCAATGTATACCCCTTAACAACAGTAAGCCTTCTCTAGGCCTGTTACAGGATTGGTCTTCACAACACTCTTTGGTAAATCAGGCTACAAGACTAAGAGGAATGAGACTGGAGTGACAATCCAGCACCAGTGAGACTCCTACCCAAGCAGTCCCAGTCAGTAACACAGATACAGTGCAGAAGAGGTGACACCAAGCTGGAGGAAACTGGAGAGCTCCTAAGTGGCCTCAGACCTGTTGATTGCACAGGTCAGCAGCAAGCCCAGCACCAGCAAGCAGCCACCACAGGTGATCTAGGAGAAGAAAAGAAGGCGGCCATCAGCCTGACACAGTCCTGTTGCCTCCTGTAGAAACTTACACAGAGACACGGATGCATGCTGCTGACTGGCACAGACCAGCCATGAGAAAAATCCCTATGTTCCTTTTGCCTGCTGGAAAACAGGGACAGGCTTGAGTAAGAAGTGCATCCGCTAGGAATGGAGACAGAGGGGAATCCCTGAATCTCACAATAGTCACTCTAGGGTGACCTCAATCTCTACCCTCTTCCCCATACTAACCTTCACCGATGTGCTGCGATTCTCCCTCTTTCCTGTGTTCAAGTGGTGTTAAGAACAACAGCTCACTGCAAGGAAGCCTACAAGCGCATAAAACAAAACAGACACTTGGTATGGGGTAGATAGGCACAGATCCCTGAGCCCAAACAACAACAACAAAACCACGCCTGTTGTCTGTCTAACGTTCTGTCCCCTGGTTCTAGCACCCAAGGCCTGGGGCTCATAGTCCAACTCACACCTATCTCAAACACTGTTAGTACCTCTGAAATGAGGTAAAGGAAGCTATAGCTGTGGGCAAGTTTAGGGGACAGTACAGACACTATGCACCCTCATGGGTTACAGCAATCTGAATCTGCCTCCTCAGTAGCCAGATCTTGCACTGGCCCCTGCACTGGCCCCAAGGCTTACCAACTCCAGAGATCAGAGAAAGTCTCCTCGACGCCTTCTTTCCTTTCTTACAGAAATGACCAGTCTTAAAGCAGGACTGTGGACAAAAAGACATGAAAATGTAAGACATGAGGAAGTGATGGCAGCAGCTGTGGGCAAATTTAGGGGACAGTAAGGCGCCATGCACCCTCTTGGGTTGCAACAGTCTGAATTTGCCTCCTCAATAGCTGGCCCCTGCACTGGCTCCAAGGCTTACCAACTCCAGAGACCAGAGACAGTCTCCTCAGTGCCTTCTTTCCTTTCTTTCAGAAATGACCAGTCTTAAAGCAGGACTGTGGACAAAAAGACATGAAAATGTAAGACATGAGGAAGTGATGGCAGCAGCTGTGGGCAAATTTAGGGGACAGTAAGGCGCCATGCACCCTCTTGGGTTGCAACAATCTGAATTTGCCTCCTCAATAGCTGGCCCCTGCACTGGCTCCAAGGCTTACCAACTCCAGAGACCAGAGACAATCTCCTCGACGCCTTCTTTCCTTTCTTGCAGAAATGACAAGTCCTAGAGCAGGACTGTGGACAAAAAGACATGAAAATTTAAGATATCAGGAACTGATGGCAACAGCTGTGGGCAAATTTAGAGGACAGTACAGACACTATGCACTCTCATGGGTTACAGCAATCTGAATCTGCCTCCTCAATAGCTGGCCCCTGCACTGGCCCCAAGGCTCACCAACTCCAGAGAACAGAGACAGTCTCCTCGACGCCTTCTTTCCTTTCTTGCAGAAATGACAAGTCTTAAAGCAGGACTGTGGACAAAAAGACATGAAAATGTAAGACATCAGGAACTGATGGCAGCAGCTGTGAGCAAATGTAGGGGGGACAGTAAGGCGTCATGCACTCTCTTGGGTTACAGCAATCTGAATTTGCCTCCTCAGTAGATGGCCCCTGCACTGGCCCCAAGGCTCACCAACTCTAGAGACCAGAGACAGTCTCCTCGATGCCTTCTTTCCTTTCCTGCAGAAATGACCAGTCTTAAAGCAGGACTGTGGACAAAATGACACGAAAATGTAAGACATCTGGAATTGATGGCAACAGGTGTGGGCAAATTTAGGGGGGACAGTAAGGCATCATGCACCCTCTTGGTTACAGAAATCCGAATTTGCCTCCTGAGCAGCTGGCTCCTGCACTGCCACCGATGCTCACCAACCTCCAGGGACCAGAGACACCTTCTTTCCTTTCTTGCAGAAGTGACCAGCCTTAAAGCAGGCCTGTGGACAAAGAGGTGAAAACGTAAGACAATCGGGAAAGGATGGCAGCAGCTGATCTTGTTGAGAGGCACACCACCTAGGATCATGCGTCCTTCAGCACTCAGGGTCCTACTGCTGGAACATTCCTGTCTGATTTAGCCTGGCTGCAGGGTTCTTGGGGTAACACCCCCTCTTGATGTCATACTCATTAGTCCCTTCTGCAATTCTCAGGATTCACCACTAGGTGGCGACATTTCCTTGCCTTGCGCAGCAAAAAATGGGGGAAGGGCGCAGTACATTCTAGAAGCAGGCTCTGAAGTGGTCCTTGGATTTATGGCTCCGTCATCATCCCCAACCCATCTTTTCAGACCCCAGGATCGGGACGGAGGGGAAGGGAAGTGGGAAAAGGACCTGCAAGGCTGTGAGAAATGAGATTAGGAGACACCAATAGATACCCCACCTGTTCTGGTCTGTCACCCCACCCCTTTGGCGTCTCCACTCACTGTCAGGTGCCCACTCCCATTGCCACACACCTCCAGAAATCCACGCCATTTTCCCGTTCCTCTTTTCTCAAGCCTCTGGTCTACAGATGCTCACTGTGGCCTGTCAGAATACGCCAGACCTACCGCGCAGACAGGAGACTTTGCCATCAAGCAGGAGCCTGTGAGGAGTGACAGTACCCAGGGCGCAGGGTACCAGTACCCCTCCCTTGAATGTGATCAGAGCCCCAATAGCTGAGGCGACTCACCACCCACCAGCTGAGATGGCCGGAGAGCTGGACAACTACCCCGCCCCCACACACCGGTGAGCCCTAGCCGCCCCCCCCCCCAACTCCTGCACCGCCATTTCTCCAGCAGCCTTCTCTCCCAGACCAGCTGGCTCCCGCGGTGACACCCCCCCCGCCCCCCACCCAGTCTAGCATTGTGATTTCTCCCACAGCTGCCGACCTCATAACCCTCACAGGGCCCAGAAACTGTGCAGAGCGGGACACAGGCACTTGGGAAACCAACTGCCAAGCTGTCTGCTCTGCCAGCATCCAGACCATCACACCCCTCCACTGTAGCTGGCCCGTGCGCCCGCCACACGACCTAGGTTCTAGCCTCCTCCTCCTCACTCACTGCCTGAGGTCTCTGGGCTCCGCTCCCAGGAAGCAGCCACGATCCCGATGGCCTACACTGGACTGTTAGGGCCAGGCAGTGTGACCGCCTAGAGCCCTCGACACACCCCCACTTGCCTGGCCACGCGCGGCCCAGGGCTCTGGGCTGCCCCCGAGTCCGTCCCTTGTCTGCTCCTGGCTGCGTTCTGTCGTTCTGCTGCTCCTCTCACTAGGCTCTCGCTGCTTTGCGCGCGAGCAGAAGGTTCGAGATGCGTCCCGCCCCCACGCCTCTGCACCAAATGGGCAGGGGCTGCGCAGTATGCGGCAGCAGAGCTCGCCTCGAGGGTGTCGGGAAGGGGGCGGAGGGATATGGCGCTAGGCTCTACGCCCCCTCCAGGGCCCACCGTAGTTCCGACTCGGAGTGGGCGGGGCCAGAGACAACCCCACTCCACTTGGAGGGAGGGGCGGGTTGCGCCACTGAGATTTTGCAGACCCCTGTTTATCCTAACCAGAGACCACCACCACGTTTTTGGCGCCACTACAGTGTGTGGAATGAGTTAGGGTCTGTGAGGGCTTTTGGGCGGGGTCTACAGCGAGAAGGAGGTCTGGAGTTAGGCAGCAGGAGGGAGCAGCGGAGGGATACTAAGTGGGCTCCTTGGTACATCTGCACTTCAGAACGAGGCTGGACAGTGTCTGCCCCTCCCTGTACTCCCTCTCTGCTTCCCTCCTTTTCTGACGCCAGTGGAAGGGGAGGGGGGATGTTAGTACTGCAGCCTGAGAGAAGACAGGTGACCTAGCAACAGCCAGCCAGTAGGTTCCTGCTGGTTCTCCCCTGTTTTCTTTCACTGGTTCGAGCAAACATGAAGAGCAAAGCATTTCTAAGGGACCCGAAGTGGGTGCTTCCATTACATCCCCCACCACTGTCCCTCTTCCAAAAGGCAGACCAAGTACCCCTCCTGATATAGTAAATCAACCACAGGTTTGGGCCCACAGTCATTTTTCACTGTGTGTGTGTGTGTGTGTGTGTGTGTGTGTGTGTGTGTGTGTGTGTGTGTGTCTTTTACATGTTCTCTCTCTCTCTCTCTCTCTCTCTCTCTCTCTCTCTCACACACACACACACACACACACAGAGAGAGAGAGAGAGAGAGAGAGAGAGAGAGAGAGAGAGAGAGAGAGAGAGAGAGAGAGAGAGAGAGAAATATTGAGATTTTAAGTAGCAATACCTTTGTGGGAAAAACAGCAGTGGCATTAAGCAAGCAGTAAAGCTATTGAGCTTGCCTATTTAGAAATGTATTGCGCGCCTACCCAGTGTTTCACAGAATAACAACCCTAAGTCTATACTCATATGTAAACATGTTATTTGGCCAAGGAAAATTGACATTTCCAATGGATCCAGGGTTGTTAATAGTGGAATTCTGCACAAAATTATGCTGGCTCATTCTATCCGATGTATCTGCAAAGGAACTTAGGTGTGACAGGCGGAGGCATAAGAGTTTGTATTTCATGAAAGCAGCATTGGGTAAACAAAACCAAACCAGATCAGACATTGTTTGAAGATGGCAAGAAGCCAGCACCCATAGAACGCTGGCTGTCTGCAGAAGCTGTAAAAGATACAGATTCATAGAAATCCCGGAAGGAAAGGAGCTGTTAGATTTAGTGCAGTAAGACCTTTTCTGCATCCAATGCTGTTATATTAAGTCTGTCACATTCTAAGCCACTAAATTCACAGCAATTGTGATAGCAGGAACAAAATATATGCACCATCCTTATTCCAAATGTACATTCCCCTCACCAGTCTTTACTGCACATCAATGCCCAGCAAGATTCACCTTGTGTCTCAGTTTTTACCATCAATAATACTCTTCTGTTTCACAGTACAGCTAAAACAGCACCATAACATTTGCTCACATCTGTAGAGGTTTAATGCCCTCTTTATTGCAGTGGTGCTGCTGAGGCTTGAACTCAGGCCCTTGAGTATACTTGACAAGCAATCACCACAACACTAACGAATGCATTGGGAAATTAGTCTCATCAAGTTTACCAGGCTGACCTTAGGTTTACCATGTAGCCCAAGCTGTCCTCAAACTTCTAAGTCTGTTTCAGACTCCAGAGGGGCTGGCATTATATGTGTAAGCAACCATGCGCTGAACTACCAGCATATTTTTTTTTAACTTAGTGATAGGAGTGGTGCTAGCAATCGTTGAAATATCTGTTGGATCTCTTATCAATTCATTTACAAAGTAAAGGCATTGAGTGGCTAACAATCATTAATCAATGTGTTTTATTACTATGCACTGATCTATTGATTAAATATCATCTTGAAATTAGACCAAATACTATGCAGAAGATGCTGACCTATATTATGACTGCTAGACATGATTTACTTCCTCCAAAAATGCATTCTAGGCCAACACAAACCAACTACTATTGTCATACTATAGAGTATCTCGTCTAGTATCTGTGTAACTTTGAGTTGTCCCTGCAATATAAATTTCAGAAATCACTCACAAACATTAACCTGGGATAAAGCAGCAGGAATGATCACTTACAGTGCCTTAATTTTCTCCTCCTCATCTCACCTCACCTTATGTTTGCTCATGAACTTGCACAGTTGCATGCCTGTTGCCATAATGACTGGCAACATCTTCTCTTGTCCCCCTCATAGATCTGCTTTTGTAGACTTAGGCTAACTTGCTTCTCTACTGACCTCCTTGTTCCCCAAGTAAACTTTCTTTAGCCAACTCTTCTAGATTAGGTTGAGCCAAATTCTGTGTGTTCTTAACAACGTACTGCTTTTTCTTTACCTGGACTTCAGGAACTTCATGCTACAGTTTGAATTAGGGATATCCCCCAAAGGTCTTTGTATCCGTTTTCTTTTTATTTTGATAGGTGGCTACTCAGGCGGGAAGGTTTCTTCTAATATGCTGTCTTGCTACAGTCACTGGATGGTGGGCTAAAACCTCCAAAGCTGTGAGCCAATAGGAAACAGTTCTCTTTATAAATTGATTACCTTCTGTACTTTCTTTTTTTCCTTTTCCTTTCTTTCTTTCTTTTTATTTTATTATTTTATTATTTTTTATTTTTTTGAGACAGGGTTTCTCTGTGTAGCCTGGACTTGTTTTGTAGACTAGGCTGTCCTCGAACTCACAGCAATCTGTCTGTCTCTGCCTCCCAAGTGCTGGAATTAAAGGTGTGCACCACCACCGCCCAGCCTCTTGTAGTTTCTTACAGTACTGAAAAGCTAATATGCTGTACATAGGAAATTGAATCTCCCAAGTCAGGACCAAGTAAATAAAGGTGGGTTTTATGAAGTAACTGGTAAAATAGGCCCAAAGAATATCTACATCTAGTGTAGGAAAAAGATGCTGTGAGAAGTATTTTATTGTTTCTACTACCTGAGTGAAACAGGGTATAGTTACAGAATCTGGAGAGGCCACATCTAAGAATATTTTCAGATTTTTTTCAAGCTATATGCTTCAACAACCGGGTGTGGTGGCACATACCTATAATCCCAGCACTTGAAGCAGTAAGATCAGCACATGTTCAATGTTCAAGGCCAGGCTGACTTACACACTAAATGCTAGACCAGCCAGGGCTACATAGTATGATTCTCTATCTCACAATAACAGAAAGACAGAAGAAGGAGAAAAAGAAGGAAAGTGGTATGAAGAATCACTTCACAAGGGAAAACAGGGCCAGAAACAGTGTCTGTACCCAATGAATAATGCTTTAGCCTTGGGAAATACAGCTGTTTGAATAGCAGCATTGCAGTTAGGAATCTTCTTTGTCCTAGTTCCAACAGAAATCCTCAACTATACATCTGTCACAACCAAGGCATATTTCTAAGTGTTCTCAGAAACAACTACTTCCTAGTAAACTCTAAAGCACTTTACTGTGTTATTGACATAAAGATAAAGTGTGTCCTAAATAAAGGAAAACATCCTCGTCTCCAATGTGGCCTAAAGTTTTGACTACTACTAGTTGTGACATCATTTAGACTGTATAGGGTGTTGTGTGGAATATACAAGGGAACAGATGGAGGCACTTAAGTGCCTGGCAATAAAGTTAAGAATGGCAGTGGCAGCTGCAAGAATCATGGCAAAAATCACAGAGATTCCAAACATGGGAAATACGCCTAGAAAAGTTTATAATATAGGAACTGAGGTGATATAACTAGCTTTGTATGGATAGGAAATTCTAACTGTACACAATTAAAGAAAGTCATAATTACCTCTCAAGGTATAAAGTGTGAGAGGTCTGTATTACTTTCTGGTGTTTCTCATTACCTAACCATGACTTTTTGCTTCTTCATGAGAAGACTTCATAGTGGCCTGTATTCAGCAAGCAAAACGGGCAAAGAACGAAAAACAGAAGTAACTCTCTTAAAATCCTTGGTCAGGACATGCTCGTATCTCCACTCACATTCCACAGAGTGGATCTAGTACTCTCCCTTCCATTTTCATGTCACATATATTATATTACCCTGTTTTTAATTCTCCCTAATCCTTTCATTTTGTCATGCTCCCCTTCTAGTTACTTCTCCTACACTCATATCCTCCCCAAACATAGACACATACAGATGAAGGAATTTAAATCTGGAATCCACACAATTGGGAAAAAAAAAAACCAACCAGTAACTGTCTTGAAATAATCTAATTTCAAAAGACAACACGTAGGCAAGAAAAATATCATCAGGTAAAGACACTGACCTTGGGGTTAAGGACTTAGGTTTCACACTTGAAATCCAACTATACAACTTGTGCTCTAACCTCACTGAGTAAGAATGGCCACCATAGACTCATATCTGAATGCTTAGGCAGGGGCACTGTTTGAAAGGACTAGGAGGTGTGGCCTTGTTGAAATAGGCCCACACCCATTCTTATAACTTTAAGTATACTGTCTCTACTTTACTGCTTCCTAAATTTCTATATCTAGTTCAGACATGTCCAACTGCCTACTTTCAATTTCTATGTAGAGAGCTAAAAGGCATCTCAAACTCAGCATGTTCTGAACTGAGCTCTTGATCTTCTCTCCAATGTCTGTTCCTGCCACTCTTCATCCATCTCACTAAGTGACTCCTTATTGAGAGCCACTCAGCATCTGAATTATTGATTCCACTTTCCTACTTTATATTCAGTCCACTTACAAAAGCCATTTGCTTTACCTCCAAAATGTATTTGAAAGGTGGTTACTACTACCGTTTCATTCAAAACCAAGTCATCAATGTGTGAAGCATTTTTTATTTTTATAATTACTAGTAATTCCCTGAATTTCCATTCATGTTTCCCCAAAGTACATGGTCTTAGTTAGGGGTTCATTGCTGTGAAGAGATACCTTGACTGCAGCAGCCAGTCTTGTAAAGGAAAGCATTTAATTGGGCTAGTATGATGGCATGCAGGCAGGCATGGTGCTGATGAAGGAGTTGAGAGTTCTACAGCTAGATCAGCAGGCAGCAGGAAGTGAATGCCATACTGGTCCTGGCTGGAACATCTGAGACACACCCCCCCCCCATGACCACTTCCCCTTAGCTGCACCCCCAGCTTTCTTCCAAGGCTACATCTACTCCAAGAAGGCCTCATCTCCTAATAGTGCCACTCCCTATGGGCCTATGCGGGACATTTCCTTTCTTTTTAAAAAACTTTTTTATTTTTAATTTATTCACTTTACATCCTGATTGTTGCCCCCTCCCTCATCTCCTCCAGATCCTACATTCACTCCCCCTCCCCCTTCCCTAGTCCTCAAAAAGAGGGAACCTTCTTTCCCCATCATCTGACTCCAGCCTATCAAGTCTCATCAGGACTGCCTATGGCCTGGCATAGTCAAGTCACCACAAATTTTTTTTTTTTTTTAACACAGTGAAAACGATCATCCTTAAAAAACAAAATATTGTAGATTGCCATGATCCATTTGTCAAAACCTTCTAATGGTTTTCAACCCATCTCAGAATGAAATCCAAACTTCTTTTCACAGTGATTTTATATCTTACATGGTTTGGCTCTTGTCTCACACACTAAAATAAACTCTGTTCACTGTTTCTTTGCCTACTTCATTTTTTCCCATAGTGCTGGGGACCAAGTGGACCAAGTCCAGGGATTTATACATGCTAAGCAATCAGTTCTACCACTCATCAGCCACTGATGTCTTTATTTTAGCCATACCAGCAATGTTACTATTTTTAAAACCAACCCACGAAGTTCATTTGTTCTTTCTCAGGCTTAGAATATGTTGCCACATAGCATCATGGCTCACTCCTTCATTTAATTGTTTTTTACTTCCTTAAAGAGACCTTCTCTGACTATCCTATCTAAACTATTATTTCTACATTCTAACACTTGCCATCCTCACACACTATTGTATATTTCTCTATATCAGTTATCACTATTCAACACTACATATTTGTATTTTTTGTTGTTTCCTCCACCCCTAAAATATAACTATGTTCGCTTCTCTCCCTTTTGGGATGGTAATGTATATCCTGTGCCACTGTGTATTGGAAGAGTGTGATCTGCTTTTTGGATTTTGATTTCATAGGGGATTACAGTTAAGAGAGTGTCTTGATTCTCAGAAGAGACTTTGAACAGTGTTGAGACTGTTATAGTGTGGGACCCCAGAGGGACCCCTTATTCAAGACCCTGAGGAACAGTGAGGCCCCAATAGGCTTGATCTAGGGCCACAACAGGCTTCAGTTTCTGTTGGTTCAGAGCAGGCTTGGGCCTCCATTCCTCAGAGGTGGGTTGAGCAGTCACTGGAAATGCTGCAAAAAATTGGACAACCAATCACAGGTGGCCTAACCACCTGGCCGGAGGAAGATGATTTATGGCCTGTCTAGACATTTCCTGCCTTATGATTAACTCATGACCTGGTCAGAGTGGCCTGCATTTACTCAGCTTGCCTGGGGGTTCTAGTTTAAATGATTACTTAAAACCCTTTGGAATTTAAAAGCTTGTAAAAGAGCCTGGGAGCTCACCTGGGGTCACCATTGTGTCTCAGTGGGGATCCCAGCATGCTAATGATTACCTAACTGCCCCCCTCCTTTGGAATGCCCTAAGGTGTCTTTAAAGACAGCCTGGGAGCTCACTTCAGGGTCACCAAGGTGCCTAAGTGGATACTGGATTTCTGCAAAATAAATGCTCTTTGTTGCTTGTATACTATTTGTGTCTGGGGTCTTTTCTACAGCACATTCGGGACCCTAGCAATAGACTATGGGGAATTTTGAAGTTGCACTGAATGCATATTTGCTTTATGATATGGCTACAAGCCTATGGGGGCCAGGGAGTGGAATGTGGTGGTTTAAATTAAAAGGGCCTTCATAGGCTTATATTTGAATGCTTGGTCATTAGGGAGTTGCACTACTTGAGAGGGATTAGGAGGTGTGGCTTTATTGGATCTGGTATGGCCTGGTTGGAGGAAGTATTATCACTGGAGGTAGGCTTTGAGGTTTCAGAAGTCCAAGCCAGGCCTAGTAGCACTCACTCTTCTTGTTGCCAGCAAATCCTCCAGCACATGTGCCTGCATGTTTCCATGTTCCCACCAAGATGAAAATGGACTAAACCTCTGAAACTGTAAGCAAGCACTAATTAAGTACTTTCTTTCATAAGAGTTTCCATGGCCATGCTGTCACTTCACAGCAATCGAACACTAGGACACATTAGGTACATTTTAGAGTAAATTATCATTGGAATAGCATTTTTCTTCATGTCAGAATCTAGAAGCAACTTGCCCTTTCTCAAATTATCATTTAGTGTTTTTCTCCTTCATCTTCCATATACCGATTTTTTTTTATAAACACGTAGCTGTCTACAGAAACCATTCGATATAGATAGTCACAAATATTACAGAAGCTACAGCTGAGGCACCTAGATAAACACTACCAATACTTGTGGGGAAAGATGTTGGTTTTAGAAGTAGAAATATTACAAGAGTTACAATACACCGTTCCTGCTCTTCTGAAACCCAAATGAGGGAAAGCCTTATTGTCATTCTGTTATATGACAAGTAACTAAACCTTCACACCATCATGGATAATGAATCCAGTGTATGTATCACATGATTAAAGCTCTGGTCACTGAGCTAATAACTGGAGTAAAATAAAACACCAAACTGCTTTAGTGTATCAATACTAGTTTGGAAGCATCATCAGAACAGATAGTAAATAGATTATGAATTGGCCTAGGCTGATTCTCACACTACTAAAAATCTCTAGCATCTAAGAAAAGCTGTGAATCGTGCTCCTTGTTGTTCCTTAAAGGGACTGAGACAGGCTTGATGACATGCTTATCTCCCCCTGGTTCTAGCAAGTAATTCAGTAGTTGATCAGGGCATTGAAGTAAAAAGAAGACCAAAACAGACCATTAGTAACATATAAGAGGCAGATGGACATTTTAAAAATGGCATGGTAAGTGTAAATCATAAAGCAAAGGCACTCAGGAAGGTACACCTACTTTATGTTACAAAGAAGAAGAAAAATTACAGATGGCATGCTTACCATAACATTTCATCTGGAAAAGCTATATAGTGGTTTTTCTGGAAAATGTTCATTGACATGATGAAAACAATTATGTGTATCCTGCAAGGGCTCTAAGTAGCAGCTAAGGGTCTATATACAAAGAGATGGCACTACTGACTACATATGCAAGAGATGGGATTCCCAGAGTCATTACCCACAACAGTAATCAGTCCAGGCTCCTTATCCTTGTGTGACAGCTTGTTTTCTTTGTTCCAGTCTTCACTTTTGCACAATCTGGGTGTCTAAAGGATCTTTTCAAAAAGTTCCTCAAAAACACACTGAGTTTTTAGCTTTGCCTCTGAATAACATGGAATGCTTTTGGGCAGAGTTCAGGCCTTCGTTTCTATCAACTTCAAGATTTTCTTTACCAGCTTTATTTCCACCTGTATGTTAACTATATCATTTCTTGTGTGGCTTATTCCCAGTTTAACAAAGGTATCTGTTGTGATGTCGTAAACTAATATGACATCCTGTGTATCACTATAATAGCAGACAGTTAATTCAAAACTTCCCATGGTCAGTAGTTTCCCATATTGTAAGTTTAGATTTATTTCCATCTACTGAAATGGTTTTTCACTTTAACTTCAACACCTATTGTTGCTATACATTCTGAACCAAAAGTATCATCTGTGAACTTCAAGAGCAGCTGGACTTGCCCACCCCTCTTCTGCCAATGATGAGGATCTTTAGAGTAATCAGTGTCTACCCTGACCCTAGCTAGCCTCCCGTGCTCAGCCTTACATTGGGGGGGGGCATGGCCCATGCCTGTGCTAATGCTTTCTTTTTTAAATTTAAATTGGTTTAGAGCAATCTGCCTGCTTTTCTCTATTTTAAAATAACTGAGGGCAGAGGCAGGCGGATTGCTGTGAGTTCAAGGCCAGCCTGGTCTATAAAGCGAGTCCAGGACAGCCAAGGCTACACAGAGAAACCTATCTTGAAAAACCAAAAAAAAAAAAAAAAGAAATGTATTTCAATTAAAATGGAAGGGACAAAAAAGAACAAGATACTTTAATTCACTGAAAGCTCAGTTTATTTTCAATTCTCATGTTTAGGTTTAGTTTGGGGCTTCTTTTTTCTTTTCTTTTTTTCTTTTTGGCAGTGTCTACCTATGTAACTTAGGCTGTCTTCAAACTTATGGTCCTCTTGCCTCAGTCTCATTTTACTTTGAGGTATGTATACATTGTAGAATGGTTAAATCAAGGTAAATTTCAAAATTGTCTCTTTTGCTGTGCAGTGGTGGCACACACCTTTAATCCCAGCCCTCGGGAGGCAGAAGCAGGCAGGTATCTGTGAATTTGAAGCCAGCCTGGTCTGCAAAGTGAGTTCAGGACAGGCAAGACTACACAGAGAAACCCTGTCTCAAAACAAAACAAAACAAAACAAAAAAGACTCAAAGCAAAGCAAAACAAAACACAACAACGAAAAACTCAAAACCTTCTCTTTTTCTGATTAGAACTAGGCTCACAATTTGTTCTTTTAGATTTTTCAAGAATATAGTATATTGTTATTAGATACAGTTACCGTGAAGAGCTGATCCCTTGAACTTATTTCACCTATCTAACCAAATATTTATAACCTCAGCATTGTAGCCAATATTCAACGCCTGCCAGTTCAGCTTTATTACACTCTACATGTAAGTGTGAACATACAGTCTCCATCTTCCTTTGCCTGCTTATTTCCTCCAGCTTCATCCATGTTGTTTCAAATGGAAGAATTCTCACAAAATGGTGAATAGCATACTCTTTGTTCATTCATGAGTTGTCAGACTGTTTGTTTCTACATCCATTGGCCACTGCACACAGTGCCGCAGTAAGTATCAAAGTGCTGATATCGCTTTAGCATACTGATTTCATTTCTTTCGGATATTGTAACAATTCCTCTGAGATTAAACTATCTTGAAGGAAAGCTCCGTAAGACACAGGATGATAAAGAACATTCTACAGTGGGTGCCTGAATGTTCTACCCGGCAAGGAAGCTCTGAGAGCACAGGAAAAAAAAACATTCAAAGGACTTGGGAAGTCCCTGATACTGACCAGATCCACTAGCTCTAGCCCCTATTCGCAAGCATACACAAGTTTTAAGGGCTGCAGAGAGACACTCTCAGATAGACAAGTCACTTAAAAGAGACAGAGAGAAGTCGAGCTGTCTGCAAGAGGCCGGCTCATCAGCCAAGCTGCATAGAAGAATCAAAGAACAGCGAGGATACTTGGAGGAGGCTCAGACTACTTGAGTGGCCTGGAAGGGACACTTTTTAGCCTGTTATTCAGCTGGCAGACTGTGTACTGTGCTCCAGCTTTCCATGTTCTGGGAGCCATTATCTATGTTGGTTGGGCTCTGGTGAATCAGCTTTCAGTCACTTCTGATCCTCTAAGTATCCCTCACCCACAATCCTGAAAATAAGCCCGGTAAAACTAATTGGCTCTGTTTCGTTCCACTGATGGTGTCCTTTGCCTTATGGAAGCTTTTCAGTTTCATCAAGTCCCATTTATTAATTGTTGATCTTAGAGCCTGAGCTGTTGGCATTCTGTTCAGGAAGCTGTCTCCTGTGGCAAAATACAGACTGGGAAAAGATCTTCACAAAACCTACATCAGACAAAGGGCTAATATCCAAAGTATATAAAGAACTCAAGAAATTAAACACTAAAAAAAAAAAAAAAAAAAAAAAAAAAAAAAGAAAGAAAGAAAGAAAAGGAAAAACAAGAAGAAAAAGAAGAAGAAGAAAAATTAAACACTAACAAACAAAATAACCCAATTAAAAATGGGGCACAGACTTAAACAGAATTCTCAACAGAGGATCTGAAATGGCTGAGAAGCACTTAAAGAAATGCTCAACATCCCTAGTCATCATGGAAATGCAAATCAAAATGACACTGAGATCTCATGTTCTACCCATCAGAATGGCTAAGATCAAAAACTCAGGTGACAGCTCATGCTGGCGAGGATGTGGAGAAAAGGGAACACTTCTCCATTGCTGGTGGGAGTGAAAACTTGTACAACCTCTTTGGAAATCAATCTGACACTGTAAAAGGAACTTTAGTTCACCTGTTTAAAATTCTTGTCTCAGAGGTTTAATGCCTCTGTCAGATAACCTTCGCCTAGTTCTGGAAGCCTCCACACAATCTAACTTAGGACTAGAATGCTTTCAGCCTCTGAGAGTTACTGCTTAATAAGCTCACCCTTTCTTGTTCTTTCTGAGCTCTAGGCTGGCTGGTTCAACTCAGCTGTTCTGGCTCAAACTCCTCTCCCAGCTGACTTACTTAATCTGGCTTATCTCTCCATCTAACTTGTTATTTCTCTGCAACCTCTGTCCCAGTAAAACTGCCTTCACCTCTCTTTCTCTCCCTGGTTCGTCACATTTTCTGCCACTCAATTAGACATCTCTGTCTTTGTCTGCCTCTGCCTCCCTCCCTCCCTCCCCCTCTGTCTCTCTGTTTCTGTCTTTGTCTCTTTCTGTCTGTCACTGTCTCTCTGTCTCTCTCTCTCTCTGTCACTGTCTCTCTCTCTCTCTCTCTCTCTCTCTCTCTCTCTCTCTCTCTCTCTCTCTCTCTCTCTGTGTGTGTGTGTGTGTGTGTGTGTGTGTGTATACACAGGCATGGGCATGTATGCGGAGGTCAGAAGACAACCTTCAATGTCAGTGCTTGCCTCCCCTTATTCAGAACAGAAGCTCTTCTTGTTTCCTACTGCATGCAGCAGGCTATGTAGTTTGCAAGCTTTCAGGGATTCTCCTGGCCCTGATTCCCATCTTGCTGTGGGAGTTCTGGGACTACAAACACACACTATCATCTCTAGAATCACAGGGAGTTTGGAGATCTGGACTCAGGCCCTCAGGCTTGCATAGCAAGCAGTTTACCTAATGAGTCATCCAGCCCCTGACAAAGGAGAAAAAGTGAATACATAGTTCAGGGGATTTTATGGTAGTGAGGAAGTTGTAAATGAACAAGTATTTATTGGAACAAAAAATAAGAATTACATGGATTCTGGTTTGGAAACTACAGTTATTAAGCAAGTACAGTACAATATATAAAGTACTAAGGACATGGTCAAATATGTGGCACCAGAGTTCCTGTGAAAGTCAGACCTCACTCTCCACTCAACTGTGGAAAATGTCCTGTCCTTTGGCTAGATCTGGGTAGGAGTTTGAAGTTTACTGCACGTATTGTCCTTGGCTGGTGCCATAGTTTGAGTGGGACCCCTGGGCCCAGATCCGCCTATCATAATGTTCTTCTTGTAGCTTTCTAGGACCCTCTGGATCCTTCTATTTCCCCATTCTCCCATGCTTCTCTCACCTAGAGTCCCAATAGGATGTCCTCCCCTCTGTCCCACTTTCCTGGCAAGTGAAGGCTTTCATGGGACATGCCCATGGCTAGTAACCAGATATAAGTGAGTATATACCATTTGACTCTTTCTGCTTCTGAGTTAACTCATTATGATCATTTCTAGTTCGATCTATTTGTCCACAAATTTCGGGAATTCCTTGTTTTTCATAGCTGAGTAGTATTCCATAGTGTAAATGTACCACAGTTTCTTTATTCATTCTTCTACTGAGGGACACTTAGGCTGTTTCCAGGTTCTGGCTATTATGAATAAGGCTGCTATGAACATGGTTGAGCAAATGTTCTTATTGTGGGCTGGAGCATCTTCTGGGGATATTCCAAGGAGTGGAATAGCTGGGTCTTAAGGAAACCCTATTCCCAGTTTTCTGAGATAGCGCCAGATAGATTTCCAAAGTGGTTGTACTAGTTTGCATTCCCACCAGCATTGAAGGAGTGTTCCTCTCTCTCCAAATCCCTCGCCAGCATGTGGTGTCACTTGAGTTTTTGATCTTAGCCATTCTGATGGGTGTAAGATGGAATCTCAGAGTTGCTTTGATTTGCATTTCCCTGATGACTAAGGAGGTTGTCTCCTGAATGGGGAGACCTGGTGGCACTCAGAGGAAGGACAACAGGCTACCAAGAAGAGACGTGATACCCTATGAGCATATACAGGGGCAGGAGGTCCCCCTCAGGAACAGTCATAGGGGAGGGGAATAAGGGGAAAATGGGAGGGAGGGAAGAATGGGAGGATACAAGGGATGGGATAACAATTGAGATGTAATATGAATTAATAAAATATATTAAAAAATAAAGTACTAAGGAAAAGAACACACCAATTCCAACTTGAAATCTTGTATCCAGAAAAGTAATATTGCATGTGTAGATGTGAAGTATTATTTTCAGAAAAAAATTGAAAGAATTTGATGCAGGTAAGCCTGTCTGGAAAAATGTTAAAACAAGTTCTTCAGAAAAAAAGAAAAATTGCTTAAGTTAGAAATGTGGATCTATATGAGAAAATGAAGATTGTTGAAGGATGGGTAAATTAAATTTTAACATATTTTAATAGCTGATTGATAGATAAGTCTGTTAAATATAACACTAGAAAAGCAATGTATCCCATAGTTACTGTTCATGAGTATTTGATGTGAATGTCAGAAAGCATATAAAGCACTTATGAAGCACTTGAAATGGAATGTGAAATATTTACTAACATGTAATAAAATAAGAAATCAATAAAGCAAATACAGATTTTAAATAAATTAATAAAAAATGAATTAGGAGACTTTTTAAAAGTAGGAATTTTGAAAAGAATGATAATAAAGATAAAGCATCAAAAATACTTGGAAGCCGGGCGTGGTGGCACATGCCTTTAATCCCAGCACTTGGGAGGCAGAGGCAGGTGGATCAATGTGAGTTCAAGGACAGCCTGGTCTAGAAAGTGAGTCCAGGACAGCTAAGACTACACAGAGAATCCCTGTCTCGAAAAACAAAAAACAAAACAAAACAAAAATACTTGGAATATTAAATAAGGCAGTACTTAACAGTCAAATTATAGGTTTGTGTGCATATATTAGAAGAGGAACAATTTATTATCACCTAACATTTCACCTTAGAAAACTAGAAAAAGCATATCAAGAATAAATTTAGCAGAACTAGAAAACTAAAACACGAAGAAAAATAAAACATGAAAACAGGAATGGCATTTGATAGAAAGAAGGAAAATTTCAGCTGAAAAGAGAGGTAAGGAGAGAAGAAAATGGGGTGGTAAAAATAAGCAGAATCCATTATATACAAGTATAAAACTGTGAAGCAATTAAAAATACATAATTCAGTGACAGTGAGGAACATAAATGCATTTATTTTAAAATATTTCAAATCAACAATAAACTATGTATGTTACAGTCTTAGAAAGGGAATAATAATTTAGCCTACAGTTAACAGACATAAAGACAGAGATAAACATCACAGTGGAGATGGGTGGAGTCCAAATAGAAAGCAAACCTATGAAAAACAGTCTTGGGAAAAATGAAAAAATTTAGGTAGATTCACTAAAAACAAGAAAAAAAGACTAAATTTAACAGTCATAAATCAAATTGTTAACACTGATGTATAAAGTGAGGACATGAGTGCTTCAAGGTATAGTTGAGAAAAAGGTTTTTTGTTGTTGATGTTTTTGCTGTTTTAATTGTAGAGAGGAGGCAGGGTAACAGCCAGAAAGGCATCTGGAAGAATCCAAAGCAGAGAGAGAAAATAGTAGACCAAACACGGCTAGCAGATTAGATCAGGCCATGAGAGGAGAGAGAGAGGAGGACCAAGAGAGAAAGACAAAAGAAAGAGAGCCAATAGAACACTTGGCCAAAATGGTAGGGTTATATAGAAATGAGAAGCTGGGGGGAAGGAAAGCCCATGAGACGGAGAAGTTTAGTGTAGGAGGTAGGGTGAGAAGGGCTAAGAAGAGCCACAGGTACTAAGTAGGGCTAGAGGCCAGCATGCACTTTGGTATGCTAGCAGGTACTGCACATAGTCATTTGTCCTGAATTTCTTTTTGACCCAACAATTACCACTTTCACAGAAATAAAAATATTGAGTACTGTGCGCAATTAAATGCAAGCAAATTAGACAACCCAGATGAAATATATGTTTTTAGAAATACAACTTATGAAGACAGAATAATGAATAGGAAATTTACATAGACCTATACATAGCAAGGACATTAAATCAGTAACCACAAACTCAGAAAAGAAAATTAATCAAGACTTTGCATGGTGCTGCACGCCTTTAAATCCCAGCACTTGGCAGAGGTAGGTGGATCTATGAGTTCAAGGCCAGCCTGCTCAACCCAGTGAGGAATTCCAGAACAGCCAGGGACAAGTATAAACTCTGTATCCCTCCCCAGAAGGAAGGAAGGAAGGAAGGAAGGAAGGAAGGAAGGAAGGAAGGAAGGACGGATGGACCAAATTTCCTTATTGGTTAGTTATACTAAATATTTCAATGATAGACTGCTAATATTTATATTAAATATTAACAATATTATTTTTTAAAAAGCAGGCGAAGAATACTGCCTAACACATTTCATAAGGCTACTACTCCTAGCCAGATAAAAAATTCAGACACCCAAGAAAAAAAACTATGTCCTACGAATACTAGTGTAAAATTTGTCAACTGAACACTAACAGATAAAATTCATCAACCTATTTAAAGAATGATACTCCATGGCCAAATAAGTTTTATTCTTCAAGTGCAAAGGTGATTAAAATCACAAAAACCAATGTAATATAACCTATTAGAAATCAAGAAACAAAAATACTTATCAATTTATGTAGAAATAAAAATATACTCTTTATTTTTGAGATTATAATATACTGACAATATTTCTTCTTTCCCTTTCCTTCCTCCAAACCTTCCCACACACCACTCCCTGCTCTCCTTCAAATTCATAGCCTCTTTTTCACTCCTAAATGTAACCTATTGCATCTTTATAATGTGGCTTGGGTATATGTTTTCAGTGCTGATTGTTTGGCACTGGACAGCCAATTTATATGCTCTTCCCTGGAGAAGACCACCTCTCCTGCTTCCGGCTTTCTTTGGTTATCTATAGTTCTTTGTCAACATAATTCCTTAGCTTGTGTAAGTATACTTTATTTACCATATTTTAGTTCTCATGTGTTTGATTGTGTTCAATTCTTTTTTGGCATATGGCTAGGGTTGGAATGTCTTTTGCATGTGGCTATATAGTTTCTCCAGTTCAGTGTGTGTGTGTGTGTGTGTGTGTGTGTGTGTGTGTGTGTGTGTTATGGGAGGAACTTGAGGCAGGGTTTCATCTTGAAGCTGTGGCTGGCTTCAAACATTCAGCCATCTTCCTGCGTGCTTGGATTATAGGCATGCACGTCTATGCTTTATCTAAAGAATTACATTTTGGAAAGAATATTCTGGAGGAATGGCTTAGCCAGCAGACTCAAAGATCTGAGTTTGTGGCAAATGCCAGGCACAGTGGCATTGTAATCCCAGCTCGCGAGAAACAGCTTTGAAGGATCTCTGGGCTTCATGACTGTCCATTCTTGCCTGGTTGCTGAACTCCAGGCCAGTGAGAAACCCTGTCTCAAAGGAGGTAGATGGTCTCCTGAGGATGACACCCAAGGTCAAACTCTGACCTCCATACATGCAAGCACACATGGTGATTGTGCTGGTTAATTATATGACAATTGGACACAAGCTAGAGTCATTTTGGAATGACAACTGAGAAAATGTTCCTACTAGATTGGTCTGTGTTGATGTAGGAGAGCCCAGGTCACTGTGGGTGGTGCCACTCCTGGGTAGGTGGTCTTACTTTCTACAAGAAAGCAGGTTGAGCAAGCCATAAGGAGGGAGGCAGTAAGGAGCACTCTTCCATGGTCTCCGCATCAGTATCCACCTCCTTCCTGGCCTGACTTCCCTCAGTGATGGACTACAAGCTATAAGGTAAAATAAATCCTTCCTTTCACAAGCTGCTTATGGTTAGCAATAGAGACCCCTACTAAGATAGTAAAGGAATCCTTCTTGACCATTTTCATATATGTCATCGGTCTTACAAGGAGACATTGTTATGTGTTTATAACTAGGCTATATGTGGCTTTGTTTTTGGTTTTTGGCTTTTAGAGACAAGGTTTCTCTGTGTAGCCTTGGCTGTCCTGGATTCACTTTGTACACCAGGGTGGCCTCGAACACACAGAGATCTGCCTGCCTCTGCCTCTCCAAGTGCTGGGATTACAGGTGCGGGCCACAGCAGCCTGCTTATAAGTGGCTTTTACTGTGCACTTTTAGCTCATTTTTTTTTCTGTAAATATAAAAGTGTTCGTTCTCTGATACAGTCATTTTTTTCTTTTTCTTTTTCTTTGTTTTTGTTTTTAATCCAGCATTTACAATACCTTTGCTTTGCTATTCATGCTTTCTTTCCCTGGACATTTACGAACTAAATTCATGAATGTATGTTATATACTATATTATAGATTGAACCCCTGACAAGTACAGCATAAACCAGGGGACTACTCTGAAAAGGACAAAGAGTCCTGTAACTACTGAAACTAAGCTCATGTTAATTACAGCTTGGTGTTATATACTTAAAATATTAAAATTATTTTTGTCCCTGCACATCTTGTAGGCAGGGTAAGTTTTGCAGGGACAAAAATAAAGCAGAGATTGAGGAAATGTCCAACTAATGCCTGGCCCAACCTGAGACCTACCCCATGGGACAGAGCCAACCCTTGATACTATTAATGATACTCAGCTATGCTTGCAGACAGGAGCCTAGCATAGCTGTCCTCTGAGAGGCTCCACCAAGCAGCTGATGGAAACAGATGCAGAGATTCACAGCCAAACATTGGGTGGAGCACAGAGAGTCTTGTGGAAGAGTGTGGAGAAGGATAGAAGGGAGGGGACATGAGCTCTGTAAGGACAACAGAGCCAACTAACCAGGGCTCAGGGGCCCATGGAGACTGAAGATCCAACCAAGGACAAAGCACTGGACCTAGGCCCCTTACACAGATAGAGTTGATGGACAGCTCTGTCCTCATATGGCTCCCCCTAGTAAAGGGAATGGGGACTGACACTGACATGGACTCTGTTGTCTGCTTTTTGGAGGGGTTACTTCACCAGGCCACGGGGAAAGAGGATAAACTTAGTACTGATGTGACTTGATATGCTGGGGTGGGTGAGTGGGGCTCCCTTTCTCTGAGGCGTAGGAGAGGGGGGCTAGGGGAAACAAGAAGGGAGGGTGGGACCTGGAGGAGAGGAGGGAGGGGGCTATTATTGGAATGTAAAGTGGACAACTAATAATAAAAACGACAGACATGTGCCACCACGCCGAGCACATAAAAGTCTTAAGAAATAAATTAAAATATTATTTTAAAAGCTTCAGAATGAACTGGGTGTGGTGGCACATACCTTTAATCCCAGAACTCAAAGAGGCAGAAGCAGGTGGATCTCTGTGAGTTTGAGGTTAGCCTGGTCTACAAAGTGAGTCTAGGACAGCCAGCGTGAAGGAAAGAACAGAGAGATGGGGGGGGGGGGAGAGCAGAGAAGAGAAAGAGAAAGAGATTTCAACAATAATCTAAGAAAACTAAAAACCTGGAGGAAAAAATAAAACCCCAAGAATGTAAAGCTGGGTGTGGTGGCATGGGCTTATAATTCCAGCACCAGGGAGGTAAAGGCAGGAAGATCAGGAGTTCAGAGATAATATAACAAGTTCAAAGTCAGACAAGACTGTATGTGCCCTGTCTCAAAGGCCAAAAGAAAATGAGAGAGAGAGAGAGAAAGAGAAGGGGCGGAGAAGGAGAAGGGGAGAGGGAGGGAGAGAGAGAAAGATATGAAAGCAGTATACTAGAGAAATTAACTATTTTGCATATTTGCTGTACCATTTTATATCCTACTAGTAATATGTAACTGTTCTGATTTCTCCACATGCTTGCTAACATTTTTCCCGTTTGTTAAATACTAGAAGTATAACTGGTATGAAGTGGTTTATGAGGTGGCGAGTGGATGACGTCTTGAGTCAGTATGTACTGTTGATAAGTCACAGACCCTGATGCCTCAGACTCATAAGAATGGCAAGGCCTTCCTGTACCAGGTTCAGGGGAGTGAGTGACAAGTACTAACAGGTGCTAATGTTGACAGTGTGTGCAGAAAATATTAACCAAGCTTCCTCTTCCCAGGTGACTGCAACCTGAGACTGCGCTCCTATAGAGACCCCTGTGGAGATTAGCTAACACACTTGCTTGTTCACTGTATATAATAAATGCACCCCTTGTGTTAGCTACCTATGGTAAACATGCTGAGGTTCCATCACTTGAGAGGCCAAGGCAGGAAGATCACTACAAATTTGAGTTGGGCCATGTCTACAAAGCAAGCCCAGGCAGGGCTGCATAGTGAAACCCTATCTCAAAAGAAAAAAAAGTAGGAGCAGCCAGATGGCTCAGTGTGTATAAGGGCACCTGTCAACAGGTCTGATGACCTGAGTCCAAGCTCTGGGACCCATATGATGAAAGGAGAGAATAACTCCCACAAATTATTCTCTAATCTCTAAATATATACGGTCAGGAGCACACCCATAAGCATACAAACATGCACTCAAAATAAATAAGTAAAAATGTAATAAAAAAGTAAAAAAAAAAAATCTGACTACTAACCCATATCTCCTATACGAATATATATCGAAATATATATTAGTATATTTTCTCTTATTTAGTTATCAAGCCACATTAGTTTTGTAATGGAACAAAGACTGCAATTGTTCAGTACTACTGATTTACAGAATCCTTGGAAATCTTGGCTATTCTGCTACATTCAGCTTTGTAGATCAAGATGCTAGAATATAGAGGCAGATGGATCTCTGTGAGTTCAAGGCCAGCCTGGTCTACAGAGCGAGTTCCAGGACAGCTAGAGCAGTTACACAGAGAAACCCTGTCTCGAAAAACCAAAACAAACAAACAAACAAACAAACAAACCAAAAAACAAAAAGATGCTAGAATACAGCAATCCACAGAACCTAGCATGCTGCCTCAATCACAATGAACTGTGGCAAATGGGGCAAATAGTCTGCAATATTATGACTCCATCTTTTGATATTTACCTACTGAGAGACTTTAAGGTTCACTCCCTCTTTTAAAATAATATTTTGTTTTATTTTTTTTTTACTATGTCTTACATGCACACAATGTACTTTGATCTTAATCACTCTCGTGCACTCTGTCTCACACATGGATATAGTCATAGCTGTCCCTTTCACATATGGTCACACTGAGAAGAAAATCAAGGTGCTCTTTCCGTAGGCATCTATAAAAAGTTCAAACCAAATGCAAAATCAAAAACAAAAAACCAACCAACCAACCAAACACTCTTTTTTTTTTTTTTTTTTTTTTTTTGGTTTTTCGAGACAGGGTTTCTCTATGTAGCCTTGGTTGTCCTGGACTCGCTTTGTAGACCAGGCTGGCCTCGAACTCACAGCGATCCGCCTGCCTCTGCCTCCCAAGTGCTGGGATTAAAGGCATGCACCACCACGCCAGCCTCAACAAAAGACTCTTTCAAGCCACTTTTGACTGGTTTGAAAGCTTCCCTGCTTCGTCCAGAAAAATCTTGTTACATTAGAGAAAACTCTCTTGGAATGGGCCTAATAGAATCTGCCTTGACACCTGAAGGAACATTTGGATGAAGGTCTATTGTATCTGATGGGATGACCACAACGATTCCTAGGAGAAAAATAGTTTTTTTACACAATAGAGCTGGTTTGTGTTGAATAAAACTGTGATTCAATTCTAAATCCGTGTCAATGGATATACAGGGAAGAAAGAGAAATAGTTGTAAAGGTGCTTTTGCAAAAGTGAATTATTTATCCTTAACATATATATGTGTAAATGATTTTTTTTCTGATGCAGGGTTTCTCTGTGCAGCCTTGGCTGTCCTGGACTCACTTTGTAGACCAGGCTGGCCTCGAACTCATAGAGATCTACCTGTCTCTGCCTCCCTGGGTGCTGGGATTACAGACATGCATCACCACACGCAGCTAATGATATATATATATATATATATATATATATATATATATATATATATATATATATAGTGAAAATCATCATTTTTGACCTATCAGAGAATTACCATTATTTTTACCAGGAGTCTCAAATGAAAAGGGCACAATCCTAGAGCCTTTCTGTCTTGCTTCTTTATCTCCCTGGGATTCACACACCAATGGATGACATACATACTCATACTGTTTCTTGTGCTAGATTAGTTTTGATTCAGAAGAAATATATGTTTAGAAAAATGAAGAATAAGTTGGGCGTGGTCATGCACGTCTTTAATCCCAGCACTTGGGAGGCAGAGGCAGCTGGATATCTGTACGTTCAAGGCCAACCTGGTCTAGAAAGCAAGTCTAGGATGGCCAAGGCTACACACAGAGAAACCCTGTCTTGAGAAAAAAAACTAAAAAGAAAAATTAAGAATAAAGAGCCTTTATCCAGGAACATGAACTTTCTATTCGGTCACATGCTCGTTAGTCTTTAGGAAGTTCTCATCTAAGATGCTTTGGAGAACATGACGTTTCTTCAACTATGTTATCTCAGTGATATAAAGCCCTGCGCAACAACAAAGGCTGCTGGTACTGAAGTCCTAGTTATCACACTATGAAGATTGCAGAATTTCCTGTGGCATTGAAAAAGTTGTATCATGAATTTCAAGTAGAACAGAAACTAGATTAAAAACAGTGGAAAGACTAAACGATAAGAAATAAATAACAAAGATAACGTTATTGCTGTGAAGTTATAGAGTTATGGAGAAGCTCAAAAAGTGTACCAGGGTGGGAAGACACATTTTGTCCTTCTATTTGAAAAAAAGTATGGCAATTTTCTGAAGAGCAAAGGAAGAAACTACAGACAGAATGGAGTTAAAGTGGAAGAGAAGGAGAGCCAGTGAAATGGCTCAGTAGGTTAGGGTGACAACTAATGAGGACCCCACATGGTTGAAGAAGAGAACCAATTCCAACAGGGTGTTCTCAGCAAATACCACACACAATAGTGAATAAATATCTATAAAGGAGATCAGTAAAGAAACAGAATACTATATACACACACACACAAAATTATCTATACTTGCATATAAATGTATATGTGCCTATTAATAGAAATAGGTTCTAAAAAATCAAACATATATATATATAGCACTATATCAAATAACAGCAAAAAGAGAGAGAAATCGTCAACCCCAAATATTCTTCTAAAATAAGTCTCAATTAACTTAATTTCAGAGACTGAAATCTAAATGTCTACAGTGACAATAGATGAATCTAGGATGATACCTGCACCCATCTTCTGGCTTCCTTGGGAGCTTGAACTCACATGCAACCCCCCACATATACATAATTAAAAATACTTTACATTTAAATGTGTGTGTGGTAGCATACACGATTATAATCTTAGTAGTTAGGAGGCTTGAAGAGGAGTCTGAGGCTAGCCTAGGTTCAGGGCAACTTGTCTGTCCTCTATGTTATTACAAAGCAAGAAAGTCATGGTCAAATCCATTTTTCCTCCATGTGGATTTTCTAACCTTTAGAAGCACGAGGCATATAAATTTCCATTGTTTAAAATATACTTAATCTGTGCCATTCTCTTCTAGCAGCAGGGGATGAACTAGGACAGACTTTGAAGTACAAAAGTAATAAACCTCTGCCAGGCGTGGTGGTGCACACCTTTAATCCCAGCACTCGGGAGGCAGAGGCAGGCGGATTGCTGGGAGTTCGAGGCCAGCCTGGTCTACAAAGCGAGTCCAGGACAACCAAGGCTAACACAAAGAGACCCTGTCTCAAAAAACCAAAAAAAAAAAAAAAAGAAAAAAAAAGTAATAGACCTCCATTCACTGGATCATCTCCATTAATGTTGTTTTAAAAAGGCATTTGATATGAGATACCCTTTTATAATAAAACTTACTTAGACATTTGGGCCTAGAAAGGAACTTCATTAACATGATACATCATTCACGAAAAAACCCACATCTAACACAGTATTAAGTAGTTAAAGAAAAAACATAAAAACCATTCACAGGAAAATCAGAAGCAAGACAGTTATGCTCTTTTCACCATTGTTCTTCAACACTGTACTATAAATTCTAGCCAGGGAAAGCAGATAAGAAAAAGAAACCAAATAAGTGAAGAAGGAAGGACTGGAGAGATAGCTCAGCAGAGTTTGGTTCCCAGAACTCACATCCACCTTGAACTCTAGCTCCAAGGGATCTGATGCCCTTTCTTCTGGCCTCTTAGGACACTCAAGTGCATGATCATGAACATGAATCTATGTGCGCGTGCGTGTGCACGCATGCGCGCGCGCGCACACACACACACACATACACACGAAAAGAAACAGAAGGAAGAAAGATCTGAGATGTAGCTCAGCTGGTGCAGTGCTTGCTTAGCATTCAGGAAGGCCAGGATTCAATCTGTAACACCTTGTAGTGGCACATACCTCTAATTCCAGCCCTTAGAAGGTGAATATAGGAGGATCAAAAGTTCCAAGCCAGTCTAGGCTACATCATGAGACCTTGTTTCTAAAAAAAGGGTGGGGTGTGGGGAAGAAAGGAGAAAAAGTATTTCCATTTATAGATGACATGACACGGTTCTACATAATACAAATTCTTAAAGAATCCACAAGAAAACTACAAAAATTAGTAAACAAATTCTATCATTTGGGGCACTGAGAAAGGAGAACTACAAATTTAGATCAGCCTGGGCTATGGAGAGCTCCAGATCAGGCTATTTAGTGAGACTCTGTCTCATAAAAGTGACTCCATTTATAAAAAAAAACTCAAATGGGGAAATGTTCTGTATTTGTCAACTGGAAACTTAATATTATACAGATAGTAATATCCCCAAAGCAATCTATAGTTTCAATGTAATTTGTGTCAAAATCCTAATGACTCCTTCTTTAAATTTAATTTTATCAACATCATCATCATGCATATATGATATATGTATGTATGATATGTGTATGTGAATGCAGGAATTCATGGCACATGAACGGAGGTCAGAGGACAGCTTTTCAGGAGTTGATGGATTTTCTCCTTCTACGATAGGTTCCAAGGACCAAAGTCGGGTCCTTAGGGTTTTAAGGGAAGGGTTTTTACCTGTTGAACAATGTCACAAGCTCCCAGTGACTTTCTGGTGTAAGCAAAAAGCTGATTATATCCTTCAGTGAACCCTAAATATTACAACACCAATCTATCAGGCAAGCTGTGCCCATAAGGTAAGAATGGCATGAGGGCTATGGGGATAACCAATTGCTTTCTGAGTCAATTGGAAGCCTACTCCACAGGAAGCGATTTTATGCCTGCTTTGACTGTGATCCTGGGTGGAACCTGCAATTATTTTGCTAAATGATAATGTCAAGTTGCCTTCTAAATATTTCAGTTTATAAGCACAGATTAGAGCTGCTCTTAACATTGGCCAAAGAAGCTCCTTTCCGCAGTGGGCAGCAGGACATGCAGGGTCATAACTGATCAAAAAATTGTGACTATTAAGTGTTCAGCTCTAAATGTGACATCTACATCAACTGCCTTCTGAGGCTCAGGGGATATCTCAGAAGCTGGAGCAGAAAGAATTTAAGACTCAGCTGATGGGGGGGGGAAGCACTGTAAGATGCTGTCTTCTGGCTAGAACATGGCTGTTACACTCATGAGGTCATGGTAGCTTTGGTCGCCTGCACAAGATCAAGCCAACAGAACCAGTCAACATTCCAGCAAAGCAGCACTAACTGGACTCAGGAAAATACATTAAAAAGACAAAGGACATGAACATGGGAAAGGAGTGGGTTGAGGAGCTTGTATTCGTTGAAAGGGGAAGCTGCCAGTGGATAATATCAAGACACATTGTATACTCCTATCTCCATCAGGCTCCTGTCCTTGGAGCTCCAGAACCCACAGAAGAGGGGGAGGAAGAACTGTAGGAGCCAGAGGAGTGAAGGACACCAGGAGAACAGAGCCCACAGAATCAACTAAGCAGGGCGCATAGAGACTGAAGCAGCAGTCATGGAGCCTGCATGGGTCTGTGTTAGGTCCTCTGCATATATGTTAAGGTTGTTAACTTGTTGTTTTGTGGGACTCCTAACAGTGGAAGTAGACATATCTCTGACTCTTTTATCTACCCTTGGGACCCTTTTACCCCTACCAGGTTGCCTTGCCCAGCCCTGATATGAAGGTTTGAGCCTAGTTTTACTGTAACTTTTTATGCCATCTTCTCTCTTTTCTGAAGGGAAATGGAGGAAAGTGAATGGGGCATGGAGGGCCGGTAGAGGGGGAACTGGAAGAAGAGGAGGGAAGAGAAATGAGAGAATGATTTAAAATTTTTTATTTTAATTAAAAACAGGGGGTACAGATCTAAACAGACTTCTCAATAGAGGAATCTCAAGCGGGCAAGAAACACTTAAAGAAATGTTCAACATCCTTAGATAACATGGAAATGCAAATCAAAACAACTCTACGATTCCATCTTACACCAGTCAGAATGGCTAAGATCAATCGCACCAGCACGTGGTGGAGAGGATGTGGAGCAAGGGGAACACTCCTCCATTGCTGTGGAAATCAATCTGGATGTTTCTTAGATAACTGAGAACCGATCTACCTAAAGATCCAGTTATACCACTCTTGGGCATAAACCCAAAAGACACTCCATCCTATCACAAGAACACTTCCTCCACTATGTTCATTGTGGCTTCATTCATAATAGCCAGAAACTAGAAATAACTCAGATGCCCCTCAACCGAAGAATGGATAAAGAAAATAAGGTACATTTGCAGAATGGAGTATAACTCAGCTATTAAAAATGACATTGTAAAATATGCAGGTAAATGGATGGAACTAGAAAAGATCCTGACTGAGGTAACCCAGACCCAGAAAGACAAATATGGTATGTATTTACTTATAAGTAGATATTAGCTGTAAAACACATGATGATCGAAATACAATCCATAGAGCCAGAGAGCTTAGGTAAAGAGAAGGGCTAAAGAGGGAATGCATGGATCTCCCTGGGAAAGGGAAAGAGAAGTGATTTTGCAGGTGGACTGTGTGCAGGTGAAGATGGGAGCAGGAGGGAGCAGGATTGGAAGGGAAACAAGGTGGACGGTGAGAATATGAGGAGAGATAGCTGAAACTGGGGGGCATTTGGGAAGCTGTGAAAACCGAGTGTAACAAACGGAAACTTCCTGGAATCTATGATGTTGATCCTAGCAATGGGGAATACGGAGTCTGAACTGGCCATTTCTTATAGTCAGGAAAGGATTCTGGTGGCAGGAGTGGATTGCATTCACTTGAGTTATTGGCGAAGAGGATTGCCTGGAGATTCCCCAACAACTCAGGCTGATGCTAGGGCAGAGGGTCACTCTATAAGAACTGATAGTGGGGCCCCACTGCCAAGAACATCCACACAGTTCATTGAACACAGAGAAGTAGGTGCCTGCATGAAACCTTCACCCCTATGTTCCAGTCTCTTTGGTGCAAAAAGGTATTCTACAGGCTACTGAAAGATAAACATGGACACCAACCCAGCCAGAAAACCCTCTCCTGCAATCTGTCCTGCCTACGAGATGTGCTGGCACAACAGTGGCACAGAACATGTGGGAATGGCCAACCAATGGTAGGTTTAACTTGAGGCCTACTCTACGAGAGGGAGGCCAAGTCCTACAATGGCTGGATGGGCAGGATCAGGAGACTTGATAGGCCAGAGACATAGGGTGGAACCAAATACAACTGGGGAAAAAAAAAGGAGGAGGAGGAGGAGGAGGAGGAGGAGGAGGAGGAGGAGGAATGATTCCTAATGATTTTCTGCTATACTCATATATCAGTGCCTTGTCCCATTGTCATCAAAAAGACTTCCTTCAGCAACAGAAGGAAATGGGTGCAGAAACCCACAGCCAGACATTATGTGGAAAGAGAGTCTAAATTAGAGGTCTCCATCAGGTCCCACTCCTCAGAGCTCAGGGAACACCACAGAAAGGGGGGAGGGCAGAGATTATAAAGTCAGAGAAGATAGAGGACACCAGGAGAACATGCCAAGCCTGTCAATAAGCAGGGCTCATATGGGCTCACAGATTGGCAAGGCAAGCATGGGACCTGCACTGGTATACAACGGTCCTCTGCGTATATATTAGGGCTGTTAGCTTGATGTTTTTGTGAGAATCCTAACTGTGGGAGTGGGTGTGTCTCTGGCTCTTTTTCTTGCTCTTGAGGCCATTTTCCTCCTATTTAGTTGCCTTATGCAGCCCACATATGAGGGCCTTTGCCTTGTCTTACTGTACTTTGTTTTGGTCTCTTTGGCTGCTATCTCTTGGAAGCCTGATTTTTTTCTTAAGGGAAATGGAATGGGAGCAGATCTGGGAGAGAGGAGATGGTGAGTAGCTGGGAGGAGTGGAGGGAGCAGAACCTGTGGTTGGGATGTATTGTATGAGAGAAGAATCTATTTCAATAAAAAAATACATAACCTTAAAAGAAATTGACAAAAATGCCATATTTCCTTAATATTATTTTTTAGAATTTCATACATTACATTTTTTATCATATTCACCACCTCTCTCCTAACTCCTCCCAGATCTACCCCCTCCCAATTCCATACCCACATAATTTCATGTCCTCATTGAGAACAAAAAATACGTCAACTCCCATTTCCACTACCTATGTATTCTTGGGTGTGTGGCCATCCACTAGAAGTTGGTCATGTATCAGGGACCACAACACTAAGAAAGCCCTTCTACCCCAGCAGCTATCAATTCCCAAAACCTCTTCAGCTGGAGATGGGACTTCATGCCCACTTCCCCTTTCCAGCTGGGACATTGGCTTGATCTTGCATATATGGACCCAAAGCAACCAAGCAGCTTGCAAGATAAAAGTTTTTTAAAAACCAGACCATTAAATTTTCACAAAATTGACTCAAAATAATAAAGTTATGCTTGAAGCAACAGAACAAAATTGGAGCATGTTCCTTTACTAATTTCAAAACTTATTATAAAAAGTGCATTATGGTATTTACAGCATTTAGGAAGTCGATGCAAGTGCATTTAGAAGTTCAAAGGGGGCCTCAGCTATATAGCAAGTTTGAGGATCACCTGGGCCACATGAGACTCTGTTTCAAAAAAACAACCAACCAACCATAAAAATTACTATAAAGCTATGGTAACTAAAAACTCAATATTGACAGTAAGGATAGACAGAAACAAATGGGAAAAATTCAGAATCTATAAACAAACATACATGTCCATGGTCAGTTTGTTTGGTCAGGGTCTCAAGTCTATAGGAGGGAGAAAGAATAAACTGTTCAACATGTTGTGACAGAATAAGTAGATTTCCAAATACAAAAGAATGAAGTCATATACCTTTCTACACAGCATATAAAAACTAACTCAATATGGATCAACTGAAATATAAGTTAGCAAACTATGAAACTCTTAAAAGAAAACACAGATTGTAACTCAGATTTGACACTTAATTCTTATATATGATGCCCATCCAGTGACTGATTAAAAAATAGATGAATTTGACTCATTAACACTGAAACATTCATCAACAATTAATAAATGGAACCTCCTGAAACTAAAAAGATTCTATGAGGCAAAGGACACTGTCAATACGACAAAACAACAATCTGTGAAATGGAAAAAGATCTTCACCATCTGGCAGAGGGCTAATATGCAAAATACATAAAGAACGCAAGAAATTAAACACCAAAAAAACCCCCAAATAACTCAAAATGAAGTACAGAAATAAACAGAGAATTCTCATCAGATGAATATTGAATGGCTAAGAAACACTTAAAGAAATGCTGAAGGGGCCGGGCGTGGTGGTGCACACCTTTAATCCCAATACTCAGAAGGCAGAGGCAGGTGGATCTTTGTGAGTTTGAGGCCAGCCTGGGCGACAAAGGGAGTCCAGGACAGCTAAAGCTACACAGAGAAACCCTGTCTCGAAAAATCAGAAAAGAAAGAAATGCTGAAGGTCCTTAGTTATCAGAGCAATACAAATCAAAACGACTCTGAGATTCCATCTTATACCTACCAGAATGGCTAAGATAAAAAACTCACATGCTGGTGAGGATGTGGAGAAAGGAGAACACTCCTTCATTGTTGGTGGGAATGCAAACTTGTACAAACACTTTGAAAATCAATCTGGAGCTTTCTCAGAAAATTGGGAATAGCACTATCTTAAGACCCAGCTATACCACTTCTAGGCATATACCTGAAAGATGCTCCACCATACAAGACATTTGCTCAACTATGTTCACAGCAGCTTTATTCATAATAGACAGAATTTGCAAACAACTAGATGTCCTTCAACCAAAGATTGGATAAAGAAACTATGATACATTTACACAATGTACTATTACTCAGCTATTAGAAACAAGGAAATCCTGAAATTTGCAGGCAAATGGATGGAACTACAATGATCATCCTGACTGAGGTAACCCAGACCCAGAAAGGCACGCATGGTATATACTCACTCATAAGTGGATATTAGCCATATAGTACAGAATAACCATGCAGATATTGGCTGCTTGATAGTTTCTGGCAGCTGCAAAGTCTTAGATGGAGAATTCTAAAGAGCTGTTTTAAGGAAACTCAGTGACAGAAAGAAAGCATACAGAAATATGTCAATACTCCATTGAGAAACGTAAGAGATGGAATCAATTCAGAATGGTGAAGAGAAATTTTTCAGTTCTAAAATACAATTAATGAAATTAAAAATCAGAAAGAAGGTACCAATAGCAGGACAGCTTAAATGGAAGGAAGAATTGGTGAGCTCGAAGACAGGCTATTTGAAAATACACAGCTGGAATGAGAATGTTGAGAAGAAAAACAATAAAGAGAAATGAAAATAACACCGGAACGATGGAACATTAAGAAATTTTAAAAAGCTATTATTTGGAATAATAAGATTCAAGTAGGTCTTGAGGATGATAAATGGGTATAAAACTCATTCAAAGAAGCAGCATCAGAAACTTCTCAAACCTACATCGAAGGAAACAATATCCAAATACAGGATGGTCAAAGGCTACCTTCCAGAGTTAACTCTGTTAATCATCCAATTACATCTTAAAATCAAGCTCCTGCAAGTGAAAAACAAACAAAAGATTCTCAATGCTGCAGATGAAACAAAATAACACAGAGGTGTGCCAATTTGTCTAGCAACACACTTAAGAAGAATCCATACATGTAAGCAGACGGTGAGAACAAATTTTTATAGTATTGAAAAATTGCATATAAAGGGGGAGGAAATCCCCCTCAGTCACAGTCATAGGGGAGGGGAGTAAGGGGAAAATGGGAAGGAGGGAGGAATGGGAGGATATAAGGGATGGGATAACCATTGAGATGTAACAAGAATAAATTTTAAAAAAAGAAAGAAAAATTGTCAACTGTCAACCAGGACTACTCACTGGGCTGAGCTATCCTTTGAAATGAAGGAGAGATTAAAGGTATGTCCAGGCAAACAAAAGTTGAGAAATTATATTTCTATCAGATCTACTATACAAGAAATGCTACAGAAACTTCTCAAACTGGATAGAAAAAAATTTATGAGCAAAAAGAAAACACGAGAAGGTATAAAACACTATGATTACTTAGGTTTGGATCTGAGGCCAACTATATAGGAAGAAACTCATGCCCACTATGCGAAGACTAATAAACAACCCATACCTGAGGAAGTCATATGTGCAAGGTAGGAACTTATCACTGTTATCTAACTAAATTGATATAGACTCGAAATGTATTCAAAATATGATTGTTTATACCTAGAGCCAAAAATACCTACCTCTCAGTCTTAATAACAAAAACTTCTCTTTGCAGAATATGTGACAATTGAGCCCTAAATAAGAAAGACATAAGAAACTGTGGTACATTTACACTATGGAATACTACTCAGCTATTAAAAACAAGGAATTCCCAAAATTTGTGGATAAATGGATTGAGCTAGAAATGATCATAATGAGTGAGTTAACCCAGAAGCAGAAAGACTCAAAGGGTATATACTCACTTATATCTGCATACTAGCCCAAGAGGCGTGTCCCATGAAACTCTTCACTTACCAGGAAAGTGGGACAGAGGGGAGGACATCCTGTTGGGACTCTAGGTGAGAGAAGCATGGGAGAATGGCAAAGTAGAAGGATCCAGAGGGTCCTAGAAACCTACAAGAAGAAAATTATGATAGGCAGATTTGGGCCCAGGGGTCCCGCTCAAACTATGGCACCAGCTGAGGACAATACAGGCCGTAAACTTAACACCCCTACCCAGATCTAGCCAATGGTCAGAACATTCTCCACAGTTGAGTGGAGAGTGGGATATAACTTTCTCACGTACTCTGATGCCTCACATTTGACCATGTCCCCTGGAGGGGGAGACCTGGTGGCACTCAGAGGAAGGACAGCAGGCTACCAAGAAGAGACTCGATATCCTATGAGCATATACAGGGGGAGGTAATCCCCCCTCAGTCACAGTCATAGGGGAGGGGAGTAAGGGGAAAATGAGAGAGAGGGAGGAATGGGAGGATACAAGGGAGGGGATAACCATTGAGATGTAACAAGAATAAATTAATAAAAAAATAAAAATAAATAAATAAAACATGGGAAGGTATAAAACACTATGATTACTTACGATTGGATCTGAGGCCAACTATATAGGAAGAAACTCATGCCCACTATGCGAAGACTAATAAACAACCCATACCTGAGGAAGTCATTGTGCAAGGTAGGAACTTATCACTGTTATCTAACTAAATTGATATAGACTCAAAATGTATTCAAAATATGATTGTTTATACCTAGAGCCAAAAATACCTACCTCTCAGTCTTAATAACAAAAACTTCTCTTTGCAGAATATGTGACAATTGAGCCCTAAATAAGACAGACATTTATACCATACCTTCTACGGCTCAGAGAGCATTTTGGAAGATGTGTCAGGTAGTACTAAGAAATGGAAGATAAGGTAAAGGACTGTGAAATGTCATCCTCTACGCTCAACGCAACCATTGCAGTCACGAATATAAATAACCGTGGTTACCTAAACTGGTCCTACATAAGACTAGGCCTGTGAACCATCAGTCATGGATGAGTGGAGGTTCATTGATAGACTTTGGGAGAAGGAGAGTTACTGTCTTCAGTTGTACGGTGACTGATGAGCTCACTAAGGTCCAGCAGATAGCTCCACACCCATGGTCACACAGATGGTGCTGCTTAAATTTGAGGGTTGCAAAATAATACTAGTAGACGTAAGTGTAAGAAAGAGATTTGTAAGGAAGTAAAGAGGGGTAGACAGGGTTAGTAGACAGACAGAGGAGGGTAGGGGTGTGTGTGATTAGTATACATTAAGCACATATGTGAATTTTTTAAAAAGATTTATTTATTATATATCCGGTGCTCTGCCTGCATGTATACCTGCATGACAGAAGAGGGCATTAGATCACATTATAGATGATTGCAAGACACCATGTGGTTGCTGGGAATTGAACTCAGGACATTTGGAAGAATAGTCAGTGCTCTTAACCTCTGAGCCATCTCTCCAGCCCTGTGAGTTTTTAATTTTAAAAACTGGAAATTTAAAAAACCATTATAAAATTATAAAAATATACTTAAAATGCTCTAATGTGTAACAATGGTAAGTAAACCACTCCTCTTAAAAGGTAACACATACATGGCTAGAGATAGACAAGGTATAAAATGATGTATCAAAAAATTGAGGTCATCTGTCTGAATAGTGGCTTCACTGCCAATGGCATGAAAGTAGCAGATTGTCTCATGAGTATGCACTTCTGGGGCCCAATTGCCAAATGGGGTCTCCCCATTGCCACTATCAATGACATAAAGAACTCTCCAGAGATTATCAGTGGGCAGATGACTTTCACTCTCTGTTGCTATTCTTTGACATTAATGAGATTTGCCTACAAGGTACAGCCTTGAAACTTGCTTCTGTTTGCATGCCATGTAACAAATGAAGTAGCTCAGCCCGTTCAGGGAGGATGGCTTATCAACTATGAGATGAGTAAGCAGGCATTGGCATTGCAGTTCAAGGAACAGCTCTTGAAATAGACAGCACTATTTTCTAAGTCTCAAGCTAACCACAAATCAAAAATCCATACGGAACAAAAATAAACAAGGAATCAAAAATATACCACTAGACTAAATCACAACTACAGAGCAAACCCATGACACAGAATAAAGGAACGACAATAAAAATGGAAAACAAGTCACAAAATGGCTGCACCAAAGACTTACCAGCATTACTTTGAACATAGGAAGATTAAATTATCCATTTAAAAAACAGTTACTATATGGATTTAAAATATCAGACCCAACTAGCTGTTCCTTACCCCAAACCCACTTCACTTCTAAGTATACACATGGGCTGAAAGGAAATGTGTGAAACAGAATATTCTACACAAACGAAATCTGTAAAAAGCAAGACTTTAAATCAAAACATCAAAAGGGACAAGAAAGGTCTTTAAACCATGATAAAAAGGTCAATTCCACAAGAGAAAATAATATTAAGTACACAAATATATAAAGTATATATCTAGGGTCCTAACATGAGAAAAAACAGTACAACAACACGGAACTTTAACTTTTTACTTTAAAAAACAGACAGTCAAACCAAGAAAGAACTATTACTTTCCTCTTACCTCTCTGATCCTTTCCCTAAGCTTCAATGACTCATCCTGTTCACAACGTATCCTCTCTTCAGTTCATAATAATTAAAATGAAGAAAAGTAGTGTGTTCAAAAAGGAGATGTAGGTGCTGACTCCAAGAGGCTAAGCGCTGAGGTTTGGATGCCCTTTATTTTGTTAATTCTATGTGTATGGGTGTTGTGCCTACATGTATGTAAGTGCACCCAATGCCGGCGGAGGCCAGAAGATGGTGACATAGGGCTGTGAGTGGCCATGTGGGTACTGAACCCAGTGGGTTCTGCAGGAGTACCAAGTATTCTTAACCACTTAGCCAACTCTCCAGCCCCAAGATCTACATTCTAAGAAGAAAGCCTGCCTGTGGAGATCTTGCCTAGCTCTGGGCTTTCTGTTGCCCAATACCACATTGTAATTCCTTCTGTGTTTCACAAAAGAAGTTACTATGGTTAAATTCCTGAAGATGGAGATTTGAAACAGAGAATTCTCTTGTATTTTCCACAGGACTGGCCTTCAATAAATCTCCAATCTCTGTCTTATGCAAACTTGGTAGAGCAACAAACAGTACAAACCTTAGGTTCTGGTAAAAGAAAATGAAACAGAGTTAAACTGTACAGCATACCAGATTGGGCTAAGAGGTATTGCTAGAGATCTGCACCTCACAGCTTCTGAATATGTAATTTTTCAACAGCATATAGAATATTATCCAGGATATATTGATAAATAAGACACAATAACAAGCCTCAGGAATGGAAATTCAACTGAGTGGATAGAGTGCATGCCTGTTTGACCCTTGGCACTGCATAAACCAGGCATGGTGCAAGCTGTAATTGAAAGCACTCAGGAAATGAATTGAAGACAAGGGATCAAGAAGTCAAGATCATCTGCAGCTACATAGTAAATTTCAGGCCAGATTAGGCTATATGAAAGCCTGTCCAAAAACAAACAAACAAAACAACAACAACAGCAACACACAACACACACACACACACACAAAATACAAAAAGAAGTCGTGACAAATTTTTAGGAACTAAAAATCATAAGAAATATCTTTTCTTTCTTTTTTTTCTCCCCCGAGACACGGTTTTTCTGTGTAGCCTTGGCTGTAAGAAGTATCTTTTCTAATCATATTTAGTAAAATTAGAAATCAAAGCCAGTCGTGGTGGCACATGCCTTTAATCCCAGTACTCAGGAGGCAGTGGCAGGTGGATTGCTGTCAGTTTGAGACCAGCCTGGTCTACAAATCAAGTCCAAGACAGTCAAGGTGACACAGAGAAACCCTGTCTCGAAAACCAAAAAGAAAGAAAGAAAGAAAGAAAAAAGGAAATCAATGATAAAAATAACTTTAGAAACTATACAAATATACAAGTGATGGGATAACAATTGAGTTGTAATCTGAATAAATTAATAAAATTAAAATTAAAAAAAGAAACTATACAAATATATGGAAATTTCAGAATACAACCTGAACAACCACTAGGTCAAGGAAGATTTCAAGAAGGAAATTCAAATACTTCTTGAAACCATGTCTATGAGATCTGGAAAAAGCAGTATTAAAGAGGGTTGTAGTAACCAAAACCAATTTTTAAATATCAGAAAGAACAGAGTGAGTCTAGGACAGCCAGGGCTGTGACACAGAGAAACTCTGTCTCAAAAATCCAAAAAAAAAAAAAAAAAAAAAAAAAAAAACTAAAAAAAGAAAAAAACCCAGAAAGAACGCAAAAAGGCAGCTAACTACTCACCTTAGCTAGATGACAAATAATAAATCAAAGCTCAAATTAGCACAAGGAAGCAACAATAAGTATTATTAGAGCACAAATAAATATGGATTAAAGTGGAAAATATCAAGGAAGAAGAGTTCTCTAAGAAATAAAATGTATCATTAAAAGTATCAGAAACAAATATATGCCAACAAATTTGATAATCCACAATAAATGGACCAATTTGTAGACATATACGCCTTGCATGAAGGAATCATGGGAAACAGAAAAGAAAAGATTAGTAGAGATTGAATTACTAGCAAACAGCTTCCCATCAAAGCAAAGCCCAGGATCAGATGATTATTACAATCCATGAACTAGTTCAACAACTCATATCAATTCTACTTTTTATTTCAAAAGTATAAGAGGAAGGAATTACTGCAAAGGCATTACTGTAATAGGCCCCCAGACCTTGGCACAACTGGCTCCATGGTGGAAGTGACTCTCAGCAACTAGACAGCATCACCTGCTAAAATGAAAACAAAGGCCCAATCCATCACAGTCCACAGTTAAGTGGAAGTCTCTACATGTACTAACCTTGCCTTTTGGCTTCTGCGGTTCCACTTCTGGCTAACTGTTCTAAACTAAACTATGTCTACCCAGGGCATGGTTTCTGTGTTTAAAAGCTCATCCTGAGAAAGGATAGGGGCTACACTGGGATCCCAAACACCTAGTGTACTTGCCAGCCGGCTAATAAAAACTTTCTACTGGCTTAAACCCAGTCTTCTCTAGTGGATATCCTACAACACTTCTGGGGCTCCACTGAGAACCCCAGAGACCAGACCTCAAGTCTCAGGGATCTTAAAACTCCTCAGAGTGAGGAAGAATATGGTAATCAAGGGGTTCCTAGGATGTTTATAACCTGAGATGCTCCAGGACCTAGGACTCCCTTTGATCAACCACGACCTAACACTACAGAGGAATCTGACACCTCTACCCGCAAAGGAAAGGTGTCTGGCCTGTCACCTCACTTCCAGAGGTAATTCTGGTTGAGGGGACTTCTGTTTGGGCTCATAGGAGAGGTCTGATGTGGCTGTTGATCCAGTATCCAGCATGGGATCCTCCCCTATCTGTTCAGGTGTATGAATGTGTGTGCCAGGGTGTGCCACCCTGGTTGTCTTTACTGTGTGTCTCTAAGGGTGTGTGTGTGTGTGTGTGTGTGTGTGTATGAATGTGGCCACCCTGGTTGTCTTTACTGTGTGTCTCTAAGGGTGTGTGTGTGTGTGTGTGTGTGTGTGTGTGTGTGTGTGTGTGTGTGTGTGTGAATGTGTGTTGGCCACTCTGGTTGTCTTTACTGTGTGTCTCTAAGGGTGTGTGTGTGTATGAATGTGTGTTGGCCACTCTGGTTGTCTTTACTGTGTGTCTCTAAGGGTGTGTGTGTGTGTGTGTGTCCGTCCCCGTGTGTTTTCTCTCAGTTTTGTTTCCCTGTATTGAGCAGGGGCTTTCTCTAGTGTGATAACCTCCACTCTAACCCCTGGCTTAAGGGCTTAAGACTTTTTGGGATCTAAATCCTTTTAGTTCTGCCAGGTCACCCAAGGAACACACCCTCCCCTTCCCCCAAAAAAACATGTGTCCCACTCCTCAAGCACTCACTTGTTTCATTGCATATGGTCCCAGTTCATCCCGGCTGAGTCCCAGTACCTGTGTGGAGTCAGAGAGGGGCTGCACCTTTCATTTAAGTAGAATGCACACAAAGAGGGGGAAGTAGTTCCCTGCACTGTGCAGTCCCTCCACTCCGCTGCCTGCTCTAAGCAGTCCCAGGAAAGGATAAAGAACAAGTTCTATTCCTTCCTCTTTCACAGTTACGTCACCTTTTAAACCAATGATCTGTATAACTGAAAAACTCCAAACGCACCATTCTCTGAAAACTGAGCCAGGTGAGGGGCAATCACTGCTGGGTAATACAGCCAGGAGATTTTCCCTTCTGCCCAATACTGACCAAGGAGACAGTAAATAATTTCGCTAGGTCTTTATTAGAAGGATTAAAGCTGCTAAAAAAAAAAAAAAAAAAAAAAAAAAAAAAGAGTTCCCTTTGTCTGTCACTTAGTTGGCCCCAGGTATCAAGAAAAAGTCAGAAAAGTTAGAAAAATTTAAAGGTATAAGTATGTCCCAGTTGCTGGAGGTAGCTTAAAGGGTAGTTAACAACAGAGAACTGATTGGGACAGACCTTTTGTATAAGCTGAGAAAACCCCTGTCAATTTCTGATGAGGAGACAAAGTTACACTTACAGAAATGTGGAGTCTTTCCCTCTGTGGGAAGAAGATTTCCTAGCTCAAAGTCCTCTCCTCAATCAACAGATACAGTTGGACTATCTCTCAGATTGACAACGATGATTCTCAGGTGTATGAGCAGAAACCAACCCCCCCAAGACTGGCCCAACACCAGGTTCCTACAATTCTTCAACTAACCGGCTCAGCTACCCCTGTGCAGATTAAACAATACCCAAAGGCCCTGGAAATAAAAAGGGAAATTGCAGTCCATATTGCCTGGCTTGGAGAATCAGGGACGCTGCCTCCTTGCCGGTCACCCTGCCTGTGAAGAAACCTGGGACCTCACATTCTCAAGAAGCTGATTCCTCCAGAGAAACAGGTGTCCACTGTCTTGGACCAGAAAGATGCGTTCTTCAGCCTCCCAGTGGCAGAGGTGCCTCAAGGCATCTATGTTTTAAAACGGAGAGACCCACGGGAGATTACAGTGGGCAACTGGACCAGATTACCCTAAGGATTTAAAATCACTACCTGCTGATCCCCTGCCCTTCTGCCAAAGGTTTCCTGGGGCCAGATTTTTCCAACATGTAGATTACCTGCTCCTAGCTTCTACAATTCAATAGATTCTAAAAGGGCCCCTGAGGGACTGCAGGAAGAGTTACAGAGCCAGGACTACAGAAGGCCCACTAAGAAGGCTCAGCTTGGCACATCAGAGGCTACCTATCTTGGCTGCCATCTGAGGGGAGGCAAAGGGAAGCTGCTTCAGAGTAGGGTTGCTGAAATCCTTCAGATCCCAACTCCAAAGGCTAAGAGACAGGTTTGACAGCTCAGAATTGCTGCCTCTGGACAGCAGAGTTTGTGGAAATAGTAAGGCCTCTATACAGGAGCACAACGAGGGAAGGGGTGGGCATAGAACCTCTGATCTGGACTGAGACTAAGCAAAAGACATTTGAGGCTTTGACAACAATTCGGTCTTTGGCTCCAGCCCTAACATGTCAAGATGTCTCAAAGCCCTTTCATCTGTTTATCCCATAAAAGAAAAGACAAAAGACATTTTAACCCAAACTTTGGGGCCAAGAGAATACCCTGTGACACACCTGTCCAAATGATTAAACACTGCAGCCACAGGATGGCGCACCTGTCTAAGAGCTGTGGTGGCTGCTGTTAGTCTAATGGAGAAAAAAAAAAAAAACAACAAAGCAACAAGTTTACTCTGGATTAGCACCCCTAGATGTGGTCGAGGCCCTGTTCTGAGGAACACCTTTGTGACTCACTACCAGTCCCCACTCGTGGACCACCCTTAAGTCTTGCTTGAGAAACCCACCACCTTCATTCCTGCTACCCTCTTGCCTGATGACAACCTAAAGGGGCTCATCCATGACAGTGACAAGATGAAAGATGATGCAACCAGGTACGTGGGAGCTGCAGGAGCTACTTTAACTGAAAAGGTTTGGGCCCAAGTCAGGTAACTCAGCCCAGAGAGCAGAACTCATTGATCTGACCTAGGCCCTCAGCTGGAGAAAAGGAAAGCCCACCACCATATATATGGATCTTGGACACCTCCCCCAAGGCTATTTGGTTTCCCCTATGAATTGTGGTCCTCCGCTACCCAGGTTGACCTAGCTGTCCTACAAACAGCCCTAAGACCAGAGGGGCCTACTGACGTTCTGATGACACACCTCGCTCCAGTACTGCCTGAGGCTCCGTGGTAAAGAAATGGACAGCTCAAATCCATAGGTTGATAGAGGACACCAGAGGGAAAGCTCATTCTCCCAGAGAGAGCTGGCAGGACTCTGGTAACTGACCTTCACCAGGCTACTCCTCTGAGGTCCACAAAACTTTCTGAGTCGCTCAGACCAAGATCTGTTATTCTGAGACTGGGCATACAAAGGAGAATTATGCATGAATTTGGAGGGAAATCTGTTGTTTCTAGGCCTACTGAGCAGGAGTATTTAGAGAAAACCTTCCACAGTTGGGGAAAACTTCAAAAAGAGAAAGAGACAAAGACATAAATCAAGTAATTGGTACCAGCCACTGTTTTCTTGGTCCCCCTGGCTAGCTGCTCTTCTGTCAGCACTGACTGGACCTTGCATTTTCAATCTGAATGGAGAAGTGGCTGGGCCCTGCGTTTTAAACTATGTGGCCAATTATGTGTCAGCTCAGTCAAATTAACTGTCCTGAGGACCAACCACACCTCTTTAGAGCAGGATGAGTCCACGATTTGACTCATTCACTAAGATCTGTGGGAAATGTAACAGGGCCCCAGACCTCAGCAGGCCTCTAGACCTTAGCACAAGTGACTCCATGATGGAAGTGTCACTCAGCCTGTAAAACTCAGCACACAGACAGCACCACCTGCCAAAACTAAAACAAAGGCCCAATCCATCACATTCCACAGTGCTGGGGAAAGTCTCTACAAGTACTAACCTTGCCTTTTGGCTTCTCTGGTTCTACTTCTGGTTAACTAAAGTAGGTTACCCAGGGAGGGCATGGATTTTTGCTTAAAAGCTCACCCTGAAAAGGGCTCAGGGCTATACTGGGATCCCAAGGACCCAATGTAGTTACCAGCTGGCTAATAAAGACTGCATTATCCAAACAATAACATATGGACAAAACTACAGGCCAATATATGCTTGAGCAATACAGATGAAAAATTCCTCATCTAAAGAGCAACAAACTAAATGCTACAGCATATTTTCTAAGACCAAATCAGACTCATTCCACAAATGCAAGATGGTCCAACACATTCAAATTAATAAACTGATACACTACACCAACAAAATGAAGGACTGCAAACCAAATGATCACATCAATGTGGAAAACACATTTGATAAAATTCAACACCCGTTCATAACAGTATGGAACAATTGGTAATATAAAGAAAACACTATGACATAATAAGACCTTTATAATAAGCTGAGAGCTCACATTAAAGTCAAAGGAAACAAGCTGAAAAGACTTCTCTCTAAAACCTAGAACAAGAGAGAGATGATCTCATTGCTGCTAGAAGTCCTAGCAAGAGCAATAAGGAGAAACAAACAAGAACTCATTCTGTTTGAAAAAGAGGTTAAACTGTTATTATTTGGAGATAACATGATATTCTATATGGAATACCCGCCCCAAAAAAACCCACCAAAAACACCTACTAGAATGAGAAAGTACATTCTACGAAGTTGAAAAATGTAAAATTAATGTGCAAAATTTACCTGAAATAAAAAACAAGAAAGCAATTCCATTTGCAACACCTACAAAAGTTAAATATTAAAAATAAATTTAACTAAATATGTGAAAGCTCTCTATAGTGAAATTTATAAAACACTGCTAAAATAAATTGAGAAAGATGTAAAAATATGAGAAGACACCCTGTGTTCATTGATTGGAAGATTCAACAATGTACTAGCAAGAGTAATTTACAAATCTGATTCAATCCCTATAAAAATACTAAAGATGTTTTATATAATGCTAGAAAAATGTAGTAATAAAATCACATGGAACCACAGAAGTCCTGAAGAAACCAACTGCATGCTGAATAAAAGAACAAAATATGGATTACTATATTTCTTGACTTCAAAACTAACTGCAAAGCTAAAGTGATTATTTTTAAATAATATAGTATGACATAAAAAGTATGCATAGTCTAGAAATAGGCCTATGCATTTATAATCAACTGTTTTTCAACAAAGTTGCTAAGAACACATAATGGAGAAATGATAGTCTTTGTAATAAAAAATGCTGGAGGAATTTGATAGCCACAGGCAGAAAAATCTCTTGAAAATTACAAAAATCGACTATTACTTACCAGTTATAAAAAAGCAACTCCAAGTTTTTTAAAGAACTAAATGTAAGACCCAAAACTATGAAACGACTAGAAGAAAACTAAAAAAAAAAATTCTTGAGGACATTGGAACAGATAGGAAATTTTGGACAGGATCATAAAAGCACAAGAAATAAAAGCAAAAAGAAAATGAGGTTATATCAAACTGACATTTCTGCACAGTAAAGGGAACCACAGAGTGCAGAGAAAGTCTACTAAATGGTAGAAATACTTTCTTTTTTTAAAATAATTTTTATTTAATTTTAATTTATGTGCATTGGTTTCAGATCTTGGAGTTACAGACAGTTGTGAGCTGCCATATGGGTGCTGGGAATTGAACCCGGGCCTTTGGAAGAGCAGGCAGTGCTCTTAACCACTGAGCTATCTCTCCAACCCCCTAGAAATACTTTCAATTCATACATCTGGCAAGGGTTCAATATCCAGAGTGTATCAGGAACTGCAAAAAAAAACTCATTAGAAAATTATCCAAATACTATATTTAAAAATTAACAATATACTTGAATAGGCATTTACCAAAAGAAGACAAATGTTCATATGGACAACAGGTACATGAAAAAAATATTCCACCCCATTTACCTTTAGCAATAATTGATTACAAGCACAATGAGATGCCACCTTATACCTATGAGCATAGTTAGTACAAAAAAAAAAAAAGACTAAAAATAAGAGGTGTTGGTAAGAGTGTGGAGAAAAAATATTTTATTTTGTTCATGGGAATCCAAATTAATATACCCATCATGGAAAACAGTAAAGAGGATCCTAAAAATATATAAATAGAACTACCATATGATCTAGGAATTTCACTATTAGGTATACTCCTAAAGGAAATTAAATCAGCATGCTAAGGAGCATGTGTAATCACATACTCAATGCAGTACCATAACTCACAATAGTTAAGATACAGGGAAAAAAAACCAAAAATTGATGGGTGGATAGTTTTAGTTCATATATAGGACAAAATATTATTCAGTCACAAAGCATGCCAGTCTGCCATTCCTAATACAAGGACTGGAACTGGAGATCACTATGTTAAGTGAAATAAACCAGGCACAGAAAGGCAAATGCAGTATCATCTACACATATATGCAGTCTGAAAAGGTTGCTCTCAAAGAAATTGAGAGTAGAATTATTGTTATAAAAGGCTAGGAAGCTTATGGGGGGGAGCTAATAAATGGTCACTAAGTTTCATTAGGAATTAGAAGTTTCGGTATGTTCCTATACAGTAAGGTAACTATACATAACATGAATACACTGTATTTCAAAAACCTAGAAGAAAAGACTGTCAAAGATTTTAGCATCAAGAAGAGGTAAATGTTTGAGGAAATGAATGTGTTTAACCCCATTTGAAAAGTACAAAAACAATACATATACCAAAATAGAGCATGTTAGTCCCTTAAAATATAAATTCATGTTTTTACATATCTCTTTTTAAAAAGAATGCTTAAAAAGTAGAGGAAAATAAGTATTTTAAAGGATGTAGACAAATTCAAGTGATAGGAATGAAAATGGTACATCCAGTGTGAAAATCAGCTTGGCAATTTCTCAAAAGCCAAACAGAATTATCATCACATTGCCAGGCAATTCTACTTCTAAATACATATGCAAAGGAAACTGGGGACCCAAACAGGTGCCTATCCTCCAGTGTTCATTGTCACACTAGTCATAATAGCTCAACTCTGGGAACAACTGAAGTGTACATTAATAGTCGACAGGTCAGAAGCTGTGGGAGATGATTCTGACTCTCAAAATTGCCATGCAGGCAGGAAGACTGATTTCTTGCTTTGATACCAATATATACATATCCCAAACTCACCCTTCTTAGCTGATACTGGAAAATTCCAAGCCATCACCTGATTAAGTGTGTACTCCACAGGGCATTTGAGATATAGAATGTTTCCAAAAGATTTGGTCCGACTGCACTGGGAAGATCTCCACTGAGAGAAGTACCCACAGCTGGTATTATAGGCTAGGGGAGATCTGTGAATTAAAAACAATTATACAGAACTTCAAAAATCTAAAGTTAAGTGGTACATTGCAAGAAAAAAAAAAAAACCAAAACATTACTTCCCCCCAAATTACAAATATGGAAAATTATCCATTTCTATTCCTAGAAATAGGAAAAATAGGTTCACATTTGACTTTCATAGAAACTAAACAAGGATTAGTTGTTAAAACTTGGGATATATTCCAGTGTGCTGATATTTCTTTAGACCTTCCCAGAATACATGGAAAATTTGGAAAAGGTAGTTCGAAAGAAAGATCTCATACACACACACACACACACACACACACACACACACACACACACATTCACACACACACACACACACACACACACACACACACACACACACACACTCACACAAAATTCTTCCACAGGCCATAATCTCTATCAGTCCCAATTCTGGTCAGTAAATTGAGAATAGTAAAGGATTTGGGGAGTAGAGGCAAAAAAAAAAAAAAAAAAAAAAAAAAAAAAAAAAAAAAAAATTAGCAAAAAAACAAAAGCAAAGCACCCGCAAAGTAGACAAGGAGGTGACACTATCAGTTTCTGTAGCTAATCCCAAGCCCTACTCTGAGGCCCAGGGCTGCAGGTATAGAAAGCCTTATTGGAAGTAGTAAATCTGCTAGTCCTGGACAGGGAGGGTGCTAATAAGGATACAGTGTGTTTGTGTCCCTTTAGAAGTGCACTTCCCATTGTCTGTGACTTAAACGAATAGGGTGAAAACAGAAAATCTCCTGGGGATTAAGAATTCTATGGCATCCTCGTGAGCTATCCTAGCCAATGCGAAGGGCTAAAGGGCTAAGTATAAGTTCTTAGAATGACATCAAGGCATCTGTATTCACCTCCTCCGAAGTCTGTTATCACCCACTTCTCCAGAACTGTCTGGATAGAGCACCATTTCTCACTTGAAACCCTGCCATCTACAACCTACATACAGTTAAAAGCACAGCCCTGTCTTCTTGGTTACAGAATGCTTGACTGCATTCCCCGAGCACGCTGAAACTAAAAGCTCTGCCAGTTTATGACCTGTTTGTTTGTACCACCCTCTCCCCACCCTGCGTAAATGGACAGACAGTGATCATGACTGTCTTTACATTGTTCATCTCTGACTATATTTCAACTAAAGAACTGGGACAATGTTTTCATCAGGTTTAGCACACAACTTTATTAAAAACACGTAAACGGAATACGAAAATACACTTATATATCAATATAATGCACAGAAATATATCTTATTTTGGATGAATAGGTTCAGCACTAGGTTACATTACAGAAATACCAAAAATACTTCACTTTATATTGTATATAGCACAATAAAAAACCAGCAAGTGTTCAATCTCTCAAGATGACTTGCATCCATAAAATTGCCTCCCTCAACACAGAGAGCATAAGTATCAAATTTATAACTATAATAAGCAGTAGACTTATATTGGAAAGACAAAAAAGGGTCAAGGCTTTGTGAGAATATACAGCTATTTAGAGTTTGAGTATTAATCGAATAACTTTATCTCTCACATCAGGGTCACTGTGCTCTGCTAGGTCTTGTAGTTTCTGGTCAAACTCTTTTGCCTCCTGGAATATGGAAATAAGTTCCGATTTAGTGAACATTTCCTTGGTAAATAGCTTTGCCCTTTTTTTGAACTGGAAGTTTATATTCTCGAATATCTCAATAATATGAAGAATATTAGCCTTTGATTCATTCTTGTCAAAGTGGGCAATCAGTGACGCCAATACTTCAGCACTGATCAGCTCTCTTGTATTGGCTTGATTTTTTGACAAACACAGAATAACTCTTAAAACCTGAAACTTAATCTTGACACTTCCTTTGTTCAGCAATTTGATGAAATAGCGAACGTAATTGACAATCACGTGGTGATACTCAAACTTCACACTGAGACTCACTAACAATTTCAGCTCTTCTACTTGTACAGAGCAGTTCAAGGGACAACAGAGTATGTCCCTACAGACTTTATTGACATGTGCCTCATTCTCTCTTACTTCTTCAGAGGCGTCAGAGCTGATGGTCACATTTAGATTTTTAGGGTATCTTTTAGCATTTGGATTATTGACAAAATGTTCAATCATAACAGCAATACCAACATCATGAACAATATCTTGAGTAAATGGGTAAGCGGGACTGATGCCCATTATCATCGTAGCTATCTCATGAATAAAAGGATCCCTAGTTAACTTAAGTACGGCAACAAGTTTCTCAAACTCCAAAGGCTCTAAACTAAAGGTGCGGGATTTACAGCGGCAGGTCATTGGATTGGGTCCGTACTTTTCTCTTTCCCGGACTTGGTTTTTTAAATCAGCTAAAGTCTGGATGTAAGGTCCACCATACGGTGGAATCTTGGTCAAAGGTCGAATGCCCAGAGGAGTTTCAATTAAGGTCGCAACCAGAGTCCAGTTCCCTTCAGGAGGTAAAGACTGTTCGGCTTCCTCAACTGGGACTAGGACAATAAACCTGCCCCTTGCCCATGCTGCTGCTTTCTTTTTTAAAGTAAAGTCGAAATTGTCTGTGGGTTCAGGCTCTTCCTCAACCTTAGGTGGGGGCTGATAAACTTGAAGAGGGGTTTCTTCTTTAGGCCAGAACCAGGACCCTACGCTAGGTTCTTCTCCAGTCCAAAACCAAGAACACACATAGTCTTCATCCTCATCAGCGGTGTTGATGACAATACTAGCTTTGTCCCCAGCCATGGATCTGACACAGACCTCTTTCTTTATCTCAGATTTGTGCTGATCATTAGTCTTGGCAGAGCACTTGACAGATGCTCCAATACTAGCATCAACCTTAACTTCAGACTTGGTTACAGTAATGAGCACAGACATAGGCAAAGCACCTGACTTGGTGTGAGGCACGAACCCTGGCTCTGCCAGTTCTGTCATAGCCTGAGCCATGCTTCTCGTATTAGTCTTATCTTTCTTTTTTTTCACTTTCCATGTCACAGTCTCGGGCTCAGTGTAAATCACTGTTTGTGCCCCAGCCTCATTGCCCAATTCTTTTGGTTCTGCCTTAACTGCTTTCTTGGTCTGGCTCTTGGCTTTTCCTTTAGCATTGGCAGGGCTATCGGTTCCAGGTTTCGAGGAGGCCCCGGACTCTTTCCCTTTAGTTGTAGAGCCAATCATGGTTCAAGGTAAAGGCAAAACCAAATCACACGCCTCCTAATCTCCCTCAGCCTTGCCTGAAAGTCAGCCCCAAGTTGGTGTTTTCAGATAAAGTCCAGTGGTCACTCAGCTCCCTTTCCAACTACAGTTTCTGACAATGCTGGGGAAGCACACTCAAGATAAAGAGGGGTAGCTGTGCTTGGGCGCAGGCCTGTGGAGGGTGGTGGTCTTCAGCCACTCCAAGGCCATCAGATCTGTCACTGAAGTTGGACCTACGGGTGGAGGAAGGAAATGGGGCTTTAAGTCTCTTCCAGTTTTCTTTCTCCTCATGCTGATTAGCAGAGAGAGAGAGAGAGAGACAGAGAGACAGAGAGAGAGAGAGAGAGAGAGAGAGATTGATTTAAGTAGGGAACTTCATTGCTCTATGACGAAGAAGGGGTCAGCTAGCAAACTCCTTCCTGCCTCTCACCCACTGTCCAACTCCACACGCTACCAATCATCTTTCCAGTCACTAATAAGGGCAGAGAGAAAAGGACCGCTGGATGGACACGAGAGGGTGCCGCATTTCAAGGCTGCCTCTTGACCTGGGCTAGAGCCAAGCGACTCTTGACTAGTCCATCCTACAGGTCCCCCACATTCATACTAACCTGCACTTAGGTGAAGTAATTCTCTCCTCCTTGCACTGCTTCCATTGGGGGACACCCCGCAGCAGATCTGGCAGACCTGCAGACAGATTGAGAGGACAGAGAAACTAAGCTCTCAGGACTCAGGTCTTGGTCCTTGGCCCTTACTCTTGCCTTTGCAGACAGTCTGTCGAGCTTTTCCCTTCCTGAGTCTCCTCTCCTCCCATTTCCCAGCTTCAAAGCTGTTCCTCCTCCTCCTCCTCCTCCCTTACGGCCCACCATTTTCCTCTTCAGTGACTGTTCTGGTAATTCCCTAGTTGAAAAATAAATAATAACGAAGCATTAGAGCTGGGCAAGGAAGAGGGCATAGAAGGAAGATGTCGGCATCCTGTATCTGTCTCCAAAATACACCAAGACTCCTAAGAGAAGCCATAGGCCAAAGAGGGGTCATTGCTAAACTGATAAAACTGAAGGATATAATTTTCTATTCTCAGCGACCCTTGTCTCTCTATCTTCACACCAACCTGAGAAACGAGACAATTTTCTCTTCATTATTTACTAGTTTCAAGTTGACAACAGTTATACAAACCTAGGAATATGTCCACCAATGGAGGACATCAGTGCTGAGTATTTTAGAAAACAGCACCTAAGGAATAAATGCTTCCTGGACACAGACACTTGTTTGGCAAATAATTCTCTGATTCCCTTTCTTTTGCCACCCTCCCCCCATCTCCATGCTCCTCTGCTATGTTCTTTTTTTTTATGTATGTATTCATTTTTTTCTTTTTTAAAAAATTTTTGTTTTATTAATTTATTCACATTACATCTCAATGTTCTTAAAGCCTGATAATTTCCATGAAGAGACAACTAAATCGTCTCTGCACAGTCAGTCATAGTGGTGTCAATAGGGACGAAATGCCTGACAATAACAGGAAGCTGGGAAAATAATGAAAAGTATCATTTTCTATTTTCTTAGAGGTTCTTATGATTATCCCCCCAACGCGCGCGCGCGCGCGCGCGCGCGCGCGCGCGAACACACACACACACACACACAAACCTATCACAATCTGCAACATAGTTGGGGTAATGGAGGCCATTTCTGGAAGTCTGGCAAAGAGGACATTTAGAAACTGTTCCCGAGCCCTACCTATTACTGGAGTTTTTCTCACTGTAGAGAAATAAGGTCAGTCTTATTTATCTTCTCCCCCTTCCCGTCTGATACCCTGAAACGTGGAGAACTGACACAAGTAACTGTTTGATGGCTCCAAATCAAATGAAAACACAGTAAGATATGGTTAAGTAATGGTCATAGAAGTAACCAGAAAGAACGTTAAACAATCTTCAAATCCAAGACTTAACGTTCCCACATTTACAACCTCTTTGTATGTTCCCTCCCTGATTCTCAAGGCTCCTCAGACAACTGCCTTCACCAGGTGTGGCAGTCTTGCTTCCTCTGACGTACTTACGCCATCTCCCCAGCCATTACATCCATGTCCCTTCCCAAAGACAGTCGGAAGTGAGGCGAGTTTATGGGAACGTAGTTTTAACCCCACCCTACCCGCACCCCTCCCCCGCCCCCCGCGCCGCCAGTCTGTCGTCTCAACACTCCGCCTCCTAAAACCAGGTCACGAATCCCGCACCAATCACGGAGCCTGCATCCACAACCAAAAGCAATGTCGTCCTTTTTCCTAACGTGTTCTGCTTGAGTCCGAGGCTGTTTTCTCATTTGCGTTATCTCCAAAGGTGCCTTGCCATGCAGGAGCCAGGCAAACGCAATGGGCAGGCAGGCACAGGGAGCAGACAATGGCGGCGACTATATTCGGGGGCTTGCCGAGCACTTCGGACTTAGGACATTGCTTTATCAAATGAAGGGTCGTGATTAGCAAATTACTCTCACCTTTTGATATGCTCTCCTCTCTCCAGTTCTTACGGCTTCCCGAGAACCATCACGAAGCGCCTAAACACCCTCGACCTACATCCGCCGGGACGCACTAGGCGTGGCTACGTCATTATGGAAACCCGCAGAGGGAGGAGCTAGAGGTGTTTAAGGAGATCCGGCTTAGGGAAGTGGAGTGATATTACTGCCGCTCTTACAATGCTGCGACGCTACGTTCTGTGGCTGAATTAGGGAAAACAACTCTAAACACCAGGGAGCAGACAGTTACCAAATGTCGATATTAGCTTCCCTCTTAGAAGTGCCTCTCACCAAGCTCACCACGTCTTCCCGTTTCGAAATGCATACATTTTTCACGCTGTGGCGTCAGGAAAAAAAAAAAATGTGGCCTTGCAGGGCGGAAGGATAACAAGGAATTCTAGTGTTTTCCACGTTCGTCACTAAACTCCACAGCCCAAGGAAGTGGGCTGGTTACGTAGGGGAGGAGCCCAAGGAAGTGGGCTGGTTACGTAGGGGAGGAGCCCAAAGTAGAAAAATTGAGGTGGGGGTTCGGGGGAGGGATTCTCAATGCTGAGTTAGGAATAAAAGTTCTAATTTATTCCAAAAAATTCTAAACTGTGCCTTCTACAAGTCGAATCCTCCAGTGATGCACTTGTAAGCGCTTGTTTACATAAAATGTGTGATTTACCGGGCCTAGCCTGTGGGAAACCGCTCTGCTGCCAGATCGTTATCAATCTCTTTCTTTTTCCTGTTGCGATTGCGTGAAATGTTTTGTTCTCATTGCCCGGCATGTTTCTTGTCTTGAAATAGTCTTAGATAACATGAGGTAAGGATATAGGAAAAACTGATGGGAAAAAAGAGGTTAGCTGACTGACTCTGTGCAGATGAGCTGCATCCCCAGGATGAGCTCACCACCTAAAGGTGCAGTGGCCTAGATTTAATCTGGGCGCAGGGAAAACAACTATCTTCTTACTGAAGAGAAGTAATACCACAAATACCTTTGTATCCATGAACTAACACCAGTCCCCGCTCTGTGGATTCCTTCCAGGCTTGTTCCATCATGTTTCTTGCCCCCTCAAATCTGTGATTATATAAACTCTTAGCTTTTGAATTTGGGGCCCCATGTTTGAATTATCTATTTGAAAATAAATGTAATTATAACAAGCCATAGAATGAGAAAGTATTTCTAACGTGTATACCATATTTCCCTAGCAATGTCCCAGCTCAGCAGTCCTATATGCCTCAACTCTAAGCTGAGCTGCCGTATAAGTAGACTATGGTGAAAGGCATTTTTCCTGTTTTAGGGATGCTTATAATTTTGAAATTGCATTCATATATGTAAATGATTTTCCCCTCTGTATTTGAACGATTTCTGAGACTCCCTTAACTCCTCATTCCACAATCTACATTACCAGAAAACCTGATAATAGGCAGTGTGAGGCCCCAGCTGGACCCTTATTCAAGACCCCTGAGGAACACTGAGGGCCCAAAAGCCTTGATCTAGGGGCCAAGCTGACTCCACAAAAGACTTCAGTTACTCTTGGTTCAGAGCAGGCTTGGGCCTCCATTCCTCAGAGGTGGGTTCAGCAGTCACTGGAAATGCTGCAAAAAGTGGACAGCCAATCACAAGTGGCCTAGCCACCTGGCCGGAGTAAGATGACTTATGGCCTGTCTAGAAATTTCCTGCTTTATGATTCACTCATGACCTAGTCAGAGTGGCCTGCTTTTACTCAGCTTGCCTGGGGGTTCTAGTTTAAATGATTACTTAAGGGCTGGAGAGATGGCTCAGAGGTTAAGAGCACTGTCTGCTCTTCCAAAGGTCCTGAGTTCAATTTCCAGCAACCACATGGTGGCTCACAAGCATCTATAATGAGATCTGGTGCCCTCTTCTGGCCTGCAGGGGTATGTGCAAGCAGAACACTGTATAAATAATAAATAAATAAATAAATCTTTTTTAAAATGATTACTTAAAACCCTTTGGATTTTAAAAGCTTGTAAAGAGATCCTGGGAGCTCACCTGGGGTCACCACTGTGTCTAAGTGGTGATCCCAGCATGCTAGATTTCTACAGAATAAATGTTCTTTGTTGCTTGCATACTATTTGAGTCTGGAGTCTTTTCTTCAGTACATCCACGGCCCTAACAGCAGGAGGTTAAATTTTGGAGGGACTGGCCAGCCTATAAGGAACAATAATAGGTGATGATGGTCAGTCCAGACAGATCACCTTCATGACCCAAGAAACAAGATGTAAGATGTAAATATTTTTGGTGGGATGTTCAAAAAAACATAATTGTAAAAATAGGTGGTAATGTTCCTCCAGATGGGCCATATCTGAGGCCTAAAAACAAGAGAGAGAGAGAGAGAGAGAGAGAGAGAGAGAGAGAGAGAGAGAGAGAGAGAGAGAGAATACAAGAATATGAGAATGAGATTCAGAGACTTCTTGGCCAAAGGAGAATATACAGTGTTGCTACCTTTCACCCTAATACATCCTTTAACTTTAAGGTATTCTTAAACTCGTAAACATATACCCACATCTTCAACAGATTTTTTAAAAATTATTTATTTTTATTTTATGTGCATTAGTGTTTTGCCTGCATGTATGTCTGTAAGAGGATGTCAGATCTTGGAGCTACAGACAATTGTGAGCTGCCATGTGGGTGCTGAGAATTGAACCTGGGTCCTTTGGAAGAGCAGTCTTGCTGCTGAGCCATCTCTCTAGCCCTCTAACAGCTTTTGTTCCTAGTCCTTTTCTTGACAAATCCAGGTGAGGATATGGGGGAAAGAATGCTTATCCACTCTTGGTAGACATGTAAATTGGTGAAGCCACTATAGAAATCAGCGTGGAGGTTTCTCAAAAAGCTAAAACCAGAAGTACCATATGACTCACTTATACCAATCCTGGGTACATACCAAAAGAACTCCATATTTCACTACAGAGATATTTGCACAACCATGTTCATTGTGGTTGTACTCACAACAGCTAAGAAATGGAATCAGGCCAGATATGTTCATGGACTATCAATGTTTGTAGAGAGAAATTTTATTCAGCTGTGCAGATAAATTAAAGAACGTAATTTGCAGAACAATGGAAGTAACTAAAAATATACTACATATCCTCTCTCATAGGTGAAACTTAGCTTTGAATGTGTGAATTCGTTTATTTAAATTTGAGGGTCTCCAGAGTCCAGGATGCTAGAGAAAAGCCATTTTAGGGGAAGGGAGAAGACCTTAAGTGAAGTGTGTGTTGGGGGCCATGGAATACTGGGGGTCCAACAATTTAATTGTGGCTTGGAAGGGGGTAGGAGAGAGAAAGAAGCTGTGAGAGAGTGTTAGCCAAAACTATAGTTGCATTTAAAATCCATGTTGAAATCTACTATTTCATAAGCTAATCAAAAATATAACTTTTAAAAGTATTTTAACAAAGATAATCTGTTCAAATGCTTTACAAAGAATACAAACACAAATAATGCTATTAATGGAAGCTATAGATTATTAAGCAAAAAACCCCAGGGACCGGAGAAATGGGCCAATGGTTAAGAGTGGATACTAGTCTTCTGGATGACCTGAGTTCAGTTCCTAGCACCACCTGTCTTGGGAAGCTCACACATGCCAATAACTCCAGCTCCAGAGGAACTGACGCCTCTGGCCTCCACAGGTACCTGCATACACATGCACACATGCATTCATAGACACACACAATTAAAAATATTTTTAAAGTGAAATAAGTAACACCTCCCCCGCCACATATACATCTTCATGCCAGACATTGGATACCTCACTATGAGTTATTGGTCAAAGAAGTCCCAGTGGTTTCCCAAGTAACACAACCATTTTCTATTGCTCTTGGTTATCCACCCGAACAAGAAATTAACCCCCTACTGCTAAAGACATCTGATATTTCGCTATTTTTGTCATATAACCTAAAGGAGTAAGGCTGGCAGTGAACTGATTGCTTCCTACCTGCTGGCTACCTTTCACAGTGCCAGAGGGTGCTTATTCAGGCTACTGGAGAAGAAAAAGTCATCAATGTCAGAAAACATTTACCTGACGTTGCAATAGACAGCTACTTGGGTGATGAATTACTTTGATTGTATTTGAAGCCCATTTCACAGAAGGGAATCCGTGTCTGGCACTATAGCACTGCTCAACACTCCATGGTTAGGAAAGTCACGGGTGCAAGGGAGGAAACTTCTATTGTTGCCTTCCTAAATAAACAGTATTAAGCCGGTTTCTAAATATTTGCAGATTTTATTTTGTTTTTGATTTTGGACAAGAGTCTCGCTGTATAGATCTGTCTGGTTGGCCTGGAACTTGATATGCACACCAGGCTTGGCTGCAAACTCACAGAGCCTTCCTCTCGCTCCAGAGTGCTGGGATTAAAGACATCAACTAACACATCTTCCCTAAATGTTTACATGTACACCCACTGAGTAGTGTTTCTCTCATCCTTTTGTTTAGCTGGGCAGTAGGACTGAACACCTTTAATCCCAGCACCTTGGGAGGCAGAGGCAGGTGGATGTTTGTGAGTTCAAGGCCAGCCTGGTCTACACTGTCTCTAAAAACAAAAAGGAGTAAAAGCAAAGAAGAGACTTCTGTTTGAAGTGAGTGACAATGCAGAGATGTGTAACTGGGTAAAAAGCTGAAAATGACTGACTGTTGACAGCTCATCTCTAAATGTAAAAAGTAAACTATCAGCAGAGTGAGGATACAGCCTTCAGAATTAAAGAAATTATGCTGCCAGCTACATTTTACACAGGGATTAATATTCAGAATACAAAACAAATTTCAAAAATTAAACACACACACACACACACACACACACACACACACACACTTCGTCTTGTAATCACTAGGACTAATACATTGAACAGATAGCCCTCAAAGGATGGAGCACAGACGACCTACAAATATTTGAAAATATGTTCAATATCATTAGCCATCAGAGAAGTGGAAGTTAAAAATTCTTTTGGATTCCTTTTACCCCAGTCAGAATGGTTAACATTAAGAAAATAAATACCGCCCGGCATGGTGACACACGCCTTTAATCCCAGCACTTGGAAGGCAGAGGCCGGCAGATCTCTGAGTTCGAGGCCAGGCAGGTCTACAAAGTACAGGACAGCCAGGGCTAGAAGAGAAACCGTGTCTCAAAAACAACAAGAACAACAACAACAACAACAACAACAACAACAACAAAAACCAAAAAAAGAAAATAAATACCACAAGCGCTGGGAGTAAGGTGGTGGGCGGGGAGTCAGGGGAAGAGCCCTTATACACTGCTGGTGGTAATGTAAAGTACTAAAACCATTTTGGAATGCAGTTGCTCCAAACCCTAAAGGAAGAGCTACTGTATGACCCAGCTATACCACTTCTGGGTCTAGACTGCAAAGGACTCATCAGTACTACCCCTGGAGACGCTTGCACAATGTTTATGGCTGCACTACTCACAATAGCTAGAAAACTGAGCCTGCCTAGATTTTCATTAATAGATTCCTGGGTAAAGAAACTGCAGTACATATACACAGTAGAGTTGTATTCATCTCTAAAGACAAATAAAATCATAATATTTTTGGGAAAATGAGTGGAAGAACAATTTTGGTGATTTTTGTTCTTTGACAGTTTTACACATTTATTTAATAATTAGAGTTATTTCACTCCCCTCCTCATACCCCTCCCTCTCTCACTGAAACCCCTCTTTCCAACAAAAGCATCCTGCTTTCATTTCTTCTTCTTGTGTATGAGCTTTAGTTTTATGTCTTCTTTTCATGGATGACCCACCGAACTTAGTGAATAAAATACCAACCTTTCAACAACCATTAACTGCCAACAGTCTTTCAGGGAGGGGTGGGGCCTCCAGGGCCCCTCCCCCATTTGCGATGATATGTTGGTGGGGGATAACTTTGAATGGGTCTTGGGCCTATAATCACAATTGCAGTCAGTTCATTAATGTAACCACTGTGCCAGGCCAAGAAGATGTCTTTCTGCTGTACATATCCTCATCATCTCACTCTCCTGGTCTTACTTATTCTTAGCCTTTTGGCTAGTTATGGGTTTCTGTGTTAACTTCTGCCATGGCCATAATTAGTTTCTCTAATGAAAGGTGGATGCAGAAGTAAATATGGGTATTTAGAAGGCAGTTTAGTAACATGACCAGTTAGCAAAAATCGTAGCAGTGGAGAATTTAAAATTATTGTTATATTAAGTAAAGTAATTTGTATTCAGAGGGTCAGAATATAGAATTTTCTCTTATAGGTGGGCTCAAGCTTTCAATTTTAATATGTATTTCAATATGCATGCGCAAGTGTCAGCATATGTCTACAAACTAGAAAGGAGACTGAAGGAGGGTAAAAACAGGTCTTAAGGAAGGAGGGAAGCAAACGGTACAGAAGAGGTAATAGGCGACATGGCCATGAAAACAGGAGGAGGCTGCTTTGGAGAAGAGTGGACTAGCACAAGGGGTTCAGGAGCTAAGGAGGAAAAGGACCAACAAGTGTGAGAGTTCCATACTGAAACCCATTTCTTCATTTTAAATAAATCACATATTTTTAAGCTCTTAAAAGTGAAAAAAGAGAAGAAGAAAAAAAAGGAAAAAAAAGTGAAAAAAGAACTATAAATGACAACTAATAGGACACAACTTGTCAACTGATGGTACAACATCTGGGTCATCATTTACATGCTTATAACTGGAAAACTTTGTGACACTATTAGTTAATTTTCTTTAAAAAAAAAAAATGACAGCTACATGCATTACAGAAATAGAGGAAATCCATGTTTTGGGAAAAAAATGTTTGCAGATTTCCATTTAACACCTGCCTCAAATCCAGAACTACTAAGTTCTCTCTTTGTGAAAGGCCACAGAACTGGCCCCAAAGTGAGAGTGTGTGCCTCTGCTGTGAAAATAAGTGTTTCAAGGCCCTCCCTCAAGAACATGGACATAGCCGGGAGGTAGTGACACACACCTGTAATCCCAGCACTTGGGGGAGGCAGAGGCAGGTGAATGTCTGTGAGTTCGAGGCCGGCCTGGTCTACAAAGTGAGTCCAGGACAGCCAAGGCTAACGCAGAGAGACCCTGTCTCAAAAGACAAAACAACAATAAAACAAAGAAAGAAACAGGAGCATGGACTAGCCTATGTATGATCTGGGAGCAATGCTTTCACAGATAGGCTGACTCTCCTGGTCCCCAGCAGGGAGTAATTGTTGTGACAGTCGTTGCACAGCACCTTCCAGAATGGGAGGAGGCAGGAGAGAAGACTGGGGAGCTGTGAAAAGACCCCCTTTGCCATTCACCTACATGCAAGTCTAAAACACATCAAGGCACACATCCCAAGGATCAGAAAGATGTAGAATGTGTGCACGCCTGCCACCTTTCCCGTTGTCACAGACCCATTAACCTGGTGGCAGCCCCATCAAGGCCCTGGTTATACCAGGTCACATGCATGGTTTTTGCAAGCCTCTAGATAGAGCATCTCCACACATTTCCTGATCTCCAAAGGCTGATCACTGGTAAGTACCATGTGTCCTTTGCTGTGAGGATTTAGTCACAAGTTTCTACAGAAGCCAGCCTGGTAGATAAATGTGGTGACAAATGGGAGTACACCGGGCCATTAGGTCCTGGCTCCTCTATAACAGGAAAAGTGCAATTCAGGACACAAGGTGCAACAATGCTTTTTATTATGCAAACAAAACTAGGCCTCTGTGTTAATTTGGCTTCTTCGTCACTAGGCCTCTAGTTTCAGTCTCATGTTTGTTAGAAAGAAACAATAATGTAGAGGAAGATGACCTCCTTTTAGAGCTCCTTTTAGAAGTTTTGTCTGGAGAACTCATCTGAAGCTCCGTCCTTGGTCTGGAAGAAAACAATTGGGGTATTAGAAGAGCCTCACACCCTGAGTTCCATCCCCAGGGACTGGGGCTCTGTTTTGGTGAAGGCCTAGGGCCATTTGTCTTTCACCCGCCTGGTTCCTGGGCCTCACCTCGACTGGATAGTGGGCGTCCTCATTTCCAATGCAGTTCCACTCGTCCTCAAGATATCTGGTGTGGGAGAAGGACAGGTGCTCTCCATTACTACAAGAAAGGTGCACTGACCACGAAGTGCCACCACTTAACCTATACTACTCATTTGCTGGGACAAGTGTGCCAGACTTGTCCCAATTGAAATGGTGAAGAAAGGCCTTGGTTTTTCTTATGTTTGTCACCATGTATGCCAAGAAGAATTCAAAGCAAAATCACAGGGGCATTTCTAAGAATAATGGACCTTAAGTCTTACTCATTAAAAAAGAAGCCCAGGAAAATGACAAGTGGAAAAATTTTAAATCCCATTGTTTTAAAATTAAGATATTAGTCATATCCTAGAACTTACTACTTTAAGGTGTACAATTCAGTGATTTTTCTATATATTAAAAATATTATACAACTATCACAGTTATCCAATTCCAAGACATTTTCCTCATCTTAAATAGAAGATGAAGGAGAAACCTAACTCCTTACCCTTTAGCAGTCACTCCTATATTTCCATTTCTAGATCCTATAGTAACCACTAATCTGCTCTGATAGATCTGCCTTTTTGTTTAACATAGTCTCATGTAGTCCAGGCTCCCATCCCTCCTATCTCTACCTACCAAGTGCTGCAACTATATGCATGTATTGCAAAGCTCAGATTTATCTGACTTATTTATTCATTTTGCTTTGTTTGTTTTGAGACATGGTGTACTCTAGTCCAGGCTGGCCTGGAACTTCCTATGTCAATCAGGCTGTCTTTGAACTCAGATCCACCTGTCTCTGCCTCCCAAGTACTAGGATTAAATGCATGCACCACTACTCCTGGCCTGCATTTTCCTGATTGATAGTTGCTAAGGAGAGACCAGCTCACTGTGGGTGGTGCCACCTCTGAGCTGGTGGTCTTGAGTGTGCTAAGTATGCAATGTGAGGAAGCCATGGGCTGTAAGCCAATTGGCAGCACCCCTCCACGGCCTCTGCTTCAGATCCAGAGTTCCTGTTTTGAGTCACAACCCTGAGTTCCTTTACAGACTTAGTATGTCCAGATAGTTGCAAGCTGAAGTAAACCCATCCCTCCCCCGCAAATTGCTTTTGGTCATGATGTTTTATCAGAGGAATAGAAAATGTAAGAAGGATAGCAGATAAAAGGTGTGGCTACCAAGTGTGACAACCGGAACTCCATTCCCCTGGGCCCTGGTGGAACTAACTTCTGAAAGTTGTCCTTTAAGTCCCATACACTCCTCATAGCATGCATATACAAAATATAAATGAATTTAGTTAATTCCTTAAAAGTAGTGCAGGTCTTGTTGTTATCAACTTCTAAGAACTTGTCATTTTTTTTTTTGATAAAGTCTTCTATCAAATGTTTCTCAGTCACTGGATTTACTTCTCATTTCATTTTTAGAATTTTTATTTTTTGTTATTTTGGCGGTGGTCAAGACAGGGTTTCTCTGTGTAGCCCTGGCCATCCTAAAACTCAATCTGTAGAGTAGGCTGGCCTCGAATCCAAGAGGTCTACCTACCTTAGCCTCCCGAGTGCTGGGATTATAGGTGTGTGTCACCACAGCCCTTCACACAGTAGGCATGATTTCTCTATGTAACAAGAACCCTGGCTGCCCTGGACTCACTCTGTAGACCAGGATGGCCTTCAAATCACAGAGACCCACCTGCCTCTGCCTCCTGAATGCTGGGATAAAAGGCCTACACCAACATGCCAGGCCATAAAGTATGATCATAGGGTTTTCTGACTCCATCTCCTACCATATCTTCCCCACCTATCCCTCTTCATGCCTTCTATCTCTGTATACAGAAAACAAAAAGGTAAATTTTATTTTTTTATTTTTTTTTTTGGTTTTTTGAGACAAGGTTTCTCTGTGTAGCCTTGGCTGTCCTAGACTTGCTTTGTAGACCAGGCTGTCCTCGAACTCACAGTGATTCGCCTACCTCTACCTTCCCAGTGCTGGGATTAAAGGCGTGCGCCACCATGCCCGGCCAAAAAGGTAAATTTTAAAAGAAAACAAACCAGAATTTGAAAAAAACAGTGAAAAAGTACAATAAACACACACACACTCTCTCTCCATAAAGATACAAAATTGGAAAGCATAATATACCAGCAAAAGACTAGTGAGATTTTTAAAAAATGCCCAAACAAAGCAATATGAGACAAAAACAAATCTTCAAAACCATCATTGAATTCATTTCAGATTGATCATGTACTGTTGGGAATGGGGTCTACTCTTAAGTATGGTTTATATAACCAGTGAGACTCGATGCTGATTTTCTTTCCTTTGCAAGAGGCTGTCAATTGGAGATAGCATCTTTATCACTCTTCATTTCATTCATAATGTTTTTGAAGCAAAAAGATTTGCAACTGGATTAAAAAAATCTACTTTATCTGATTTTAACAACTTTTGTATTTTCTTGTAGTTAGGTGTCAGAAACCATTGTATAATTTAATAATGCAGATCCTCTCTTTTCTTATATGACTTTTATAATTTTTATCCTGGCTTTTGAGATATATTTATAAATTTTGTATGCATGTATGTACATATGTATATAAGGACACATGCATGAATTTTTCAGACAGGGTTTCATGTAAGCCAGACAGATCTTGAACTTTTTCTGCAGATATAGTTGAGACTAAAGTTCTATAAACTAGGACTTGAGGTGTGTGCAACTATGCCCAGCTTATGTGCTGCTGCAAATTGATGCCAGGGTTTTGTGCTCATTTTTTCCCTCACTGCAAAAGCCTGGGCTGGTTTTTGTTGTTGCTGTTTGTTTGCTTCGTGTGTGTGTGTGTGTGTGTGTGTGTGTGTGTGTGTGTTTGCTTGTTTCTTTGTTTTTTAAACCAAGTCTCATTATGTGGCTCTGGCTGGCCTGGAACTCATTATGTAGACCATCGTAACTCACGGATCTGCGTGCCTCTGTCTCCTGAGTGCTGTGTTTAAAGGCATGCAGCACCACACTTGGTACCAGCCACATTTTTATTTATTTTTATATGTGATATGTGATAAGGTAAAATTTGATTCTATTGTGAGTGGGATAACCAATTGTTCCTGCACCAGTTGCTGAAAAAAAGATTTTTCCTTCTTGGTATCTTTGGTACTCTGTTTGAAAATCAATTATCTATCAATGTGAAAATATATTTTTTAGTATTTTTTATTCATACTTTGTCTATTACTCTATGTATCTATGTCTATTATTCTATGTATCACACCTAGCGTTACTTTGTTTATCATTTAGTGTACCTTCATAGTGCCTTTGTGGTGAGTTTTCCAACTATCTTCTTCATTTTCAGCATCATTTTTCTATTTTCCTTACTTTCATTTGAATTTTAATATAGATCTATAAATCTCTATGTAGGCAGTGGTGAAGATTTTTATATGGTTTGCATGGGCATATAATAGGAACAATATTAAGTGTTCTGATCCATTTGTTTAAGTTTTACTTTCTTCTGCAAAACTTTTCCACATCCTTGTTAAGTATATCCCTGGATACTTGTTTTTCATGATGTTGAAAATGAAATTTGTTTCTAAACTTATCTTTTAATTGTTCACTGCCAGACTAGAGTAATGCAATTGAATTTTGCATATAGACTTTAAACCCTGAAATAAAACTGACATGTCTTATTATTTATAATACCATCTGTTTTCCTTATGATTTGACATACAAAATATCATGATATCTGATATGAACATTACATTGTTTTAAAACTGTTTATAATGTCATTATAAAATTCATGCATATTTGTAAAAATTTGGTCTATGACTTGGCTTCACAATATCTGAATAGCTGTAAATTTCTATTAAGTCTCTACTTCTTTCAAATCAAGATTATTGCCAAAACTCACTTCAAATCTGTCTGAGTGGAGGCATCCTTCATCTCCTGATTTGTGAAGGAGATTTTGGGTCTGGTGGTAAAGAAGGCGTTCTTGGCCTCTTCGGGGCGGGCAGTCCTCAGAATCATCTTATCGTTCACAATGCACAGCCTGGAAGAAAGGTGGCTTTTCAGAGCTGACCCCTATTTAGTTTTGTGCTTTATTAGCTGATCTTCATTTCCGCTGCTATAGGATTACCTTCTGAGTGATTGCCTACCAGTTTGACTAAATTGTAGATTTCAACTCTAGCTTATTTACCCTTTACAAAAGAAGTGACCACTTGCACATTTCCAGAGAATTCTGAGTCGGGGAGAAGATGGATGACTTAGCCAAGGTCACACAGCTAACTAGTGTCAAGAAATGAAAAAACAGTCCATGCTCATAATCAGTTACCAAGATTATTTCTTAGAGTTTATCAGTTTGTACTCTATAGTATTGAATTGTTCTTGAGAATATTCTAATGCACCACTGGCTCAATCGCTGAATGGCTATCTCTATAGCCAGTCACACCAAAGTATTCACCTGCAATGCTTGCCAGTAGTTAAGATGAATATCCGGGTGAAAGCACGAACACACCCTGCAGACCTCCCTTCCACTTCAATGGCAACAAACAAAAGAAAAGAAAACAAAAATCCATTGGAGTTGCACATGATTTAAAAACTCACATACTACTCGGCAATGAGAGTCTGACCAGATACTGTGTGTCACCCAGAAGGAAGCCAGAGTGGGGCAATTTTTCACCGAGAGGGAAGAGGAAGTTCAGGGACATAGATGGTAACACTAGAAACACTCACTTTTCCATGATAGGGCCTCTCAATATGGACTACTTTCCTTGACACATTAGTCCACCTAGTTCCTAGCTGCTCAAGGGATGGCTATTTATTAATTGCATTTGGAAAATGAGGGAACTAAGGGTTAACAGGTCAGACATAGTTCAGAAAATTAGAACTTGAAATGAGACAAACCAAACTCTATAGCCCTGATGCCTGAACTTTACAGGGCAGACAGGCATGGGTGCAGAAGAACACGTGAGGAACAGTGAATCAGTAGAGAAGAGACGAGAAGGAAAAGGGAACATGGGGAAGAGACAGAGGGAGAAGAAGAAGGAGGGAGAGAGGGCGGGGAGGGAGAGACAGGAGGGAAGGAGGAGAGAGAATGAGAATGAGAATAAATATACAGCTGGGAATGTTCTGGTAAGGGCCTCTGCCACAAGAAAGAAGCCCCAAAAAGGTCTCAGCTACTGAGATTCTACGTTTACCTTCCTTGAATAATCCATTGACAGAAAAGCAAATCATATTTTCCTGAAAAGAAAGAAAAGGGTAAACTAAGGCTTTGACTCCTCTTCTACCATTTCCTACTTAGTCATACCTTTCTGGTCAGGCCTAAAGGGAGAAGCAGGTACTCACTGTCTGGGCAAAAAGGTCTACTACATAGGAATTTAAATCATGCTGCGTTTGGGGCAGTTCATAGAGGCAGGTCACGATGTTGTATTTTTTGTACTTCAGCAGCTCCATCCGCAAAACTGTAGAGAGAAGCAAAGATGGTGGTTATTCTCCCCCAGTGAGCCTTGTCCTATTTTACTGCCTTCTTTACCACTTCATTACATCCTTACAGGAATCCTTGAGCCTCTTGATGTTCCTGCTATCCTTAAAGTATGCTTCCAAGCCGCTCCTAGGAGAAAAAAGAGGGCCAAGAGAGCCTTTCAGTCATTACAGGTGCTTTCGCCCCTGTGCGTGCTAGACGTGGAACCTGTTGCTCCAGCATAAAGCTTCAGCTGTGATACTCACAGGTCTGGCTTCTTAGGGTTGAAAGTAATGGTCAGGGAGAAGCAGGCCTCTGCATGATAAGCAGTGAAGAGATTGTGCCGATCACCATAGTCGTAGATCAAGTAATACCTGTGGGAAGTGCAGCAAAGGGGACAAGTCCTAAATGCCATCCAGAGACTTATATGCAAACTTGTGCTATGATCGCCCAAGCCAGCTTGGCCTTTACTTTCACACACTTCCAAGGCAACTAACTCACTGAAGCATAAATTGCATGACCAAACTCTTCAGATTCTCGAGTCCTTTATAGGTTTCCTGAAATGAAAGACACTTTTTAACTGTGTGGCTGACAAAAACCTCCCTTGTGACTCCTTGAATCTTTATAAGTCACTCCTCACCTTGCGTGGCTTTATTATTTCCAAGTTGTCCGCATCAATTGTTGGGAACAATTTCCAGCCATCCTGCATGAAGGGAGAAGTTAGGGGCCCATGAGGATGTCCAAGAAGCTAAAGAGACTGAAGGCTTTGGAGCCAGCCTTCAGGTATGAGATGGCCTGGGGAATTCCACGCGCTGTGAGAGGACAGTGTTTGAAAGATGTCTCCTCATTCCCCCTCCTTCCTTTGTTCTCTGTTTATGGGATACTTTTCCCCAAGGGAAAATTTTCCATGATTTTTTTTTCTTTCAAGAATCCATAGCATTTTAAATGGATACTGGTCTGAGGCACACGTTACCTACATAGACACAACAGGCTTGGGAGCAGGAATGGGGCTCTTGTGTTTAAAAACGAGGCAAATGACGAAGGCAGGAACTTACCAGATGTGACAACTCGGGAAAATATTTCAGAACCGCACTGTTGAAAAAGTCAAAAGCCAGAAAAAGTGATGGACAGTTCAAGTCTTAGTAGTTTTTCTCCCCTGTTCCTGTATGACCCTGGTTCTCCTTCTTGTATTCCTCCCTCTCCTTACCTTTCTCCCGTGTCTGGGTAGCTCCCACCCACACTGCCCTGGCCCTGCTTCTCCAGGGCCCCAAGAAGCCACATGGGGAGCCCAGGCTCCAGGACCTTCCTTCTGTCCCTGCCTCCCTCGTCTTTCTCAGAGTCTCCAGAGAAGACCTTGTAGAGGAGCAGGGCTTTAAACTGGAACTCAGGGCCCTGTCACCTTTACTAGGTGTCCAGGATTCTGGGGAATGGTGAGAAATGGAAACGTGTTTCCATTTGAGGGAGGCAGGGCTCAGGGAAGCAAGAAGGAGATGGCAGGGGAATGGTAGGTGGCGACAGAAATGGATGGCAAAGGAGAGATGGTGAAGGAAATATGGGGGAGACAGGAGAGCAAGCACAAAAGAGACAGGAGAAGCAATGCAAAGGGAGAGGGGTATGCTCTGCCTAGCCCTCTGCTGCCTTTTCCTTCATTCCTGGCTAGCCCAGATACCTAGCCCAAGGCATGCACCCTACTGAATCTAGCGTGCAGGCCTATCATTTTCCTGAGTGAGCTGGGGATAAAGACGATCCCTGGAGGCAAGAACCATTTTCCAGAAGCTGAAGAAGTGACATGGGTGAGTCACCAGCTCAGCATGGGATGGAGGCCATGTGGCTCCCGTTATGATCACTTTGTTCTCTCCTGAAGACTCCTGGGCTCCTGGGCTTGCCTGAGTGTGGGAATCTTCTCCAAGGACTCAAGTTTCCTGTCCCAGGCTACCCAAGGCTCCTCTTATATGCCAGGGACGATGATGAGCAAGGCAGGGTGGTCCATCCATAGGTAGAGAGGGAAGGGGTGGAGGCCCCGAGGAGACCAGTCTTTCTTTCTCCTCACCCTCTTCTGCCCTCTTCCCTCCCCTCCTGCTCCAGGAAGCCTTCAGCTCGCCAGTCATGGCCCACTCCTGGATCCCTCTGGTCTGGAGAGCCCAGGCTTTGCCTCAAGGAAGACAGAGATCTCAGAAGTAGTCCACAAGAACTGATGTCTGTGTCAGCATCACCCAGGACCCCAGCCCTCAGCATGGGGCAGGGCAACCTCTAGGGGAGCCTGGGACACATGAGGGGGCCATTCTGGAGCAAGATCAGGAGGGAGGCTCCTCTCAGGACTGGGGAAGGGGCCTGGTGCTGTCGAGGTGCACCACCGATCCTGCCGGAGGAGGCTGAAAGCCCACACAAGCGAAACACAGCCCATGTTAGGTGAGGCGGGGCAGGCAGAACAGAAGCCAAGGAGGCCTGTGAGCACAGCCTAGTACAGAGACAGGGGAGAGAGCAGGCCCTGGGGTCCTCCCAGAGGACCAGGGCTGCCTCCTCCCACAGAGAGCAGCTCAGGCCACCAGGGGGCGATGGTATCCAGGAAGGCAAGGAGGTGTTAGCAGGCATGTACCTTACATAGGCAGAGAGGTCAGGGAAGGTGTTGCACAAGGGGTTCCCTTCCAGCCACAGCTCTTCCAGCTTCAGCCCTTTCACCTTCTCTAATTCACACATTGTTCTTATCTGAGAAAACAGGAGAGAAGTGGCAAAGGTGTCCCAGGCTAAGATCTATCTATCTATCTATCTATCTATCTATCTATCTATCTATCTATCTATCTGTATATGTATATGTATATATGTATATCCTAGTACCGATAGCCCTACCCTCATACAGGGCACTTTTCTTGGCTCTTACAGTCACACGTCAGAGCATACACTGCCTTCCATCTGCAACCCGAATCTTATCTTCTTACCAAATTTTTTGAAAGGTTTAGACTCTTGACTCGTGGGGCCTTCTCTATTAATTCAGACAGGCTATCTAGCCAACATATTCTGTTGTTGCTCAAGTTCAAGGACAGCAGCTTTGGGGAGCAAGATTGAGCATGATCGTTACTATGCATGACCTCAGAAACAAATCTCCCTGAAAGCCATCCCTTCAGGACCTCCACCCAAATAATACCATCATTGTATCTATGACCTCACCTCCGAGAAATACTTCTTAATGATCTTAAGGGTGGCATCCATGCAGCTTCTTCTGCTCATAAGCATGTCAATCCCACAAGCCACCAATTCTTCAGGAAATGGAGAGAAAGTAATTACGAGGCCAAGTGAGGTCTCTCTAGACCAGCCACAGTGCAGACCCCTTTACAGCTTACAACTGCCTTCCTCCCAACAGGACTCACCACGTACAAGTCATACCTGGTTCAAAGCGAAACTTTTTGAGGCACAGAGATTTCTTGGACACATTATATCGCCTCTTCATGCTCAGCTGCAGAGACAGATACGAGAGAGTGTCAGGAACTTCACTGAGTATGTGTGTGTGTGGGGCGGGGGGCAAGGGTCATCTGGGGAAGTGGCAATAATGTGTCTTGAATCTGGCCTACCTTTAGTTTAAACATTTGTTCTGGTGTGAGCTTATACTGCACAGATGGAGGCTGAGCAGATGCATTCACATAGACAAAAATCTGTGTGAAAGGAGGGGAGGATTAGAATCAGGATTTCCCGTCACAGGCACAGACTCATCCTTGGCCTGGCTACATCTCTGCAAGAAGTAGTTAAAAGGAATTCCACCAACACTGACCTTTCTGTTCTCCTCATCTCTTATCTGGTAGTTTATATTCCTTAATTCAAAGGCGCTTTGAGGATTTTGGATGAAGAACTGTACCCGGTTTTTGATGTACTTCAACTATAAGGAATGAAAACAATAACAATGATGCTGGAGGCCAGCATCCGGTGGTGACCCTGGACTCTCCCTATCCCCTGTGTGCACACACTGGGATTCAGTGTTATCTCTTACATCAACTGGTGTGAAGGCTACAGTGCAATGGCTTTGGAGTAAATTTATCAACCACATCTTCTTGTAGTCTCTCCCATTTGGAATCTGGGGGCAAAAACAAGGAATAAGAAAGAAACAATACATGACATCAAGACAACAAATCAAATGTAATATTGTACCCTGTTCTAATCATCGTAAAGACTGGCAATGTGGAGACAATTGGCACCATTTTCTTTCCCTCCCTTCCTTCTCTTCTCTCTCTCTTTCCTTCCCAAGTTTCCTTCTCTCTGTGTGTGGCTTTTCCTAATTAAGCTTTCTTTCTCTTTCAATGCTTCTCTTCCAAATAATAAAATCTTCAAGGCTTGCTCACTTTTACAAGCCCTCAGGTGATTATCGACTAATGCTTACCCGGTCTTCCCACAAGGCTTTCAGAGCTGTCCAGTATGAAGCATGCTGAGCTACCTGGGGGGAGCTTCTCCATGCTCTCTCCAGTTACTTACACAGTCATCTTCCTCCTGTGACCTTACCTTCTTGAACCTAATGTGTTGTCTTTTTATTCCTTTTTCTGAATCTATCCTTAAATGAGATCGAAGTTACACCATTGACCTGCCTCCCTTGCACATTAGTCGCCTGTGAGTACACTCACTGTGATCTTGAACCAGGTCCCAAAGGCATCATCGTCTATGGTACTGTTAGTTTCTTCCTCTGAAAGAATTATATCTTGGAATCCTGCACAAAGTGTATCATCCACTTCTTTGACTCTGAAGGCATAAGGGTTGCTGTAGAGAAATTGATAGAAAGAGATTTATAAATATTTAGCATTGTCATAATCTAGTCAAAAGACCAGTGTTAATTCACCAATAATCATCCCTCGAAGCTTTCTAAGGACTTCCATCACTGCTTACTTTTTTCTTGAAATGAGAGAAAAATTACAGAGTGAGAAAGTTGTACAATCCCAAGGGATACTACACGCAAGCCATCTTGCCTCTTACTTACTATAGTAATTGACGGTTCTTACGGGTATCCTCTCTCTGCATGTTTCCATAACTGTCCTGGAGTTGTTGAGGTAGAAGAATACGTTCATAATATGCATCATAAAGGTTCCTCTTTCCAAAACCTACTTGGGAAACACTCTCATCTATCTCCCTTTCTTGGAGAGGATGATTCTTATCATTTTTTGCTGGAATTAAGAAGAAAAATACACGTTTAACCACACATTGATGAGTTACACTCAATAGAGTTTGAAAAAACAATAACTAAAAACAAATCAACAATAAACCAACTCAACGTCATAGAAGGAAATATTAAAGATTAGAGTAGGAATAAAAGTAAAAAAAAAAATTAAAGGTAGAAGATCAATGAAAAAAGAGTTAGGTTTCGGCCGGGCGTGGTGGCACACACCTTTAATCCCAGCACTTGGGAGGCAGAGGCAGGAGGATCACTGTGAGTTAGAAGGCCAGCCTGGTCTACACAGGCTACACAGAGAAACCGTGTCTCAAAAAACAAAAAAAAAAAAAAAAGTTAGGTTAAAAAAATATACATCCAATAAATATTTAGCCAGACTAACAACAACAACAAAAAAAAAGACCTAAGAACTGAAAAATAACTAAACGTAATAAAAACAGAAATGGAAAAGTGAGACATTAGAAACAAAATACAAAAAAAAAAAATCCTTAAGAAAATACTATGTACCCCCCAAACTGGAAAACCTACAACCTATAAAAATTGAATAAAAAATGAAGTATAATTATCAAGATTCAAAAACATTATGTAAAAAAAATGTTCTGAATCTGATAGTTCACAGCCAAATTCTACAAGCCAGTTAAAGAATAAATGTACTCAATTTTTCTGGAACCATTCCAAAAAAATTGTAATGCAAAGACATTTGCCAAACCTTTACAAAGTCAGAATTATCAAAAGTAAAGAATTAAAAATAATTTATTTTATCTTAAAATTGGAGGCTAGCCAACTTACAGAGGAAGGCCAAGGCTAGTTTGAGCTAAAAACTGTAACAGACTAGCTTGATCTACATAGTTCCAGGATGGCCAGCTCTACATAATGAAACCCTGTCTCAAAACAAACAAACAAACAAACTCAAAGTAATCACGAACTGAGGGGCAGGGGGGAGTAAGGAGAAAGAAGAAGGGAAGTAAATGAGGAAGAGGAGGAGGGAGGAAAAGGAGGGGAGAGCATTGGGTGAAAAAAGTGATGGAGGGAAAAGAGTAGGGAGGGGTGGAGGTGAGAAGGGGAGGAGGAAAGGAGAGAAGGGCATGGGGAGAGGGAAAGGGTTAGAGAGGAGAGAAGAGGGAGCAGAGGGAAGGTGGGGGATGGGAGAATGGGGAGATGGGAGGACTGCAAGCTGGCTCTTATGAGTAAAGTGGGAATTTCAACTCTTCAGCCCTAAGAATTTCTAGTTCAGTCTTTTTACATTTCCATACCAGCTCTTCCATACACCCTTATTGATCACATGGGACCATAATAAGTCTCTGGACTTACATAGTGAAACAATCTATACTAGCAGGTCAGAGATTGGGGAAAACATTTCATGGCAATGAGTATATATTTTCCACATACTAGCTACACGTCTTGAAAATGGCACGTGTTAGTTGGGATCACCCTAGCTGTGCTCATTGTCAAGCTTCTCCCATGATGCCACAGCTATTCTTTCATGTTTTCATTTCAGACCCAACAAACCTGTAAATACTAAGAATTTACATCTTCCTTCCCCCCCAAATAGATGTATCTTTAGTCTGATCACACCTCCTCCATTATATCCACCCAGGTTAGACCACCACTTTTAATCTCCTGGATTATAAGGACTCCCACCTGAAACACCTGCTTTTATACTTGTTCCAGCTCTCTCTTCTCCCCAATATAGTACAACAGAGACTTTTTTGTCAAAACTGCAAGTCAAATCTTACTCAGAAGCTTGAAGGCCATTACTATTACTTAAAACCTGTATGACCAAAATCATATTAAAAAGTGACCAAAACAACCTTATTGGCGACATTTGTTTAACACAAGTAACCCATTTTGTTTTTATGAAAAATATAAGAGAAGAATCAAATATTTACTCCCCCTTTCTTGTATAGGCTGTATACAAAAATTGATACACTGTTGGTAAGAGTTTCTTGCTATAAGATTATTTCCTCACTGGGCATGATAGCATATGCCTTTAATCCCAGCACTCGGGAGGCAGAGGCAGGTGGATCAATATGAGTTTGAGGTCAACCTGGCCTACAAAGTGAGTCTAAGATGCCAAGGCTACACAGAGAAATCTTGTCTTGAAAAACCAAAAAAAAAAAAAAAAAAAAAAAAAAGAAGTGGTGGTGCATGCCTTAATTCCAGCACACTCAGAAGGCAGAGGCAAGCAGATCTCTGACTTTGAGGCCAATGTGGTCTACAGAGTAAGTTTTAGGACAGCCAGGGCTACACAGAGACAAAGCAAAACAAAAAAAGAATATTTCCTCTAATACATAAGGAAATTAAAATAGAATATGGTAAGTTATTTAAAATCAATAATTAAAGGATATATAAAAATAAAGGATAGCAATACCTGGGTTTAAAAAATTCATAAGAGACATCCAAGTGCCCACCTTGGAACCCAAGCAAATTTGTGATAGAGAGATAAAAAAAAAAAGAGGGAGTATATGGTGCAGAGAGAGATGGGAAAGGAAGGAAGCCAAGCTGTTTATGCTTCCACCCAGGCCCAGATCCAGGGCTCTGAGTTGTCCCACCCCAACATCTACCCCATCTATGGACTGCTGGAGCACATGAAGGGGCAGGTCTTGCAGATCCAAAACTGCAGGACCTCCATGACACAGGGCAACAACAGGATATGTGAGAGGAGTCCTGGTGAGGATCCAGTGGTGATGGTGTAGCAGAAGCCAGAGGCCTCGAACCAGACCGATGACTCACTGCAATGAACATATGCAAGTAAAGATGTGGGGACAAAAGGGTGTGCTGTGGGACACACTGCATGCAGCTTCCATGGTGAGATTTTGTTGTTGTTTATTTATTGTTTTTAAGATTTATTTATTTATTGCATATACAGTGTTCTGCCTGCATGTACACTTGCACACCAGAAGAGGGCACCAGATCTCATGATAGGTGGTTGTGAGCCATGATGCAGTTGCTGGGAATTGAACTCAGGACCTCTGGAAGAACAGCCTGTGCTCTTAACCTCTGAGCCATCTTTCCAGCCCCAATATCATGACTTTTTTATGGGTAGCATTTATGAAGTGTTTGTACCCCAAACATTAAACCTGAATTAGATTAAGCTTTAGCAGCAATTTGGTATTCATCTCAATCATCAGAGAGACACAGTGAATCAGATGCATGATAAATGATTTAGTCTTTTAAAGAATACTAAATGTTGTATGGTTGCACTGTATTGAATGTATTATGGATATAAACATATATTTTCAAGTTACACTCATAGGAAAAAATATCTGTGGCCTGCCTTTTTATTTAATAATTTTATACCATGGTATGTTCAGAAATAATGTTTAGTTGAATTTTGTTCTTTACTAAATTAATATGCTTTTCCTTTAAAGGCATTGTAAAAATTAAAGCTACCATCATTTGCTTAACATAGCAAGAACTAAGGGTGGAGCTTCACTGGCCCTAAAGGTTAATGAAGAATAAATACTATTAATTAAAAAGTATTTTTCAAATATTCCAAAAGGTCAAAAAACCTCCTATAAACAATGCTACTGAGAACAGGATTATACACAAACTCTACGTACATTTTTATAGTTTATATGATAATGCTGTGAGTGAGTTTAGGTCAAAACGTTAAGTTTTCCACTTTAAGAGGTTTTTAAAAGTGGCATTTAAAAATAAACATTAAGTCTGTTCGCACAGGGAAAGTGAAGAAGCTGTGAAGTTTTCTTCACCAGTTAGTTTACTAACAACACAGTTAAGAGCTGTGGCTACACATCCAGGGGACCCCGGTTCTTACCACATGGCAGTTAACAACTATCTGTAACTCCAATTCCAGAGAATCCAATGCCTTCTTCTGGTCTCCACCAGGCACATCTGTAGTAGGCATACATATGTGCAGGCAAAAGAACTATACACATGAAATAAATTAATTTAAAAAAATTCACATCTTTTGAAACTACAATGTTCATTTTTGAAAATTACCCCGTGTAAAAAGTCAGGAGAGGAGGGCTCAGGAGCTTTTTAGGGGGGGGAACGCAGATGGCTGAAACCACAGAAAGATCGTAGGCTGGAAGAGGCATGAGATTCTCATATGCAAGAAGCAAATAGTGGAGGATGGGCCATAAAATGCAGATGAACACAGCAATACAGTGAAATAAGAGAAACACAAGAGGCACTGAATATATGCTACGAAACAGGTCTGTGGGAGAATCTTGGAAGGCAAATTTCATGTATTTTTTTGTTGTTGTTTGTTTTATAAATATAAGGAGAAAGATAAGAACTGTATATCAGACTAAGGACTTGAAAAATTAAACTAGTTTCTAGAAAATGTGGGAGAATTTTTAAAAAGTAAAGTTATCCCCTTGGGAACGAGCAAAAAAAAATTTTTTTTTTTTTCCGTTCTAAGTATTGTCACGTTGTCTTCAGACTCTCCTCAGCCATAGGGATGAAGGGCCTGGAGCATCTCCACGCAGCTCCAATTCTGCTGGAAGCCCCCTACGCTGCACTCTCCCTACTTACAGGAAAAACCTGCGTTGGCCCGTGAAGTTAAGATAAAAATTGCTACTACGTTGTCAATGCAGCCTTGAGGGGAAGGCTCGCTTCGCTTCCCATGCATTCCCTCCTTACTGTCGCTTCTGCCCACATCCTGAGCAGGCCTGGTACTCAAGGACAACTCCCCCATCTTCCTGGCAGGGTCACCCAAGTTCAGGTTCCCAGGCCCAGGCACCTACTCCTGTCCTGATTGAGGGACACCCCGTTGCCGAACCCCTTGAGTCAAAACATGATTGGACAGTGCTACATAGCTCCCTCGCTTTGCTTTCCCATCCTTAAAAAATATTGTACAATCTCCCTTCGGTGACATGGTTCAGATCCCGAACTGGCCACCTCCCTGCACTCAGAAAATAAAGCTTACCTTTTAAGCTTCTTTGTCTAACGTGAGTTTTCTCAGCTCCCACTCCAAACCCAACAATTCCAAGATATCAAAGAACTCACACTGCCAAAGACTGGGGGAAAACGAACTCTCAAAGTGACCTTAAAATTTTTTTTCAGCAAGGCTGGAGAGATGGCTCAGCAAGTTAAGAGCACTGTCTGTTCTTCCAGGGGTCCTGAGTTCAATTCCCAGCAACCACATGGTGGCTCATGACCATCTGTAACGGGATTTGATGCCTTCTTCTGTCATACAGGCAAATAGAACACTCATAGAAATAAATAATTTTTTTTTTAATTTCAGCAGCTTGGGAGCTATAGGTAAGAGCACTTATTTTTAGAGAGGGCCCAGGTCCAATTCCCAGCACCCACATGCCACTCCTAACTGCACTTCCAGTTCCGGGGTATCTGAGGGTTTCACCAGCCATGCACACTGCTCACAGATTTGCATACAGGCAACACCCACACCCACACATACACACACTCATTATTTTCGAGACAGGGTCTCTCTGTGTAGCCTTGGCTGTCCTGGACTCGTTTTGTAGGACCAGGCTGGCCTCGAATTCACAATGCTGGGATTACAGGTATATACAGGTATATACCACCGCACCTGATTTACACACATTTATTTTTTTAAAGAGCAGTAGTCAATTTCCGGAGGAGACATGGAAGAAACTGAAGTGCTGTGAGTGTATGCTAAATGTCCACAGAGTCATAGTGCTCTGTGTGGATTTAGGCATGCCAAGGAAAGCCAACCGAACAAAATGCACAGATCTATCTCGTAATCTTTGAAGGTCCTGGGAAAACGCTTCCTTAGCATTCTGGAGGCCCTCGTGCTACTACCAAAAACCACAACCAAAAATCAATTAAATCAGGTACGTCCTATCTGGAAATACAACAGTCCTCCAAGGGACAGGAAAAAAAAAAAGCTGGCGCACACCTGTAATTCCAGCACTCGGGAGGCAGAGGCAGGTGGATCTCCGTGAGTGCTAGGCCAGCCTGGTCTACAAAGTGAGTCCAGGACAGCCAGAGCTGTTATACAGAGAAACCCTGTCTCGGAAAAAAAACAAACAAACCAAAAACAAAACAAAATAAAACAAACAAAACAAACAAACAAAAAACCAAACCAAAACAAACCAAAAAGAAAAAAAGGAGGGGAATGGTGTCAAAATAGCATTTCAAGATAAACTGTTAAAAAATTTAAAAAGGAACAAAAGATAACATATCACAGACTTTTTTAAAAAAGTGTATGTTTTACCGCACTGTGGGACAGAAAGCCAAGTATGCTGCAGTAAAGCTTTGAAAATTCAAAAGATCAAAGGTGCCTGAGGTTTCTGTGCGGTACAATGAACTTTAATTTTCAGTTTATCACCCACCAACTACCCCCCAATGCCGCTCTCGCCCTCCCCCCGCCCTCCCGTTTCCGAATCCAGGCCGCGCGGCTAAACATGTTTCGGCTTCCTGGCGGGAAAAATGGCAGACCTGAGAAAACAAAATGTCTGAGGGAATATCTCAGCTCAGGCATAACTCTGGCTATAACCATGATCCTAGATGCAGGAGGGAAGTTTTCCCAGGATAATTCTGTCCAATTCAGTCGCTCCATGTGGGTAGAAAACAACAGGTCTGGGCCCTAATCACATGGGCTCCTTTTTTTTTTTTTTTTTTTTTTTTTTTTTTTCGGTTTTTCAAGATAGGGTTTCTCTGTGTAGCGTAGGCTGTCCTGGACTCTCTTTGTAGACCAGGCTGGCCTCAAACTCACACCAATCCACCTGCCTCTGCCTCCGGAGTGCCGGGATTATGGGCGTGCACCGCTACGCCCGACATTTTTCTAAGGCGTGGTGAAGATGAGAAGGGGGAAACGAAATCCTCACTCCCTCAAGCTTGATCAACTCACCCACGGCTGTCTTCCGACGTCTGCGACTCTTCAGCATTTTTCTCACAGCTTTTTTATGAGGTTAAACTGTGTAGACGGGATCTGGCGCCTTAGAGACTGGCCATGAGTAATGGCGGGCTCCTTGGCGCCTCAGAGACTGGCGGGAGCAATGGCGGCGCCAACCACTTCCTTGGAGCCACAGAAACTACAACCGGTACAGGAAATGCCTTCTCTCCCAGGGGGGAGCGCAAGATGGGGGGAGGGGGCTCTTAGAGACTGTAACTTTCGGTTCTTGTATCTCCTGTGTTTGCTAGCAGTGGAATGTGCTGCTAGCCTTCTGTAACAGCTGTAGCTGTAGTTTGTTACATTCAGGAGGCCAGCAAAGGTAGTTTGCCACATTCAGCGGCCCTGCAAACGTAGTTCTTTACAGTATGGAGGTCTGCAAAGGTCTCTCTTTGCATTCAGGAGGACTACAAAAAGTGGATCATTACATTCAGGAGGCCTGTAAAGGTGATTCTTTACAATCTGTAGGCCCGTGACTTCTGCCTGGCCGTGTGTGTGGCGGGATGGGGTGGGGGTGGGGCGGGAAACCACATACCATTCTTTCGAGGAACTCAAGCCTAACATACAGGATCACTTGCTGCTTTTGCTACAGAAAATTGTGTTGGTTTAGTGAGCTGTGGGAGTTTTTCTGGACCTGATTCAGAAGTGCCTGGTGCCCTCAGAAGTCAGAAGAAGGTGGATCCTATAGAACTGGAGTTACAGATTGTTGTGAGGTACCATGTGGGCAGAGGATTGAATCCAAATTCTCTCTCTCTCTCTTTTTTTTTTTTTTTTTTTTTTTGCTTTTCGAGACAAGGTCTCTTTATGTAGCCTTGGCTGTCCTGCACTCACTTTGTAGACCAGGCTGGCCTCAAACTCACAGCAGTCCCCCTGCCTCTGCTTCCCCAGTGCTGGGATTAAAGGCATGCGCCAACACCCCGGGCTGCAGCAAGTGCTTTTAAACTGAAGAGCCATCTCTCTAGCCCTGATTATCTTTGTTGTTGTTTTTTGTCATCTTGTTTTTCTGAGAGGGTTTCTCTGTGTATCCCTAGCTGCCCTGGAACTCACTCTGCAAACCAGGCTGGCCTAAAACTCAGAGAGTCACCTGCCTCAGCCTCTGAGTGTTGGGATTTAAGGCATGCGACACTGCTGCCGGGCTTGCCCCTACTGTCTTGTTTTGTTTTCTTTTGTTTTGTTTTTCAAGATTAGGGTTTCTCTCTGTGGTCTTGGCTGTCTTGGGCTCACTTTGTAGACCAGGCTGGCCTGGAACTCACAGCGATCCACCTGCCTCTGCCTCCCTGAGTACTGGCATTAAAGGCGTGCGCCACCATGGCCATCTTGCCCCTGCTGTCTTTAACTATCATTCTCTGCCTTGGTTTTTGAGACATAGTCTCTTAGTGAAGCTGAAACTTGCTGCTTTGGCTAGACTGGCTTGTCAGGTAGTTTGTGGGATCTGCCTGGCTTTGTCTCTCTGCCAAGGAGAGAGTTAAGGATGGGGGCTGCTACTCTCAGGTTTCAAACATTTACCCAGGGACCAGTCTTCTTAGCTCCTTATTAACCCCTGTAGGGACATTGTCCATATCAAAGAAAAGAGTGTACTTTTCTATTTTTTCTTTAGAAACTGATTAAATGCTCAGATGAGTAAATGATAAATGTGAATCTGTCACCGTGAGAATGAGAGCCATTTTTATTTAAGCCACTTTTGCTCCCATAGAAGGAGTGATACTAACTTCTAACCTTTCTCTTTCTGAGGGATTCTCTCTCTCTCTCTCTCTCTCTCTCTCTCTCTCTCTCTCTCTCTGTGTGTGTGTGTGTGTGTGTATGTGTGCGCGTGCGTGTGCGTGTGCACAGTAATAAAGATATCAGGGGTGGGGAAAAGAAGCACAAAATTGTTGATATTAATGTTTTTCCTTCATATTTTTATTTGCTTCATAAAATCATACATTTACCTTGTATTAAATTTACAGTATAAATGATATTTGAGAAATATTTCATCATTTCATTTTTGCATGTTTTACAGGCCCCTGGACTTGCAGGAACACTTCTGGGAGTTTATCATAACAGATTTGTTAATTAAGGACTCAAGAGACGACTCTTTGGTCAAGTGTCTTTGCTGTTCAACCATGAAAGTTTGAGTTTGGATCCTAGTATCCATGTACAAAGTAGAGTGTAACTGTGCAGGTTCTTTTAACTTCTGTGCTGTGCAGTTTGAAGAGATTCGAGACCCAAACATCACTGGGGCTTGCAGCTATAGCCAGCATAGTTCCCAGTTCAGTGAGAACTCCTGTCTTAAAGAGTCTGGCGGAGAGTAATAGAGTCAGGCACCTAGCCACCTTTTTTTGACCTATGTGCATGCAAGGTATAACACAGCCACATATATGTGCACATAAAACTAATACATAACTCATGTACACACACACATACATGTAGAGGGAGACAGAGATTTTGGCCTGGATGTTAATATTTTGCTTTGTTTTTCTGCATTTAAACATTTTTTTGAGACAGTATCTCACTATGCAGCCCTGGCTGGCCTGGAACTCACTATGTAAACCAGACTGGCCTTTAATTTTCCCAAATCCATATGTCTATGCTGTAATTAATGTGGGCCACTATGTCTGAGCCCACTATGTCTGACCGAGTTGGTTTTTGTTTGTTTGTTTTGTTTTTTGCTTGTTGCTTATTTGTTTTGTTGTTTTTTAAGGCAGTTTCATGAAATGCAGGTTTGTCTCAAAAGCACCTCCTGCCTCATTCTCCCAACTGCTGGGATTAGAGGCATGTATGCGCCATCATGACAACAACTTGAGAATGTTGTCACAATCTTATGTTATTTTATTTCTGTTGCTATGATAAAATATCCTGACAAAAGGCCACTTGGGAAATAACGGGGCTTGTTTCTACCCCTCTGTTCTATGCTATTCCTTTGGCCTTAGAGAGGGATGGTATAGATGTCCTGTTTAGAGCTGAGATCCAAGAGTCACTTATTCTCAGCACTTTGGTCAATATGGAACTCTGTATTAATCTCAGATCACTATAAAAAGAAGTTTCTCTTCTAGAGGCTGGGAGCAGCCTTAGTCTTTCGGTATAAACATGACTATTTACAAGGCAGAATGACTATATTTCAATTTAGTAAAAACAACAGTAGTGAGCACCTCAGTCCCCACCTGTGGCCTCTCCCAGTCTTTTGAACATCTTTACAATGCATGTTAACAGGCATATACTCCCCTCTGCAGAGCAGGCCTCAGATCTAATGAGAGAGGATTGGCTGCCTTATGATGTTTCCTCCACAAGGATCATGCCTTTTACCTATGTTCTCTCTCTCTCTCTCTCTCTCTCTCTCTCTCTCTCTCTCTCTCTCTCTCTCTCTCTCTCTCTCTCTCCCAAAATACCAATCTCTTTTAATTTTTCTTGTTCACTTTAAATCCTGGTCAAAGGCCCATCTCTCCTCTCCTCCCAGTCCCACCTTCTCTCCCTGTCCCCTCTCTTCCCATATTCCTCAGAAAAGGGGAGTCCCCTGCCCACTCACCCCAGCACATCAAGTTGCATCAGGACTGAGTATGTCCCTTTCCCCTGTGCCTTGGCAAGGCAGTCCCACAAGGGGGGGGGTGATTAAAAAAAACTGGAATCAGAGTTCATATCAGAGACAGCCCATGCCCCCCTTATTAGAGGATCCACATGAATCCTGAGCTGCCCATCAGGTTGAACTCAACTCTGCTTGCTAAATACGGGGTTTTAAAGGCTTGTGCATGCAGGGCATGGTGGCACATGCCTTTAATCCCAGCACTCGGGAGGCAGAGGTAGGTGGATTGCTGTGAGTTCGAGGCCAGCCTGGTCTACAAAGTGAGTCCAGGACAGCCAAGGCTACACAGAGAAACCCTGTCTTAAAAACAAACAAACAAACCAAAAACAAAACAAAACAAAAAGCTTGTGCAACTACATCCAGGTATAATATTTGTCTTTTTAGGTGGTAATGATTTCCAACTGTTATACAGTGAAGTAGGGACTATTATAAAGACTTTATTCTTGTTCTCAAACGCAGTCTAAATACTTATATAAGCACAGAGGTCCTAAATATTAACAAAATGCAGCACTGGCACCCACAAAGCTAAAAGCTAAGAGGGGTGCAGCAAGCCAGGGCTGCCATCCAATCAGAGAGGCCTGATGTCATAATCAACTGTCCAATCACAGAGGGATGGGCGGAGCCCAGGGTGGAGCCAGCCTTGGCGTTTATAACTTTGGGGCCTGCACAAGTTAATACCAGTCTGGTAACCCAGCTAGCAATAGCCACAAGTGTGGATCAGCCAGGACCTTGCCGCGAGCAGGTGAGACCTTGTGGGGACTGCCAAGGAAAGGCACTGTGGCTCTTTTGGGCTAAATGAGTACCAGTTTACAGAGGCTTTGTTTCCCATCTTGATCCTCTACTCACAGAGTCCAGTCCTGGTGGAGTCTCACCTTGGGATGCTCAAGAAGATGGGCAGCTCCGAGAACGTGACAAAGGTTCAGAGGAGAGTTGAGGCAGTGGGAAATAGCCTTTTAGGTTTGACTCTCGCCTCTCTGCTCCTTAGGCTAGGCACTGGGCAGTGAGAAGTTGTTTGTAAAAGCCACAGTCCACACAAATGCCTCTGTCCCGCCTTGCAGTTACAAAAGTGTGAATCCCTTTCCTTAGCTTGAGCTTGGCACTGTTCTGTTGGGAAAGGAGGGCCTTTAGATTGAAAGGAGGTGGTGTATGCCAGAGGCAGGTGAATCTCTGTGAGTTCGGGGCCAGAGTGTACAGGACAGCCAAGGGCACACAGAGAAAACCTATCTAGAGAAAGGAAAAGAAAAGAAAGGAGGTGTTTGGGACTTTTGGAAGATTTGGTGTGGGGTGGGGATGGGGTTGGGGGTGAGGGACTCTGCATTTGGCTTTGGTCGCTAGTCTGTGTCCTACTTGCACTAAGGCAGGGTCAGACACTTGCCAAAGAGTTCCGCTGCCTTATCTTTGGAAATACGACTCAGTTGTATTTGGTGCTTCTCATTCCACTAAAGTTTTTAAGTCTTGACCCTAAAATAGCTGTTTCTTTCCCTTTGACCTGTTTAGTAAGGCTACAAGAAGGTATTACGAGACTTGCACTGACTAGGTTAGGCCCCTCCCACTCTTACTGTAGCGCTCTAATATACTGACTTTGGTCATTCAAATAGGAATAAGCTCAGCGCTGTGTGACACTTACTGTGTGCTCACCATCATTCCCACGTACCCTAAAAGTAACTGGCTAGAAGGTGAGGAGGCTCAGATAGTCCTGTCTTCTCTTTAAAAAAAAAAACCACCCCTAGTCAAATCTAGCCCTTTATCTGTTCTTCTCTCCCTATCTGCTAATGCTCCTCACTTCTATTTTACCTTTGCTGGGGTTGTAAAAGTCGGGCACTGCCCCACCCTCACCCCACCACCCTGGATTTCTAGAGTATCTTAGTTTCTAGAGCATCTTCATCTGCTGTCATTTACTGCCACAGAAAGGGGTAATGCTTTACAGTCAGAGTACTGTAAGAAAAACATGACTTTCCAAGATATGTCATTTTCCTGTTGAAAAGCGGATGCAAAATGTACATTGATAGTTAAACGAATGTTTTAGCTGCTATTCTTAGTCTGATCATAATTCTAGTAGGTAACATTACTTTTTGGGTCTTTCTTCCAGTCAAGATGAGTGACCGCCCAGACTTGTCCGAAGTGGAAAGATTTTGACCGATCAAAACTGAAGACAACTCAAACGGAAGAAAAAAATACTCTTCCGTCGAAGGAAAGTAAGTAATGAGGTTTCTACTTGAGGTGAACAGTATTGAAAGTTCGTATAGTTGGTTAACAAACCTATGATCCATTAAAATTGCTTCAATGTAAACACTAGTTAGAGAATCATAGTTAATGCAGCAATTAAAATATCAGTTAGTTTTATTTTTACTTGGGTAATGTTAAGTGGTTTGCATGATAGGTTCCAGTAGTAATGGTAACATGGATTAATCTCACTTATAAAATTACTAAAACTACATTAAAATGTGACACTGTATAAATCTCGATTTTGCTTGGTTTTTAGAAATGTTACTATAAATGTCAAACATTATTTTATGATACAACAGTTTGAATCTATAATTTCATCAATAAGAAAACTATCTAACAGTGTAGTTTTGGGCATCTATACATAACTACAAAATAAGATGGAAGAATAAGTTTAACACTTGGGTGTGTTCAAGCTTCCTAGACTTCAGAGATCAGTTTGCTCCTCGGATTAACAGCCTCCTGGAGAAACTGAAAGTGAACCTTTAAAGCTCAATGTTACTTTTGCCTTGTCAGCTTTGAGAACCTGAAAGTTCAACAAAATCATCTGAAAAGATATTTCTAATTGTATAAGGATAAAGCTGAAGGAACTACTTTGCTTACACCTTTCTAGAACACTCTGTGGAAAATAACATTTAAAATCTGTCACTCTGGGCTGGTCTCCCAGCACTCCAGAGGCACAAGCAGGTGGATCTCTGTGAGTTCGAGGCCAGCCAGGTCTACAAAGGAAATCTAGGACAGCCAGGACTACATAGAGAAACCCTATCTCAAAAAAACAAAACAAAACAAAACAAAATCTGTCACTCAAATATATAATTTATAGAGAGAATACATAGATTCTAGTTAAGTCTTCAGGTATTCTAACACAGAGATGGCAACACACACACACACACACACACACACACACACACACACACACAATGAGGATATGGGTTAGTGCCTTTGCATTCTAAATGTAAGGCATGGTTATCAGCCTTCAGTGACTTAGTAAAAATGTCTTTTAGAAGAAATTAAACTTAATTTTAAGAAAAAGAAAAAAGAAAGGAAAGTAAGAAATAAAAAGGAAAGAAAACCTATTTTAATGATTTTTTTTTCAATTTTTCTTTTCCTAGCCATCCAGCAAGAGAAGGAGTTCACTAAAAAGAACCTAAAATGAGGACCTCTTGCAAGGAATAAACTTCGACAATGTGAAACAGTCTTGGTTTTTAGGCTTGTTTTTGTAAACCTCTGTGTTTGTAGAGATTTATGACAGTTGTTGATGGCTTCTCACCTGTTAGGCCTGACAAGTGTTAATCGGTACCCAGTTAAGCAGTAATCAGAACTTAGTGTTTACTTTGCTTTTAAATGTCCTCACTGGTGCATAAATGGCCTATACTGATTGTAATCTCACCTTCCAGTAACCATTGTGCATTGTAGCCCTGTACCCTTCACAGTGAAAGCCAGTTTTAACCCATAATACTTTGTCCTCATTCTGAAGTTGTATACTTTAGCAGCTTCTCACACTTTATTTTCATTTCTTATGTAGCAATCTTGGAACTCCTAGGGCATATCCTTTCTTAATTTTATTTGTTTTAATTTATTTATTTTGTATCGGTGTGGGAGCCACAGTGCCCATATAGAGGTTGGAAAACAGCTTGAAGGAGTTGATGTTTCTTCCACCACTGGGATCAGGATATAAGGAGCCAAATTAGGGGATCATATAGACCTTTAACATTGGCAGCCAACATGTTTACCCATTGAGCCACATTGGTTGTTTTGTTTTGTTTTTTGTTTTTTTTTTTTTTTTGAGCCACATTGTTGACCCCATTCTCTCTCTCTCTCTCTCTCTCTCTCTCTCTCTCTCTCTCTCTCTCTCTCTCTCTCTCTCTCTCCCTCTCTCCTCTCTCTTTGATTTTTAAGGTTTTAATTTATTTATGCTTTGGATTTTTTAGACAAGGTCTCATGGTGAAACTCAAGCTAGCTTCAAATGTCCTCTCTACCTCAGTTAGCCTCAAACTGGTGGCAATCTTCCCACCTCAGCCTCCTGATGTTGGGATTAAAGGCATGTATTTTCATGCCTGGCCTTGTTGAACTTCGTGTGTGTGTGTGTGTGTGTGTGTGTGTGTGTGTGTGTGTGTGTAATAATGCAAGTATGCATATGTGTAAGGGATCTGATGGTGGTGCATACCTGTACACCATGGAGGACAGAGAACCATGTTGGCTGGCCTATAGTCCTCCTCTCCTTATTCATTTGAAGCAGAGTCATGCCCTAAGCCCAAGCTTGTGTTCTTTTGGTAAAGCTGGCAGTCAGAAAGCACCAGAAATCATAATACAGGTTACAGGCACGTGCACAATTGTTACAAGGGAACTCACCAGAGGTGACCACTCAGACACAGTATATAGCCAATTTACACTATTCTAGCCAGCTGTGACCACACTCAAGTGTTTGGGGACCTGGGTATAGTTCCATGTGTCCAGAACATGGTTGTTTGTTTGTTTTAAGGTAGAAACCATGTCCTGGCATCTCGCTCAGCAACTGTTGGAGACCTTGCAGAAATAAATCACTGGTGATGAAGGAAACATGCAATAAATGAGGGTAGGGACCCTCCTCCCTTCCTTTCTTCTTCCTTTTGTTTGTAGCAGGGGCCTGGTACGTCCTTCAAGGGGAGAATGGACAGTGGTCTCACAGCCTCAGACAAAGCTGGTCTGGCCTTCTAGAGGCAGAGCTCTTCCAAATGCATGGGGGGGGGGAGCAGGGATCAGGCCTTCTAGCCTTTCCTCTGTAAAGGGCCATTTACTCCAGCCCCTCTTAAATTTTCTGTTGGGCCAATCAGAACATAAGGAGGAAGACTGTCTTATCTCTTCAGACAGACTGAGCAGAGCCTGTGGTAGTCTTGTGTTCCACCTGAACCAGGACCAGGAGAACCGTGACTCCCAAAGAAAGAGTGCAAGTTTTCAGACATGGGAGTGGATGAAGGGCAATGGCTAGCCAAAGACCATAAGGGGCTGTCACAATGTCCTGAGTTGCCCTGACTGCCTGGGCATCCAAAGATCCTCAGATGGACATCCCACTTTAAAAAGAGGGCTACCAGCCCCGGCATGGTGGCACACACCTGTAATCCCAGCACTAGGGAGGCAGAGGCAGGTGGATTTCTGTGAGTTCGAGGCCAGGATGGTCTACAAAAAGAGTCCAGGACAGCCAAGGCTACACTGAGAAACCCTGTCTCGAAAAGCCAATAAGTAAGTAAGTAAGTAAGAAAGTAAGTAAGTAAGTAAATAAATAAATAAATAAATAAATAAATAAATAAATAAAATAAAGAGGGCCACCGACATTTGCAAATAGTGTGCATCTTCCTGGGTAGAAATGATTACCACAATCACCCTCATCTGAGAAGTTCTGAAAGTGTTTTAGTTTTGTTTTGAGACAAAGTTTCTCTGTGTAGTCTTGGCTGTCCTGGACTCACTTTGTAGACCAGGCTGGCCTTGAACTCACAGAGACCCACCTGCCTCTGCCTCCCGAGTGCTGGGATTAGAGGCATTCACTACCATGCTGTACTCTGAAAGTCTTCAAAAAAAAACTTTAGAGTTTCTCAGGCAGCTTGCAGTCCTTCACAAAGACAGGTGACAGACTGACTTAAAGAGAATACAGGCACAGACAACAAATGACCATGCAAATCACAGATGGTCATCAAGCAATTATTTATTTAACAAACCAAAGGGGCTCCGGTAACTTATGTTTCACAGAGACCTGGACACAGGATCTAAAAGACTGGTTGTATCCTAGTCAAGTGTCACCTTCTATAAAGTGAACTTACCTCCAGAGGTGTTCAGACCAGATAACATTTGTTTTGCTCTTTGGGATGGTGGTGTCGGGGTGCCTCTGGAGCTCTCAGCAGCAATCAATCCGAAAGCATTGATTTTCTTGGGGCTCTGGAAAGTCTCAGGTCATATGCCGCCTAAGAGTCCTCTTGGCCTGGTGCACTCTTCGTCATTCCTGGGGGTCCCAAACCCCCTAAGTGTCTGAGTCCAGTCTCTGGGCTCTGAGTGCGACCTCCAAAATGTTACAAGGAGCTCTCCAGAGATAGCCATTCAGGCAGTGTATAGCCACTTGAAAGTCTTTATTCCAGCCACCTTGGACCACAAGTGTTTGGGGACCTGAGTGTAGCCCTGAATGTCCAGACAGAGTTTTGTTTTTTTTTTTTTTTTTAAGGCAGAGTCTATGACCTGGGATCTTGCTTAGCAGCTGCACAGGCCTTCACAAAAGTAAGCATTTGAAGCAAGCAAGTTTAACAGAAGCTAAGATAAGTTAGGTGGAAGGGGTTCCACACATACAGGCAGTTTAACAGATGCTATGTTAGCTAGGATATTCTGACTTGGGTTTCTAGACTTGTGCTGGCTAGTTTTCCATGGGATTCTCCGCCAAGGAGATCAGATTCTAATTAAAGATGGAATGGCCTCAGCAAGAATACAAGATGGGGAGCCTCTGCACTGTCTTGCCCATCACATTCCCCCTGATTCTACAGTCACGCACCAGAAACACTTTTGTTTGCATTCCCCATAATACAGGTTACAGGCGTGTGTGCAATCACACCTGACCTATTATATTGGTGTCGGGATCTAAATTTGTCCTCGTGGGTTGAACAGCAAGTATCTTAACCACTAAGCCATTCCTCCCTGTGGTACATCACTTTTTTTTTTTTTTCGAGACAGGGTCTCTTTGTGTAGCCTTGACTATCCTGGACTCGCTTTGTAGAGCAGGCTGGCCTCGAACTCACAGCAGTCCACCTGTCTCTGCCTCCCGAGTGCTGGGATTAAAGGTGTGCACCACCACGCCTCGCTTTCATGGTACATTCTAATTTTTAATGGTTTTCTAAAGAATGAATGGTACATAGATGAGTATCAGACATGATATTTGAAAGAGCAGATAGTGGCCTTAACCTCAGAGTTGGCTCACCAACCATCAAGCATAATATTTTAGACCTTTAGATTTGGTAAATTTTTATTTTTTGATTTATTTTTACATGCATTAGAGCTGAATATTTGGGGGGCGGGGGTGGACACATGGTTTCTCTGTGCAGCCTTGGCTGTCCTGGACTTGATTTGTAGACCAGGCTGGCCTTGAACTCACAGAGATGGGCCTGCCTCTGCCTCCCAGAGTGCTGGGATTACAAGTGTGCACCACCACGCCCAGCTTTAGAGCTGAATTTTAAGGGGACAAGACATAGTGGTGGCAGGAATAGTTTTGTGAGAGACTAGGAAGCAGTTGCATTATAATTACACGTGGACACAGTAAATTATTTACTTGGTCTCTGGTTTACATCAAAGGAGGCAAGAAGTGATGGAGTTTATCTTCTGAGACTAGTCTTTTGTTTTCCCTCTTGTCTGAGAACACACTTCATAACGAGAAGTCCATCATACAAAGGTTTTGACTTAACAGTTGCTGTATCAGTGACTTGGACCTAATTCACTTTTATCTGGTAGTAAGCATCTTGCACATGTATGAGTTTACATCTAATTTTCTATAATTCTTAAAATAGCATTGAAACAATAGTTGTCATCCAGAGTCTCCTTCTCTCAGCCTCAAGTATGTGCAAATTATGTTTGCTAGGCTGTAGCTCAGCTCCTCTGCTTATGCTGCCTGTCACCAGTGGTCTCATCTGCATCTTTTCAAAGTAGCTGAACTGTCTGGGCTTTGAATGATGCCATCCATGTACATAGAGAGATGTTACTGTAGTTACCAAGAACAGAGGAGAAAATGTCAGAAAGGAATTATATGATGGAAACTAATCCAAAGAGGCAAAACAGAATTTCACTTCAGCCAGGCATGGTAGCACACACCTTTAAACCCAACACTCAGGAGGCAGAGAAAGGTGGATCTCTGTGAGTTTGAAGGCAGCCCGGTCTACAGAGAAAGTTACAGGACAGCCAGGGTAACACACAGATAAACCCTGTATGGAAAAACAAAAAAATCTTTCATGCCTAGTTCCTCTCTTAGGTTACAAATCTCATTTATTGTGAATTACAGATATTATATAATGCCATGGGCATATTAGTTTAAAAAATAATCTGGAATTTAATGAATAAACATTCATATAAAGTAAAATATCTTGCCCTGGTCTTTAAATGTGCCTTGCATTTTAAGTGTGTTAAAATAAATTTAAATATTAACGCAGAAATTCTCTACTTGTATACCTCTGTGCAAGAGAAGACCTTTCCTAATTTGCTGTCTTTACCTTTCAAAGAAGTAATGTTGCCGAAACTGTGCATGAGCATGCTGCTCTTGCAGCGGCCAGCCCTTAGAGGCTGGCCTGCCTTGCTTGGCGGCCTGACAGGAGGGCGAGAGGGGCCTCTGGCCTCACTGCAGCCTGGGCTGCGATCCGGGACCTGGAGCTGGGGAGCTGCTCGGAGTCTTGGCCTTCAGCACATTGATGCTTAAACGCTTCAGAGAACCAAAGCATGAAAGACGCCCGTGGAGGATATGGTTTTTAGATACTTCCAAACAAGTCATAGGGATGCTGTTTGTTCACTTTGTGAATGTGTACCTAGAAGATCTCACTGAAGAGGACCCTTGTTCACGGTACCTCATCAACTTTCTTCTGGACACCACTGTAGGCATGCTTCTCATTTATGTGGGCGTACGTGCTGTCAGTGTTTTGGTGGAGTGGCAGCAGTGGGAATCCCTGCGCTTTGGAGAATATGGAGACCCTCTGCAGTGTGGGGTCTGGGTAGGGCAGTGTGCCCTTTACATCGTGATCATGATCTTTGAAAAAGTTCATGGTCTTCATCGTCCTTCTCATACCTCAGTGGAAAAAGGTGGCCCTACTGAATCCAATTAAAAACCCAGATCTGAAGCTGGCCACCGTCATGCTGATAGTCCCGTTCTTTGTCAATATTTTCACGTTCTGCGTAGTAGACAATTTTCTCATGAGAAAGGGGAAGACGAAAGCTAAACTAGAGGAGAGAGGGGTCAAGCAGGACTCAAGGAATGGGAACAAGGTTCGCTGCCGAAGGGCAGCATCCCATAAAGAATCTGAGTCTGAGATGCCGATATCAGCTGATGATGAGATGGAGGAGTTTGATGCTGAGGAGGACCTCCGCAGACTGACACCCCCCTCTCAAACCTGTGAAGAAGCACCGCTTTGGACTGCCTGTATGACACATTCCCACGTTGTGGGTGGCAGTCCTGGGGCCCAGCCCTGCGGCAGCATCCTTTCCCTCCTCTCTACCCTCCTCTTCTACCTCCACTCCTCTTGCTGTCTCTGCCCTCTCTCCACCCGCCCCAGACTACTGTGACTTAAAAGAGGGAAGAGGAGCAGTGACTGAGGGGGCTGTGGGCAGCTGGAGGTCCCACTCAGTTGCACTACAAACACTGACCAAATACGCAAGCGAAGAGCTTTGTTTGTTCGTTGTTGTCCCTTTGGGGTGTTCTGAGACCCCCTGTCCTATGTCTGACCAGGTGACATGGTGGAAGAAAACAGCACACATAGACTGTTGGGGTCCTCAAGCTGAGGCTGCAGGCTGTGTGGACATGTGAGGTGCTTGGGGTTACCAGCCACTGGTGACCCAAGTTGTAACAGCAATGCTTTCTTAACTCAAAATGACTTTTATAACTATTTCTAAAGCCAGTTTTCTGAGCTGTGACAGTGTTCCTATTTTTTTATTAATTCATTCATATTACATCTCAATTGTTAGCCCTTCCCTTGTATCCTCCAATTCCTCCTTCCCTCCCACTTCTCCCCTCCCCTATGTCTGTGATTGAAGGAGACCTCCTCCCCCTATATATGCTCTTAGAGTATGGAGTCTCTTCTTGATAACTTGCTATCTTTCCTCTGAGTGCCACCAGGCCTCCCCATCTGGGGAACATCTTCAGAAAAGGGGCACCAGAGTTCGTGTGAGAGTCAGATCTCACTCTCCACTCAACGGTGGAGAATCCAGTGTCCTGTTCATCAGCTAGGTCTGGTTAGGGGTTCGAAGTTTATTGCCTATATCCTCCTTGGCTGGTGTCTTAGTTTGAGGAGGACCCCAGGACCCAGATCTGCCTGTCATAAAGTTCTTCTTGTAGGCTTCCAGGACCCTCTGAATCCTTCTATTTCCCCGTTCTTCCATGCTACTCTCACCTAAAGTCTCAATAGGATGTCCTCTCCTCTGACCCACCTTCCTGGTAAGTAAAGTTTTTCATGGAACGTATCCCTTGGACTAGTGTCTCGATATCAGTGAGTATATACCGTTTGTCTCTTTTTGCTTCTGGGTGAACTCACTCATTATGATAATTTCTAGATCAATCCATTTGTCCACAAATTTTGGGAATTCCTTGTTTTTAATAGCTGAGTAGTATTCCATCGTGTAAATGTACCACAGTTTCTTAGTCCATTCTTCTACTGAGGGACACTTAGGCTGTTTCCATGTTCTGGCTATTATGAATAAAGCAGCTATGAACATGGTTGAGCATATGTCCCTGTTGTGTGGTAGGGCATTTTCTGGGTATATTCCAAGGAGTGGGGTAGCTGGGTCTTGAGGAAGCCCTATTCCCATTTTTCTGAGAAAGCGCCAGATAGCTTTCCAAAGTGGTTGTACTAGTTTGCATTCCCACCAGCAATGAAGGACTGTTCCTCTCTCTCCACATCCTTGCTAACATGTGGTGTCATTTGAGGTTTTGATCTTAGCCATTCTGATGGGTGTAAGATGGAATCTCAGTGTCGTTTTGATTTGCATTTCTCTGATGACTAACGAGGATGAGCATTTCTTTGTTTCTCAGCCATTTGATATTCCTCTGTTGAGAATTCTTTGTTAAGTTATAAGCCCCATTTCACAATTGGGTTGTTTGGTTTTGTGGTGTTTAATTTCTTGAGTTCTTTATATAGTTTGGATATTAAACCTTGGTCAGATGAAGGGTTGGTGAAGATCTTTTCCCAGTCTGTAGGCTGTTGCTTAGTTCTACTGACAGTGACATTCCCTCTTATCCCAGTCGGAATGACTGTTCTTAAGAAATCATGTGATAAATGTTGAAAGTACAAAGAAAATTGAACCTTTATCCGTGCTTGGTGGAAAAGGAAACTCCTCCAGGGCTATGGCAATCAGCATGAATGTTCCTCAAAAGAAATATAAAAGGTAGGACTACAATATGATCATGCTTTATAATTCCTAGGTGCATACTTGAAGAACTCTAAATTATCATCTCACATCTGTGTTCATTGCAGCACTGTTTATAATAGGCACTATTATGGAATCAGCCTAGGTGGCAGCCAATGTTGCATAGTATATATATATTAGAGGTTATGCAGCCATAGAGAAGAATAAATTCTTTTGCATGAAAGTGACAGAGCTGTACACTATTACATCAAAGTCGGGAAGACAAATATTAAATGTTTTCTCTCATTCGTTAATATATTTTATATAGGCCCATGAAATCATTTATTTACATACAGCAGCGATTCTCAACCTTCCTAATGTTGCAAGCCTTTTATGCAGTTCTTCATGTTGTGGTGACCCCCACAACAGTAAAAATATTTTCATTGCTACTTCATTATTGTAATTTTGTCTCTGTTATGAATTATAATGTAAATATCTGCTATGCGACCCCTGTGATAGGGTCATTTGGTCACAAAGAGGTTGCAACCTACTGGTTGAGAACCCATGTTTTAGATTGTGAATAGTCACATCAAGTGATTTCTAAGGGTTGTAACTGCCACTCCAGAGAATCTGGTTCAGTCTTGTGGCCTTTTAGGGTGCTTCAGTCATATGTGCAAATACTCAACACAAGCAAACATACATACAAATAAATAAAAATAATTTTAAAAACTCATTTAGAAGCCAGGTATGGTGGCACACACCTTTAATCCTGGTACTTGGGAGGGAAGAGGCCGGTGGATCTCTGTGAGTTCGAGGCCAGCCTGGTCTACAAATCGAGTCCAGGACAGCCAAGGCTACACAGAGACTCTGTCTCAAAAAACCAAACTAAACCAAACTAAACCATCCAAACAAACAAAAAACCAAAAAACCACAACAGAAACACCCCCCTAAAACCAAAAAACGCTCATTTAGACACAATGAACTGAGGAAACTGTAAGTCACAAAATAAGTGTGTGTGTGTATGTCTGTGTGTGCCTGTGTGTGAGAGAGACAGAGACAGAGAGAGAGAGAGAGAGAGAGAGAGAGAGAGAGAGAGAGAGAGAGAGAGAGAAGTCATACACTCACACATCACTCATCCCCAAGTTTTGGAGGTGCACCATGTCTCTTTCATGAAACCATACAGCATATATTTATACAAATATATACAGCAACCTCAGTCACTGCTGTTCCTTCAGCTGACATTAGAATTTCATTTTCTTTTTAAAGAATGTTTAATTGCAATTAATAAATGGGACCTCATGAGGCTGAGAAGCTTCTGTAAGGCAGGAGGCACTGTCAGCAGAACAAAGCGACAGCCTACAGACTGGGAAAAGATCTTCACCAACCCTTCATCTGACAAAGGTTTAATATCCAAAATATATAAAGTACTCAAGAAATTAAACACCACAAAACCAAACATCCTAATTGTGAAATGGGGCTCAGAACTAAACAGAGAATTCTCAACAGAAGAATATCAAGTGGCTGAGAAACACTTAAAGAAATACTCGTCCTCCTTAGTCATCAGAGAAATGCAAATCAAAACGACACTGAGATTCCATCTTACACCCATCAGAATGGCTAAGATCAAAACCTCAAATGACACCACATGTTGGCGAGGATGTGGAGAGAGAGGAACAGTCCTTCATTGCTGGTGGGAATGCAAACTGGTACAACCACTTTGGAAAGCTATCTGGCGCTTTCTCAGAAAAATGGGAATAGGGCTTCCTCAAGACCCAGCTACCCCACTCCTTGGAATATACCCAGAAAATGCCCTACCACACAACAGGGACATATGCTCAACCATGTTCATGGCTGCTTTATTCATAATAGCCAGAACGTGGAAACAGCCTAAGTGTCCCTCAGTAGAAGAATGGACTAAGAAACTGTGGTACATTTACACGATGGAATACTACTCAGCTATTAAAAACAAGGAATTCCCGAAATTTGTGGACAAATGGATTGATCTAGAAATTATCATAATGAGTGAGTTCACCCAGAAGCAAAAAGAGACAAATGGTATATATGCACTGATATCGAGACACTAGTCCAAGGGATACGTTCCATGAAAAACTTTACTTACCAGGAAGGTGGGTCAGAGGAGAGGACATCCTATTGAGACTTTAGGTGAGAGTAGCATGGAAGAACGGGGAAATAGAAGGATCCAGAGGGTCCTGGAAACCTACAAGAAGAGCTTTATGACAGGCAGATCTGGGTCCTGGGGTCCTCCTCAAACCACCGTTGAGTGGAGAGTGAGATGTGACTCTCACACGAACTCTAGTGCCCCTTTTCTGACCATGTCCCCTGGTTGGGGAGGCCTGGCGGCACTCAGAGGAAAGATAGCAGGTTACCAAGAAGAGACTTGATACTCTGAGAGCATATATAGGGGGAGGAGGTCTCCCTCAATCACAGACATAGGGGAGGGAAGAAGGGGGGGAAGTGGGAGGGAGGGAGGAATGGGAGGATACAAGGGAAGGGCTAACAATTGAGATGTAATATGAATAAATTAATAAAAATATGAAAAAAGAATGTTTAATTGTTTGAACAGTTGTTTGTATGTATGTATGTATGTATGTATGTATGTATGTATGTATGTATGTGTCTATAGTTGAATATGTGGATATGAGGACAGTTGCCCACAGAAGCCCAAGAAGTGCATTGCATCCCTTGCAGATGGAGTTCATGTGGTTGTAGTCACTCTATGTGGGTGGTAGAAAATGAACTCAGGTTCTCTGCAGGGGCAATATCCACTTTTCAAAGGTAAGCCATCTCTCCAGCCTGGAATTTCACTTTCTATATGTTGGAGCCAATGCAAAGAAGCAGAAGTGGAAGACTCAACAAGAAAGAGAACACTGAAGCCTAGAGACCAGAAATCTCAAACTTCATGGTCCACACTCCCTGCAGACAGGAAGCTACCACAGAAGGCACTTTTGGTTCCGCGGACATGTGGCTTTGGTCCACAGTAGCAAAATTGAGAGATACACTAGAAGTTCCCAGCCAGTATCCCACATAAACCAGAAATTCCTTCAGCAAATGAAGCCTTAATACTAGGAAATGTACATATTAAATATTACCCTAAAGGAGATTATATACTGATATTGTCTTAGGTTTTATTTCATTAGCCTTAGCAGGCAAAATACATTATTGCAATGTCTTACTGTTATATTAGCTTTAAGCCCAAGAACCAAGGACAGCAGAGATGCGACACCTTTTGTTTTGAAGCTTTGTAATTTCTGGAAATCATTAACATGTGGTGTACAAATGAAATCGTTATCCTTGAAATAGCCTTCTTTTGTCCTTTCCAGGGCCCAGGCATTGCTAGTCTCATTAACCAACTACTTAGCATAGTGGATAAATGTTTTCTCCTTGATCTTTACATTTGTTTGGTCTCAACAAAGGATAGTGTAACAGGGTCCCAGATCTTAGCAGCATCTCAGATCTTATCACAACTGACTCCTTGATGGAGGTACCATTCAGGCAGGCTGGAAAACTCAGTGCACAGACAGCACTTCGTGCTAAAACAAGAAGAAACTTCCTGAGCAGAACACCAACAGCTCAGGCTCTAAGATCAACAATTAATACATGGGACTTCATGAAACTGAAAAGCTTCTGTAAGGCAGGAGACACCGTCAACAGAACAAAGCGACAGCCTACAGACTGGGAAAAGATCTTCACCAACCAAACATCTGACAAAGGGCTAATATCCAAAATATATAAAGAACTCATAAAATTAAACACCACCAAACCAAATAACCCAATTAAGAAATGGGCCTCAGAGTTAAACAGAGAATTCTCAACAGAGGAATATCAATTGGCCAAGAAACAAAGAAATGCTCAATGTCCCTAGACATCAGGGAAACGCAAATCAAAACAACTCTGAGATTCCATCTTACACCCATCAGAATGGTTAAGATAAAAAAAAGTGACAGCACATGCTGGCAAGGTTGTGGAGAAAAGGGAACACTCTTCCATTGATGGTAGGAGTGCAAACTTGTACAACCACTTTGTAAATCAATCTGCCATTTCTCGGAAAATTAGTGATAGTGCTACCTCAAGACCCAGCTATTCCGCTTCCGGTCATATACCCAAAGGATGCTCCAGATACAGATTTTGTGACATCAAGAGAGGCAGAGGAAGTGACAAGTATCAGTAAAAGTCATTCTTGGGTATTTCCGTCCAAAGTTCCTTCTTAAACCCCTGGCGACCTAGGGGCCAACACTTTCTTGTTGGGTGTCCCATTAAATGCTTTAAAAAAAATCAAACAAACAAACAGAAAAACAAAGCCTTTTACTGAGGAGCAAGAGCCAGAGAAATGTTCAGGAAAACATTTTCCTCCACTGTCCACGAGAGGGCAGGCGTTTGCTATTTTTGCTATCTATGGCACACTAACTCCACTGACAAAATGACACTGGGAGTTTTAGGCTTTTTGTTCTTCTTTAATTGTGTTTTTTTCCCCCTTGGGGGCAGTGGTTGTTGTTTTTGTTTTTGTTTTTGTTTTTTGAGACAGGGTTTCTCTGTGTGTAGCCCTGGCTGTCCTGGACTCGCTTTGTAGTCCAGGCTGGCCTCGAACTCACAGCAGCCCGCCTGCCTCTGCCTCCTGAGTGCTGGGATTAATGGCATGTGCCACCACGCTTGGCCTTTAATTGTGTTTTATCAACCATTCTGCAACTCCCTTTCTATTAGCCACTCTGCTTAAATCTATGTTTAAAACATCCTTTTGTTTTTCAATGATTGGTTTTTTTTATTAATTTATTCTTGTTACATCTCAATGTTTATCCCATCCCTTGTGTCCTCCCTTTCTTCCCCCCCCCATTTTCCCCCTATTCCCCTCCCCTATTACTGTTCCTGAGGGGGATTATCTCCCCCTGTATATGCTCATAGGGTATCAAGTCTCTTCTTGGCAACCTGCTGTCCTTCCTCTGAGTGCCACCAGGTCTCCCCCTCCAGGGGACATGGTCAAATGGGAGGCACCAGAGTACGTGAGAAAGTCATATCCCACTCTTCACTCAACTGTAGAGAATGTTCTGACCATTGGCTAGATCTGGGTAGGGGTTTAAAGTTTACGGCCTGTATTGTCCTTGGCTGGTGCCTTAGTTTGAGCGGGACCCCTGGGCCCAAATCTGCCTATCATAATGTTCTACTTGTAGGTTTCTAGAACCCTCTGGATCCTTCTACTTTGCTATTCTCCCATGCTTCTCTCATTTAGAGTCCCAATAGGATGCCCTCCCCTCTGTCCCAGATTCCTGGTAAGTGAAGGCTTTCGTGGGACATGCCCCTTGGGCTAGTATGCAGATATAAGTGATTATATACCATTTGATTCTTTCTGCTTCTGGGTTAACTCACTCATTATGATCATTTCTAGCTCAATCCATTTATCCACAAATTTCGGGAATTCTTTGTTTTTAATAGCTGAGTAGTATTCCATAGTGTATATGTACCACAGTTTCTTAGTCCATTCTTCTACTGATGGACACTTAGGCTGTTAAACATCCTTTAACAGATCTCCAATACTTCTAAGTAAAATTCTCAAGTCACAGGACACCAAGTAAACCTTCTGCAGCCGGGCACAGTGGAGCACGCCTGTAATCCCAGCACTCAGGAGGCAGAGGCAGGCAGAACTGTGTGAGTGTGAGGCCAGCTTGGTCTACAAAGTGAGTCCAGGACAGCCAAGGCTACACAGAGAAACTGTGTCTTGAAAAAACAAAAACTAGACAATAGACAAAGTAGGCATTTTCAAAAATAAAAATTAAAAACAAAATAACAGCCACATGTAAATGATCCATAGACATGTGTATAAAAAAATGCTCAGCATTACTAATCAGGAAATTTGAATAAAAACTACAGCAAAATATCATCTTACTTTTATTAGAATGCTTATTTTTAAAGACTTAAAATAACAAGGGGAAACAAAGATGTAGAGAAAAGAAAGATTTCATATACTATTGGAGAAATGTAAATTATTGTAGGCATTAAAGAAAACAGTATGGTGGCACCTCAGAAAATTAAAAATAAAGCTACCATATGATCTAGCAATATCGCTGCTACCTGAAAGAAATGAAAACGTTGGAGACACCTGCACTTCTGTACTTATTGTAGCACTATTTATAACAGCTCCAAACTGAAGTTAAACTAAGTGTTCATTGAACTATGAATACACATGGAAATGTGATGCTTATATATGTATGTATATACGTGTATATATAATATGTATACATCACAGAACATTACTCTGCCATAAAATATTGCAGTCTGATCATCTGAAACAAAATCAATGGAATTGGAGGACATTACGCAAAGTTAAAATAAAGGTAGAGCAATAAGAAAAATACCACATGATCTAGGTCACATAAAAAGTTCTAAAGATATTGTCCTTTGAGAAGATAAGAAGTCACATATAAATAATCTAAAGATGTTGGTCTTACCTGATGGTGGGTGCTAGAAACTGAGGAGAGTAGTTGGGAGGATAGAAAACTGCATCCAACAGCACGTTATTTAACTTTTCCTTTTTTGTTGTTTTGTTTTTTGAGAAAGGGTCTCTCTGTGTAGCCTTGGCTGTCCTGGACTCGCTTTGTAGACCAGGCTGGCCTTGAACTCACAGTGATCCTCCTGCCTGCCTTTGCCTCCCGATTGCTGGGATTAAAGGCATGTGCCACCTTTTCTAACTGGCAGACCACAACAAAGCAAGCTATCCCAATCCCAAATTGGACATTATTTGCTGTGCTCACCAGAGTTCCTGAGAAAAGCACAGGCATGGCTGGGTGGTGGTGGTGGTGCACACCTGTAATCCCAGCACTAGAAAGGCAGAGGCAGGAGGATCGCTATGAGTTCAAGGCCAGCTCTGTGTAAAAAGTGAGCCTAGGATAGCTAAGGCCACACAGAGAAACCCTGTCTCCAAAAACCAAAACCAAAACCAAAACCAAACGAACCAACCAACCAACCAACAACAACAAAAAGCACAGGCACGGTACACAACAGCATGCAACTTTGCCAGAGTTTGGCTTTGTCTGTGCTTTATGTTAACTGAGCCTGTTAGTCACCTCTGTCACTGTGATAGTATGTTGTGCTCTAAACTCAAGTTTCTATTAATTCAGAAGATGAGGAGGTGTTGATGACGCTACAATACTTGTCCGTATTCTTCTGCTTCCCATAAAAAAATGCTAGCAACTAAATTTTATTCAAGAGGAACTTGTCCAGGGCATTCTTTAGGCTGTAGGTGTAATTCCCATTTGGGAGTATATTTTAACTGTATATCTTCCCAGAAAAGTCATGCAACACTTGGTGCCCAAGTAGAGACCTAAGAGATGTAAAGGTAAACCAGGATAGACTATCAATGGGGAGGATACTGACATAGCCATCTTCCCAATGTGGTGTGTAATAGCATTGCCTTCTAGATGCATGGCTTGCTATGACTATGGAGGATGGCATACAGTTAAATAAGAGGCATTGTGGGCAGGACAAGTTCTTTCTCTTTTTCTCTTTCTCTTTCCCGCTTTCCTACCCCAGTATTTTAGTACTTCAGGGAAAAGAAAAACTAACCATTTGGTACCCCTCCCTGGTTTTTCAGGGGATACAAAAGCCTTTTGTATCCGAAAATGCAATTACAAGATTAACATACAAAGATTTTGGTGGTGTTGTTCTCTGCAAATTTTCTCTCTTTTTTCCTTAAATGCAAACAAAACAGTTTTTTTTTCTCTCTTCAAGGCTGTGTGAGGATTTTGCTACTTGGGCAGCTCTCCTTGAAATGTATCATTTTCCAGCCCCTAGACAATGTGAGATTGCACAAGGAGGGGGATGTGTACAAGAACATTTTTAAAGTCCGAGCAACAACCAAATCTGTCAAGGATAGCTATGCATGGGCAGGTGGTCTTAGCTCATTTCATTCTGTTGTAAATGTGATCTGAATTCAGTTCTCTTCTCAGAAGTTAATTCTTTGTTCTACTGCTTTGTCTCAGGAATAGTTTTCTCTTTGGTATAAAGTATTTTATTATATTAAGGGAGGAGAAAAGGATAGTGTTATGGAAGAAATGTATCAACATCAGTGCCATTTTGGCATGCCATGAGATGTAAGTGATAGAAACCCCAGTACCATTTTGGTATGTTTATGGAAATCCTCAAAGCTAAAGCCACAGTTCCCTGAGGCAGAAACAGATGAATGTGTTCAAGTTACACTTATAGCACCTCATGCACTGGAATTAGAGGTCCTCATGCTGTGGGGGTTCCTCCCCACGGATAAAATTGCTTGAAAGAACAAAGGATCATGCTTATCCACAGGGGCAGGTGATTTTCCTGTCTAGGAGTTTATCATCTGTATCTCTTCCCTGTGAGAAAGAATAGATGTGATTCTGGGACACACTCTACCTGCATTGGCATGTGGCTAGATGAAGAGCAGCTGGTGAGGCTGCATGCCCTGCGCAGGCTAGTTAATGCCAAGCAATATAGACTGCAAGGGGGAATATATATGCTTCTCAGTTTCAACAGAAAGGTAGACATTGCTTCTTCCTTTCCTTTTATAATACATTCAGCTAGTCTGTGTCTTTTCAGTGGTGATTTCGGGCTTTTGTGTTAAGTTATTGAAAATGGGTGGTTAATTCCTATGGCCTATAATATGCCAAGGAGAGGTCCTTCTCCGGTCAAGTGTGTTTGGAGTACCAAATATTTCTTGTGTTTGGATCTCCAAGCCTTTCTCTTAAGTCTAAAACTTTTCTAGTACAATTTTATTGAATAAATTTTCTGTTCTTTTTTTTTATCCCAGCTCCTTCTAATGTTTTTGCCATATATATATATATATATATATATATATACACACACACATATACATATACATATATATATATATATATATATATAGTGTGTGTGTGTGTGTGTGTGTGTGTGTGTGTGAAGTCATATCAACAGAGAGGATACTCATTAAAATGACACAGAAAGGGGGAAAGGGAAGATTACAAAACTGGGGATATACCCGTTATAGTCGATGCATAAGAGACAAAAAGAGTCTCCTCTCCGGTGAGCTGTCCTCAGTTAGGTTTATGTCTCTCTCCACTACCTTTGGGGCAATCTGACTGTAGTAATTAATACAATGATCTGACAGCAGTGCTGCTGTTAATTTGTAGTAGAGGACACGTGCCATTCACTGTTGTCCTTACTGAGAGTTTCAAAGATGGTGGCTTGGCTACTGGTTAAAAAAAGGTTAATTTATAGTTTTTAAAAAAGATATAATATTACTAATTATGTGTCTTAGTTATGGTTTCTATTTTCATAAAATATCATAAGTATAAGCATCTTGGGAGGAAAGGTTTTATTTCCATTATACTTCTACATCATCGTCAATTATGTAGGGAAGTCAGTGCAGGCACTGAAGGTAGGAACCTAGAAGCAGGAACTGAAACAGAAGCTACGGAGGAGTGCTGCTTACTGGCTTGCTCCTCATGGCTTGCTCAGCCTGCTTTCTTCTAGCACTCTAGCTGAGAGGTGGGACTGCCCACAGTGAACCGGACATTCCTGCATCATCAGTCCAAAATATGTCCCAACAGGCTTGTCCACAAACCAATCTAGTTGGGGGCATTTTTCTCAGTTGAGGTTCCTTTTTCACAAATGACTAAATTGGTATCAAATTGACATAAAATCTAGCCAGCACAATGGGTATTAATTTCAATGAGTAAGATATTTTGTTTGGGCCAAGGCAAATTTCCTTACCTCTAATATGTTGCTACCACATATCTATGTTCTCCATCACCCCTGAGAAAAGACTTTAATGTTGAAATATACTCAAAGATACTGTTTAGTTGATTAGAATTAAATACAATTTCAGATATCATTGGCTGGACTGTTTAAATGATGTAATTTTGTTAGAAAATGAATTTGTCTCATTGATACCTAAACCTCACAAAGACTGAACAAAGAAAGAGAATTTCAGACCAATTTCTCTTATGAACATAGATGCAAAAATACTAAATAAAATACTTGCAAAACGAATACAGGAGCACATCAAAGATATCATTCATCATGACCAAGTAGGCTTCATTCCAGGCATGCAGGGATGGTTTAATATACGGAAATCCATCAATGTAATCCACCATATAAACAAACTGAAAATAAAAAACCACATGATCATCTCCTTGGATGCAGAGAAAGCATTTGACAAAATTCAACACCCATTCATGTTTAAAGTTTTAGAGAGATCAGGGATACAAGGCACTTTCCTCAACATAATAAAGGCTATATACAGCAAGCCAATAGCCAAAATCAAAGTAAATGGTGAGATACTCAAGGAAATTCCTCTAAAATCGGGAACAAGGCAAGGCTGCCCACTCTCTCCATATCTCTTCAATATAGTACTCGAAGTTCTAGCCAGAGCAATAAGACAACAAAAAGGAGATCAAGGGTATCCAAATGGGAAATGAGGAAGTCAAATTATCCCTCTTTGCAGATGATATGATAGTGTACATAAGTGACCCTCAAAATTCCACCAGAGAACTCCTACAGCTGATAAACACCTTCAGCAAATTGGCTGGATACAAAATTAACTCAAAAAAGTCTGTAGCCTTCCTATACACAAATGACAAGCTTGCAGAGGAAGAAATTAGGAAAACCACACCCTTCACATTAGCCACAAGCAATATAAAATATCTAGGAGTTACCCTAACTAAGCAAGTGAAGGACTTGTATGAAAAAAATTTCAAAACTCTGAAGAAAGAGATTGAAGATGACCTGAGAAGATGGCATGATCTTCCTTGCTCATGGATCGGGAGAATTAACATAGTAAAAATGGCCATCTTACCAAAAGCAATCTACAGATTCAATGCAATCCCTATCAAAATAACTACACAATTTTTTTAAAGACATTGAAAGTTCAATTCTGAACTTCATATGGAAAAACAAAAAACCCAGAATAGCTAAAACAATCTTGTACAATAAAAGGTGCTCCTGAGGAATCTCAATATCTGATCTCAAACTGTACTATAAAGCAATAGTAATTAAAACAGCATGGTACTGGCACAGCAACAGGCTGGTTGATCAGTGGAATCGAATCAAAGACCCAGATATGAATCCACACACATATGGTCACTTGATTTTTGACAAAGAAGCCAAATCCATTCAATGGAAAAAGGATAGCATCTTCAACAAATGGTGCTGGTCTAACTGGAGGTCTATGTGTAAAAAAATGAAACTGGACCCATATTTGTCACCTTGCACAAAACTCAAATCCAAGTGGATTAAAGACCTCAACATAAAACCAGAGACACTAAGCCACTTAGAAGAAAAAGTGGGAAAGAGCCTGGAACATATTGGCACAGGAGACAACTTCCTGAACAGAACACCAACGGCCCAAGCCTTAATGTCAACCATTAATAAATGGGACCTCATGAGGCTGAGAAGCTTCTGTAAGGCAGGAGACACTGTCAAGAGAACAAAGCTACAGCCTACAGACTGGGAAAAAATCTTCACCAACCCTACATCTGACAAAGGTCTAATATCCAAAATATATAAAGAACTCAAGAAATTAAACACCACCAAACCGAATAACCCAATTGAGAAATGGGGCTTGGAACTAAACAGAGAATTCTCAACAGAGGAGTATCAAATGGCTGAGAAACACTTAAAGAAATGCTCAACCTCCTTAGTCATCAGGGAAATGCAAATCAAAACAACTCTGAGATTCCATCTTACACCCATCAGAATGGCTAAGATCAAAAATTCAAGCGACACCACATGCTGGCGAGGATGTGGGGAGAGAGGAACACTCCTTTATTGCTGGTGGGAATGCAAACTAGTAGAGCCACTTTGGAAATCTATCTCGTGCTATCTCAGAAAAATGGGAATAGGGCTTCCTCAAGACCCAGCTATTCCACTCCTTGGAATATCCCCAGAAGATGCTCCAGCACACAACAAGAAAATTTGCTCAACCATGTTCATAGCAGCCTTATTCATAATAGCCAGAACATGGAAACAGCCTAAGTGTCCCTCAGTAGAAGAGTGGATAAAGAAACTGTGGTACATATACACTATGGAATACTACTCAGCTATTAAAAACAAGGAATTCCCGAAATTTGTGGACAAATGGATTGAGCTAGAAATGATCATAATGAGTGAGTTAACCCAGAAGCAGAAAGAATCAAATGGTATATACTCACTTATATCTGCATACTAGCCCAAGGCGCATGTCCCACAAAAGCCTTCACTTACCAGGAAACTGGGACAGAGGGGAAGGCATCCTATTGGGACTCTAAATGAGAGACGCATGGGAGAACAGCAAAATAAAAGGATCCAGAGGGTCCTAGAAATCTACAAGTAGAACAATATGATAGGCAGATTTGGGCCCAGGGGTCCCGCTCAAACTAAGGCACCAGCCAACGACAATACAGGAGGTAAACTTTAAACCCCTTCCCAGATCTAGCCAATGGTCAGAATATTCTCCACAGTTGAGTGGAGAGTGTGATATGACTTTCTCACGTACTCTGGTGCCTCACATTTGACCATGTCCCCTGGAGGGGGAGACCTGGTGGCACTCAGAGGAAGGACAGCAAGTAGCCAAGAAGAGACTTGATACCCTATGAGAATATATAGGGGGACGTAATCCCCCTCAGGAACAGTCATAGGGGAGGGGAATAATGGGAAAATGGGGGGGGGAGGAATGGGAGGATACAAGGGATGGGATAAACATTGAGATGTAACAAGAATAAATTAAAAAAAAAATTAAGTAAGAATATAAAAAAAAAAAAAAAAGAAAAAAAAAGAAAATGAATTTGTGCCATTTGGGAAATATTTTTTAGTGTGGAACCAAATAAAACTTTCTTGTTTTAAAGTGAGAAATCATTTGAATCTTTCATAAAATATATTTTTACAATGTTCTCCTCTCCTGACTCTACCCCACCTACCTACTTGGTGAGGAGAAATGAAGATTTAGTGTATATTCTTATGTTATAGTCTCCAGTTAAACATACTTTACCAGCAACGTTCTTTCATATATTATTATGCCAAGAGCACAGAGTGAACTTTCCTCAGACTAAGATATTCTTGAATCTCTTATAACTTTCTTCTTCAGAATTAACTTGCTTATGATACGCACATTATGTTATCATCAATAGCAAGGTATGAGTATGATAAGAGTTTGGTAAATTCATAGTCTCATTTTATGAAAAACAGAAGTTAATGTGTTAAGAAACTAAATGAAACACATGCACCGTGCTAGAAGGACACCTATACAACATAAAACAAAAACAAATGACGTCTTTTTAAAAGAAGTTAAATGACGGTAAATGAAGGATAAACTATTATAATGGATGAACATCTTTTAAAACAAAATTTTCCTGAAAAAAAAAAAAATGAAGCAAGCCAATTTTGTCTTGTAGCCAGCTAGTAGCACAACAAAGTAGGCTAAGAGTTAAAAGTAAGCAGAACGGGTGCCTTGGGAGTCAAGTTGCTCTAACATCCTTGTGTTCTATATGAGCACCTAGTCTTTTTAAAAATATTTCTCTTGCCGAGCATGGAGGTGCACGCCTTTAATCCCAGCACTCGGGAGGCATAGGCAGGCAGATCGCTGTAAGTTCGAGGCCAGCCTGGTCTACAAAGTGAGTCCAGGATGGCCAAGGTTACACAGAAAAGCCTGTTTCAAAAACCACACAAAAATTTCTCTTATTTTGGGTGATTATAATATAATTGCATCATTTCCCCATTCCTTTTCCTCCCTCCAAACCCCGACACACACTTCTCTTTGCTCTCTTTCAAATTTATGACTTCTATTTTTCATTAATGATCGATATATATTCCTAAATATCATGGCCAGTCTGTATAATATTAATTGTATAGCTATGTATTAGAGGCTGATCATTGGTATTGGATAAACAACTGGTGCGCCTTTTCCTGGTGAAGACTATTTGTCCATCCCTCTCTCAGCATCCCTTAATTGCCCAGAGTTCTTCCTGTAGGATTGAGGCTTCCTGAGCTTGCCCACCCCTAGGTCACTTTATCATGTGTGTTGCTGTCCCTGTTCAGCTTATGTGTAGTCATGTTGGTGTACTAATATTAAAATTGAACTGCAGTGAAAGGGCTGTTAGTTCAGCTGGAAGTACACAAGCAAAAATCTCGGGGCCTTCACTGCCCCATGATTTGGTTCTTTTACCACGTAACTTCTATTATTAGAAAATTTATATGATTTTTCATTTCTATGTTTATAAAATGTGAGTTTACTAGTTTATCCCTCTGAGAAGACTACTCAGACAAGGGGTCAAGCCAAAAGAAAGTGTTTATTAACTGACTAAAGACTACACTGTGTATCTAGGATTCCAGTATAGCTTCGAGTGTTTCTCAGGGTGAGTTTTTAAGCACACAAAAATATATATTCTTAAGCTGGGCGGGGGTGGTGTATGTGTTTAACCCCAGAACTCAGGGGGCAGAGGCAGGTGAATTGATGTGAGTTTGAGGCCAGCCTGGTCTACAAAGCAAGTCCAGGACAGCCAAGGCTACACAGAGAAACCCAATCTCAAAACAAATATATATATTCATTCTTGGTTGGGCAAGCCATGGAGAAAAACCCAGTAAGTAGCACCCTCAAAGGTCCCTGCATCAGCTCCTGCCTCCATGTTCCTGTCCTGCTTGAATACTACTCTGACTGCTTTTGATGATGAACTATTATATGAATTGTGAATCAAATAAACCCTTCCCTCTCCTAATATATATTTCAATATATATAATATATTGCACACATACACACACACACACACAAACACACACACACACACACACACACACACATATATATATATATATATATATATATGTATATAAATGTATTTTTTTCTGGGTGGACATACTTCAGTTAACAAGAGCAGTTAGCCAGAAGCAGAACTATTGAAGTCAAAGAGCAATGTTAATATGTTTAGAGACTTTGCCAGAACTAAGAACTTTGATGGATTAGATCTTTGTTTTTGTTTTGGAAAGTGGAGCTGTCTGTGTGCTGAGTTTTATGGCCTGAATGGTACTTCCATTGTGGAGTCAGTTGTACTAAGGTTTGAAGGCCTACTAAAGTCTGGAACACTCCCCACTGCCTTTTGTAGACACATTTATACAAAAGAAAAAACAAATATTCTAGAATTTTCTAACTTTCTTGGTGTTTTATTATGATCAATGGAAGATAGAAAGAGACCTTTTTTCTTAGTTTCTTTGTTTTGACACAGGGTTTCTCTGTGTAGCCCTGGCTGTTCTGGAACTCGCCCTGTAGACCAGGCTGGCCTCGAACTCACAGAGCAAGCTTGCCTCTGCCTCCCAAATGTTGGGATTAAAGGTGTGGGCCACCACTGCCTAGACGTTTGAATGGCATAAAATTAAACAATATGCTCCTTTTCCTTCTTTTTCTTTGTTTTTTGTTTTGCTTTTTGAGACAGGATTTCTCTGTGTAGCCTTGACTATCCTGGACTTGCTTTGTAGACCAGGCTGGCCTCAAACTCCCAAGTGCTGGGATTAAAGGCTTGGACCACCACTGCCTGGCCTCCTTTTCCTTCTTAAATAGTTGTTTTGAGCTATAAGCTTTTGTCTGGAAGAGTGGGACTAAAAGCTTTGAACAGTTTCATTTGTTTGTTTGTTTGTTTTTCGAGACGGGGTTTCTCTTGTAGTCCTGACTGTCCTGGACTTACTATATACTCCAGGCTGTCCTTGAACTCACAGAGATCGACCTGCCTCTGCCTCCCTAAGTGCTGGGATTAAAGGTCTGAGCACCACTCCTGGCCAGTTTCTTGATTTTAAATGAGGTCAAAAGCTCATCTAAAGAGATTGATTCTAAGTGGAAAAGAAGGATAGCAGCCTGAAGGCCTCACACAGGGAATTTTAGGCTCGTTGCCTCTATTGTGTAGTAATGTGTTAGCTTGTTTGCCTTGTTTTCTGGCCTACCCTGGGTATAAAATAACTCCCATCTTGTTTCCCAGGAAGTCCACCATCCTTTGTGACTCAGTTTGGGCTCTCTTACCTAGCGTCACATCTAGGGGTTGTGCTTCATATGGGGCACACTCTGAAGAAGGTTCTGTCATAGCCTTCCCTGATGGTATCCCCTCTTCCTGGTTTGCTATGGTATGTTCCACGGACTCCTGGACTCTGCGGCAGAGGGATTTTCAGTAGTAGAAGCAGCCATCACGGGGAAGGGCACTGAAACATCTAGGACCACAAAGAGGTAAGGAACCAAGGTGCTTAGGGTTTTTGGATGTACCCTATTGTCAAAGTTTAGGATGCCAGACCTCTAGAAAGACCACAAACGTCAATTCAAGAGGAAGAATCGTTTCCTAATTTGGCCGGGAAAGTGCTGCGCCTTCCTTCCTCTGAGTACGTTTTTGGATCATGGTTTCTCTTTTGCTTGTTGACCGCTAACGCTAATCTTATGTTTTAGTAAGGAAGCTCCACTAGTCCCAAGTTACTCTTAAGGTATGTTTGAGGACTCTGATTCTTTCTCTTAGAGGCCCTAGAAGCATGTTTACCCTCAGCAAAAAATAGGAAGTCTAGTCCGGAAGGCCCACCAGAGCAGTTGAGCTCCTCCCACTTTGCTCTTGAGTCAGAGCAGTATGTTACACATATTCCCCTCTCTTTTCTCTTCCATTCCAGATAACCACCAACATGCCCAAGTCCAAGAAAGCTACATCCAAGAAAGACTTCAAAAAGTCAGAAAATGAGCTCCAGAAGCCAGAAACATCAAGGCAGAACCAAGAAGATAATAAGACCAGTTCAAAGGTCCGCTCTCCAGGTGGGTTGGTCATCAAAGTTACTATGACAGCTTAAAAGATCAGGAATATAGAAAAAGCCTTTTGCAACGAATTATTTCTTCTCCTTCATTGCTTTGCGTGTCCTATTTTGTATTCATTTTTGTTTTTCTTTCATTTTTATCTTTACATATTGGGAATAGGGCCTTGATTGGTAAGTGAAATTAAAATTAAAATTTAGAGACAAAGTATAATTATCTGTTTGAAGCTTTATTATTATAATTATGTAAAGCATTACTATAACAAAACATTATTATATAAAGCCCCAAATTCTTGTTGTCGCTGTTGTTGTTGTTGTTATTATTATTATTATTATTATTATTATTATTATTATTATTATATACAACAGATACAACAGGGCAGTTTTGCATATGGCCTTACAGTGATTGTGACAGCATGCACAAGACCTGCACAAGCTCAAGCCAGACAAATTCTCAGCATGAATGGGGAGGTAACAACAAAGTTTCACCCTAGTTGTGAAGCTATCGATAACTGAAAGCTGCAGGGGTACAGAGAATCTGTTTTCTTTTAGAATGTGGCTCCTTGTAGGTCAACCAGTCTCCAGTGTATGGCTACACACTCAGTTACCAATAACTCCTCACTTCTCTTGTGGTCATCTATTGTTCCGTGGATGTAAGAAGACTTTCCAGCTTTTAGTGTCTTTGATTTGTATTTTCAGCATTTTGTAATACTCATTTCACAGATCTTACACATACTTGGACAAGTTTATTCTAAGGCACTTTTCGGACTGTTTTGATGGGATTACAGTCACGAGTTCTTTATCTCCAGATTCGTTACTGATATCTAGAGAAGCTTCTGGTTTAAAAAATTTAGTACCATTTCATACATGCACATAATATGAGGTTTTATGCACAATTTCATATGCTATAATGTACTGTGATAAGATTAATTTCCTATTATTTTCTCTTGTCCTACATCTTGCCCTGTTGAATCATTACTTCTGTCCAACTAGTCTTCCTTCTACTCTCATGTTTACTTTTGTGATTAAAACCTTTTACATAGAGTTGCTGGATTGAGGATGGGTAAGGGATATTTCATGGTATTTGGGTGGATCTTACCGACTGTGGAAAAGATCTACCCCATCCTGGCAGTCAGTTAACTGCCCAAAGATCCTCAGAGTGGAGTGGGACCTCATGAGCCCCACTCCCAATCTACCATGGAAAGTTGATGGACCTGATCTTGGGTGGATATTGTGCAGGTAAGTACTATGGATTCATGCTTGCAATGGCCATACCATATCCAGAAGACAGTATTTTACAGTACACCTCTCCCATCTCTGGCTCTTAATTCTTCCCACATCCTTTTCGCTGGACCATGGACTAGGTGATGAAGATGCTCCATTGAATGCTGAGCACTCAATAGTTACTTATTCTCAGCCTTTTGAGCAGTCAGTTATCAGTGTTAACTGCCATTCACTGTAAAATTAACTTTTCTGACAAAGAGAGCAGCACTTCTGTTTGGTTATAAGCACAAATATTTAGAAGACATCATGACAGCACTTACTTAGCAAAATAAGGTACAGCAGATATTCTGATGGGCCTGTGTCTTCCCTAGTTGTGGGCTTTTGGCCAGGTTTATAATCGCAGGCATTAATTATGCCCGATAGAACAGGCCCAACTCCAGTCACATAGCCATTGGTTTGCTCCATAACAGTCATCATTGTTGCACCATTGGAAGTATCTTGCCTGTCAGGTAGGTTTTTGTTACTGTTTAAGTGCAAGATATTTGCTATAGGTTCTCAGGTTCTCATGATGCTGGAACAGTAGCTGAGAGGTTTACAGCTTGATCCACAGCAACAGGCAACAGACAATAGGCAGAAGTCCAGAGAGAGAGAGGGAGAAAGAGAGAGAGAGAGAGAGAGAGAGAGAGAGAGAGAGAGAGAGAGATATCTAGAGAGAGGGGGGAGTGGGAAGAGGGAAAAGGAAAGGAGGAAGGGGGAGGGGAGAGGGGAAGGAAGGGTGGGGGTGGGAGAGGGGAAGGGGAGGGAGTGGAACAGAGGGGGAGGGGAAATAGAGGGGGGAGGGGAAGAGGGGGAGGGGAAAGTTGGGGAGAGGGGAAGGGAGGAGGAGGGAGGAAGGGGGAGGGGGGATAGAAGGGGAGGGGGAGAAAATGAGTGAATGCCAGGGCCAGGGCCAGGGCCCCCCAATTAAATGCTTTATTTTATAAGAGTTGACTTGGTCATGGTCTCTCTTCACAGCAATATATCAGGAACTAAGACACCTAGTTATAAGTTAATATTTGCAATGGTTATAGCAAATTTTGGAGGATAACATTTCAGAGTTCTCACTCTATCTCTTTGTTCTTACATGCTTCCTTGCTTGCTTTTACTTGATGTTCCCTGAACCTGAGAGGATATGATACAGAACTCTTGTTTAAGACTGAATTCTCAACTGCCATTTATTATTCTCAGCATCTTGGGAAGCCATAGATCTCTACATTCATTAGTGTTAACTATAGAGTTTATATGGTTTGCTTTTCGTCCTATCGTGATGAATTTCAGAGGTTTCATTTGTTGTATTTTCTGTCTTTTACCTGGATTATTATGTAGATATCTGTCAAATCCAGTTGATGTACAGTAATATTTAGCTCCAAATTTTCATTGTGGATTTTAAGATTTTCTTTTCTTTTCTTTTTCTTTTGGTTTTTCTAGACAGGGTTTCTCTCTGTGTAGCCTTGGCTGTCCTAGACTTGCTTTGTAGATGAGGCTGGCCTCAAACTCACAGCAATGCGCCTGCCTCTGCCTCCCGAGTGCTGGGATTAAAGGCGTGCACCACCATGCCCGGCTGATTTTAAGTTTTCTAAGGCCCATCTAAAGATGAGAATGATATGTTGAAGTCTCCTACTATCATTTTAACAAATATGAGAATCACTATGTCAGTTTGTTCATGACTTCTATTGTATGGTAGGTTGATTTCCAGTTATTGTACTTGCCATTGAACTATTTTTTATTATTAGAGACCATTGGTAGTTTAATATTGTTTTTTTAATCCAGTCAATCTTTGATTTTATACAGGTGAGTTGAGGCTATTTATTTTCTTTTACCATTATTGAGAAAAGTCTGCTAGTTATTATGGCTTTGTTGGTTGTTGTTCTACTTAGTTAGACTATTGGCGGCTAATCCCTTTCTTCCATATTGATGTTAGGAGTTGCTGGTCTCTTATGTTAGACATGATGAACTCTTTCCTGGTTACCTTCTGTTCATCATCTATTCCTTTCATGAATTGTATTCTTTTCCTGTTTCCTCATAGATAAGACTCCTTTCTTTCTGGAGAACATTTCTTTAAGCATTACAAGTCTCGGCTTAATTGTTGTAAATTACCTTAATTTATGCTTGCCTTAAAATATTATTTATTCATCTATTCTAATAAATTTTCTGGATATATCAATTTTGACAGTTGACAGTTACTTACTTTCAGGACCTGAAACATCATTTTGTGCTTTCCAGTCTTATTAGTGCAGATGAGAGTGCTGGTGTCATTATGATGTTTCTGTCCTTTATATGAGTTGAAATATTTCATTCAAAGCTTATAATGTTTTCGTATACCTTTGGCATCCTGACTGTGTTGTACCTTGAATATGTTCTTCTTTGGTCATGTCTATTTGGGGTTCTAAAAACTTCTTTTCTGTGAGCATATACCCATTTACTTTCCTGAGAAGTTTTATTCTATAATTTAATAAAAATATTCTGTGGTTTTAGACTTTATTTCTGAGCCTTGTTTAATCAAATAGATTTTTAGGTTTTGTATCATAAAGGTAGCCAGGAATTTCTGGAGTTTTTGATAATGCTCATTAGTTTTTTTGCTTATGTCTGAATATATTGTTGTCTTCACCTTTCATCTTTGAAACTTGTTCTTCTTTTTAGTGCTTCCTGTTTATGACATTTTCACATTTTTTAAATTTTATTGGCTTTTTCATTACTAGAATTTCTCCTTATTTTTTTCAGAATCTGTACTTCCATATTTCAAAATTTATTTTCCAAGTTATTGTCTGTTCTGTCCTCTTTGATAAATATCTTATCTAGGTTCTAAATTGATTTCTGTATTTCATCCATCTGTTTATGCTTTTTAAATGACTTTTTATTTTATATGCATGTGTATGTTTGTGCACCGTGTGTATTCCATGGTGCTCAGAGGCCAGAAGGGGTGCTAGATCTCTTGGAACCAGAGTTACAGCTGTGAACCACTCAATGTGATTACTTGGAACTGAACTGAGAACTCTGCAAAAAACAGCAAATGGTGTTCCTCACTTTCTCTTCCATCAGGTTCAGTGCATCTTGTTTTATGTTGAGGTCTTTGCTCCACTTGGATTTGAGTTTTGTGCAGGGTGATGGATATGGATTTATTTGCATTCTGCTACATGCAGACATCCAGTTAGACCAGCACAATTTGTTGAAGATTCGTTCTTTCTTCTATTGTATGGTTTTTGGATTCTTTGTCAAAGATCAAGTGTCTGTAGGTGTGTGGGTTTATTTCTGGCTCGTTGATTGTATTCTATTGATCAACCAGTCTATTTTTATGCCATATCATGCGGTTTTTATTACTATTGCTCTGTAATATAACTTGAAGTCAGGGATGGTGATACCTCCAGAATTTCTTTTATTGTATAGGGTTGTTTTAGATATACTGTTTCTTTTGTTTGTTTTTCAATATGAAAGTGTTTTTTTTTAAGGTCTGTAAAGAATTGTGTTGGAATTTTGATAGTGATTGCATTGAATCTGTAGATTGCTTTTGGTAGGATGGCCATTTTTACTCTGTTAATCCTACCAATTCATGAGCATGGGATATCTTTCCATCTGATATTTTCTTCAATTTCCTTCTTCAGAGACTTGATGTTTTTATCATACAAGTCTTTCACTTGCTTGGTTAGGGTTTCCCCAAGATATTTTATGTTATTTGTGTCTATTGTGAAGGATGTTGTTTCCTTAATTTCTTTCTCAGCTCATTTGTGGTTTATATACAGGAGGGCTACAGATTTTTAAAAAAATTAATCTTGTATCTAGCTACTTTGTTGAAGGTGTTTATCAGCTGTAGGAGTTGTCTGGTGGATTTCTTTCTTATCCTATTTGTCATATGTATATAAGAGGGTTACTTTTATTGAGTTAATCTTGTACCCAAACACTTTGCTAAAGGAGTTTATCAACTGTAGGAGTTCCCTGGTAGAAGTTTTGGGTTTGTATGCATAATATCATATTATCTGTAAGTAACAATAGTTTGACTTCTTTCTTTCCAATTGTATCCCCTTGATCTTTAGTTGTTTTATTGCTCTTAGCTAGAATTTCAAGTACTTTATTGAATAGATATGGACAGAGGACCACCTTGCCTTGTTCACTCCCTGGGCATATAACTGAAAGATGCTTCACCTATCACAAGGACACTTGCTCAACTATGTTCATAGCAGCTTTATTCATAATATCCAGAAACTGGAAACAACCTACATGTCCCTCAACCAAAGAATGGATTAAGAAACTGTGGTACATTTACTCAATGGAGTATTGTTCAGGTGTTAAAAGCAATGACATCATGAAATTTGCAGGTCAATGGATAGAACTCGGAAAAATCATTCATGGTACATACTCACTCATCAGTGGATATTAGCTGTAAAGTAAAACACAATCATGCTACAATCCACAGAACCAGAAAGTCTAAGTAACAAGGAGGGTTCATGGGGAAATGCAAGGATCTCCCTGGGAAGGGGAAATAGAATAGATTTCTCAGGTTGACTAGGCGTGGGTGGGGATGGGAACAGGAGGAACAAGATGAGGGGAAGGGGGAGAGAAAATACTGGGAGAAACTGATGGGCCAGATTTCAGGGACAAGATGGAGACTCCATGGAAACTATGAGAGTAACACTAGCTAAGACTCCTAGTAATGGGGGACATGGTATCTGAACCAGCCATCTTATGTAACAAGGCAGGGTCTTAAGTGGAGGAATTGGGATACCAATTCAGCCACAAAACTTTGGCCCTACAGATTGTCGTGCCTGCAGAGTGCACTGGGACCAAAGTGTAGTAGACACACCATCAAAGAGACCACAGAAACTTTACCCAGCAACAGATGAAAATCGATTCAGAATCACACAGACAAACTTAAAACAGAGCATGCTGAATCCTGCTGAGGTGAAGAAAGAAGTATTGGAGGATCAAGAGAGGCCAAAGACACCAGAAGAAAACTCACAGGATCAACTGATGGAAGCTTACGGTAACTTGGGAGATCACGGAACCTGTTTATGTCTGACCTAGATCCTCTACATATATGACATGGTGGATTAGCTTGGTGTTCTGGAGGTATTCTAACAGTGGGAGCAGGGCCTGTGCCTTACTCTTTTGCCCACTTGTGAAGATCCTTCGCCTCCTATGAGTTGCCTCATCCTGTCTTGATGTGATAGTATGTGCTTGGTCTTACTGTAGCTTGCTATGCAGTGTTTGGTTGATGTCCCCGGGATGGCTGTTCTTTTCTGAGAGGAGGCAGAGGGAAGGGGTTAGATCTGAAGGAGAGGTGGGGAAAGAAGCTGAGGGGAGAGGAGGGAGGGGAAACTGAGGTCGGGATGTAATATATGGGATATGAATTTTTAAAAATAACTAGCAAATGCTCCTAATTGTTAAGCCATGCTTCTCCAAAACCCTGGTTTTGTAGCCTTGGCATTGATTCTTTTTTATTATTAATTTATTCTTGTTACATCTCAATGTTTATCCCATCGCTTGTATCCTCCCATTCTTCCCTCCCTCCCATTTCTCCTTACTCCCCTCCCCTATGACTCTTCCTGAGGGGGATTACCTCCCCCTGTATATGGTCATAGGGTATCAAGTCTCTTCTTGGCAAGCTACTGTCCTTCCTCTGAGTGCCACCAGGTCTCCCCTCCTGCAAACCCTAAGAGACCACAGATGCCAGGCCAGACTACTTTACCTAGCAAAACTATCAATAACCATTGATGGAGAAAACAAAATATTCCATGACAAAAACAAATTCAAACAGTACCTATCCACAAATCCAGCTTTACAGTTAGAGCCAGGCCTAATTCCTCTTAGCTGAAATGACCCCAGGAAAAAGAACAAGTGGAATGCAGCCTGCTCTGGGCTAAGTTTCTGTCTGAGCCGTCTTAGGCCATGGGTCCTGGAAGCAGACTGATGGCTAGGGTTTTTTTTTTTTTTTTGACAGAGCTTTTACATATGTGGTACGAACCATAGGTCAAGTAAGAGTGTGTTGTGACTCAAGATGGGTAAATTTCTTTTTGGCTGGGGTGCTTGGAGGGGTGAGAAAAACTGGAATGTGGATGATGTTGGGAAAATTTCTCTCCAGTTATTCTTATGCTGTATGCCTTGGACACAGAGCTCAGGCCAGGCCACCACGAACAGTGGAAGCTTAGAGCTCTCTCCACCTTGTTAGTAACAGACACCGTGTCTGGCTCTGGGAGAAAGCAGTTGTATACAAGTGTGTGTGTGTGTGTGTGTGTGTGTGTGTGTGTGTGTGTGTGTGTGTGTATGAACATGCATAAATACAATGTGCAAGTCCATTTAGTGTTGCTCATATAGTACATGTATGTGTGTGTATGTGTATGAATATATATATATATATATATATATATATATATATATATATATATATATATATATATATATATATATTTAAGGATGACCATTTAGAATCAAATGACTTATCAGTGGTAAAGCCTCTACATGTAAGGCTCAGGAAACATTGTAGAAGAGGGGGACCAGAAAACCAGGACATTTGGACTGTCTTCTATATATAACAAGGAGTTGCACCCAGGAAATTAGAACAATACAGTCACCTAAACAAGATCTACACAATGACAGCACCAGTTATCATCCAGAAGTGGATGGGGAAACTCTTAAGAGGTAATTAATGCTTACTGAGAAGAAGAATCACACTAAAAATTTCAATAGCACAATTATATACTGCATACTTCCTTAGTATCTAATTTTGCTTGTATGCATAGTTTGTTCTCTAATAACAAATTTGTATGGGAATCTCTTTTGATAACAACTACCATGTTTTGCTTCCAGTGAGCCTGCCTACAGTAAGTTCTACTGAAGAAGACACAGAGACAGTTAGCCAACTTTCCAAATTGAGTATTGCTCAAAAGATTGCAATAACCCAAAAGTTTGTGGTAGAAGAGGAGGATGATTTATCTCAAGAAAGGTATATATTTTTAGCTATCATGTGTTCGTCCATCCATCCATCCATCCATCTATCTATGTATCTATCGCTCTTCTTAGCACAGTTATATAGTATAGATGATTTTTGGTCATATTTGATTAGTTTTATTAAAACATTCAGGGCTTGCGTCTATCTTAAATAGTATCAAATAGAACAGCAGAGTAATCAGTGTGATTGTTTAATGTAAAATTGGCTGGAGAGAAGGCTCAGTGGAGCAACTGGCTGTTCTTCCAGAGGACAGGGATTCAATTCCCAGCCCCACATGGGTACTCATAACTGTCTGTAACTCCACTTCCAGGGTATCCAACACTCTCATAGAGGCATAGATACAGGCAAAACACAATTGCATTTAAAATAACATTTAGTAAAAATGTTCAAGTAGGGATGAAGAGATGACCCAGTGGCTAAGACCAGTTACTGCACAAGCATGAGGACATAACTTCAAATCCCCAGAATCCATGTTAAAAGTGTGGCATGGTGTTGTACACCCATACCCTGTACCCAAGCAATATGTGGGGCAGAGACAAAAGGATCACTGAGCTTTTGTTCAGTCAGAGGTCCTGTCTCAAAGGAATAAGGTGTAGAGTGACAGAATAAGATATCCAACATCCTTCACCAGCCTCAATATGTGAACTCCCACAGGAGCACATAGACTACATATACATAAACAATAATCACACACATATAGATAACAGAAAGTGTCAAAATATCAAATTATATTGACTACCAAATAAACCAATGTAATCATTTTCAAAATGTTAATTCTTGGTATTTAGTCAAGAATTTCAGGTTGTGGTAGGTAGACTTGAAGGGTATATGTAGCTGCTAGAAGCTACCCGAATTTTCTATAAAGTAAGTGCATGCAGATAAACTTTTATTTTTTTCAATTTTGATTTCATTTTCTGTGTGTGGATGTTTTGCCTCCAGGTACATCTGTATACCATACGCAAGTAGTGCCCAAGAAGACCAGAAAAAAGCACATTAGACACCCTAGGTCTAGAGTTGTAGACAGTTGTGAGCCACCATGTGGTTGCTGGGACTCAAATCCTGGCCCTGGAGATGAGCAGCCAGTGCTCTTAACTACTGAATCATCTCTCCAATCTCACAGATAACTTTTCTAATAATGATATTGCCATTTGTCACCAATAAAAAATTTCAGAGCATTTATATTTTCTGATTTCCTAAGAAAAATGAAGTTCTTCGTAATCATATCGATATTGAAGTACATAAATGAGTCTTTCGGTGAGCATGAGCTGAACGATTCTAAAGGATCATTAGGAGTTACATATGGGCTAGAAAAATGACATAGAAAGTAAAAGCATCCACCATCGGGCCTGGCAACCTGTTTGATCTCTGGAACTCACTGGGAGGAGAGAACCAACTAGCGCAATTCATCTTCTTGTCTCCACACAGATTGTGTGACACTTTGTTTGTGTGTGCACATGTGTACAGACATTGTAGGTATAAAGAGTTAAGAGAATCCATTTTTTTTGACAGGATGTTATTTCATAACTTTTTACTTTTCCCATTTTGAATGCTTCTTTTATTTTGCCACTTTAGGGACTCTGTTAATAAAGCACCATGCTCTATCTTGGTTCTTCTGATTCCCAGGTGTCTTGGATTTATTTTGCTTGTTACTCATAGTGAAACATGTGAAATACACCCTCTATGAATGGACTCTTCACCAAAACACATCTATTTGAGGTTCTTCTTCATTCAATTCATAGTCCCTAGAATCCGAGTTATATTTATTTTTCTGAATTTACATTGGGTATTAGGAACGATACTACTTAGAGCTACCAGTCTTAATGGGAAGACCATTACCAGTATTTCATTTAACAAACATTTCTTGAGTACTTAGTAGGTGAAATGTAGAATGTTGAATGCTGAGGACAAACAGGCGACTAAGACAGTCTCTCTGCCTTCAAGAGGTTCCTTGTAGAACAGATAATCCAAGAGCTATTGTGGAGAATGGTAAATTCTCTCACAACTAGTGACCGGAGTTCTTTATTACTATGGAATTTCTTGTAGTACTATCAAGGAAAATTGTCTTGAAGTCATATCATTTGAGTTGAATCTCAAGAGTATGAATAGGTACATTTTTAGGTGATCTACTGTGAAAAATACTCAAAGAGGAAATGTCTCTTCAAGGGCATGGAAAGGTAGAAAATAATTACTACCTGATCCAAACTGATTAATATTGCTTCAGTGCAAGGCGTTGGGAGAAGGAAGGATTTAAAGTTAGGGAGACTTGATGAAATAGCATCATCCTGAGTCACTGACACGATGTAGCTGGCTTGTGTTATGGAGCTCTTGAAAGATAAAGAGGACATGATGAGCCGATTTGGATTTTGGGGAAATAATTGGTTTTTAACAAGGACATGTCACATTTTGGGAGAAGATGATCACTTAATAGATTATTGTAAATATACAGTTATGACTTGATGTTTGGCTAAGATGGGTTACAGAGACACTTAGGAAGCAGAGACTCTGGAATTTGTTGACCAAATGGATAAAATATATGACACTCAAAATTCTGGAACATGTCAAATGGGTGGATGATAGTTGATTACCTCACACAAGATTGAATGGTGTGTTGGGGAAGAAACTTTAAATTTGTGTATCATTTGTATTTTAAAATGTGAATTTTTATTGTAAAAAAATGTTTATTTGGGGAAAAGTAAGCTTTTTTTTTTTTTTTTTTTTTTTTTTTTTTTAGAAATAAGGTAGGTGAAGAACAGGTCTGAAAAGGGAAAGTAATAAATTTTTAGTCCTGTGAAGTGTATGAAATTCTTTAGCATTATCAACATGAAAAAATCCTTTCCTACACTGCAGACCTTGGTGAAAATTAGCACATACTATGTGTGTAGAAATATAAATCAGGTCACACTATCAGCTAGATGCAGGATTATAGTCAGAAGTCAGAGTTCAATTTTAGTTTATGGTTCTGAATGGGATGTAGAGGGAGGGAAGGGAGAGGAGAAAAGCAGGAAGTGTGGGGGGAGGGAAGGACGGATGGAGGGAAAGAGAGATTGTGAGAGTGATCAGAGTGAAAGAGACAAACACAGAAACAATATTGAGAGGGACGGGGGACAGAGACAGAGGTCTACTGAGAGGGCCAGAGAGAAAGAGATACAAGGGGATATAAGGAGGGAGGGAGGAAGGGAGGGAGTAGGGCATGGAGGAGAGAGTAGGGCATGGAGGAGGGAGTAGGGCATGGAGACAGGGAGACAGAGACTGATTTGCACTCTGGTATTTTCTGAAAGGACCCCAGGTTTTTGTTTGTTTTGTTTTAGGGGCTTGCTTTTTTTTTTTTAAACCCAAGATTACATTTTTTCCCAGCACTTCTCAAATCTAAACATAGCTTCTCCTTGGCTTATCACCTTGTCTTTAAAAAAAAAATGATTTTAAATCCTGTTTGAGGGATCATGATCCTGGATCAAGTCTCTAGGTAAAGATCAATTTTCACATTTAACTTTCTTAATAGTTCAGAAAGAAAGTTTGTGGAGAGAATGTACAATGCATTTTGGGACCACTTGAAAGAACAATTGTCAAAAACTCCTCCTGACTTTTCTTGTATTCTTGAACTTCTAGTCAACATAAAACAGGTGAGCAATGAACCCTCTATATGTTGATGCAAAATCTCCTAACCTTAGAGCATGGATTACTAATATTAGTAGCACTAATGTTTTGAGTAGCTTGCTTTATGAACACATATGGGATGGATTGACTCCACTTTATTTCTATGAGATATAATTTGAGGGTTAGGGTATTACTTCAGTTACATAATGTATGACTTAATAAAACATATTTTTACTCAACTTCCACTATGTTTTAAGTGTTCCAGAGTACGAAAAATAATGAGAGCTATTGCCCACAAGGATTTACATTTTGAGTAAAAAAGCCATTTGAAATGACCATTTAAAAATACCTAGCTTGCCCAGTGATGGTGGCACACATTGTTAATCCCAGCATTTGGGAGGCAGAGGCATGCTGATCTCTCTGAGTTTGAGGCCAGCCTGGTCTACAGAGTTGCAGGACAGAGAGGGCTACATAGTGAGACTTTGTCTCAAAACAACAACAACCAAAACTGAAAACAACAAAAAAGAATGCATTGTTTATTTCACCTTTGCTCTTTAGAGTAAAAATAATCTAAAATTGCCCTTACATTTCCCAGAGAATGCATCTTTATTTTTTTCTTGGAGGTGCATATATTATTATAGCCTATACCTAATTGTTGCTCCACTCTTAATTTTATTAATGTTTTTAATGTCATTTCCCTTGAAAATAATCACTATTTCTATAAATAATTTTCATTAAGCTTAGAATTATAATTGTCTTCTAAACAGGGAGAAAAACCTGTTTAAGAAATTTAGAGACCCACTTTCTTGACCCTTGGAAAACAGAGTCTGATATGCTTTTACGCTGAAAGCACTGTTCAGTGGATGCAAGTTTAGGATTCTAAACATAATATGGCTCCTTTGGTTTTTCCTTGTGAATAGATTTTGGTGTCACTGTTATTACCACGTCAGAACCGCCTAAGACATGAGATTGAAGAAGCACTGAACATAAATCTTCTCAGGGAAGAAACAGAGCGTGGAGGTCTTGATGTTCCTCATCTCTCTAGTTATATTATCAACTTGATGGCTCTCATGTGTGCACCAATTAGAGATGCAGCTGTACAGGAATTAGGAGCCATAAAAGATCCAGTGCAATTACTAAGGCAAGAATCTAGTCATGCTATTTTAATCTATCTCATGTTGTTAATAATGTAACATCACAGTGTGAGTAAATGACAAAGACAGAACATTTGGTTCCCATCCTAGAAGTGCATGCTTGAGGCGTTGCATCCAGTGAAAGCTTTGGTGCTGATGGAGTTTCAAGGTGTTACAGAACACCACATGATGAAAGAAAGATCCTGTGTGTGTATGTCTGTGTGCCCTAGTTTTTCTATGCTTTTGTGCCATCACTTGTATTCACTCATGGGGGTCCTAGCCCACTGTTCTTGTGTCATCTTGGTGAATATCTAAAGGCCTCATCCATAAACTCCATAGTTGGATTAAGTTTTCCACCTTTTCAGTATCTCACAGTTGAGTTTAATGTTTGGTAGGTTGGGAGCGGCAAGCTATTTTCAAACTATAGCATGTGCTGCTTCTGCAATCTGCTCGCTCTCGCTCTCTCTCTCTCTCTCTCTCTCTCTCTCTCTCTCTCTCTCTCTCTCTCTATATATATATATATATATATATATATATATATATATATATATTTATATATATCATGAAAGAAAACTTTGAGCCAAATATTATGTTAGACTCTGCCTTACTTGTACTCCTGTGCTGAAGACTTGGCTAACATCATTTTTCCACTTTTGTATTTTCTGCTTTTACTTTTTACTTTTTAACAACTTATTTTATTTTATGTGCATGAACATTTTGCCTGACAAAATGCCTAGTACTTGCTGTGTCCAGAAGAGGGTGTTGGGTCTTCTGGAACTGGAGTTAGGGATGTTTCTGACCTACTATGTGCTTTCTGGAAATGAATCCTGTCCTCTGTAAGAGTAACAGGTGCCCTTAACGACTGAGCAATCTCTCCAGTCCCACTTTTTCAACAGTCTTGAGTTTCATACGTATATACAATGCATATTATCCTTCTTCCAATCCAGTGGATGACTTTCTTCTTACCAATTACTCTTCTTCTGAAATTTTGTCTGATTTTATGCAGGACGTGCCCAGGTAGCTGCACCTGATTCCAGTGGCCTTGCCAAATCAAAAAGACAGAATTTCCTGGCACTCCTCTTAATCCTTTGGGTCTAACAAACTTTCCATCTTCTCCTCTGTAATTCCCCCTGGACCATGGAAAGGGTGATATATATATATATCCTCTTTATTTCTAGGCACTCAACAATCACTTATATTCAGCATTTGACCAGCTATTAATTTCCGCATTAAATGTTATGCAGTATTCTATGTCCCAGGCTGAGAAGCACTACTGACTAGCATCTTTTTACTCCCTGTCCTTTTACTTGGCAAGAACAGTCTCTCTGGTTTATTTTGATATCATTTAAGATGATCATTCAGGGTCCATCCATTACATGAACACCTAACATGATGCTCTTAAGACATTTAAATATAGTACTAGTTCTACAGATTTGCATCCATCCCATCTCCAATGTTCTTTTATTTCTCCAAGTATAAATTCTAAGCAGAAACAGAAATGAAGAATCTCAATGTCTCACAGCCAAAAACCTAGGACCCAGAAAAGAAAAAGAAAAGGAAGTGATTTGTTTGAGTTAGAAATTAATCGTCTACATTGCAATCACTCATATATAATTGTTAGCCATTTTGTGATTTTTTTCCTTCCACTAACTACCCTTTCCCTAATGTAGCAGAGTAGCTACAGTGCAAAGAGGTCTAGAATGGTTGTTGAAAAGTCAGGCCATGTGACTGTTTTTAGCTGTGCTACCATTTCGCCCTCTGGCCTTTGGTTCCTGGACAGTGCATTTATTTATCTCTTAGCCTGTTTTATAATTTTTTAAAAATCTGAGTAGTCTTGGTCACCCCAACTTCTTCTATAGTTTTACTGGGTCCATCCTGTACAAGAAATGATTATCAATTCGAGTTGCTCACCTGCATCATCTGTACTGGGAGGTTGCCCTACAGCTCCCCTAGACATTGGCATGTGTGTGTGTGTGTGTGTGTGTGTGTGTGTGTGTGTGTGTGTGTGTTTAAAGTAGCCAGGTAACTCCTTTAGTATTATGCTGAGAAATTTCATTTCCCTGATATCTCAGAGCATTGTTCTTAAAACTTGCCTTCTGTAAAACACTGACTATGGACACAAGTCAAGGTATTTGCTAGTTCCTATCAAGGATGACTTATACTCTGCTTTCTCCTAAGATAAGCTTTTCTGTTTTCCAACAAGACTCTTCATTTTCATTTGACACTTTATCCTAATGGCCTTTAGTATTTATACTTCTACCAGGTATGACTGCACTTGGTAGGAGTATTCCTGGTATATTATAACATGATGGAAAGCATTAACTGGTCAAACAGAGCAACATTCAATTCTTATCCTCACATGCTTTGATAATTGAATTAAATATTTGTAAAAATGAGTCCCCCATGAAGCGAACACCTCTCATTAGGTCCTTACTCAAAACAAGTAAACATTTTTGGACTACATATTCAAATACTACCTATTTGCAACGGAAGCAAGCACTTGGACAAGCTTGTTCTTACTCTTAGTGCTGGGATTTTATTTTTCCTTCCTTGAGCTTCACTCCTGAACACTAGATTTCTTTTCAAACTCTAAATATTATGTATTTGTCTGTGACAGGGGCATCTTCCAGGTTCTGGGCCTGATGAAAATGGATATGGTGAACTACAGTATTCATAATATTCGCCCATACTTGCAGGAACAGTCTATTCAAAATGAACGAGCTCAATTCCAAGAACTCCTTGACAAGCAGCCTGGTATGTTTAAAATTCTAACTACAGGGGGGAAATTGGTCTTTCATTTTCTTTTTTACAGGGATTTTCTATTTTTGAATAAAAAGCTTACTTCTTGAATCAAAGGTTAGGAGAAGCAAAAGTCTTCAAGACAGAAAGGCCTATACAAATTTCTTTTTTTAAAAATTAAGTTTATTCTTTGATACTTTCATACATGTACACAGTGTGGTCTGATCAGTGTCAAGGCCAGCCTTTCTTCTGCCTTCTCCCTACCGCAGTTTCCCTTTTGAAGAATCTGCTCTCTTACTTCCCTGATTTTTTGTTTCATGGCCATCTGAGTTTGAAGATTACCTATATCATCATGGATGTAGAACCATCCACTCGAGTAGAAGCATCTCACTTGATTGTACATCACTGAATGACTCCCCCTTCTCCAGTGGCCATCAAAGCGGTTCCTGGAGGAGGGCACAGCCACATGAGCTCTTCACCTACCCATAATTGGGTTTTGACAGAGGCAGTCTTATGCAGACTTAGTACTGCCTAACTATCTTGACCGCTTTGAGATTACGATTGCAATAGCTATGTCATGTCCAGACTATGACAAGTAATTGCCCTCCTCTCTGTTATCCCACTTTTGTCTTCTTTCAGCCTTCTCTTTTGTGATATTTTCTGTGTCTTGGAGGGGGTGTGATAGATGTTCTGTTTTGAGCTGAGCATACAACAGTTTCTTATTTTTAGCACTTTGAAAAGCCACGAATCTTTGCCCTAATTGCTGTTTGCTGCAAAAAGAAGTTTCTGATGAAGGCTGAGAACAACACACACACACCAGTGTATTAGAGGTAGTTTGACATTTCTATTTAGAAAAACAAAACACTAAGTTCACCTCTAGGGACTTTGAGCTTCTTGGCTGTGGGTCTTTGCCAGGTCTACAGAGCCAGACATGAACTCCCTCCTATGGAGCGGGTCTTCTATCCAATTAGAAAGTTCTTGATTACCCCCATATTAGTCATGTTGATATTTCAGTAGTTGCCAGACCTTGCCTGGAACGTTAGTATATAGGTACACCGTGTCCCCAGGGTTGTTGTGAATTTCCTACCAGCTGCCTGTATAATACCTTCTTGTACTATGAAAGCTATTCTGCACAAAAATAACCAATGGAGTTTCAGCTTTTAAAATTAACTGTTTTCTTCACCAAGAGACTGGCTTAAAGTCTCCAACTTTAAGCTATGGGGTGTAAACACATATGTTCCCTTCTCTTTCATAGATCTCCTTGATTGCACCACCAAATGGATGACTAGAGCAGTTACAGACCTTATCACATCACTGCGAAATACTCCGAGCTCCTTTTCTGGCTTAGGTAGTTCTATCCCAGCTCCAAAACCTGACCCAGATCCACCAAGTCTTACCACAGTGTTATACCAAGGCTACCTGACACTTGTTCTCAAGGACCATGGAATTGAAGAATTCCCTGAGGTAGGAATGTGTGCTCAGGCATTGACTTAGTTGTCTTTTACTTAGAAGCCCCATTAGAACTCTACTCTCCTAACAGCCTGTTCCTTCTTGCCTAACCAGACTCTTCTGACGGATAAAGCACGACTGCAGACCATGAAGTCCAAATTACGCCACTTGACAGTCTTAGCCTCAGTTTTGCTTGTGGCAAGAAGTTTCTCTTGTGGTGTTTTATTCAGCTCACCAGACTTCGTGGATAAACTGAAGGCCATAACCAAGGATCTCATAGAAGAATTTAATTCCAAGTACATTTCATTGATCATTTTTGGTGTGTGTGTGTGTGTGTGTGTGTGTGTGTGTGTGTCTGTCTGTCTGTCTGTCTGTGCGCACACGTATGTGCATGCATATGTCGAGTACAGGGGTCTTCTTCTGGCTTTCCACTTTATTTTTTGAAACGTGGTCTCTCATTGAACTTGAAGCTGACTAAGTAGGCCAAGCTGACTGCCTAGCAAATTCCAGTAAGCCACCTGTCTATGTCTCTCTAGTGCTGTGAGGACAGTTCATGTGCCGTCACATCTGGCTTCTTGTGTGCATGTTATTATTTATACCAAGAAATTAATCATTTAGTCATTAATATTGATTGATAATTCCCGGCATACAGAGATTCCATATCAAAGTAGGAGGGGTAAATAAAAATTTACTTTTATTAATTTATTTGCAGTTTTTTCATAAAGTAAAAAGACGATGTAAAATACCTAAGAATATCTTTTAACAATGTTTTTAATATTCACTGGTGAAAAGAAGATCGAATGACTCTCAGAAGGTAACCAATATATATTGTTGCATTTAAAGTTGGCATACAGTACTACATGTATGAATAATTTGATACCTTAAGGATAACAAAGCTATTTTACATGCTCATTGATTCATGTTGTCTATTGATGGTGAGAGGGTCATAATTCTTCTTCTGTGAGCCTAACTTCTTGTATGGAGTTTTTTGAGTTTGGCCCCTATGTCATGGAAATTCTCTTTTCTGTCTTAACTATCCAGGCCAGAAGAGTCCATGTTAAATGTAAGTGAACAAGTGTCTCAGGAAATCCATCAAGGCCTCCAGGATACAGGTCTTACTGCTCTGACTACTGAAAATAGAGCATCTCTTGTGTGTCAACTCCGGAACATTGCCAAGAAAGAGAACTGCATTCGTATCATCATTGGTAAGAGTCCCCACAGTTGTAAGAAATAGCAATAACATGTCAGGTGGGAGTTAGACTCTGCCCTAAAAGTTACTGAACATTTTGAAAAATGGAGCCAGGTGGTGGTGGCTCATGCCTTTAATCCTAGCACTTGGGAGGTAGAGGCAGGTAGATCTCAGTGAGTTCAAGGCCAGCCTGGTCTATAGAGTTAGTTCCAGGACAGCCAAGGCTAAACAGAGAAACTATCTTGAAAAACCAAACCAAACCAAAAACCAAAAACCATAAAACAAAAGGTGAGACATGATATTTGGAAAGTATTTTAATGTTACTTTCCTTGTCTATAATATGCATTATTGAAATAGAACTCTTAGTCTGAAGAATCAAAATATAATTTTATATTTATGTATACATTATAATATATAAATTATAATATACACATAGGCTAGAACCACAAAATCCTATGTTGTAAAATCAACCCTACTTAAGGTACCATACACGTTCCTATGCCCTTCCTTGGATTAATGATGGATTATCATACAGAATAGGGCATACTATATTATGGAATAGACACAGCAAATTTGGCCAGTTTTCTTTTAACTTTGACTTATAGTCTAATCTGTGTACATGGGCCTGAACTTAGTATACCAACTTTAACATGTTTTTAGAATTTCAAGTGTGATATTTATGATGATCTTGTTAGGTGAAATACATAACTAGCTTCTCAATAATAGATATGTAAAAAAGGTTAAAGAAATGACCTGATTACCAAAAGCCATAATTATCTTTCTGATTTGACCAGTGTGTGTGTGTGTGTGTGTGTGTGTGTGTGTGTGTGTGTGTGTGTTTTGAGGGTATGCAAGCACTCTGCCATTAAGCTACACCTCAGGTCCAGGATTATCATCTTTTGATAATACATAATCTTTTGGTGTTTGATGGCATTTCTTCATCCAAAACAGAACTTATATAGCATATACAAATGAACAAATGAATGCCTTAATCACTGCTTTATTGCTGTGAAAAGACACCAAGACCAAGACAACTGTTAGAAAAGAAAGCATTTAATTGGGGAATTGCTTTTAGTTTTAGAGGCTTGGTCATATAGTTACCATTATGGCAGGGAGCATAGCAACAGGCAGGAATGGTGCTGACGAAATGGCTGAAAACTACATCCTGATTTGCAAGCAAAGATGAGAAAGAGACTGGGTCTGGCCTGGGCTTTTGAAACATTAAAGCCCATGCCCAGTGACATACTTCCTTCAACAAGGCCACACTTCCTCCTAATCCTTCTAATTCTGTCAAAAAGTTCCACTCCTTGGCTACTAAGCCCTCAAATATATGAGCTTATGGGGGCCATTCTTATTCAGACAACCACACTGAATACAAATAATGTAAGAAGACAGCAAACTGTGAGTTTCTTCTGAAACCTTTTCTTCTACTTTTCATTCTTTCCCTATGACAGAACAACGGATACATTTGTTTCTCAAATGCTGTTTGATTCGCGGCATGCAGGAGTCTCTCCTAGACTTCCCTGGAGGCCTCCTGTTCATCGAACCAGAGTTGGCAGAACTAGGCTGGAAGTTTGTTAATCTGATCCATCACAATCAGCTGGTGTTTAATCCATACTATGCTGAGATCCTAAAAAATATCATCTCTCCTCCAAATGAAGACGAAAATGATGAAAAACCTGTCTGATAATGCTAGTCTCAGTTCCTGGCACCAGTAATCCAAGGAAAGGGCTCAGTATGTTCCTGTAATGATGTCATCTGTTACCAGCAATTACAGGCAGCCCTCTTCCTCATTAACAGCCAGGATGCAACTGTGGGGCCAAACATAGACACCAGGTGGCCCTGTCCCCTTAATTAATAAATTCTTGAGCTGCAAGAAAAATCTCAGTGTCTTCAAATGGTGCAGCTAAAGCCATGTCTATTGTCCCTTTCCCCAAGAATCTGAAACAAAAAACCCACTGGGTTCTCAGTTTTCTCTGCAATAGCCAACATGTATCAAGGTATTATTTCCTTCAGTGAAAATTTTTTTTCATTGAAGGGTATAAAAAATCTACTAGATTATCTAGCATTAAATGCTTCTGAAGTCAGAAACCTAATGAATTACAAAATGAAAGAGAATACAGAATCCCAATTCTGCTACCAAAGTTCCCTATAATTTTAAGGGATATAGTGATGATAATATTCCTACATTCTATTTTGTCACATGGTTTGGAGCATCGTGAAAATGAGAACAGGATGAAAATTGCTATTGTCTGCTTACATTTAAGTGAGACCAAGATTCAACATACATAGGATTTCTCTCTTTAAAGTGATCCTACAGAGACAGATTTGAGTCCCTGACAGTGGCCCACACTTAGGAAGTTAGATCAGTTATTGACTTTGTCCTGTCCTGTAATGTAATGATGCTTTTCTTTCCATATTTCTAGGCTTAGAATCCTTATTCTTGAATGAGTACTGGGAGTATGCAAAGATAGCCCAGTCACCGTGGTTTTGACCACTTCAGCTCTTGGCTCTTAAGTGCTAGTTATGATCATTGGCATAGTTAGCACCACAAACGTTGTAGGTTCACAAAGACTTTAGTTCATTTTCTGAGATTATGGAAATTGATCCTGTCATTCTCAGGGAAAGTGAAACAGATAGGATTTGAGTTCTTTTATTCCCATGATGACCGAATTGGTTTTTCCAAAGGACAGATTCCACCTGAGTGACACAGCTAATTGAAATTGATACTTTAAAAAAATATTGGCGAACCATTATATGATATGATATTGCAATTCTATATATGCTTATAGTGTATATTAATCAAATCAGAGTAACACACATATGCATGCCTTCATAAATTAATTATTTTTATATGTTGGAAATTCCATGTTCTTCTATTGAGTTAGAAATACATTTTAGCAGGGCACAGTGGCACAAACCTTTAATCCCAGCACTTGGGAAGCAGAGACAGGCAAATCTCTGTGAGTTCAAGGCCATCCTGGTCTATAAAGTGAGGCCAGGACAGCCAAGGCTACACAGAGAAACCCTATCTTAAAAATTAAGAAAAAAAGAAATATATCATAGATTGCTTGAATCAGTCAATATTTGAGCATGTTAAGGAAGCATCAGATTTCTACCCTCCAGTTTAGATGTGTATTATTGCATCTAATTGAATAATACCATTCCCTCAACTTTATCTTACAAGTCTTCATAGATAGCTTGTCTGTTCTGGTTTTCCATGAGAATGATTTGTTAATTACCTAAAATGATATATAATATGTAGTATTAGCCTTTCTTTGTCAGGCTTATTTCATTTTGTATAGTGACTTCTAGTTCAGGCCATGTTGTTGAGAATGACATAGATAAAGCAAATCTAAAATTAAAAACAAAATAACCTGTAAAGTGAAACAACAAGTGACATTATAAATCATCAAAAGGATCAGTTCATCAGGAAGAATAACAATTATAAAGATGTATACCTTCAATATGGGACCAAACAAAAATTAGATCTAAAAGGTGAGAGAGACTTGGATGCAGTAATTGTTGCGGACTTCAATAACCCACTTTTTCAATGGATAGATAATTTAGACAGAAAGTCAATGAAGAAATATCCTCAGTTGAGCCATAGTATAGAAAAATAAGCATAACACATTTTACAGAACATTTTATTCAAAAGCAACTTACTGCACAGTGTTTTTCTTTTTTTACTCTTTTTTTATTAATTTATTCATAATACATCTAGATTGTTAGCCCTTCCCCTGTTTCCTCCCATTCCTCCCTCCCTCCCACTTCCCCCTTCTCCCCTCCACTATGTCTGTGATTGAGGGAGACCTCCTCCCCCTATATATGCTCTTAGAATATCGAGTCTCTTCTTGGTAACTTGCTATCCTTCCTCTGAGTGCCGCCAGGCCTCCCCATCCAGGGGACGTCGTCAGAAAAGGGGCACCAGAGTTCGTGTGAGAGTCAGATCTCACTCTCCACTCAATGGTGGAGAATATCCTATTCATCGGCTAGGTCTTGGTAGGGGTTCGAAGTTTACTGCCTATATTCTTCTTGGCTGGTGCCTTAGTTTGAGGAGGACCCCAGGACCCAGATCTGCCTGTCATAAAGTTCTTCTTGTAGGTTTCCAGGACCCTGTGGGTCCTACTATTTCCCCATTCTTCCATGCTACTCTCGCCTTAAGTCTCAATAGGATGTCCTCTCCTCTGACCCACTTTCTTGGCAAGTAAAGTTTTTCATGGAACGTATCCCTTGGACTAGTGTCTCGATATCAGTGAGTATATACCGTTTGTCTCTTTTTGCTTCTGGGTGAACTCACTCATTATGATAATTTCTAGATCAATCCATTTGTCCACAAATTTCAGGAATTCCTTGTTTTTAATAGCTGAGTAGTATGCCATAGTGTAAATGTACCACAGTTTCTTAGTCCATTCTTCTACTGAGGGACACTTAGGCTGTTTCCACGTTCTGGCTATTATGAATAAAGCAGCTAAGAACATGGTTGAGCATATGTCCCTGTCTGCACAGTGTTTTTCATCGTCTCAGTTAAATATCTTCTTGATTTCCTGATAGTAGCTACTAAAGGTGCTTAATCTTCACTGTTGTGTTAACTGTTTACCTTTTAAAACTGGATCTTTTGTGATAATTATTTTGTCTCCTTTGTTCACCTAATGTGTTAAATTACAGATATATATATGAGTGATATTGGATTATAATGAGAAACAAGTGAAAATTATTAAACTAAAAACTGTAAGTCCTCCACCCCAAAGCAAACAACAGCAACAGACCTTGTAATATAAGATCAAGAATAGCCTATGATAGAAAATGTCATCAATGGAGTCATAAGTGGACTCACTGAGAACCTATCAGCAGACTTTACCAAAAGTATATAACTCACAGGAAATAGAATGCAAACATTAGTGGTGGGGAATTCTGGAAACAAAATAAAATGCCGAGGGTTTTATTTAACTTATGGTGAGAGATCCAACCTAACTCCATTTTGAAGCAGGGTAAAAAAAAAGGGGGGGGGGACAGGCCCTGAGGAATTCCATCCCTGCAGAACTGACAGTTTTAGCTTGCACAAACAGGAACTTACCCCACTGGCCCCCACTCTGAGACAGTTAAAACAACAAGTTCCCTCTGACCTCCCCCAACACCTCAGAGTGAAGGCATAGTTTAAGAACTACCCAATAGAATTAAAGGTCATGTTAAGTAGCCAATAGAATTGTTACAAATCTGACTTTAAAAGATGTATCAGAACTCAGTGCTCTGGTTTCTTGGGTTACTCAGGTGCAGGTGGACCCCATCCAGTCAGACCAATAAACTTCCTCATGAATTTGCATGGAACCAGCCTCTGCCTCTCATTTGGTCGCTTCCAGAATAGACTCTCTCGATCAGAGTCTCACAATGGAGGAAGAATAGAGTGTTATGAATGTGATTTAGGCTAGTGGGGAGGATCTGGGAGGAGTTGGGGGAGAGGACAAATATGATCAAAACATACTGTATGAAAATGATTTTAATTTGAAAACATTTCAATTAAATGTCATTTAAAGAAATAACAATTCAGTATTACCCAAATGAAAACACAGAGAGTGGAAAGAAAAAACTGAGCCTTTGGAGGAGAGTATTTAACATAGGTGTACCATGTATGACGATAACGCTACAAACATTTATTTTCAGCACCTTGACAGGTTTTGAGTTTCTGTATTAACTATTATCCACTGCTAAAAGAAGCTTATGAAGCCTGAGCTTTGCACAAACTACAGGAAGAATACAGGTATTAATAGGGCAGTTTGCTAAGATGTTTTTTTCATTGAGCAATGTAATAATACTAGGTTCCCCCCTGGAGCTTATGAGCTTTTGAGATATGGGTTCTTAGCAGTATTTACATTACTGAGCTCTGTTTTTTCCTTCCATGTGACTGATTATCCCCCCACCACCCATGAGGCTGCTTGTCCTCCCACCTCCAATGTGGCTGCTACTTTTTAATGTTTTTCAGGAAAAATATAATTACTGCTTTTTATATCAATTTCCCAAGCATGTTTTTCCTAACACTTTGGGCTTCCGGAACATTTTGGGATCTCTTAATCTTTCTCCAAAGCTTTCCTTTCAGAGTGGCTGCTTATCCACCCACCTCCTATGTGGCAGCTGGTTCCTCCAACCCCCACATGGCTACTTCTCCCTCCACCTCCCATGTGGCTGCTTGTCCCCCCACATCCCATGAGGCTGTTTGTCCCCACACCTCCCATGTGGCTGCTTGTCCCCACACCACCCATGTGGCTGCTTGTTACCACACTTCCCATGTGCCTGCATGTGCCCCTACCTCCCATGTGACTGCTTGTCCACCCACGACCCATGAGACAGCTTGTACCCCAACCTCCAATGTGGCTGCTTGTGCCCTCACCTCCCTTGTGGCTGCTTGTGCCCACCTCCCAAGTGGTTGCTTGTTCCCCACCACCCATGTGGCTGCTAATCCCCCATCTCCCATATGACTGCTTGTCCCCCTCCCCTGTGGCTGCTTGTCCCTCCAACTCCCATGTGGCTGTTTGTCCCCCCAACTCCCATGTGGCTGTATGTCCTCTCAACTCCCATGTGGCAGCTTGTCCCCCAAGCACGCATGTGGCTATTTGTGGCCCCACCGCCATGTAGCTGCTTGTACACCCACCTCCCATGTGGCTGCTGTGCTCCCACCTCCCATATGCCTGCTTGTGCCCCCAACTCCCATGTGGCTATTTGTCCCCCCATGTCCCATGTGTCTGATTCTCCCCCCCCAAGTCCATGCGTCTGCTGGTCCCCCTCACTTCCCATGTGGCTGCTTGTTCCCCCAACACCCATGTGGCTGCTTGTCCCCCCCAAAACCATGTGGATGCTTGTTTTTCTACATCCCATGTATCTGTTTATCCCCCCACCTCCCATGTGGCTGCTGGCCCTCCCTATATCCCATGTGGCTGCTTGTCTCCACTGCCCATGTGGCTGCTTGTCCCCACACCTCCCATGTGTGTGCTTGTCCACCCAAATCCCATGTGTGTGCTTGTCCCCCCAGCTCCCATGTGGCTGCTTCTCCCCGGAATTCCCATGTGGCTGCTGGCCCTCCCTATATCCCATGTGGCTGCTTGTCCCCAGAACTTGGATGTGGCTGCTGGTCCCCCCATCTCCCATGTGGCTGCTTGTCCCCCCACCTCTCATGGGGCTGCTTGTCCCCCCATTTCCCATGTGACTGCTTATGCTCCCATCTCCCATGTGGCTGCTTGGCCCCCCATGTTCCATGTGTCTGCGTGTCCCCCAAAGTCCCATGTGTCTGCTAGTACCCTCCACCTTCCATGTGACTGCTTGTCCACCAACCACCCATGTGGCTGCTTGTCCCCACAACTCCCACGTGGCTACTTGTCCCCGCAGCTCCCATGTGTCTGCTCGTCAGCTTGTCTGCTCAGCTTCCATGTGCCTGCATGTCCCCCCACCTCCCAAGTGGATGGTTGTTCCCCAAACTCCCATGTGTCTGCTAGTGCCCTCTACCTCCCATGTGGCTGCTTGTCTCCCCAAATCCCATGTAGCTGCTTGTTGGCCCACCTCTGATGTGGCCGCTTCTCCCCAGAAGTCCCATGTGGCTGCTGCTTCCCCTAATCTCCCATGTGGCTACTTGTCCCCCCAGCTCCCATGTGGCTGCTTATGCCCTCATGTCCCATGTGGTTGCTAGTACCCCCACCTCCTATGTGGATGCTTGTTCCCCCACCTTCCTTGGGGCTGCTTGCCCCCCCCCCCCACTTCTCATATGACTGCTTGTTCCCTCAACTCCCATGTGGCTGCTACTCCCCTCCACCTCCCATGTGTCTGATTCTCCCCCCAAGTTCCATGCGGCTGCTGGTCCCCTCACCTCCCATGTGGCTGCTTGTACCCCCAACTCTCATTTGATTGCTTGTCCCACCACCTCCTATATGACTGCTTGTGACCCTACCTCCCATGACACTGACTGTCCCTCCTCCTCCAATATGGCTGCTTGTCCCCCCTCCTCCCATGTGGCTGCTTGTCTTTCTACTTCCCATGAGTCTGTTTGTTCCCCCAATTCCCATGTGGCACCTTGTCCACCCAGCTCCCATGTGGCTGCTGTACGCCCAGCTCCCATGTGGCTGCTTTCCCCCAAATCTCCCATATGGCTCCTTGTTCCCCCAAGTCCCATGTGTCTGTTAGTCCCCTCCACCTCACATGGGGCTGCTTTTCCCAATAACTCCCATGTCGCTGCTTGTCCCCCCACCTCCATGTGGTTGATTGTCTCCCCCACCTCCCTTGTGACTGCTTGTCCCCCCACCGCCAGTATGACTGCTTATCCCCCCACTCCCAGGTGGCAGCTTGTCCCTCCAATTCCCATGTTGCTGCTTGTCCCCCCAACTTCCATATGGCTGCTTGTTCCATCACCTCCCATGTGGATGCTTATCCCCCCCAATCTCATGTTGTGTCTTGTCCTCCCACCTCCCATGTGGCTGCTTGTCCCCCAAACTTCATTGGGGCTGATTGTCCCCCCACTTCCCATATGACTGTTCCCTCAACTACCATGTGGTTTCTTGTCCTTAACTCCCATGTGGTGGCTTGTCCCCACACCACCCAAGTGGCTGATTGTCCCCCCAACTCCCATATGGCTGCTTGTCCCCCCATCTCCCATATGGCTGCTTTTCCCCCCAGCTCCCATATGGCTGCTTTTCCCCCCAGCTACCATGTGGCTGCTTGTCATCCCAATTCCCATGTGGCTGCTTGTCCCTCTAACTGCCATGTGGCTCCTTGTCCCCCCACCGCCCATATGCCTGCTGTCCCCCGACATCCCATGTGGCTGCTTGTCCCCTCCAACTCCAATATGGCTGCTTGTGCCCCAAAGTCCCATGTGGCTGCTAGTCCTTTCCACCTCCCATATGGCTGCTTGTCCCCCTAACTCCCATGTGGCTGTTTGACCCACCAAATCCCATGTTGCTGCTTGTCCCCCCCCAGCTTCCTATGGCTGCTTGTTCCACAACCTCCCATGTGTCTGTTTGTCCCCCCAAATGCCATGTGGCGTTTTGTCCCCCCAAGTCCCATGTGCCTGCTTGTCCCCCCACTGCCTATATGACTGCTATGCCCCCACACCCCATGTGGCTGCTTGTCCCTCCAACTCCCATATGGTTGCTTGTCCTCTCCACCTAGCATATGGCTGCTTGTCCCCCCAACTTTCTAATGGCTGCTTGTTCCACAACCTCCATGTGGCTGCTTGTCCCTCCAACTCCCATATGGTTGCTTGTCCTCTCCACCTAGCATATGGCTGCTTGTCCCCCCAACTTTCTAATGGCTGCTTGTTCCACAACCTCCATGTGGCTGCTTGTCCCACCACCTCCTATGTGTCTGCGTGTCCTCTCCACCTCCCATATGGCTACTTGTCCCCCAAACTCTCCTGTGGCTGCATGTCCCAACTCCCATGTGGCTGCTTGAGTCCCCACCTCCAATGGGGCTGCTTGTCCCCCCACCTCCTGTATGGCTGCGTGTCCCCCTGTCTCTCATGTGGCTGCTTTTCTCCCCAACCCCCATGTGGCTGCTTGTCCCCCAATTCCCAGTGACTACTTGTGTCCCCACCACCCATATGGCTACTTCTCCCCCCAACTCCCATGTGGCGCTTATGTCCCCACCTCCCATGGGGCTGCTTGTCCCACCAACTCCCGCGTGGCTGCTTGTCCCCCTAACTCCCATGTGGCATCTTGTCCCCCCACCGTCCATATGACTGCTGTCCTCCCACCGTCCATATGGCTGCTTGTCCTCCCATCTCCCATGTGGCTGCTTGTCCCCCAATTCCCATGTTGCTGCTTGGCCCCCAACTTCCATATGGCTGCTTGTTCCATCACCTCCCATGTGGATGCTTGTCCCCCCAATCCCACGTGGCTGCCTGTCCCCTCACCTCCCATGTGGCTGCTTGTCCCCCTCCACTCCCATGTGGCTGCTTGTCCGCCCAACTCCCATGTCCCTGCTTATCTTATCCCCCCCAACTCCTATGTAGCCGCTGTGTCCCCACCTCCCATGGGGCTGCTTGTCCTCCTAACTCCCATGTGGCTGCTTGTCCCCCAAATCCCATGTGGTGTCTTCTCCCCCCACTTCCCATATGATTGCTTGTTCCCTCAACTCCCATGTGGCTGCTTGTCTCCCCACCTTTCATGTAGCTGCTTGTCTCCTCAAGTCCCATATGTCGGCTTGTCCACTCCACCTCCCATATGGCTCCTTGTCCCCCCTACTCCCTTGTGGCTGCTTGTCTCCCCAACTCCCATGTGGCTGCTTGTCCCCTCAAATCCCATGGGGCTGCTTATCCTCCAATTCCCAGTGACTGCTTGTGTCCCCACCTCCCATGTGCTGCTTCTTGTCCCAACTCCATGGGGCTGTTTGTTTCCCTAACTCCCATATGACTGCTGTCCACCCACATCCCATGTGGCTGCTTGTCTCCCCTACTCCAATATGGCTGCTTGTCCCCTCACCTTCCATATGACTGCTTGTTCCATCACCTCCCATATGGCTGCTTGTCCCCCCAACTCCTTTGGGGCTGCTTGTCCTCCCACTTTCCATATGACTGTTTGTTCCCTCAACTCCCATGTGGCTTCTTGTCTCCCAACTCCCATGTGTCTGATTGTCCCCCCATCTGAAATGTGGCTGCTTGTCCCCCCAACTCCCATGTGGCTGCTTATGCCTCCATCTCAAATGTGTCTGCCTGTCCCGCCAAACTCCTGTGCCTGCTTATCCCCCCTAACTACCACGTGGCTGCTTCTCCCCCCATCTCCAATGTGGCTGCTTGTCTCCCTAACTCCCATGTGGCTACTTGTCCCCCCAATTCCCATGTGGCTCCTTGTCCCCAACTCCGATGTGACTGCTTGTCTCCCCAATTCACATGTGACTGCTTGTGCTCTCACCTCCCATGTGGCTGCTTGTCCCCACAACTCCCATGTGACTGCTTGTCTCCCCACCGCCCATATGACTGCTTGCTCCCAAACTCCCATGTTGTTGCTTGTCCCCCCAACTCCCATGTGGCTGTTGTGCCCCCAACTCCCATGTGGCTGCTTGTCCCCCCTATGTCCATGTTGCTACTTGTCCCCCCAAACTCCCATGTGGCTGCTTGTATGACCACTACCCATGTGGCTGCTTGTCCACCAATCTCCCATGTGGCTGCTTATACCCCACCTCTCATGTGTCTGCTTGTCCCCCCATCTCAAATGTGGCTCCTTGTCTCCCCACCTCCCATATGACTGCTTTTCACCCCAACTCCCATGTGGCTGCTTGTCCCCCAAACTCCCATGTGGCTGCTTGTCCCTCTAACTCCCATGTGGCTGCTGGTCCCCCCAACTTCCATGTGGCTGCTTGCCCCCCAATTCCCAGTGACTGCTTGTCCTCTAAACTCCCTTGTGGCTGCTTGTCTCCCCAACTCCCATGTGGCTGCTTGTCCCCTGAACTCCCTTGTGGCTGCTTGTCCTCCCACCTCAAATGTGGCTGCTTGTCCCCCCACGTCCCCTGTGGCTGCTTGTGTCCCCAGCTCTCATGGGGCTGCTTGTCCCTCCAACTCCCATGTGCCTACTTGTCCCTCAAATCCCATGTGGTGCCTTCTCTGTCAATTCCCATATGATTGCTTCTTCCATCATCTCCCATGTGGCTGCATGTCCCCCCAACTCACATGTGCCTGTTGTCCCCCTAAGTCCCATGTGTCTGCTAGCCCCCTCTACCTCCCATGTGGCTGCCTGTTCCCCCAGCTCCCATGTAGCTGCTTGTCTACACATCTCCCATGTGGCTGCTTGTTCGATCACCTCCCATGTGGCTGCTTGTCCCCCCACTCCCATGTGGCTGCTTATCCCCCCAACACCCCTGTGGGGGCTTGTGCCCTCACCTCCCATGTGGCTGCTAGTACCCCCACCTTCTATGTGGCTGCTTGTATCCCCACCTCCCTTGGGGCTGCTTGTCCCCCACTTCCCATATGACGGCTTGTTCCCTCAACTCCCATGTGGCTGCTTGTTCCCTCAAATCCCATGTGGCTGCTTGTCCCGCCAATACCCCTGTGGCTGCTTGTTCCCTCGCCTTCCATGTTGCTGCTAGTACCCTCACCTCCTATATGGCTGCTTGTCTTTCCACATCCCATGGGGCGGCTTCTCCCCGCACTTCCCAAATGACTGTCCCCTCAACTCCCATGTGGCTGCTTGTCCCCCACCTCAAATGTGGTTGCTTGTCCTCCCAACTCCAATGTGGGTGATTCTCTGCCCACCACCCATGTGGCTGCTTGTCCCCCCAACTTCCATGTGGCTGCTTCATCCTCCCATGTCAAATGTGGATGCTTGTCTCCCCACCTCCCACATGGGTGCTTCTCCCCTCAATTCTTATGTGACTGCTTGTCCTCTGAACTCCCATGTGGCTGCTTGTCCCCCCTACTCCCATGTGGCTGCTTTGCCTCCCCCACTGCCCATATGACTGCTTGTCCCCCCAACTCCCATATGACTGCTTGTCCCCCCAACTCCCATGTGGCTGCTTTGCCCCCCCGCACTGCCCATATGACTGCTTGTCCCCCCAACTCCCATATGACTGCTTGTCCCCCCAACTCCCATGTGGATGCTTGTCCCCCCAACTCCCATGTGGCTGCTTGTCCCCCCAAATCTCATGTGGCTGCTTGTCCCCCCAACTCCCCTGTGGCTGCTTGCCCCCCACTACCCCTGTGGCGGCTTGTGCCCTCACCTCCCATGTTGCTGCTAGTACTCCCACCTCCTATGTGGCTGCTTGTCTCCCCACCTCCCTTGAGGCTGCTTGTCCCCCCACTTCCCATATGGCTGCTTCTTCCCTCAACTCCCATGTGGCTGCTTGTCCCCCACCTGAAATGTGGTTGCTGTCTCCCCAACTCCCATGTGGCTGCTTGTCCCCCACCTGAAATGTGGTTGCTGTCTCCCCAACTCCCATGTGGGTGCTTCTCTGCCCACCACCCATATGGCTGCATGTCCCCCCAACTCCCATGTGGCTGCTTGTCCCCCCAACTCCCATGTGGCTGCTTGTCCCCCTACCTACCATGTGGCTGCTTGTTGCTCCAATTCCCACATGACTGGTTATGCCCCACCTCCCATGTGGCTGCTTGTCTGCCCAACACCCATGTGGCTGCTGGTCCCTCAATGTCCCATGTGGCTGTTGTGCCCCAAGTCCCATGTGGCTGCTTGTCTGCCCAAACTGCCATGTGACTGGTTATGTCCCTACCTTTCATGTGGCTCCTTCTCTGCCCAGCTCTCATGTGGCTACTTCTCCCCCGAATTCCCATGTAGCTGCTGGTACCCGCCACCTCCCATGTGGCTGCTGGTAACCCCACCTCCCATGTGGTTCCTTGCTCCCCAAAGTCGCCTGTTTCTTGTAGTCCACTCCCCCTCCCATGTGGCTTCTTGTCACACAAACTCCCATATGGCTGCTTGTCCTCTACCTCCTATGTGGCTGCTTGTCCCCTCACCTCCCATGTGGCTGCTTGTCCCACCAACTCCCTGTGTCTGCTAGTCCCTTCCACCTCCCATGTGCCTGCTTGTCCCCCCAACCAGCATGTGTCTGATACTCCCCTCCAGCTCCCATGTGGTTGCTTGTGGCCCCAACTTCCCTATGACTGCTTGTTCCACAACATCCCATGTGGCTGCTTGTCCCCACAAATCTCATGTGGTGTCTTATACCCAAAACTCCCATGTGGCTGCTTGTCTCCCCACATCCCATGGGGCTGCTTGCCCTCCAAATCCCATGTGGTGTCTTCTCCCCCAAATACCCATATGATTGCTTGTTCCCTCAACTCCCATGTGGCTGTTTGTCCCCCAAAATCCCATGTGGTATCTTGTCCCCCCACCTCCCATGTGGCTGCTTGTCCCCCCACCTCCCATGTGGCTGCTTGTCACCCCACCTCCCATGTGGCTGATTGTGTCCCCAAGTTCCATGAGGCAGCTTCTACCACAACCTCCCATGTGGCTGCTTGTCCCCCCAAATCCCATGTGGTGTCTTGTCCCCCCAACTCCCATATGGCTCCTTGTCCACCGAACTCCCATGTGGCTGCTTGTTCCACCACCTCTTATGTGGCTGCTTGTCCCCCCAAACTCCCATGTGACTAGTTATATCCCCACCTTTCATGTGGATGCTTGTCTCCCCAGGTCCCATGTGGCTACTTCTCCCCCCAAAGTCCCATGTAGCTGCTGGTACCTGCCACCGCCCATGTGGCTGCTTGTCCCCCCAACTTCCATGTGTCTGCTTGTCCCCGCAACTCCCATGTGTCTGCTTGTGTCCTCACCTCCCATGTGGCTGCTTGTGTCCCCACCTCCCATGTGGCTGCTTGTGTCCCCACCTCCCATGTGGCTGCTTGTGTCCCCACCTCCCATGGGGCTGCTTGTTCCCCCAACTCCCATGTGGCGGCTTGTCCCCCAAATCCCATGTGGTGTCTTCTCCCCGCACTTTCTATATGATTGCTTCTTCCCTCAACTCCCCTGTGTCTGCTTGCCCCACCCAACTCCCATGTGGCTGCGTGACCCCCCCAACTCCCATGTGGCTTCTTATGCCCCACCCCTCATGTGTCTGCTTGTCCCCCCATCTCAATTGTGGCTCCTTGTCTCCCCACATCCCATATGACTGCTTTTCACCCCAACTCCCATGTGGCTGTTTGTTCTACCACCACCCCCATGTGGCTGGTTGTCCTACGAACAACTCATATGTGGCGTCTTGTTCTCCCACCTCCCATGTGGCTGCTTGTCCCCCCAACTCCCACGTGGCTGCTTGTCCTCCTAACTCCCATGTGGCTGCTTGTACCCCAACTCCCATGTGGCTGCTTGTCCCACAACTCCCATGTGGCTGCTTGTACCCCAACTCGCATGTGGCTGCTTGTCTCCCACCTCCCATGTGCCTGCTTGTCCCCCCAAGACCCATGTGTCTGCTTGTTCCCCCCACCTCCCACGTCGCTGCTTGTCCCCCCAAATCCCATGTGGTGTCTTTTCCTCCCACCTCCCATGTGGCTGCTTGTTCCCCCAACTCCCATATGACTGCTTGTCCCCCCAACTCCCATGTGGCTGCTTGTCCTCTCAATTCCCAGTGACTGCTTATCCTCCCAACACCCATGTGGCGGCTGGTCCCCCCTCCCATGTAGCTACTTGTTGCCCCACTTTCCATGTGGCTGCTTATGTCTCCACCTCCCGTCGGGCTGCTTGTCCCCCAAATCCCATGTGGTGTCTTCTCCTCCAAATTCCCATATGATTGTTTGTCCCTCCAACTCCTATGTGGCTACTTGTCCCCACAACTCCCATGTGGCTTCTTGTGCCCCACCTCTCATGTGTCTGCTTGTCCCCCCATCTCAAATGTGGCTCCTTGTCTCCCCATCTCCTATATGACTGCTTTTCACCCCAACTCCCATGTGGCTGCTTGTTCTACCACCCCCCATGTGGATGCTAGTCCCCCCAACTCCTATGTGGCCTCTTGTCCTACCACCTCCCATGTGGCTGCTTGTCCCTCCAACTCCCATGTGGCTGCTTGTCCCCCAAACTCCCATGTTGCTGGTTGTCCCCCTAACTCCAATGTGGCTGCTTGTCCTCCCAAGTCCCATGTTTCTGCTTGTCCTATCCACCCCTCATATGGGTGCTGTCCCTCCAATTCCCATGTGGCTGCTTGTCCCCCTAATTCCCATGTTGCTGCTTGTCCCCCCAACTCCCATGTGGCTGCTTGTTCCACTACCTCTTATGTAGCTGCTTGTCCCCCCCCCCAAATCCCATGTGGCTGCTTGTCTGTCCACCACTCATGTGGCTACTTGTCCCCCAATGTCCCATGTGGCTCCAGTGCCCCCAATTCCCATGTGGCTGCCTGTCCTGCCACCTCCCATGAGGCTGATTGTCCCCCTAAACTCCTGTGACTGGTTATGTCGCCATCTCTCATGTGGCTGCTTCTCTGCACAGCTCCCATGTGGCTGCTTGTCCCCTCATCTCCCATGTGGTTGCTTGTCCCCCCAAGTCCCCTGTTTCTGCTAGTCCATTCCACATCCCATGTGGCAGCTTGTCCCCCCAACTCCCATGTGGCTGCTTGTGTCCCACCTCTTTTGTGTCTGCTTGTCCCCCCATCTCAAATGTCGCTCCTTGTCTTGCCACCTCCCATATGACTGCTTTTCACCCCAACTCCCATGTGGCTGCTTTTTATACCCCACCCCGTGTGGCTGTTTGTCCTCCCAACTTCTATGTGGCGTCTTGTCTTCCTACCTCCCATGTGGCTGCTTGACCCCCCCCAACTCCCATGTGGCTGCTTGTTCCCCAAATCCCAGGTAGTATCTTCTCCCCCCACTTCCCATATGATTGCTTGTTCCCTCAACTCCCATGTGGCTGCTTGTGCCCTCCACCCCCCATGTCGCTGCTTGTTCCCCCAACTCCCATGTGGCTGCTTGTCCTCTCACTACCATGTGGCTACTTTTGCCCCCAAATGCCATGTGGCTGCTTCTCTGCCCACCATCCATGTGACTGCTTCTCCCCCCAATCTCCCATGTGACTGGTTATGTCCTCATCTCTCATATGGCTGCTTGTCTGCCCAGCTCCCACGTGGCTACTTCTCCCCCGAAGTTCCATGTGGCTGCTCATACCCGCCACCGCCCCTGTGGCTGCTGGTGCCCCCACCTCCCACGTGACTGCTTGTCCCCCCATCTCCCACCTGGCTGCTTGTCCACCCAACTCCCATGTGGCTACTTGTCCTCCACCTCCCATGTGGCTGCTTGTCTCCCTATCTCCCATGTATCTGTTTCTCTCCCTAAGTCCTATGATTCTGCTCGTCCCCCCCCTCCCATGTGGCTGCTGATTCCCCCACCTCCCATGTGGCTGCTGGTTCTGTCTGTCCACCTTGTATGTGGCTGCTTGTTCCCACATCTCCCATGTGGCTGCTTGGCTGCCCACCTTCCATGTGACTGCTTTCCCCCTCACCTCCCACAAATCTGCTTATCCTCCCACTTCCCACATGACTTTCTGTGGCCCTCCTCCCATGTGGCTGCTTGTTCTCCCACCTCCCATGTGGCTACTTGTCCCTCCACCTCCCATGTGGCTGCTTGTCCCCACACCTCCCATGTGGCTGCTTGTCCCCACACCTCCCATGTGGCTGCTTGTCCCCACACCTCCCATGTGGCTGCTTGTCCCCACACCTCCCATGTGGCTGCTTGTCCCCACACCTCCCATGTGGCTGCTTGTCCCCACACCTCCCATGTGGCTGCTTGTCCCCACACCTCCCATGTGGCTGCTTGTCCCCACACCTCCCATGTGGCTGCTTGTTCCCACACCTCCCATGTGGCTGCTTGTCCCCACATCTCCCATGTGGCTGCTTGTCCCCACACCTCCCATGTGGCTGCTTGTCCCCATACCTCCCATGTGGCTTGCCTTCATACCAGTATGAGTGGGATGATTTCCTTCTCACTTCTTTACTCCTCTGGGCAATTGCTGAAGTACAGGTTTCATTCAGCTTCTTCTGATTTGTAGATAAGTGAATTTTTTCTTTCCCATATTAAAACTTTTTAAATTGAAATAGAAATAGATAACTTCCCTTACTTGCCCCCTTCAGCCCTCCCATCTTTTGTCTTTCAACCCTCCCATGTTCCTTCCCCATTTACATTCCAATAGCCTTATCTAAACACAAGGGAGAATAGTCTCTGTAGGTTGATTTTATATCTGTATTTGTGCAAATATAACCCAAAGAAGGGTCTTTTCTTTTGAAAACTAATAATTTTTTTCTTCAGCTTCAAAAAAGAAAAAAACCACACAAAAACAAAAACAAAAACAAAAAACAACCACAACAAAAAAAAGCCCAGCATTCAAACCAGTCATCATTCTAGCTTGGAATGGATGAGGGAGGGGCTTGTGAGCTCCAGTCCCTAAGTGAAGAGCTGTTGACAGTTGATGGTTGGAAGAAGAGGAAGAATAAGATATGTTTAGGAGTGTGGATTCTAGTAGGTTAACCATGTATATATATGGGCAAGATAAATTGCACTTGGTATTTCAAAAAAGGACACAGGAGATGCTGTGGATATGATGGCTTTTAAGAGAAGAACTGGGGGGTGAATATGATCAAAACACATTGCATGCCTGCATGAAATTCTCAAAAAGTTAATAAAATATATTTTAGATACAGCGATTCTTATTTTAAGATGACATGCTTGTCTATATAAAGTATTTTGGCAATTTTAAATGTTTACTTCACAAGAAATAATCAACACTATTGGAATAAAAGTTGAGCACACAGAAATATATTTCATCTGTTATACTAGCAGTGTAAATAAAAATTATAATGGAAAGCAGTATACCATTTCAAAATGTGTAAGACTTTTATATATAATTATGAGTCTGAGAAAATGTGCACAGTATTTGTGGTTTGTATATTTCTAAGCAAAAATGGAAACTATCACAGACCCAAATCAGAGACACACCATGATGTATTCAAGGACTGGAGGATTCAATGTGAGAAAGGTGTTAATTATATCAAAAGCTTTTGTAATTTTAATACACTTTCAAACTACTAGCAACTATTTTGTAGATAATATTTTCTACATTCATGTGGAAATATACAAATTCTACATAGCTAAAATATATCTACTTAAAATGAATAAAGTATCCTTGCTCACACACAGAAGAAGTGGATACAGGCTATTCTGATAAGACCTGATGGACTGTGGCCAAATGGTGGGCAAAGAGGGCCCCCCTTTGGGAGGTCTGGGGGAATGGGAAGGAAGAGGGAGGGAGGGTGGGAACGGGAAGGTAAGTGGGAGGAGATAACTATTGGGACATAATGTAAATATATTATAATACATTAAAAAATCAAAAATAAACTGAGAAGTCACTCTATATGACATAGTATACACATATTGCAGAAATCAGCACATTTGCATGGACATACACATCAATGAAATAGGATGTGAAAATGCATCTATACACATCTTTCTAATGGTAGAATATTTAGCTATCCCTAGCACGGGAAAAAACAAATTCCTTGATCCAATCACAAACCATCCAAAATCTGAATCAAAGCAAATCTGACTTAAATATAAAGGATAAAAGTATAACGCTCCTAAGGAATGTATAAGAAACTCTGGAACCTAGGCTTAGGGAAAATTGTATGACTTGACCTCAAAAATTATGTTGTAAAGAGAAAGTACATCAAACTGGAATACATTGAAATTACAATATTTTTTCTTTGTGAAATACTCGATAAAATAGATGAAAATTCAAGTTACAGACTGGAAGAAACATTGCATGTAAAACATCCAGCAAAAATGCTAGTATATAGAAAATTAACTCTTAAACATGAGCAGTAATCAATTCAAGAATAAATTGATCGAATGGTGTTAATAAAGCTTTCACCAATGAAGACATACAGATGGCAAATACTGAAAATTTTCTCTGATATTGTTGGCTATCAGAGTAATGAAAGTTAACACTATGGAAAAGAGAAATCATTATGCCCATATTAGAGTAGTAAAAATTAAAAATAATAGCATCATAGTTTGGCAAATGTAAAGAAACTATTCTTACATTGCTCATAGGAGTGTAAAATGGTTCAAACACTTTGAAAATGTGGTTACACAATGTCTTACTTTTTTGGTTTTTCTAGACAGGGTCTCTCTGTGTAGCCCTGGCTGTCCTGGACTCACTCTGTAGACCAGGCTGGCCTAGCACTCACAGCGGTCCCCCTGCCTCTGCCTCCCGAGTGCTGGGATTACAGGCGTGTGCCACCACGTCTAGCTTCAATGTCTTAAATTTTTAAGTAAGAGCGGGGTGCGATGGCACTCACCTGTAGTCCCAGGCTGTCTCCCAGTTTAGTACATATCCACATACTGTAAATTATTTTTCTAAGACAAGCTTTTTGATGAATTTGTCCAAGGTAGCCTAGTAGTCACTCTATACTCCAGACAGGTTTTAAACTTATGATCCTCTTGATGGTGGGCGTTCAGATCCCTATCACCCATGTAAACGCTGGCTATGGAACATGCCTGTGGTCCCAGCCTTGGACAGCAGAGATGGGAATTCCTGGAGCAACAAGCTCTAGCTTTGATTGAGAAACTCAGCTTCAATGAATTAAGTAGAATCCTGTTGGACAATGATTCCTCACCTCAACTGGAGGCTTCCACTTGCACATACATAAGTACACATTCAATGCACCCACACATATGTGGACACATACATATTAAAAACATACATACACATGGACAGTGTATACACTGTATACACATAAAAATCGGTAGTCACCATTGTTTCACAAGGACTAGTTTTCTAAAAAATAATCTGTTGACAATTTTCCATTGGGCTGTATTTATTGCAGAGAGGTATACAGAAAAGTATAATGAAGTCACAATAAAATACACATGATACTGTCCTTGGCATAGAGAGAGGGGCAAGAAGGAGGGAGGGAAGGAGAGAGGGAGGGAAGGAGGGAGAGACACAGAGAGAGAGGGGGGAGGGGTGCCAGATGGCTATATTTTAAGGGGCTAGACAGATGGCCCAGCGGTTAAGATCATTGGTTGATCTTCCAGAGGACCAGGATTGGATTCTCACCACCTACTTGGTGATTTACAGTTTTTTGTATCTCCAATCCAGAGGATCTTGCGCCCTCTTCTTGTCTCCTTCGGTACTGCATTCATGTGTTTGACACACATACAAATAAAATAAGAAGCCAGACTGTCAAGTGGCTCTGCTGAGCCTTATGTTTGCATTATCTGCATTCATCCTGTTCAAAGCCCTATGTTATTTGGATGTATTTGGATCTCCATTGTAAATATGAGGTAGGGCACATAGTTTTACCCCCTGGAATTTTAGCTTTTTTCTTTGATGAGAGAGGGGCAATAAAAGATATGCCAGAATGTGAGTAAACTTTATTGTATTTGATTGGATGGTAGTGTGGAAAAGGAAGAAGTATAGGATCAGTATTGTGGGACAAAAGTGGAACAAGGGTTTGTCCACTAAGTCAGACAATAAGTTATGACCTGGCTTAGTAAATCTATAGCCAGGAAATGGCTATGTTTCACCCATAGGTTTGTTTATTCTTTTATTGGTAACTAATCCTAACTCTAAACGTAAAATTAATCTCTAATCCCCAATCCCTAATCCCTAACTTTAAAGGTGGATGGGCACATAATCTCAACCCACAGATACTGCTGCCGGTTATTGTCCTTGAGGTAGAGCAGAAGTTAGGAGCCTCGTGCTACAGAATCATATGGAAGGGCTCGAGACAAGTCAGCTGACCCTGAAAAGCCAATCAGAATTACCAGCGGGTGCTTTAAATTGACGGAGGGACCGTTAAGGGTCAGCCGCCACCTAAGACTATGGCGTGCCCACCACCAGATATTCCTTTCCAGAAATGAGCTGCTGCCACTGCCGAGGGAGTGAAAAAGTCAAGAAACTATCTGCATCCACTCACTTAGGTAAACCCTAATAGTCTCTTTTGAGTAATTAAACTTGTTTGGGGCTAAATTACCAGGGTAGAGAAATTAATCTGTGATCTGGATGGATCACGCAGTGCTTCCAGCTACTGTGATGCGCGCTAGTTTCTTCCGAGGTGGAGATAGCTTCAAGTATGTAGCTAACCAAAACCTGCTTTCTCTTTAAAGTTCTCCACACATCCTTTCACCCCTTCTTCCAAGATTTGTATTCCTGAGCCAGGCATGGTGGCATTTCCGGGCCTATAGGAAGATTTCTAGGTCTGCGTCATCAACTGGAATAACGAACTTGGTGAGAAGCATATTCCTTATTTACATCTTAGTTTCATTTGCCATCAATTTCTCTCTCTCTCTCTCTCTCTCTCTCTCTCTCTCTCTCTCTCTCTCTCTCTCTCTCTCTCTCACATTAATGAGCTTTAATACTTTTTTTTTTAAATCGGAGCAAGGTCTCAAGTTTATTATTGCCTGTTTTCCTTTTTTTAATTAATTTATTCAGATTACAACTCAATTGTTATGCCATCACTTGTATCCTCCCATTCTTCTCTCCCTCCTGCTTTCACCCTATTCCCCTCCCCTAGGTCTATGACCCAGGGGGACCTCCTCCCCCTCTATATGGTCATAGCATTTGCCATTAATTTTATGTGCTCGTTTTTTTTTAAGCAGCAAGGACTGAAATGTATAAATATTTGTTTCCATTTCTATTGTATTCAATATTTTAAAGAACGTTTTTCACACCTGAAGAGCAAATACATGTCCACCTACCTGTTTTAAGTGTGATATCATTTCCTATAATGGGCTTTTTAGAGCAGATGGCTGTTTTCAGTGTCATTGGCTTGAAATTCAGTGATCTTCCTCTTCTGCCTTCTTAGTACTGGTATTACAGATGTATGCTTTTATACCTAACAGATGTATGCTTCCCTGCCTAACATTTTAATCATGATTTGTTGCAATGAGTTTAGACTTGTAAGATGGTGTTCACAAACATTTCCTTTGTGTACACATCTTATAAAAAGTATAAGATTGCCCAAACTAAGAGAACATTGCTGATGTGCTGATAAGTTAACTAGATTTCATTTGCATTTGTTGAGGCATTTCAGTAATATTTTCTTTGTATTCCAGAATATTATTCCAGATATTTCATTGAAATTCATCAGCATTTTCCCATAGTCTCATCCAGAGAAACAGCTCTTCAATCTTCACTGGATTCGCAACTCTGACACACTTGAAGATTACTGGTCAGTCGTTCTTTTCAAAATTCTGACAATTTTGACTAATTTTTGCATAATGTACACAATTCAGGTTTTCATATGACATTTACATAAACACATAGAGAGACAGAGAATGGGGAGAAGGAGAGGGGAGAGGGGAGGAGAGGGAAAGGGAGAGGAGAGGAAGAGGAAGTGTGTGTTTTGGTGAGTGTGAACTGCACAGTTTTTTATGTTGCTGTGAATCCTGCTTCATTAGTGAAAGTGTTAGGTACATCTTAGTGCTTGTGTTTGAGTGTGTGTACTCTCTTAACCCTTTGAGCTTTTCACTTGCCCAGAGAGATTATTTAACCCCATCCTTTCTTGTTTGTATCCCACTTACGTCCTCCTTTTGTATCATTGTTGTAGGCAAAACCTTCCAGCAGCGTATTGAAAAGAGTTTTAGAGAGCAGGCGCCATTGTCTTATTCCTTGACTTTAGATGAAGCGGTCTCTGCCTTTCACAGTTTGGACCAATGTCAGCTACAGGTTGGTCATGTAGAAGCGTTTCATGTCAAGCAGTGTGCTCTTAGAACCTCCAGAGTTTTTGTCGTGAGTAGATCTGTAGCTTTTACCCAAGGCCTTTTCTGTGTGTCCTTCCGTTTTTAGGATGTGTCCTTTTTAAGCCAGCACTCTTTGCTGTCTGTTTTTCAGATCACCCCATACTCTCTGCTCTAATCCTATGTTCTGAGATGTATTACCTTTAGTGATTTGTGTAGCTCGAGCCACCTGATGTCCCTGATAAGAAACCACCTTGATGATGCCTTGCTGCGGGTTGTGAGCATGCTGCAGGACCTGAATTAGGTCTACCCACAGTTTCACCTTGGTTATTTAATTCTTATATGATCTTGATGTTTAAGTGGAGAATTTTTTAGAATCTTTCTTCCAGTCCTAATATTCTTTAGGTTAACTGATACAGTCTGCAGGTGAACCTTTTTCCTCTGCTTTTTGTTTGTTTGTTATTTAGTTTTAATGTTTCTATTTTTTTGTTTTCAAACTCACAATTTCCTGCTGACCTACTCATGCATGTTTCTGGTTTGCATCTCCAGGTCCTTAGTTGAATTCCTTCACCTGCTACTTTGTGTCTTCTCTGAAACCCCCGAGAGTCCTATTTCGTGTGGCGTTTGAATTCTCAGTGGAGCCCTCCAACCACTTCATTGTCTTTAGTTTACACATTTGAGAGGTTATGACCGTTTCCCATGCTTTTCATATGACCTATGCATCTGTGCTGTGATGTCTCCATCACCTGCTCTTGGTATCTCTTCACGGTTTATTTGGAGATGTTAGTAAGCAGCCTCCTCCAGTGGGGTAAATCTTCAGTACTGTTTAGAAAGGACCAAAAATAAGCACTGGATCACCATTATAGACCATGTCTGTAAAGAGACACAAATTTGCTTACATCCAACTACCACAGCACAAATGGGAAAAGAACAGGAATCACGAATATACTGTGCAGTGAACCATAGAGTTAAAACTGATTGTGGACCAAAGTGGAAATAGTAAACTGACCAAATGAACTGGGTGAGTGGGAGGAACCCAGGGACATGCAATGCCTAATAAAAGAAAGGAAAGTGGAGAAGGGAAAAATAGAAGCATGTTAGGAAGTGGAGGGGAAAGGACAAGGATAGAAGTACACTAGTAAGAACAAATATGTGAACAAACTAGGTAAATGTAACAAAAGGAATAAATACTAGAAGATTTAAAGTGCTGTAAGGTATAAATGATACAAAGGCACAGCGGGGCGGGGGGGAGGAAACACAATGGGCAAAACAAAACATTTTTAAGTGCCCAAGTCTTAGAGACACTTATTTCTAGGTCCACTAATATCGAAGCTCGCCAGCTGGACTTGGTGGAGAACTAAAACTGGAGTCTCTTTTTGAAAAATGTTTGATTTTACTGTGTGTCCTTTTATGGGTTTGTATGAAACACATGTTTCCTGGAGCCTGTGGAGGTCAGAAGTGGAGTAATAGCAAATGGTTCTGGGCTGCCAAATAGGTTCTGTGGACTAAACCTGGGTTCTTTGTGAGAGCAACAGTTTTCTTAACTGCTCAGCCATCTGTTCAGCTCAGAATATGGATTATCCATTAGTAACTTTTAGGCTGGTGTTGGAGCCCCTACCAGTCAAACATCAGTTAGCTAATGTAGCAGTTTTTAAAGACCTTCCCTTATTTGCATCCCACACGTTGCTTTGATAGCTATGAGTGGAGCAGATTCTCCTCATAGCGAGACTCTTTGGTTTATAAATTATGAGTGTGCTAATGTCCATGTCCAGGTGCATGTTACAAGTGTTTTTAAGCCTATAGGAAGGAAATAGAGCGCTGAGACTTGTGTTGGGATTTTGGTCTCATTGTGTTTTTTTTTTTCTTGGCCAACTGTAGACCACCTGTGAGATGGAGGAGGCTGCTGCCCCCTAAGGCCTTCGTGGATCTGAAACTCAGATTCTCAGTTTCCTCAGCATTGAACCATACAGAAGGTAAGTGTCATCCTCAATTTACCAATTCAATTGAAGGCTAGAGTGCACGGAGTCTTATGGTAGAGTTGGGAGTTAGAAGGACCCAAAGGGGACAGGAGCTTTACAGGGAGACTAGCAGAGCCAACAAATCTGGGCCCAGGGCGTGCTGCAGAGACTGATGCACCAACCAAAGACCAGGCACGGTGAGGACCTAGATCCTTTGCTCAGGTGTAGCAAATAGACAGCACAGTCTCCTTATGGGTCCCATAATATGGGGAGTAGGGTCTGACTCTGCCTTGGACTCTGGTGCACACAGTTGATCACTTTCCCCTGATGGGGCAGCCTTGCCAGGCCACATAGGAAGAGGGTGCAGGTGGTCCTGATGAGACTTGATAGGCTGGAGTCAGATGGTAGGGGAGAAGGGTTCTTCTTTTTGAGGACTAGGGGAGGAGGGAGAGGGAAGAGGGAGGAAGGATGAGAATGGGAGGAGACAACAACATTGGAGGGGGCTACCATCTGGATGTAAAGTGAATACATTTAAAATTAAAATAAAAAGAAAAGTATTAAGCTTTAACCCCCTCCCTCCAAATTAATAAAAGTTAAGGTGTGTATAGCTCAGGAAAAAAAGAAAAGAAAATGGTAGGCATGTTTTTCCATAGAAACCCCAGTCTCTGGGATGAAATAATGGCTCAGTGGTTAAAAGATATCCTTCCAGACCACGTATGTTCAGTTTCCAGTCCCTACGTGGTAGCTTAAAACTGTCAGTTACTCTAGTTCTAGAGGATCTTATACCTTCTGGCCTCCACCAGGTATGTGTGTGGTGCATAGTCATCATGCATGAAGGCAAAACACACACATAGAATAAAATAGAAATATCTGTCTCTTCATTGGGGTCATGAATTTTACATTTTGGGTGACCTTTCCCTTCACCAGTCCTGTCATAAAGCTGATCTTGAAGTCTTGTGGTGCTAGCCACTTTGGGCTGCAATGGCCTTTTTGTTCCTCCATGCTATGCAGCTGCCCTTTCATGTCTTCAATGACTGTGATGTTCAACATTTTTCTCATCCTGTCTTTTAATGGGGTCCGTCCTTTCTTGTCAGGAAGAACCACATAGTGTCACCATGGAAGAGAGCAAGCAATTGCTGTGTGGACACTCTTAGTACTAACAAGGTGATGAAATACCTTCTTAAGACAAAGATGATGTGCTGGCTTCACTAATACTGTGGACTTGTGGAGAATTGAAATCTGCCACTTAGGTGTAAACAGGCAGCATATTGCAGTCCACTTGATAGGGAAAGAGGCTATTTTAGCTAGGGAGCATCTTTCCATGTGAAAACAGTAAGGACAATTCATTGTTCAGCAGAAGTCAACTTCATTTTTTCTTCCTGAGGTCGAAGCACTCATAACTTTGGTATTTCACTATAAGTCTCCTACCACATTACCACAAAAAAGATTTTGTGGTACCCTGTCAGAGAGTACACTGCATATATTTGTTGTACTACTACCTTAGTCCAGTCATTAACCTGTAGTGTTTATGTTATGCCAGTGCAATGCTACTGTTACCTCCTTAAAAAAAAATAACCGTGGTGGAAAAAAAAAAAAAAACGCTTTAGAATATAAATTATCCTTTGTCTTCTCAGACTTTGACTCACTACATTTAGAACTTTACCAGGTACCTAGCCTGAAATAAATGCTACCTAATGGTGATATTCAGATTCTACCCTCTTGTTTCTTGAGACAAAGTTTCTCTGTAACCTTAGATTGGCTGTCCTGGACTCGCTTTGTAGACCAGGCTGGCCTCGAACTCACAGAGATCTGCCTGCCTCTTCCTCCCGAGTGCTGGCATTTTATTTCCTCATTCTTGCTACATATATTGATTGGAATTCCTTTAAAGGAAATCTGTCTTTTCTTCACCCCTTCATTTTTTTTCAGTTTATTTAATATATGGTTGTGAGTAATTAATATACCTTACATTATAATCAGACTAAAATATCATTTTGTCCCTTTAACTGTTCTAGCTCTGGCCATCGGGGTTGCCTTTTAGGTAGTCTTATATGCATATCTGTTACATTCATTTTCTGGCACTATAAAATTTTTAAGTACATCTTGGTCATTTTCTCACCATGGTCTTAGGTCTTAGATTAGGCCCATGTTCATTTCCCCTCCCCCTCTTCTTTTTCTTTTCTTTCTTTCTTTTTTTTTTAATTTTTAAAATAATTTTTGGTTTTTCAAGACACTGTTTGTGTAGCCTTGACTGTCCTGAACTCGCTTGTAGACCAGGTTGGCCTCAAATTCACAGTGATCCACCTGCCTCTGCTGGGATTAAAGGCATGCTCCACCACCGCTTGGCTAGGCCTATGTTCTCTAGGGTTCTTGTTTTACCCCCTTTCTGAGAATAATATTTAGAAACTAATGTCTTTCTGTATCTTCATTAGTATTGGTTTTCACTTCTGCTGGTCCTGCCCATAAACAGAGGTTGTATGTATTGTGTTTACCATGCATATGTTTATATAAACACATCTTTATATATTTCTACATTTAACTGTATGTGCTGATAATAAAAATTAGGACTCAAATACATGTGATTCTAATTGAATCTACCCTTATCTGTAAGCCACCTTTTCTGATTTACTGTGCATCTCTGTGATACACACACACACACACACACACACACACACACACACATATCTGCTATATATATAGTTATGATATATTCCTAGTCAGTATATAAGAGAGTAGTTTCAAAATTACTAACCAATATCCCCATTAAAATGATTCATTAACAAATGTCTGTGTACAGTTGTTTCAGCCTTTAGTTTGTAGACTAACTCTGTTTTCCAAAGTTTTTTCACAAACCATCTTCTTAGCCATTTCTTCATTGTAGCTACATTTATTTAAAATGCAGCTGATTTGGGGAGTGGGAAGGTGGATCACTTGGTCAAGTGCTGCCATCCAAGCATGAGGGGACCTCAGTTGGTATCTCCAGCACTAATGTAAAATTCAGGCATGACTCTGAATAGTCATACTGGGAGAAAAGAGGGGGAGGACAGAGACAAGTGAAACCCCACGGCTCATAGGCCTTCTTGGCCTTCTTGGCCAAATCAATGAGCTCCCATCTCAGAGAGAAACCTTATGTTCATTGATAGGGAGGAGTGAGCTAGAGGAAGACAGCTGATGTCAGTAGCTGTCTTCCACATGCACACACACACACACACACACACACACACACACAAGAATACACATGCAGGAACCAGCCCCAAAAGTATAGCTAGCTTCATTTGTTAATGATTCAGACCCTCCATATTCTGTTTTATTTTAAATTATTTTATTTTTTTCCTTGCTGTCAACAGTGTGCCGGTTCCAGGAAGCCAGAAGTGAGAAATTCTGTGGAAGTTCATGATCTGTGCATCGTACGGTATACTATTGTGTTCTTCATTATTCATTAATTCATCTATAAGTTACTTATAGTTCCTAATTCAGTGTAAATACTATGTGAATTACTGTGATGTATCACTTAGGGAAAAGAGGAATATCATCTATCAGTGTTAGGCTGAATATGTTAATGAAGGAATAAAGATACAAAAGGGTGTTTTGGCTACATGAACATTAATATTATTCAAAAAACCCAAGTTATATAAAACTGTGTATTTGGAGAAGCATCCCTCCTTCCTCCTCTCTTCTACCCTGTTCTTATTTCCCACTTCCTTCCTCCATTCCCCTGTTGGGATAACCAGTGCATACAGCTTCGGGATTATTCTCTCCTGTACTTATTTTGCAAAAAGGAGAAGTTATGCGTTTTGTTCTGACCTTCTTACATTAAAGTTAGGTAACATGAAAGTCCTCCTTCTTCTTACTATTTGTTTAATAACATCTGGAGGAATGACATCATGCCATTTCATAGAGATTTTATTGTTCCTTTCTGCATTTGCTTGACACATTTGTATGACCATATTGTATTTTCATTTAAATATTCACCTTTGTATGCTTTTAATATTTTGAAATTATAAGTAATGTTTTGGGGGAGGGAAGTAAGTAGAAAATGGGAGGGAGGGAGGAATGGGAGGATACGAGGGAGGGGATAACCATTGAGATGTAATGTGAACAAATTAATAAAATATCTTTAAAAAATAAGTAATGTTTCTATGTGTATCTTTAGGCATATGACCTTTGTACAGAAATAGATTGCCACAGGATATGCCCAGCAGTAGGGTTGTTGGGTCAAATTTAAGATCTTATGTAGTTTTGTTAGGTAGTTCAAAATTTTGTCCTGGAAGCATTTTACTAGTTTTCACTTCCACTAGAAATATATGAGAATTACTGTTTCCTCACAAACCCATTAACAGAACATGCTGCTTTACTTTTAAAATTTTGCCTGTAGGTGACCTGACATTAAATGATAAGCACATGATTGTTACACACACACACACACACACACACACACACACACACACGCACACACACACAATTGTCATTAAAATTTGGCACTTTTCATTTGTGGATTGTGTGAATTACTAATTTACATCTTTTCCTGAGTTTTATACAAAATTTCTGGTCCACTGTCTTTCAGTTTTATATTTCTGTAGATAATTAGCACATTAATTGTTTGAGAGGTTTACTGGTCTTTAAAACTCTTTTGGTTGCCTTTTGATTTAATTATGATTTCTTTTTATATTTTGAAATGCTTTCATTTTTTGTGTTGCCTCTAGAATTTGAGTAATATTTAGAAAGCCCCTTTATATGGTGAGATTAAAGAAGAGCTGCCATATTTTCTTTAAGAAGCTGTGTGGTTTAACTTCTTTTAAAATTACCCTTATCTTGTTTAGGAGTATTTTGCATGAATGTATGTGCATCATGTGTTTAACTGTGCCCTCAGAGGCCAGAAGAGTACATTGGAATCCCTGGAACTGGAGTTATACAGGTGGTTGTAAGCAGGTGGGTGCTAGGAACTGAACTCAGTCCTCTGGAACTCAGTCCTCAGTCCTCAGTCCTCTTAGCCATCTCTTGAGCCATCTTGCCAGCTCTTGGTTTAACTGTTTGCTTAGATCTTTAACTTATGTTATTATTCTGTATCACTATGCAAATAGCACATTTTATGGATCTACTTTAAATTTTATTCTAAATGTCTCATACTCCCCTTTGCTCCAGTGGTTTTTGCATGCTACCTTTATTATGCACTTACTTCCATTGGTGCTGACTTTTATTTCTAGGCTGTCCCATTCGGCTGTCTATTCTTTAAATTTTTTTATTTCATTTTATGTGGCTGGGTGTTTTGCCTGCACATATGCCTGTGCACATGTGCATACCTAGTGCCCACAGAGGTCTGAAAGGGTGTTGAATCCCTTAAAACTCAAGTTAGAGACATTGCAAGCTACCACATGGATGCTGGGAATCAAATCTGAGCCTGAAAGAGCAGCCAATTCTCTTACTTAACCACTGAACCATCTCTCCAGCTCCTAGTTTTCTATCTTACAGAAGTAACATGATGTTGTCTATATAGAAGTTTTCTAGATTTTATATTTCAGTTTGGTGTGGTATACATCCTTTCTCATGTGCCTTCCTTTTCGCTTATCTCTTTTTGCATATCCTTTCATGTAAGAACTTGACAATCAAGTTGTTTAATTCTATAAACTGCAGATATTTTTGCAGTTTAACTAAATTATGTATCTACTCAAGGAGGACAGACATATTTTTGATACTGAGATTGTCAGGAAAAATAAAATCACAACAGCAGCATTGCTTTGAGACACTTAAAATAGAATCTGGACCCCTTGTTAAACAAGACTTCAGGCACATCTACAACTAATGTTTTTAACTACACCGTCTGAATATTTACATACTCACAAAAGAACAGACTGACCTTGGAAACTAGCATGAATTTCAACTTTTGAAACAAATTTCACTAGCGTTTGCAACACTTTGTGATATTATCACCCTTGCTTCGTGAGACTGCCCAGTCCGTCTTACAAACAAGCTTGACTTTTATTTCAGACCAAAAAAAAAAAAAAAAAAAAAAAAAAAAATTACAGTTCTTGACAAAGGGGACACAATTAAACTCTCTTGCTCCATAAGCTGTAAAAGGAGCCCATTTTTAGAACCTTACACCGTGGTTTTCAGGACGGCTTGGCTCTTGTGTCTCCTGGGATTGCAATCCTGAGAAGTCTCGATCAACTTAATGTAACTCTTCTTTGCCTTTGACCAGGGTGATTTTTTTTTTAAATCTCAGTCGGCAAGTTATTCTATCTGAGGACCGTGTCTGAGTGGCAAGTTAGTCTATCCAAGGACGGTGTCTGAGTGTGCTCTAGACTAGGTATGTGACCAGCAACAGAATTTTTGCTTTCTGATGGTTTTAATGCTTTTGCTTGGAATTTTGCTCATTTGTATTGGTATTGCATCATTTTATATAGTACCCATTTCTATCATTCTATAGTCTGTCATTTAGTGCTGTCTAGTTTATTTTATCATTTTTTTGTGGTAGAGAGAAAGGGTATAAATACTCTGATTTAGTTTCTTATATATTACACGAGTCTTATTTCTTGATTTTGTTTCTTTTCTTATTACCAAAGTGCCTGGCAGTGCTTCTCCCATCTCTGCTTTGTCCTTCCCCATAAGTTCTGTTGTTCAAACACCGAAGGTTCAGATCAGTCATATCTCTTACTTAATGCCATTCATTTAGCTGTTAATGTGTATTAACAGAACATGAGTAACAATGGTATTTCACAACTGTTTCTAGTTTACATTTATCATATACAACTAATGCTTTTTTCACTCAGTCCTCAATGTTGCATTCCTTACAGACCTGAGGAATCACTATTCTGTTTTCTGTCTGACTGTGTTTTGGTGCTGAAATATGGGAGAGAACATTAAGGATTTAAACTGACCTGTTTAATGGAGTCTCTTCTCTAAATGGCAGCTGCTTCTTTTAGTGTTGGGACATATTTTTCTTATTTTATACTTGTCTTGAGCACAATCTTTCTGTCTGTAGTTTTGTGCCAAGTTGAAGCCCCTAATTATATTTTTCATTTGTATCTTTTGCAGTTTTTGTCTTTGTACCTCACTACCCACAATATATTGTGATAAAGTAGGACTAGCTGTAATTTCAATCTTTTGTCTCTCTGATAATTGTCAGTTTGATGTTTTGTTATTTTCCAATTCCATATTATGATGACTATATCAATATCAAGTCTATTTACAATTCCATTATTAAATGCTTTGTATTTTTTAAGAGGAAATATTAGGTGCCAATAGATAGGTAACCAACATTGTCTTCTACTAACTTGATTTCTAATGGTAGTCATTCATGTACACACATACATGCATTTGTATACACACACAGGAACCTTTGTACCATCAGAAAAATCTGCCTCTAATCTATGCCTATAGTAGAGCTTTCTTGAGGTAGCTACCAGTTTCATCAATATTTTGTTGTACAACTAATATATTTTCTGCATTGCTCACATCTGTTTTAAAGAAGAGTCTGTGAATCTCTTCTCAGGACTTCTAAATATCTCTCATTGTGATACAGGTCTATGATGATGGATGAAAAGGACCCATCCACACTCTTGGAGCTTGCTATACAGAGTCTACTGAGCAATGAGTCTGTTGCAATTCATTCTCTGGGGGAGATCCCAAGGGAGCTTTTCGTTCCATTGTTCTCTGCTGCTTTCATGGGAGGATATAGGAAGACCCTGACAGCAATGGTGAAGATTTGGCCCTATACCTGTCTCCACATTGGGACATTAAGTGTGCAGGAACCCCAGCGTGAACTCCTGAAAGCTATGGTTGAGAGTCTTCAGGTCCTTCCTGCCCAGGGCTCAGTTTCTAGGTAAGAATCTATATAACAGAGATGTAGCAAGACACCAGAAGTTATGCTACAGCCTGTTATTCTACCAAAAGTAGTAACTAGCGAATGCCAAAGATTTATATGTGAGGCTGTTGGCTCAGCACTTGATAATGCATTAAAGGCTAATATTCTTAGTGTTCATTATGAAATCTTTATTTATTTATTTATTTATTTATTTATTTATTTTTGGTTTTTTGAGACAAGGTCTCTCTGTGTAACAGCCCTGGCTGTCTTGGACTCCCTTTGTAGACCAAGCTGGCCTCAAACTCACAGAGATCCACCTACCTCTGCCTCCCAAGTGTTGGGATTAAAGGTGTGAGCCACCATGCATGGCATGAAACCTATATTATTGAGGATACTATTGGTGGATTTACATAGCATGTGTTATTACATGGGAGAAGGACAGTAACTTAAAGACTGGAGAGGATTTAAGGAAAATAAAAGATTGGGGGAAATAATTAAAGAATTCTGAACTTTCCTGGGATACACTTGCTGGCAATTGGCATTCAGAGCACAGACCGAGAGTGGGCCTTTAATCTCAGCACTCGGGAGGCAGAGGCAGGTGGATCTTTGAGTTCAAGGCCAGCCTGGTCTACAAAATGAGTCCAGGACAGCCAAGGCTACACAGAGAAACCCTGTCTTGAAAAACAAAAACAAAGTGCAGACCGAGTTCCTACACGTCACTGTTGATCCTGTGGGTTTACATTCAATTTTGCATACCTCTTAGATGTTCTGTCTCCTCTTTTTTTCTACAGGAGCCCTAAATTGAGGATCCTAGATATAAGGCAGGGCATTGACTGCAAGACAACATGCCCAGAATTTGGCATCAGATCGCCTACTTGTTTTCACAGCTGTACTCACTCTTTACGCTCTATTCTGAAGTTAGAAAGCCAGTGTAGCACTGTGGATCCAAAGCCTGAGACTCAGTCCTCAAGTCAGCCTATGGAGTTATTAGTCGATCTTTCCCTTGATGGTACCTTGAAAGAAAGGGAATTTTTTGCTTTGCTTCTGAATAAAGTTGAGCAGAGCTTGGGGTCCTTGCACCTCTGCTGTCGGGATTTGCAAATTGATAGATTTTCTTATGCAAAGAACATTCTCAAGTTCCTAGATCTGACATGCATTCAGAACCTGGCAGTTGATCAGGCTTCCCTGAACGAAGTAACCGCCCTTATGGCTCATATGACCTATCTGGACAGCCTAAGTCTGTCTAAAATTACCTGTAAATCTTTGCATGGGAGAGTCTTCCGAGTGTTTCTCAACTGTCTTGGGCGCATGAACTGCCTGAAAGAGCTCAACTTGTCTTCCTTCAGCCTCACAGATCATCTGGACAGCCTACTCAGGTGAGGGCTTGAGATATGTACCTGGGATCCCAGAACTGCTTGTTAAGACAGAGGAGAAATCATTCTTGGGGGTTCCTGAGATCCTCAAAAACTCTTTCTGCCTTCTATCTCTGCCCTCCTGAGCGTTTGAAAGTAGTCATGCCAAAAAGAGTCTTTCCTAGTCTGAGGAGAAAAACAGAGTTGCTAAAAAACTGGTCATCTAAGCACACGCAGGCAGTGTGCTCAGTGAAGGTGAAAAGAGCAGTGCAGTACTTCTCTAGCCATCACGAGATGAAGAGGAGGAATTGAGAGAAAGTTTATGTTACAGCACAGGCAACCATACTTATAGCCATGTATACCCATAGACTATGGGCCAGACCATTTCCCTAATGTGCTATCTCCAAGGTTCAGGCCGGGAATGTGGAAGCTGTCATTCATGGACAGGCCACAGGGAGCTTCCGTTTTCTTGCACCCTCTGCCTTATCTCTTCTAAGCAGCTGAACTAGTCCCACCTTTAATTATATTCTAATTATTAAATAGATAATATTTTCCACTAAATCTTTGACACAAGCCTCTTTAATAACGTACTGTGAAAATTCTCAAAGATACAAATTCTGAGAATATAAAAGTAACTTCAGGGTCAAAAATCTATTGAGTGAGTTTGAGCCCGTATTGTTAGCTGCTGCAATGTTTGTATGTGAAACAGTTCGTTTTAGATTCCTCAGACTATTTTCTCTCATCTGATCATCATGCCATCTTTGTTTTCTCTCTACAGAGCCTTGCCACCAAATTTGGATTTCTTGTATCTGCCATTCTGCGAAATTTCTTACAGAGATCTCAAATTTCTGTCCCAGAGCCCTCAGGCCACCCACCTAAAGCTATTAAATCTTAGTAACAATGCCATGTATTGGGATGATTATGGGCCCTTTCAGATTCTTTTGCAGAAACTCTCGGCTACCTTGCAGCACTTGGCTATAAATCATTGCCATTTAACAGATGCTGCACTCTCTGCTATCCTTCCAGGGATATCTAAGTGTTCCCATCTCCGTGTGATTAGCTTTGTCTCTAATCCCATTACGATGCCTATGATCATCAGAATCCTTCATTACTTAACACCTTTGTTGGAGTTGAAATACGTGATTTACCCTATCCCAGTACATTGTTATGACCAATGGCATGTCAATGGCAGCTTAGACAGACAAAAGCTGGCTGATGTCCAAGCACAGCTGAAGGTGATGCTACAAGAAGCAAAGCGAAGCGACATGAACTGGATCACTTATTCTCAGTAAACTCCCAAGTTCAACTCAGTTTAAGCCCTAAAATGTGACCTGTTAATTGTTCAATGTTCCTTTCTGGAGCTCCCAGAATCTTATGTGAGATTCTTATGCTGTAGAAGAGTATAGTTAGGAAGTATAGACATGTAAGTTATTGACATAAAGCACTGACTCTAAGAAAATGGAGAGCTATGTGTCTCTTTGTTATTGGTCTTGGTCTTCATCTTACTGACTAAAGTGTTTGAGCATGTGATATGTAATGACTGTATCGTGGTATACTGTATGTTTCATTTACCCCTGAATACCTAACATAATTTAACACTATTGCAACTTTTCCTTGTTTGTAGAGTGTGAGTCATCTTTGGAGACAAAACTTTTACCTGCTTCCCAAAGTTACTTTAAGTTACTCATATTGAAGGATCCCCTGGGCTACTTATGAGAAGCCTTCTGGAACTCACAGTGAGGAAAATAATTTTCATAACACATTGACACATTCAGTTCTAGTGTTACCTCATTTCCCATGTGTCAGACTATGTCATACTTCAAATATCTATTGAGGATATTATTCTAAGCACTCAGAATGAAAATGCAAATAGTACAAATGTTTCATGTGAAGCTATTCAGAATCCAAATGTTTATGTTTTATTTGTCCTTCTACTCTTTCTTAGGTCACCATTTATTAAAGTTATTTTATCCTTTTGGATGCAAGATTTTTCTTCTCTTTTTCTTGCTATACTCTCTGGTCAATATATAGTAACCTCCGCATTTTTGGATATCTACTCAAAAGTTCACGGCTTAACTATCTCCTCCTCAAAGAGCTTATTCTCTCATGTCTGACAGGCAATATACCTGAGATAATTGACTTGGAAGGAGGAAAAAGTTTGTTTTTTACTCTCAGAAGTTTCCCTTTATGGTTGGTTAGTCCCATCACTTTGGGACTTTGGCAAGGTAGATGAAGGATGGTAGAGAGAGAGTCTGTGGCACAGAGATATGGTCTCATTTTATGAGGGCTGAAGAGCAGAGAGAAAAATGTGAGCTCTAGGGTACAATAATGTACTCAGTGAGATTTTTAATACTGATTCTAGTTTTGTAGATTACATTTTGAAGTTAGGAAGAATGAACTTTTCAAATGACATATAATTCACATGTGATATAACATCATAATCATCACCACCATCACCATCATTGTTGTTGTTATTACTATTATTGGTTTTCGTTTTTCAAGGCAGGGTTTCTTTGTATAGCCTTGGCTGTCCTGGACTCACTTTATAGACCAGGCTGGCCTCGAACTCACACAGATTCGCCTGCCTCTGCCTCCCTAGGTTCTGGGAGTAAAGGCGTGTGCCACCATCTCCTGGCTGTGATATAACATTTCAAGTACCTAAAAGCAAAGAAAAATTTATTGATTTATTTGTACTTCTCCTATTTCTTGTATTATAATAGGTTGCACAAATTTTCATAGATCTAAAGAAATGTTCATATGAGGAACAGTTGCTGTAGACTGCTTCTTTTTTTCTACTTATTTTTTTTATTAATTTATTCTTGTTACATTTCAATGGTTATCCCATCCCTTGTATCCTCCCATTCTTCCCTCCTTCCCATTTTCCCCTTATTCCCCTCCCCTATGACTATTCCTGAGGGGGATTACCTCCCCCTGTATATGCTCATAGGGTATCAAGTCTCTTCTTGGCTACCTGCTGTCCTTCCTCTGAGTGCCACCAGGTCTCCCCCTCCAGGGGACATGGTCAAATGTGAGGCACCAGAGTACGTGAGAAAGTCATATCCCACTCTCCACTCAACTGTGGAGAATGTTCTGACCATTGGCTAGATCTGGGAAGGGGTTTAAAGTTTACCTCCTGTATTGTCCTTGGCTGGTGCCTTAGTTTGAGTGGGACCCCTGGGCCCAAATCTGCCTATCATAATGTTGTACTTTAGGTTTCTAGGACCCTCTGGATCCTTCTACTTTGCTATTCTCCCATGCTTCTCTCATCTAGAGTCCCAATTGGATGTCCTCCCCTCTGTCCCAGTTTCCAGGTAAGTGAAGGCTTTCATGGGACATGCCCCTTGGGCTAGTATGCAGATATAAGTGAGTATATACCATTTGAGTCTTTCTGCTTCTGGGTTAACTCACTCATTATGATCATTTCTAGCTCAATCCATTTATCCACAAATTTTGGGAATTCCTTGTTTTTAATAGCTGAGTAGTATTCCATAGTGTAAATGTACCACAGTTTCTTTATCCATTCTTCTACTGAGGGACACTTAGGCTGTTTCCATGTTCTGGCTATTATGAATAAGGCTGCTATGAACATGGTTGAGCAGATTTCCTTGTTGTGTGCTGGAGCATCTTCTGGGTATATTCCATGGAGTGGAATAGCTGGGTCTTGAGGAAGCCCTATTCCCATTTTTCTGAGATAGCACCAGATAGATTTCCAAAGTGGCTGTACTAGTTTGCATTTCCACCAGCAATAAAGGAGTGTTCCTCTCTCCCCACATCCTCACCAGCATGTGGTGTCACTTGAATTTTTGATCTTAGCCATTCTGATGGGTATAAGATGGAATCTCAGCATTGTTTTGATTTGCATTTCCCTGATGACTAAGGAGGTCGAGCATTCCTTTAAGTGTTTCTCAGCCATTTGATAGTCCTCTGTTGAGAATTCTCTGTTTAGTTCCAAACCCCATTTCTCAATTGGGTTATTTGGTTTGGTGGTGTTTGATTTCTTGAGTTCTTTATATATTTTGGACATTAGACCTTTGTCAGATGTAGGGTTGGTGAAGATCTTTTCCCAGTCTGTAGGCTGTCGCTTTGTTCTCTTGACAGTGTCTCCTGCCTTACAGAAGCTTCTCAGCCTCATGAGGTCCCATTTGTTAATTGTTGACACTAAGGCCTGGGCTGTTGGTGTTCTGTTCAGGAAGTTGTCTCCTGTGCCAATATGTTCCAGGATCCTCCCCACTTTTTCTTCTAAGTGACTTAGTGTCTCTGGTTTTATGTTGAGGTCTTTAATCCACTTGGATTTGAGTTTTGTGCAAGGTGACAAATATGGGTTCAGTTGCACTTTTTTACACATAGACCTCCAGTTAGACCAGCACCATTTGTTGAAGATGCTATCCTTTTTCCATTGAATGGATTTGGCTTCTTTGTCGAAAATCAAGTGACCATATGTGTGTGGAATCATATCTGGGTCTTCGATTCAATTCCACTGATCAACCAGCCTGTTGCTGTGCCAGTACCATGCTGTTTTAATTACTATTGTTTTATAGTACATTTTGAGATCAATATGGAGATTCCTCCGGAGCACCTTTTATTGTACAAGATTGTTTTAGCTATTCTGGGTTTTTGTTTTTCCATATGAAGTTCAGAATTGAACTTTCAATGTCTTTTAAAAATTGTGTAGGTATTTTGATAGGGATTGCATTGAATCTGTAGATTGCTTTTGGTAGGATGGCCATTTTTACTATGTTAATTCTCCCAATCCATGAGCAAGGAAGATCATTCCATCTTCTCATGTCATCTTCAATCTCTTTCTTCAGAGTTTTGAAAATTTTTTCAAACAAGTCCTTCACTTGCTTAGTTAGAGTAACTCCTAAATATTTTATATTGCTTGTGGCTAGTGTGAAGGGTGTGGTTTTCCTAATTTCTTCCTCTGCAAGCTTGTCATTTGTGTATAGGAAGGCTACAGATTTTTTTTGAGTTAATTTTGTATCCAGCTAATTTGCTGAAGGTGTTCATCAGATTTAGGAGTTCTCTCCCCTGTAGGAATTCTCTGGTGGAATTTTGAGGGTCGCTTATGTACACTATCATATCATCTGCAAATAGGGATAATTTGACTTCCTCCTTTCCCATTTAGGTACCCTTGATCTCCTTTTGTTGTCTTATTGCTCTGGCTAGAACTTCGAGTACTATATTGAAGAGCTATGGAGAGAGTGGACAGCCTTGCCTTGTTCCCGATTTTAGAGGAATTTCCTTGAGCATCTCACCATTTACTTTGATTTTGGCTATTGGCTTGCTGTATATAGCCTTTATTATGTTGAGGAAAGTGCCTTGTATCCCCGATCTCTCTAAAACTTTAAACATGAATGGGCGTTGGATTTTATCAAATGCTTTCTCTGCATCTAAGGAGATGATCATGTGGTTTTTTTCTCTTCAGTTTGTTTATATGGTAGATTACATTGATGGATTTCCGTATATTAAACCACCCCTGCATGCCTGGAATGAAGCCTGCTTGGTCATGATGTCTTTGATGTCTTCTTGTATTCCTTTTTGCAAGTATTTTCTTTACTATTTTTGCATCGATGTTCATAAGAGAAATTGGTCTGAAATTCTCTTTCTTTGTTGAGTCTTTGTGAGGTTTAGGTATCAATGTGACTATGGCCTCATAGAATGAATTTGGTAATGTTCCATCCATTTCTATCTTTTGGAGTAGCTTGAAGAGTATCGGTATTAGCTCGCCCTTGAAGGTCTGGTAGAATTCTGCACTGAAACCATCTGGCCCTGGGCTTTTTTTGGTTGGGAGACTATCAATGATTGCTTCTATTTCTGTAGGGGAATTTGGAGTATTTAGCTTGTTTATCTGCTCTTCACTCAACTTTGGCAAGTGAAATTGTTCAAGAAAATCGTCCATTTCCCTTAGATTTTCAAATTTTGTGGCATATATGCCTTCAAAGTAGGATCTTATGATTCTTTGTACTTCTGCAGTGTCTGTTGTTATATCTCCCTTTTCATTTCTAATTTTGTTGATTTTAATACTGTCTCTCTGCCTTTTAGTTAGTTGGGCTAACAGTCTGTCTATCTTGTTGATTTTCTCAAAGAACCAGCTTTTGGTTTTGTTGATTCTTTGGACTGTTTTCTTAGTTTCTAATTTGTTAATTTCAGCCCTGAGTTTGATTATTTCCAGACGTCTACTCCTTTTCGGTGTTTCTGCTTCTTTTTTTTTTCTAGGGCTTCCAGTTGTGTCATTAAGATGCTTATGTGCGATGTTTCCAATTTCTTTTTAAAGGCGCTCAGTGCTATGAATTTTCCTATTAGCACTGCTTTCAATGTATCCCACAAATTTGGGTATATTGTTCCTTCATTTTCATTGAATTTCAGAAACTCCTTGATTTCTTTCTTTATTTCTTCCCTGACCCAGTTGTCATTTAGCAGAGAGTTGTTTAGTTTCCACGTACGTGTAGGCTTTTTGTTATTTCTGTTGTTGTTGAATTGCAGCCTAAGAGCATGGTGATCTGATAGGTTACAAGGTAGTATTTCAATCCTCTTGTATCTGTTGAGGCCTGCTTTGTGACCTAGGATGTGATCAATTTTGGAGAAGGTTCCATGGGATGCAGAGAAGAAGGTATATTCTTTCTTGTTTGGGTGAAAGGTTCTATAGATATCTGTTAGATCCATTTGACCCATGGCATTGGTTAATGATGTTATTTCTTGGCTTAGTTTCTGTTTCAATGACTTATCCTCCAGTGAGAGTGGGGTGTTGAAGTCTCCCACTATTATTGTGTAGGGATCGATGTGTGGTTTAAGCTTTTTTTAGCAGATATTTTACAAATGTGGGTGCCCTTGTATTGGGAGCATAGATGTTCAGAATTGTGATGTCATCTTGGTTGACTTTACTTTGATGAGTATGAAGTGTCCTTCCTCATCCCTTTTGACTAATTTTGGTTGAAAGTCTATTTTGTTTGATATTAAAATGGCTACACCTGCTTGCTTCTTGTAACCATTTGCTTGGAATATTTTTTCCAACCTTTTACCCTGAAGTAATGCCTATCGTTATGGGTGAGATGTGTTTCTTGGATGCAGAAGAATGTTGGATCTTGTTTATGCACCCATTCAGTTAGTCTGTGTCTTTTTATTGGAGAATTGAGACCATTGATGTTGAGAGATATTAATGACCAGTGACTGTTAAGAGTCTTAATTTTGATGTTGTTTCCAGTTGAGTGTTTGTGTGGATGTGTTTTTTCCATGGTATAGCTATCTATTTCCTGAGTAGTTTTGGTTGTAGCTTGACCCTTTGGGATGGAGTTTTCCTTCTAGTACCTTCTGTAAAGCTGGATTTGTGGATAGGTACTGTTTGAATTTGTTTTTGTCATGGAATATTTTGTTTTCTCCATCAATGGTTATTGATAGTTTTGCTGGGTAAAGTAGTCTGGCCTGGCATCTGTGGTCTCTTAGGGTTTGCAGGATCTTTGTCCAGGCTTTCTGGCTTTTATGGTCTCTGCTGAGAAGTTGGGTGTAATTCTGATAGGTTTGCCATTAAATGTTATTTGGCCCTTTTCCCTTGCAGCTTTTAATATTTTTTCTTTGTTCTGCATGTTTTGTGTTTTGATTATTATGTGGCAGGCAGTTTTTCTTTTCTGGTCAATTCTATTTGGTGTTCTGTAGGCCTCTTGTATGTTTATAGGCATCTCTTTCTTTAGATTGGGGAAAATTTCTTCTATGACTTTGTTGAGAATAATTTCTGGGCCTTGGAGTCTGATATCTTCTCTTTCTAAAAATATGGAACGCTTCACCAATTTGTGTGTCATCCTTGTGCAGGGGCCATGCTAATCTTTTCTGTATCGTTCCAATTTTAGTATATATGCTGCTGAAGCGAGCACTAGACTGCTTCTTTGTGGAGATTTCCTTGGTTTGCAGTTCACATTTAACATAATGTTGCTAAAATTATGTGCCCCTGTTTTGTAGCATTACTTTTTGCTTATGCTTCTTTCAACACTGCCCATCCTAAATACTGTCTGCATACCCTGTGCTCTCTTTCTGATCAACCTAAGAGTAGGATGATACTAAGGAGTGAGCAAGATTTGAATGTTTCCTTTTATGCTACAGTTCTGGCTCTGTCACCATATCCTGAGAAGAAAACAAGAACACATAATGAATGGAATTCAACCTGAAAATGTGACCTGTTAAGTGTTCGATGTTCTTTTCTGGAGGTCCCAGAACCTTATGTAAGGTTCTCAAGTTATAGAAGGCTATAGCTAGGAAGTATATGAATTATACTTATGAATATAATTATGAAATTTGAAAAAATGAATTAAGAATACCATTCTTGTACTGTGAATTGCCAATTACTTTTGCCAGAAAGTGACTTTCAGTTATTTGCTTTTAGCCAATTAGAAAATTTATCTAAGTGACTTTTAAAATAAAGAATTGATTACCTGGAGGTGGTTATGCACACCTGTAATCCCAGCACTTGGGAAGGTAAAGTCAGCCTGCCTGGCCTACAGAGTGAGTCCAGGACAGCTAAAGCTACACAGAGAAGCCCAGTCTTGAATCCCCTCCCAAAGGAATGATTAATAACAATCGTTAAGGATACCATATCCCAAGAATTGACTGCTAATCTATAACCAAGCCCTTCTATTAGTATTTGTTGGGGACAACAAATGCAATTAGCACAATATTCCCCCCACACCAGAAGACTTGTTTTTTTAAGCATGCATTATTAACCTGAAACAGATGTAATTCCTTCATTAGAGTAATAGAGTCTTATAAAGATAAAGAAGCTTCAAAGCAAAGAGTTTGACTCTTGCCTACCTAAACTGTACTTACTTAGAAAGAATTGTATTTCCCATCATGTCAAGGATGAGAGAGAACCAGGGGCCGGGGGCAGAGAATATCACTTGAATCTATCAAACAGCTAAGGTTTAATTCCACGGAGGACTCAGCTGACAAAGCCAAAGTCTAGCTTGGAGCTGCCTCGTAGAGCCCCATTTATGCTATAGCACTGCCCCTCGGGGTGGACATGGTATAGTCTGGGTGGAACCCAAGGCTGGAAACTATACAAGCCTCTCCTTTGGATTGAAGAGTTTTCCAGGGAGGAGTTCAGGCAATAGTGCACTGAGGGGCTGGAGAGGCAGGCAGGAGTTCAGAGAGGAGAGACAGGCTGCTTGGAGAGTGCTGTCATCTGATAGGCCCAGTGGGCAGCCCTTCTGCCTGAGAGAGGCTGGCCAGTAATCTTGTGGGAATGCAGAGTCTAGGGAATTTAGGTTAGAGTGTAGCCTGGAGGGCGGCATTGTGCCAAGGAACATCAATGCCCCACACACACTCAGTGCTTTTTGTTCATGTGGGGAGACCCCATATACCTCTGGGAACTTGAGATCATCTCACAAGTGGTTCTTGTTGCTGTATCTTTTACAAATGTTTTTGAGGGCACAGGGAAGGGGGTATACAATGGCTGTGGGGTTGGGAGCAGGGACAGAGAGCAGACCCTGTGGGGGAGTTTCCCTGAGATAAGAGGACAAGTAACTCTGTTGCAATGGACTCAGGGCAGAAGAGATAGAGCCACTGTCCCCAGTGGCATAATCAGTAGGATAGCTTTTCTCTTGGCTTGTTTATCTGTGAAGACTTTGGTGGTGTCAATGAAATAGGTATTGTCCGGATCTACAGAAGCATGAGCTAAAGGCCTTTGAGTGACAGGATCCTGTGGGTTCCTATGCCTGTCCACCTGGGGCCTAGGAAAAACTATCACTGCCTTGGACTGCCTGGAATTCAAATGGCCATGGAAACCCTGTGGGCTGTGGGGAGACATGCAAATGGGCACGTGCTGAGCCTTAGAAGAGGGATTTCCTCTGCCCTGCCCCCAGAGTTTCTGCCATCACTTCTAAAAAGATATGTGTCTCACCAGCCTATGCTCCATGGGGGGGCACCAATCCAGAGCCACCCTCCAAAAGCATCAAGTCTCCACATTCTAACCCTAGACAACTCACACAAGGCCACTACTGTGCAAGATGCAGTAAATACTGTTTAGGCAACCAGGGCTGTCTGATGGAAGGCTTTGTACCCCTAAGCTCTCCAGGCTTTGGCTTTTCAGACAGTTTGCACTTCATAGTCACTGCAGACTATCTCTTCCCCAGGTGTCTACCTGGACTACTGCTCCTGCACAGGCCTTCACTGAGTGTGTCCTAGCTCTCCCCATCACTGTCCCTCCAAGGGCCTCTATGGTCAGAACTCTGTCAGGATGGAGGCAGGAAGGGAGCCTAGATCGGCTCCAGTTGTTCGGATCTTGGGAAAAGGACTGTGCTCTCAGTTCTGGGTGAAGTTTTACTCTTTGCTCACCTGACCTCATCTCAAGGACTTGTTGCAATAGGCCCCAGAGCTGGGAAGGTGACTCAGTGGGTAAGAACACTTGATGATAAATTATGAGGACCTGAGATTGAATCACTAGAAGCCAGGACAAGAGCCAGCAGCACCAGCACACATGCTTGAAAAGTCCAGCTCTGGTCAGGTCAGAGGTCAGATACAGGAGGATGTCTTGGATTTTTTTTTGGATCACAGCTAGGCTTCCGTTTCAGTGGCTGGCCCTAAATCAAGAGAAAAAGTTGCCAAGTAGTTGACCAGGACAATTATTAAACATCCTCTAAAGGGATGTTGGCTTAGACCTAGGTCCCTGGCTATCATTTCATAAGTGCTAATTTTCCTAGGTGTGGTGGGCAAAACTGGAAAATTCTTCAAGCAGCTGATATAGGCTTCCCAGGCATCCAGATGCTATGGAGTCCTATGGCTGTATGCCATTGGGATGTTGCCATCATGGAGAAAATAAACTAAAATCATGTGGCTGACCTAGACCTATGGTCTCTGTTGGGAACATGAGCATCTTCACTTTTTGTTAAATTATTTTATTTTACTTTTTTTAATATTTCATTTTATTATTTGTTTTGTTGGGACCTCCAACTCCATCTTGTATATAGTCTCCATCTTGTACTAAGCTAAAGCCCCAGAAACAGTCTCAGAGTCAAATATCCTGGACACATGGAGACCACAGTGTCTCACCTCTTGCTTTGTTGGTTAGCTTCTAATCAGGACCAAAGGCCAGAGGCTGCTGAAGAGGCCCTGATCGGCGGGTTATCAAGAAAACCACCAGAGATACTTGACATAGAAACCCACGTAGGATGCCAGGTATGACCTACGTAAGGTGCCAGGTGTGAAATACGTTGGAACATATAATGCATGCGTCAATTTGATTGGATGCTCTGACCCCCACACACACCTAATTTGTGATTTTGTTTTAGGTTTTTTGTTTGTTTGTTTTTTGCTTTAAAAAGTCACTCTGCTCCATCCCTAGTGACAGGGTTTGCATCCCAAACCAGCCATATCCCTGATATATCTGCTCTTGAATAAAGATACTTTTGGTTTCTTCAAACTTGGATTATTTTCCCAAATTCTCAGACCAAAACAGTTTGTATGTATGTATGTATGTATGTATGTATGTATGTATGTATGTGAGACAAGATTTCTTTGTGTGGTCCTGGCTATCCTGGAATTATCTGTGTAGACCAGGATGGCCTCAAAGTCACAGAGATCTACCCATCTATAGCTCTTGGGTGCTGGCTGGAATTAAAGGCATGCCCCACCATTGCTTTTAATTTTAATTTTTTTAATGTACAGTGCTGTTGATGGAATCCAGCATCTGTTGCCTCCCTCCTTGCTACTAGGCACAAGTAGCCTTCCCCAACCACACCACCAATATCAGCAGCCTATGCCAGAAGATTAAGAGTCGCTGAGTTTTAATACTTCGGTCTCTCAGAAGGCAAAATCTTTGTAGTCACCGGACTACCTCAGCTATCTGTAACTGTTCTTGTGGTCCCGTGCTAAAATGCACGTGGGGGCATGCGCAGCTTCTCTCCGGAAGACCTCAGAACCAGGCTGAGATTGCCTAAGCTCCTCCTTCATAAAGTCTGCTCACTTGGTTCAGTCAGTCACAAGACCAGGCTCTCCTCCTCTCAGCCTTGAGAATCAAGCCAGGCCCTTTCTGGCTTGTGTTTGCTGTGGACTCACGGAGCCTCCACCTCGCAGAAGGCCTTCAGAGTCCTTGTCCTTGCCCTCGGGGTAAGGAGGAAGCTTGATCAGACTCTGGCTTAGACTCCCCGCATTTCCCAGGAGGCATTAAGGTACTGCAGACTGACTGTCCTAGACCACTTTTCTGGTAGGAGGCCCACCAGCTGATCTGGGGGATTTGCTAGGGTCGGGGGACAGGGTAGGGAGGGAGCTGCTTTAAGGGGTAAGGAAGCAGCTGCTACACAGCACAGGTAAGTCCCAGGAGAGGGCTTTTAGGTGAGGTATGGGAGGGCGTTCTGGTGGTGGGCAGAAGAAGGGGCTTGCGAAGTCAAGAGATACAACAAGGCAAATGAGCCAAGCTGGAGAGGGAGATGAGAATGAGCAGCATCAGCAAGGCTTTAAAGACTGGCATTCCTTCACCTGTACAAGGCAGGACTCCTAAAGGAGGGCAGGGCCATCGTCCCCTTCCTTGGCCTTCTGCCTGGGGTCATCCGCCTGCTTGGATTTTTCTACCTCTTCTGCAGTGAGATGCCCCTCCTCTGAAACTCCTCTGACCCTTTCTTTTAAGGCTACCAGAGACTTTCTTCTAGCCAGTTCTCACAGTTGATTGCTGGATGCAGTCGTCATTTTCCCGCAGCCTCTCTTGTGGCTGCTGCTCCCTGGCTTCTTTTCTCACCTAGCACTTGCGCTGGCTATAACAGTTATCAGGAAGAAGGAAGTGATTGGAGGAGGGAAAGGAGGGTGGAGGCAAAGGAGAGCGGGAACTTTCACAAAGTTTGAGATTTCAGTGAGCTTATCAACACGGGGACAAAGTAGATACTCTGAATTCCGTAAGCTGAAATTCTCTAGTTTTCATGGGGGCAGTTGGCACAGGGACATCCATCCTATTGTGTTCAAGCTCTCCTGAGGCCAGAAACACCCTGCGATTTACACCATCTATACTCAGTTTTGTTCTATAGTTTTCTTGCTGCAATCTTCCTCTTCGTGCTTCTGAAGAAAGTGGTAGTGCAAAGAGCTGGTACAGCTGCAATCTTAAGGGATGCCTTGGGACTTTTGTGACATTGTGACTGTGGTAGTGAATGAGTATAGCTGAGAAAGCAACATGGTGCTTTCATTCCTGGCATTGAAAAATGCTCTAAAGCCTATTTTGTGTGACCGAGAGTTTTAAATAATCTATTTTCTTCCCACTTCTCCCATTTCTAAGCTTCCCTCAAAGATCCCAAAAGCCAGGAGACAAGAAAGATGTGCTCTATTGAAAGGAAGCAGAGGACCTTCAGACACGCAGGTAAAGGCACTTCCACACTGCTGTGTTTGTGCTTAGGTACTGAGCTCACAACATGTAGCTCTCATGTCTCCCCAAGATGCTTACCAAGTTGCCTGGGGATGGATTCCTATTCCAGGAACCCCTGATGTGTTAATGTTTCCTGAACAAATTTTGAGATGGCATTAATTCATTCTTCTTCTATCCATTTAATTTCTTGTCTGGTATTTACTAAGGACAGTGGGATATATATATATATATATATATATGTGTGTGTGTGTGTGTGTGTGTGTGTGTGTGTGTGTGTGTGTATTACATAAAACATAATAACTGTCATTTTCTCTTTTTGTCATGAAATCACTCATCTGATATTTATCTCCTCCTAGTAGTCCATGCTTTCCCCCCACTTGAATCTTTTCTGTTTTTCCTTCTTCACAGATAATTCCCACTTATAAGCATAATTCTAGAATAGTGGAGTGGAAATTCACAGTGTGATCTGTAAATCATAACAAAGGGTCATCTTGAGCAAAGTAGCCCATCATTGAAAGCAGGATACCACTGACATGCCAGGCTGAGGTGATGCAGTACTTCTTACTGAGTCCACATAACTCACAACCTTTCAATACTATCTTATTATTGAAAGACTGTCATATACCATACCCCTATTGAATACCAAGCAGTACCATACCCTGTCTTGTAAGTTCCCTCACTTCAGCCCCAGAAAAACTGCAAGATACTGTTCTTTCCATTTACAGAGGCATCCAGGTTGATAGGCATCTGAGTTTATAGGCACCCCTCAAGTCTGAGTGGCCCATTTCTCACTGACCTGGTGACTGTCTGGGCATGAAGGATTCTTACTGAAATGAAATAGGGACCCAAACTAATAGAGTAGACACCATCTAGACTGGGATAATTCACTGTGCCACTGGCAAAGAGAGCCTTAGAGGGTCTTACAGTGCACCATCATAAATAGCTTCCACCCCACTCACTGCAGTCTGCTATTTCCTCCAGTCCACCACAGTTCTCAACTGTGACAGGTGACTTATGTAATTCCAGGCTCCTAGGAATAGGAAAGAGTGGCTTTTGTCCCCACCATGACACCTCCTGTCCCTACTCCATCTCCAACTGATGTTTTCTTTTGCTTTTTGAACTTCCAGGAAAGTGATTTGGTTTGCTAACATTCACCTAATGCCACCTATCAAGTTGTCTTTGGTTGCTATTTTTTGTTTATTTTTTGTTTTGGATACCATAGACTCACAGATCCTTAATAGAATGGGCTTCAAAAGCCAGTTGCAGGACTTTGAAAAAAGGACTGGGCAAGATTTGATATTTGCCTTACAAAACCAAAGCACTCTTCTTGCTGTGTGGAAGACAGGCTGAGTGAATGTGGCATAAAACAACGGTAGCCTTGGTGTAACTCAGAGCACAGCAAAGATATAATAAAAAGGCAAAGAAACAGACAGCAGAAAGCATTCCAAGTCTGCCACCCGCTACTGAATCAGATGGATGGGAGGAAAGCTTGGTGGGAGGGTTAGGGTAAGAGAGGGAAATGGGGTGGAAAACAACTCCAGGGTGTAAGGAGAGAGGTGGCATACAACAAGAAATCTTTACCAACTCAACTAGGGCTGCATTGCCTAACAAGCTGGGTCTTGTTGTCCATGAGAGGCCAAGTGGGACCTTCTACCTCTTGATAAAATGAACAGCCCAGAGGAAATCCTTAAAACTTCCAAAGCTGTTTGTGATGGCTCACACCTATAATCCTAGCACTCAGGGAGACAGAGGCAGGTGGATCTCTGTGAGTTCGAGGCCGTTTGGTCTCCAAAGTGAGTCCAGGATAGCCAAGGCTACACTGGGAAACCCTATTTTGAAAAAAAATATTCTGACTGTGTGTGTGTGTGTGTGTACACGCATGCACATATGTGTATGTAGCAAATACCAGAGCCTCAGAGTACACAAAAACACATGCTGGAGGATAGGAAAGGAGAAATAGGTAATGTCATGGTGGTGAATCCTTCAACACCGCACACACTAGAGAGTTGCTGGACAGAGTGTCAGCAAGACACCAGAAGGACTGAGGACCCGTGATATGGGAACAGGAGCTCAACGGCATAAGTAGAATGCTCCACCAAAGAACAGGTATACACTGGTTTAATTCTCAGTTGCCTTGAGGCATTTGCCAACCTAGAGACTCTTCTAGCTTGTGGAGGCAGATGTCAGCACTTAGGGGACAGACAATTACAAACGGGAATTTCTGTGGCTGTAATGAACTCAGACTAGGAATCTAACAGCAAGATCGCAGCGCAATTGAAAGTTGTGTCTTACACTTAGCACTTCAGTTTTTGTTTCGGATCTTTGTAACACAAGTGTGGGGCTTAGGAAGGTTAGTCCCCTGTGCTTGGTTAGGCCAGACAGAGAAGGCCTGTGATCTGAGTAGCTCAAACCTGATCATTGTGGATGGCAATCAGGTAACCTGGTGACAGTTTAGCAGGCTCAGTCTCCATTGCCAGTAAAGCTTATACATCAGCAGCAAGGATGTGTGCAGTTGTTGTCTGGCAGAGTCAGTTCAGTGAGTGATTGTATTGGAATGTAGGAGGGTAGGCTCCTAAGCCTTTGTGTGGCTGTCAAATTAGGAAATCCTAGGACAAGGCCAAGTTAGGCCAGCTTCCTGCTACGTGCTTTGCATTTAGTCTATACCACGGGCCAAGTACACCAAGCAGTATTGCTCACAAATCATGCTCTACTGTGTTTAAAAGGGCCAAAATAGGCCATTCTTCTTGCAATCTATCTGCTGGGACTGTGCCAGGAGTTTTCCCACTAGGTTTTTATTATTGGTCCTTTGGGGAAAACTGGCCTTTTAATTACCCCTGATGTAGTATGTAGTAAGTGGGTCACTGACGTGCTTTCTAAACTTGCACTGTTTCCCATTTCATATTATTATGGTGGTGATAGCTGTGTTGTTTTAGGAGGAAGAAGAGACAGGGGTTCTTCCCTGGATTATACTGGCAAGAGGACTGGTTATTATGAGCATCCTAGAAGCATGCTTCGGCCTTCAAAAGCCTGTGGTGATGGCAGAAATGTGAGGATGAGAGGTGCTCTCTGGAACTCATCAGTAAGATAGTAAGTGACCAGGCAGCCTGGTTAATAGCCTCTGGAGACCAGCAGGCCCTGGGACTGTGCATCTCTCTCACTTCCTCTCTCCCTGTGGCTTTCTTTCACTGGGAAACTGGAGATCTGGTGCTCCGTAGATGTGGAGTGGTGGCTGAGAAATCACAATTGTACCTGAGTTACCAGTGAGGGAAGGGAGGATGCATACAAGAATTTCTCAGCTTGTACTGGCACTCCCTATCCCCCTTATAGCACACCTTATGCAGAGAGACCTAAGAGCAGAGTGGAAAAGCGTATGGAAGACCAGATTCACATCACCGTGTGGAGAGATGACAAACATAGAAAGAGAAAAATGGGGCAGGTCACAGAAGATGGAATCCTGGGGCCCTGGTTCAAGGTCACGGTGAGTGTTTTGGTGACATCTGCAGTAGACCTTTCAGAAATGCAAGAGAAGGAAGAGCACACTGAGCCAAGACAAGTTGGTTACCTGGAGGGAGAAGAGCTACTGTGTGGAGAGAGTGTGGGTCTAGGAGATCAGTGTTTGGCACAAACCAAGGATCCATGTCAGTCCTGTGCAAGCTCTTTGTGGCTAGCTAGAAGGTCAGGAAAGAACATTTGAGCTATGTCCACCCTCCTCTAAGATGCTGTTGTGTGTCTCTTCTCTCCTGTTCCTCATTTGTAAGTTTAGATTCCATGTGGGAGAAAGTCTGACAAGACACAGCTAATGAGATCACTCCACAGCCTCTGCAGCGTGCCCTTCACAGCCGTGGATGTAAGAGAGGATGGTGAAGCCAGTGCGGATGGCTTGGGTGACTGAGTGGGAGGCCAGGATCAGCAGAGGGTCAGTGGCCTCTGACACTCTCACTTCTGTTCTCCCCGCTGTGTAGTTCCAGTGTGACCAACACCGGATCCAGTTCTTTGTCCAGTATGTTAGCACTGCCACTGCGTTGAAGAACGTCAGCTATAAGATGTGTGATGAGAACTATCAGAAGGTGTGTGCTGGAGGCACTCTCTGTACTTTGCCCTGGCACAGGTGGACACAGGCCAGGGACTGAGAGCATCATCTTGGGAATTAGAGCTCCTGATGCTCACCCTGTCTCTCCTCCCTGCAGATACCTATTTTTGTCAATCCCTCGGATGTACCCTACTCTGTGCAAAATCGGTTCACAGGAGAACAAATGGAGCAGCTAAAGGTAAAGCAGTGTGTAGGCACTGTGTATGCTCCCTTCCCAGACTCAGCTCTCCTTCCCCTCAGTCTCTGATGTTCCCAACACCATGACCCACAATGTCAAAGAGCCACCCTTTCTGTCTCTGCAGCTGGTCATGTGGAAAAGATATGACGTTTCCCAGCATGCTCTGTACCTACAAAAGCTCCGCTTTGACCCAGGTATGGCTCACAGCAATCATTCTTGGTCACAGATCTGCCTAGGGAGAAGATCTACATTAAGTAGCCTGGGGAGCGGGGGGGGGGGCTCTGTGCAGGGCTTGGTTCGGACAGACCCCTCGCTGCCTTCTGATTCCTTTCTCTCCTCCTTCCCGAAGATTTGATGAAGCACGACATAGACATGATTCTGAGTCGAAGAAGCTGCATGGCTGCCACCCTTCAAATCATCCGAGAGGATTTCCCTGAGGTGTTGATGTTTGGGCCGGAAGGCCAGAAAGGATGTTGTTCGGGGCAAATATGTCTCCAAGGCTCTCGACAGTAACCATTACTCTAACTCTTGCTCCCCAAAGCTGCTGTCCTTGAACTTGAGCAGTAACAAACTGTTCCAGTTAGACAGCCTGTTTGAAGTGGTAGAGAAGGCGCCACAACTCAAGATCCTGAACCTCTCCAAAAACATGGTGAGAATAAAGTATTGAGGTTGAGGATGGATGGTGGTGGAGACGGTGGTGCTTGGCAGCATTGGCAGGCAAAACAACCCATGAACGGGAGCAGGGAGGGAGGTATGGGTCTTGAGCCTGGGACACCTTTGCCACTTCTCTCCTGTTTTCTCAGATAAGAACAATGTGTGAATTAGAGAAGGTGAAAGGGCTGAAGCTGGAAGAGCTGTGGCTGGAAGGGAACCCCTTGTGCAACACCTTCCCTGACCACTCTGCCTATGTAAGGTACATGCCTGCTAACACCTCCTTGCCTTCCTGGATACCATCGCCCCCTGGTGGCCTGAGCTGCTCTCTGTGGGAGGAGGCAGCCCTGGTCCTCTGGGAGGACCCCAGGGCCTGCTCTCTCCCCTGTCTCTGTACTAGGCTGTGCTCACAGACCTCCTTGGCTTCTGTTCTGCCTGCCCCGCCTCACCTAACATGGGCTGTGTTTCGCTTGTGTGGGCTTTCAGCCTCCTCCGGCAGGATCGGTGGTGCACCTCGACAGCACCAGGCCCCTTCCCCAGTCCTGAGAGGAGCCTCCCTCCTGATCTTGCTCCAGAATGGCCCCCTCATGTGTCCCAGGCTCCCCTAGAGGTTGCCCTGCCCCATGCTGAGGGCTGGGGTCCTGGGTGATGCTGACACAGACGTCAGTTCTTGTGGACTACTTCTGAGATCTCTGTCTTCCTTGAGGCAAAGCCTGGGCTCTCCAGACCAGAGGGATCCAGGAGTGGGCCATGACTGGCGAGCTGAAGGCTTCCTGGAGCAGGAGGGGAGGGAAGAGGGCAGAAGAGGGTGAGGAGAAAGAAAGACTGGTCTCCTCGGGGCCTCCACCCCTTCCCTCTCTACCTATGGATGGACCACCCTGCCTTGCTCATCATCGTCCCTGGCAGGAAACTTGAGTCCTTGGAGAAGACTCCCACACTTGGGCAGGCCCAGGAGCCCAGGAGTCTTCAGGAGAGAACAAAGTGATCATAACGGGAGCCACATGGCCTCCATCCCATGTGGAGCTGGTGACTCACCCATGTCACTTCTTCAGCTTCTGGAAAATGGTTCTTGCCTCCAGTGATCGTCTTTATCCCCAGCTCACTCAGGAAACATTATGGGTCTCTATGCCTTACTCAGTAGCATACATGTTTTCATTCTTGCTTTGGGTTCCTGGGCTAACCAGGCACAAGTGAATGAAAGGGCAGCAGCAGGTGAGCCCCTTTGTCCCTGGTTACCTTGACCCGCTACACCAGACCAGACAGAGAATCTCTCATTCTCTTTGCATTGCTTCGTCTCCTTGGCCACTTCTCACCTGTCTCTCACATATCTCCCTGCCTATCAATCCCTTTCTGTCACTATCTACCACCACCTAACATCTCCTGTCATCCTTATTCCTGCCCCTCTCCATCTCTCAGCACCCCAAAGAATCCTGGACACTTTTCAATGTGGCAGGGTCTTCTGGGGAGATTCTTAGAAAGGGAAGGGGGCAGGGAAAGGAAGGAATCCCCGGAGACTGGGCTCCAAATGTGGCTTCTTGTGGCTCTGGAGAAGGGGCCATTGCAGTGTGGGTGGGAGCTACCCATGGGTCGGGCAGCAGGTAAGGGGTTGGAAGAGAACTGGAGGGAGCACCAACAGCGGAGTGGGGGCAGGGGAGAAATGTTGCCCAAATCTGGAATTTCAATCATTTCTGTTCCTTTTGCTTTGGAACAGTGCGGTTCGGGACTGTTTCCCGGAGTTGTCATACCTGGTATGTTCCCGCCTTCATCATTGTCTCCTCTTCTTCACATAATTGGCCTCCACACTTAATCCCTGGCCCATTTGTATCATGCCTAGATAATGTGTTTGCCTATGACAACCATCTATTGTCAATGTCTTGGATTCCAGAAAAAAATAATCTGAATTTTGTCCCACAACTATACACACAAGCAGGCCACATGGCCCACACAGATATGCACACAGAGCCACTCCTATGAACCACATATGATAGAGGTTTACCGCACCCCTTTATTCAGACACCCTTTATAATTTCACAGCCCAGGGAATTCCCTGGCCACTTTACACCTGGTCTCTGAGTCTAGATTCCCCTCCTTGTGCCTCTTCATCTCTGTGGCTATCCAGCACTACCTCCCTGGCATGCATTCACAGCCACTTCCTCTTCCTCTTCCTCTTCTTCTCAGGATGGCAGGAAGTTACCACATTCAACTGTAATAGACAATGAAGAAGACTGGTTAACAAAGCCTTGCAAGGTGGGGGAAGAAGGATCAAGGGAGGTTTATGGTGTTGCCTGTGAAGCTTAGTAGAAGCATCATCTAAGGTGGCTTTGTATTCTAGGGAAGCTTTAATGACCCCGAGGCCATAAAGGATCAAGTACAGCAGTTCCTGCAGGAGTAAGTGCACTGGGACCTTGAGGAAGGGGAGGAGCTTGCTAGGTTGGGGCCACCTTAGCACAAGTCTGCTCAGAGGCCTTTTCAGGTGACATTTGGGGTCCAGACCACTGAAATAGCCTGCTCCACCCACATCCACGCCCTGCAGGTATTACCTGATGTATGACTACGGAGAGCGACAGGGTCTCCTCAACACTTACCATGACCAGGCCTGCTTCTCCCTGACTATTCCCTTCAACCCCGGTGATCCAGATCTGTAAGTATTACAGCTCACAGTCCATTCTGGATCAGCATGACTCCACCTCCCACTCCTCTCACCAAGTAGACACAACTGACTCCCAGGAAGCATCTGGCTGGACCTCCCCTCATAAGACTCTTTTCTCTTAGGAGTAGCATGTGTAGGTACTTCAAGGATGAAAGGGATAGGAAGAATCCCAAGGAGTTCTGTAAGTGTTTGATGAGGAAGACCTGGTAAAGTCCAAGGATTGGGTGTGTGGAGGAGGTAATCATAGGGCATAATAAACAAATCCCTGGCCTTTGCTTCTTCACTCTGCTATAGGCATTCAGAGGCAGCTGCTGAAGTACACAAAACAAGACATTGTGGACTATCTCAAGGCATTGCCCAAAACCCTGCATGCTTTCAGCTCTTTCCATGTGGACATCTGTTTCCAGATGGTGAGCACCAGCTTTTGCCTCTAGTCATGTCCCTACGTGGCTAGAAAGCTACGCAGGACTCTGAGCCTTCCTGTGCCTTCTCCCCTTCCAGGAAACTATGATCTGTTTTTCTGTCAAAGGGATGTTCAAGGAAGGTGAGTGTCTGCACAAGCCCCTCTCCAGATCCCTTCTTGCTTCCTGCCCTGGATGTGCATCTCTGAGAACTCCCCCACCTCTCCCCTTTTCCCCCACCCCCCTCATTGCACGCCTTTTCTTCTCCTCCTCCCTTGTGCCCTCCCACTCACAGCACCCACCTTGGCCACAGACCATGCAGGTCTGACCAAGTGAGGTCTCTGCCTGTCTGCTCCGCAGCTGCTGGTTGAGGGAGAGCATATGGGCTGGAGCGTTTGTTGGCTCTTGTTCCAGATCCTTGACTCTGTGACTTAGGGCCAGTTGCTTATCCTCTGCATTTCCCCATTTGCAAATGGTACCAATTGATGCACCCCTCTCCTCAAGACAGATGTGAAACAGAGCTCAAGTGAGCACCGGAAGTTATTTTTCACAGGGTCCAGAACGCGTCAGGAGATCCAGCAATAGGAGTGGATTGTTCCCCTTGTTGGTTCCCCCCCCCCACCTCCTCATTCACACCACAGACCCTTGACTCCAAGACAATAGTTGACTGGTCCTGGGCCCTTTCAGCATAAGGGCGTGGCTGAGGAATGTTCTGTGACGGTGCAAAACATGTGTAACTGTAAAGGTGCTTTACTGTTTCTAGCCCTCGAAGTGGACGGCAGCTCTGAAGGATGCATCCGTGCCTTCATGCGAATCTTCGTTGCTACTTTTGGCAGGAGTTCAAAGTAAGTGCTGGGTTGTAGCTAGAACTCTCACCCCATCCTGAGGCCAGCAGTGTGACAGTGTGGTGGTACCATTCTCCGGGGGGGGGGTAGTCTCAGTATAGTGGAAGGCCAAGAGGTAGATCCAAGGAGCAGCATAGCCTAGCCGTTAAGAGGAGGAATTTTGGGGTTGGAATACCTGTTTTCTTCCTAGCCCCAACAATCACTAACTTCTACCTTGGCTCAATTAACTGATCTCTCTAGAAGACTGATTCTTCCTCTAAAAATGGAAATGAGTCTAAGCAGGTTCCTTTTCTAGTGTGCAGGCTAAATGCATGAGGGTTAAGTCCCCAAATACAATAAAGCTGGTAGACAATCCCTCGGAGGAGGTGAGCATGGCATTCCCTGGTACCAGCAAAGAATTTCACTAGGCAGACCACACAGGCACATAAGAGGAATCCAGTTGCTGACTAGCACTGGATAAAGAGGATCCTGTCTGGGGTAGTGGGGGGATGGAGTTATTCCCTTCCAGTTGTCTCAGGGACTGTTTTTCCTCCAGCCTGTGCATTGTGAATGATCAACTTTTTGTGATGAATCCAAGGCCTGGTGATATCCAGGACACCCTTGCCATACCCATGCCCACATCATGCCCCAGCTTCAAGCTCGTCCTTTCTCAAGAGGAGAAAAGAATGGTGCAGGTTTTCTCCACCCAGTCGGGCTTGAAACTTGAGTGGTCTCAGAAGTGAGTATGTGCTTTAAATGTGGACAGGATGGGAGTGGGGCTGGAGTTGGAAAAGAATAATGGGATCTCACATAACATGTAAAAAGCAAACTACGTTTATATTTACTTCTGATCCTTAAAAAAAAATGAGTAGGGGGAGCACACCAAAAAAAGTCATCATTTTGTAATAGTGTAGGTAAAGGATTTTTAAAGATACTATATCTCTCAAAAGGTGTCACATTCCACTTGAAAAAGCCAAAGGAATCTATTACATTAAACACCTAAATAAGCAAGTTTGCTGTATTTGCAGGATGAAAGATTGATGTTTGGACATCAATTGCATTTCTGAATAGTGCAACAAATGACCAAAGAGTGACTTTAGAAAAGCAAGACCATTTACAGCACTACCCAAAAGAGTAAAACACTTCAGTAGAAATGTAACAAAAAGAGTGAGGGAGATATGTCAATGTGTCAGGACCACACACCACAGCAATAAAAGGGCAAACAACACAACTGACACTGGGGAAAAGGATTTGAGAAGACTTCTGTTTCTCCAAAGAAGATGTGCAATGGCCAGCAAACACATAAATTTTTTTTTCTCATCACTATTAGTCATTAGAAAAATGTAAATCAGAGTAGCGTGGTTCATCTTGAGGGTCACTTTGGAATTATTAGACTAAGTGAATAAAGTCAGTCACCTAAGGCCATTTTAGTTGTTAAAGGCTAATTATTAAAAATGTTTAGAAGGAGAAAATTGGTAGCAATTGAAAGCATAGTAGCAATTCACAGGTACTGGAGACATGGAAAGCAGGGATGAAGTTCCAGCACTTAGAGAGTTTTCTTTTGCACCAACAGAGCAGTTTGGGGATTGAGATTATCCCAGAGTCTTGTGAATATGCTAGGAAATGACTGAAAGATGTGCACTTGAAACAGTAGACATCCTGACATGTGTCATACATTTTAATTTAATAATTATGGCGGAGAATTTGTTTTTGACTTTTCTTGAGCTTTGGTTTTAAAGGGAGTTGGTGGATAGGTATCAAGTTTCACAGCTCTTAGGAATTCCCTTATGTCTTTGTTTTGAATTCTTCAGGGTTCTACCAGATCCTTCTCCACTATTATTATGGCACTAGATCTGACACATAGCCCAGAAAATGAGCAGCCTAGGTAGCATTTGTGGCTAGTACATCTGCCTTTCTCCCCATCAGGTGTCTTGAGGACAACAAGTGGGACTATACTCAAGCTACTAAGGTCTTTGCTATGCTCCAGGTGAGATCTGGGAATCAAGTAGGTAACAGATGGGTGTCTCTGAGCCTTAGGTGACCAGGGGATGGAACTCAGGCCACTGGACGCTTCTGACATCTCAACTCCATTGCTCCAGACTAAAAACAAGATCCCAATGGAATTCTTCAAAGGAATGACTTAAAACAAGCCACTGGATGTCATATGCCTCTTGTCCACACTCTTGCCTCTCAGTTTCTGAAGCCTTGCCCATGATTCCAGCTGTAAGCTTGGTCGATCACAAGGTCAAAGTTAATATGTAGACCAGGTAACATAACCACTCCTGTGGACAATTGATCTTTGTATTAATATCGCGCCAAGAGATGACTGTTTATTTTAATAATAAACGTTACTTTGCTCATTGTGTCGTGGATTCTTCTTTGCCTGTGGCAGCTATGAGCCAGAGAGGTCAGGACTGAAAGCGCCCTGCACCTTTAATTTCACCACACCCATTCCTGGGCATCCTGAAGCCAACCCACAGGGCTTGCTTCTATGGACATTGTGGTTTGAATAAGAATGCCCCATAGGGGGACAAAAAACTTTATCCAGGCATGGTGGCACACACCTTTAACCCCAGCAGAGGCAGAGGCAGAGGCAGGCAGATCCCTGTGAGTTCGAGGCCAGCCTGGTCTACAAAGCAAGTCCAGGACAGCCAAGGCTACACAGAGAAACCCTGCCTCAAAAAACAAAACAAAACAAAACAAAACAAAAATAATAATAATAAAAAAGAATGCCCCATAGGCTCATTTGTTTGAACACTTAGTCACTAGGGAGTGTTACCACTGGGGAGAATTAAGAGGTGTGGCGGTGTGGCCTTTTGGAGTAGGTGTGCCCTTGGAGGAAGCATGTCAGGCCCATTCTTTCTCTTCCTGCTGCCTGTAGTTCTGGATATAGAATTCTAGCAGCATGTCTGCCTGGATGCTATCATGGTCCCTAGTAAGATAAAAAAGGAGGTGCCTAGTTTTACTGTTATCATTTCAAATAAATACAATGAGACTCAACAGATCTGATATGAAGAGATATTTTTTGGCGGGGTGGGGGGGAAGAGAAGGGGAGAGGAGTTAGGGCCTAAGGGCAGAGAGAGACAGGGACAGACAGTTTGTGTGTGTGTGTGTGTGTGTGTGTGTGTGTGTGTGTGTGTGTGTATGTAAGGGAGAGAGAGACAGAGACAGAGACAGAGATAGAAACAGGTTGGCCCTTTCTAAAAAGTATTTTATTAATTTATTCATATTACATCTCAATTGTTATCCTATCCCTTGTATTTTCCCATTCCTCCCTCCCTCCCGCTTTCCCCCTACTCCCCTCCCCTATGACTGTGACTGAGGGGAACCTCCTCCCCATGTATATGCTCATAGGGTATCAAGTCTCTTCTTGATAACTTGCTATCCTTCCTCTGAGTGCCGCCAGGCCTCGCCATCCAGGGGACATGGTCAGAAAAGGGGCACCAGAGTTCATGTGAAAGTCAGTCCCCACTCTCCACTCAACTGTGGAGAATGTCCTGTCCATTGGCTAGATCTGGGTAGGGGTTCGAAGTTTACTGCACATATTGTCCTTGGCTGGTGCAATAGTTTGAGCAGGACCCCTGGGCTCAGATCCTCCCATCATAATGTTCTTCTTGTAGGTTTCTAGGACCCTCTGGATCATTCTATTTTCCCATTCTCCCATGTTTCTCTCACCTAAAGTTCCAATAGGATGTCCTACCCTCTGACCACTTTCCTGGTAAGTGAAGACACTTGGGCTAGTGTCCAGATAGAAGTGAATATATACCATTTGACTTTTTCTGCTTCTGGGTGAACTCATTTGTTAGTACCTAAGAGTTCTTTGGATTCTGTAGCCAGATATAGTAGTTTGGTCACATGGTATTTCTATTTTTTGGCTCTGTGGTCAACTTCCATACTGAATCCCATAGTGAACATGACAGGCTGCATTCCAACCAGCAGTGATTAAGGGTTTTCTTTTGCCTACATCTGTCCCAGCACTTGTAGCTATTTGTTTCCTTGATGTTAGCCATTCTGACTGGGGTGAGGAGGAATCTAAAAGCTGTTTCTTATTTGCATTTCATCAACCCTAAGGATGTTAAATGCATTTACAAATTTGTATTGACCATTTGTACTTCTTCATTTGAGAACTCTTCTTTCAGTTTACCGAGGTACTTATTGACTGAAAGATTTGGTGTAGGGCATTTAATTTTTGAAGGTCTTTCCTTATTCTAGACATTCACTGCCCATCTGAAATTGTTTTAAAAATAGAACAATGTTTGTTTTGTTTTGCTTTTTGTTTTTAAGTAAGGGTTTCTCTGTGTAGCCTTGGCTGTCCTGGAACTCACTCTGTAGACCAGGCTGGCCTCGAACTCAGAGATCTGCCTGCCTCTACCTCACGAGGGATGAGATTAAAGGCGTGCACCACCACCACAATTTTTTTCATTTTAAAACACAATTTCTTTTTTTTTTTCAAGACAGGATTTCTCTGTGTAATAGCCCTGGCTGTCCTGGACTCACTTTGTAGACCGGGCTGTCCTCGAACTCACGATGATCTGCCCGCCTCTATTTCTAAGCCTGTCTCTCCGTTTTAGTTCCCACTGTGTAAAGGAACTTTTTAATTTTATGGAATAGCATTTGCTAATTCTCTGGTATTATTAATACTGGAGTTTGTTAACTCCCAGTGTGATACTGGAATTCTCTTTAGAACTGCCTCTATCTTGAATGATTTCCTCTAGGTTATCACAGGAGTAGTGACAAAGTTTCATGTATGTGTTCTGCCCATATTTTGAAATTTTATGTGAGCTTAAATTAAAACACAATAGACAAATGTCTTTGGAGAGGGAATTTGAAGACAGTACAGCATTGAGTCTGTGAATGGCCATTACTCATTATTCTTATCTACAATGAAAACCAGCAGTAAGAGTGAAAGAATGAAGTAATTGTACAGCTCAGAAAGGAAATGATCACTAGGAAGCTTAAGACCCAAAGCAACATGCTAAAAAATGAGGCAGTGACGATCAAAAAGATAACCGAGGCACACACCTGTAATCCCAGCCCTGGAGAGGCAGAGGCAGGCAGTTCTCTGTGAGTTCCAGGCCAGCCTGGTCTACAAAGTGAGTCTAGGACATCCAAGGTTACACAGAGAAACCCTGTCTGGAAAAAAATTTAAAAAAGAAAGAAAAGAAAAGAAAAAGAATAAAGAAAGCTGTTTTACACTGAAAGGATGAAAAAGGCACTCCCAAGGCAGGACCCCCATCCAGCTGCAGGTCCAGTTTGTGGAAGGAAAGGGGCTTAATTTGTTCCCTGCTCCCATAAAGCAACTGGAGTCAGAAACTGATGCAACTATGGCCCAAGGGCATGAAGGTCCATCCCAAGCTGGCAGCCAAAGTTGGTAGTTTCTTTCACACGGTACTGGTTTTAGAAAGAAGAAAAGTGTTACCCATGGACTCCTCCTCTGTGGTTTTAAAGAGCCCTTGAGGTCAGGATACAAGAGATGAGATTTACCTCCCTGAGAATCCACTGCGTGAAGCTGTGAAAGTGAAGTCCTAGTTGCTGGAGATGCCTGTACCATGAGACATTTGCTGCATACAGGGAGTGCAATCAGCCTAAGAGAGATGTGTTTTACAGACATCAGAATCTGAAGGGGTGGAGTCATCTGAGACCCGTGAAACTAAGGCTCTAGAACTAGACATATAGCTACAGGGATTTGGTGTTTGACCTGTTCTGTTTTGGCCTTGCTTTGGTCTAATTTTTGCTCATTATATCCTCAACTCTCCTTTTTGGAATGGTAACGTATACTCCATGACAGTGTTTGTTGGAAATATGTAGTTTGTTTTTGATTTTACAGGGAATTAAAATTAAAAGATTGCCCTGAGTTTCAAAGAGACTATGGAATTTGGACTTTTGAACACTATTGACGACTAAAGGCTATTGAGCCTTTTGAAGTTGGACTAATTGTAAATTGCTCCATGAGATAGGAATGAACCACAGGCAGAAGGTGGTACCTCATGTATTTGAACACTTGATCCCCAGTTAATGGCACTGTTTGGAGGAGGTTATGGAACCTTTAGGTATGGAAGCACTGGGGGTGGTATTTGAAAGTGTATAGTCTCATTCCCTTCCTATTCTTTCCCTCTCTTCCTGCCTATGGATGAATATGTGATTAACAAGTTTCCTACTTTGTCACCATGTCACAACTTCCCTACCTTGGAGGAGTCTATCTATCTGGAACTGTGAGCCAAAATAAACCCTTTCTTCCTAAAGTTGCTTTTGGTTATGCTGCTTAAGCACAGCAAGTGAAAAGTAATGCAAGATGCAATTGGGATCCAAGGGGATAAGACTCCATACTGAGGTAGCACTAGAATGAGGCTGTGTCATAATGTGACACTGTTTTGCAGACATAGACTGATGGAAACTAAGGGGGTTATGGAGTCTTGAAACATACTTATAGAGAGTGGCTGAAGTCAATGAACCTGTGGCAAGTTCAAAGTGTTACTTTGCACTTTTGTTGTTGTGACACAACACTATGACCAAAAGAAAATTGTGGATGTAGGGTTCTTGTTATCTTACAACTTCTACTTCATCATCCAGGGAAGTCAGGGCAGGAACAGAAGTCAGGAATCTGAGAGCAGGAATGGATGCCTACAATTAAATAGATTCTTTCCAAATCAACTAATGTAAAGAAGATGATACCCTACAGGCATGTGCATGGTCCATCTCCCAAGGGATTCTAGAGTCTGTCATGGTGACGATCAGTGCTACTCAGAACACCAAACCATCTCTACCCTCCCTGTCATCTCCGGGAAGCCTTCCCCACTGAACCAGCCCCTCATAGACAATAGCGCAACTGCCCTGAGGATTTCCACTCAGCATGGGATGTATGGACTCAGGAGATTCAGCAATGGTGACAAAAATGGACTCATCCATTCTTTGTTGTTGTTGTTTGTTTGTTTCCTTGTTTGTTTTTCGAGACAGAGTTTCTCTGTGTAACCTTCACTGTCCTGGACTCACTTTGTAGACCAAGTTGGCCTCGAACTCACAGCAATCCACCTGCCTCTGCCTCCCAAGTGCTGGGATTAAAGGCATGTGCCATCACCACCCGGCTGTCTCATCCATTCTAAAAACTGCATCTCTCCCCTCTCTCTGTGTCCATGTACTGGGCTAGGAGCTGAGAGCTCAGGGATAACGGCGTAGCTCTACTCTACTTTAGGAGGTTTCCTAAGTGCACTTCTACCTCTACAAACACTGCTTCCTTCATGGCACTGTGCCCTGGACTCTGCTCGGGCCCTGCTAGTAGATTTGATCCCGTGGGTACATTTTAGCACACCCCTCCCAGAAAAGGCTGGGTTTTCTGCCTGCACAGTCCAAATCAAATGGGCCCAAGTGACTCCTGCATCTCCCTTGTCAGTGAGCGCGTTAGTCCTGCAGGAAGCTTCATCTAGTGGGGAATGTTCCTGCTGTAGCCCATTCCTCTCCCCCTAGCTCCCTTGCCCTCTCACACAACAGGACACAGCACAGGAATCTCAGGGCTTCATTCTGTCCTAGTTCTGTCATCAGGTATCTGCCTCCAGCAGGGATGTAGAGAGTGTCATGCCTGCAGCAGCTGGGCCTAGGACATGGCGGCCCCAGGGATGGCCCAGCGTAATGCAGTGACACTTGCTTACTGCCTTGTGTCCAGCAGGGTTAGAGCTCACTGGCTTTAGCTTTTCCCTCCCACTGACTATTTTACCATCTAAGCATGCGTGGTTGTAGGCTCCGTTCTGATCACTTGCCTAGGGCCAGTTCCTTGTCATCGCCCCATCCAACACTGGGGTCCTAAGGAGCCCCCCTATGCTGAAGAGGCATGGTCTCAAAATGGCTCTATGTCATAGGACCTTCATGGCTCTCTGCTGTCTTCAGGAGAAGGTCTAGATGCCCACCAAATTCCTGTCCTAAACCTACTCTGGCTCTGTTGTTGCTGCCCAAGGGACAACGACGCTGCTGTAGACCCTATCACCCACTCTCAGGCAGGCTCTGAACTACAAGGAGCTTCCTTTCTCTTGGAACACTAGACTGGCCATCTTCACCAATCAGTTCATCCCTGCCTGAAATAGTTTTCAGTCTCACATCTTTTTCTTTATCCCTCACAGATTAGGTACCCTGAGTGTGCAGGAAATGCTAAAGTAGCAGACAGCAACCTCTGCAAACCGTCAGTATATCTGTGACAGAAACATACAGACAAACGAGAGAAAGGACAGGCCATACACAGACAAGGAAGAGTGAAGAAGAGAGGGTTGGGACAGGCCATTCTGGCTGCTTGGTTCCAGGGGACAGTCAGGTCAATAGAAAAGCCAAAGGGACTCCACTGAGAAGATGATAAACTAGGCAGCTGATAATAAATAGAGGTGTGGAGGCAGCACCTTACTGCAAGGACTCAGAAAGTCAGTGCAGCCAATGTAGGAGGTAGATGGATGCTGCAGAACTTCCTCTCAGAATGTGACAAGCTTCCTGGCAATAGCCTTGCGGACTGAGAAGGCAGACATGTCAAGAAGCTACTAGTGGTGCCTGGCACAGAATTATTCTTCCGTATGTATACTTGCAAAGATGCCAGGCATTGTCCTGCCCTCCCCCTAAACTTCAAATCATCCAATCCTTATGAATTTTTCCTCCCCAAGCCCATTTTATAGACAGAGGGAACCACGGGTCAAAACTACCTGCCCAGGAAACCATAGCAGGTCAGAGACAAGAGTAAGTGAATGGCTCTAGTTCCACCCATCACGCCAGCACCACTCCTGGCTTTATTCCCTATGAAGAGTTACTCTCTTCTATAGAACAGGGGATTGGTTTAGTCAGTGGGTGACAGCACAGCATTCCTAAATACTCAGAGACAACTCAGTATCTGGCTGGATAGAGGAGCCAAATGTGCCTTGTCCTTATAAACTTAGATGTTGCAGGGCTCACCTACATGTGCAGTCACTCACCCACTACTTAATCACACCCACACACTCACATATAAACACACTCACTCAGTACTCATTCAATGAATGCACTGTAGCCGGACTTATTTCTTGAGCTTAGCAGAAGATGCTAAACAGTATCACTGATGTCTTCAGACAGGATCCTTCAGACAATGACAACTGGGAGAGAATGCCAGGTGTGGCCAAGCTCAAAGGAGGCATTTCTTTTAAGCATGGCCCACAGGGCACTCCCCTCAGGGGAGGAGTAACTACTCTCTCCACATTTCAGGCCACTGCTGCCCTTAGGGACACTACAGACCCTGGAACCAGCCCTTTCCCATCGTCCTCCCTGTCCCTGGGTACAAAGGGATGATCATGCGGCTGGCCGGACATTACACCACAAATTCATGTACAGTGACGCAGCTGGCTTGCCTGTCTCACCTAGAACCTGAGGCTTTGCTGACACTGTGCCCCAGAGGATAGGAGACAGACAAGAGCCAGTCAGAGTGCCTGATGTCTCTTAGAGCCAAGGAAAGTAGGGAATGGGGAAAGGACCATATATGGCTTTTCTTGACTATGGGTGCACAGGAAGATGAGGGCAGCCAAGTTAGACTAGGATCAGGGTCATGTGACCAGCAGAGTTGCAGGCACTGGGCCTACCAGAAGGTCAAAGGAGACCCACCTCACCGAGTTTGCAGACAAGTCAGTCAGGGAGCTGCCTGATCATTCCTTCCCTGTGCTAATGGTGATAAGTAATGACTGGACCACACAGATGCTGTGCACTCCTATCCTCGGAGTCTCCTGGCTTCGAGTCATTCTGGGAGATCTGTGTGGGTCACACATCATCACCATAGTAGATAGTACTAGAGTCCCATGTAAACGGGGCTTCATGATTGATCCACGTGTCTGGGAAACCAAGAGCTCCTGATTCCTGCACAGGAGGTGCAGTGGACAACGGGAGGGCCACAAGCAAATGGTTCTCTATGTGGAGGCAGAGGGCAGCAGGAGAGGGGAGCAGCATGGCTGAACTCTGGGCTCTCTGTCTCATAACCTAGGGATGCTCAGACCGCCCCCTCCCCCCACCCTAAGAGTGCAGAACAGGGTGTGGCTTGCTCCTGGGCATAGACCCACCAGGGATCCCTTAATCCTGTCACCACCTACAGAGCAGTCTTTGCATTCCTCAGACAGGATGTGCTAGCTCAGGCCTCCCACCAGAAAGGAGCTGAGGAGATGCAGCTAGGACCTCATTTTGGACTTTTGAGTTCAGACCCTGCCCAGGGATTGGGATGTGTGTTCTCCAGCTGCACACAGCCTACATTCCCTTCAGGACAAGGTCTCTCTGTGTAGCCCTGGCTGTCCTGATTCGCTTTGTAGACCAGACTGGCCTTGAACTCACAGGGATCCGCCTTCCTCTGCTTCCTGAGTGCCGGGATGACAGGTGTGTGCTACCTTGCCTGGACACACAGCACTATTAAAGGGAGCGAGTGAGTCAGGGAATGATGAACCTCTGAGCATCCTTGACAGTGCTAGTGACTCTGGGACTGTCGCCCTGGGTAGACCATAAGTCTTGTGACCCACAGCTGCTTCATGGGTCTTCTGCCTACAGAAAAGAGCTGATCTCCAACTACAGCCCAGGTACAGTCAGCCTGTTCCCGTGGGTGACAAATTGGGGCAAGTGCCTCGAAGGAATCTCAGAGTTTGCCTGTGTGGCAGATTCAGCAAATTGCACTGCTCCCTGAAGAGCTCGTGATGACTCACCTTGGCGTGGTCCAAATATGTCACTGTGACTTATAGGCTGCAACTTCCTTCAGTGCTCATGGTCACTTCCCATGACACGTCCTGTATGGGAGCCCAGCTCTCTCAGTGAGAGACATCTGGGAGGAAGGGGCAAACAGAGAAACCCGCACTGATACTGTGGTTCTGTCGCTGTGTGTCCTTGGAAATGCAGCCTCACTGAGCAGTGGTTTCCCAGGACTGAAAACCCCATCTGCTCCCCAGAGTGGCTCAAGAGTTGTCACCTGAGGTAAAAGTGACCTAGTCAAAAGGAAAAGCAGAGCCAACCAAGAACACCTTCAGGACTGGGAAGATGTGCCAGGCTTCTGGGAAGGAGGCAACAAGACTTGCTTATCAGCTCCACCAGCTGCCAGTGGGTACCATTCACCTTAGTCGGTGTTATTTTCTTTAAAAAAATATTTTAACTTTAAAAATTTTTATGCATACAGGTGTTGGCCAGGGGCTTTAGACTGGGCTTACAGTACCAGGCACGTGTTTCCTTCTGTGAAGTGGTTCACACATCACTTATACCTCAGCCCCTAAGGCCCAGGGAACACTGCGGAGGGAGGAGGGGAAAGAGTGTCAGAGATGTGAAATGCTGTCTCCAGGCCATTTACACAGCCATTTTGAACATGATGTCATAGCAGCTGTGGCTGCCTGCACTAGGCCTGTACAAAGCTGGGCCTGCTGCCAGCAGCAAATCATAGAGTGAGGAAGGGGTGATGGGGCCTCTACCACTCACTGTGAGCTTTAGCCAACTGCCGGATTCTGGGAAGGGGCAGTCATTGCCTTGAGTTGTGGACCAGAAAGTGAGTTCCAACCCCGTGACCACGCAGACAGTTCTGGTCCAAATCAGAGGATTTGTCGGGAAACAAAACAAAAGTGCAAGCATGCCTGTAAGGAGGAAGGGGGGATGAAGGGGGCTGTGGGGATAAGAGAGGGTGGGGTTGAAAGTAAACAGGATGTACTGTAAGCCTGAATGATACTGTCTGAATGAACTTCCTGAATAAAACTGTCAAAGAACAGATTTAAGGACTACTAATTCAGTCATTGGACTTCTGGAGCACATCTGGAGCAGAGCCCTTTAGGGCTCCATGACGGAGAACCCCCATAATGCTGCAGGTAGCCTGACAACTGTCACTGAGTATGTCCAGCGCCTCAGGGGGCATCTGTATGTTTTCCCCAGGCTGCGTGGACAATAGTGACAAAACTGATCAATGCTTGGCAAAGAAATTCACATGTCAAAGGGTTGGGAACTCATTGCATCTATTGAAGGCTGTGGGCCAGAGACTGGGCAAATGCTGCCTCCTTTTCCTTGGAGAGGCATCTCAAGTTCCTGGGGAGCCTTTAGGGACAGGTACCTCCCTTACCTGTATTCTGGTCAGAGGTGCAGCTGTCTCTGCCGCAGAGCCTCCAGTTTGGGGCTTGTTCTTGAGGGAGGAAGAAGATTGCAGCAGACTATTATACCCAGGCAGGATGCAGCTGGCTGTCTCCTAGGGCCTTCTAAAGGACCTCACTCCAAAACAGTGGCCTTCTAGAAGACTCTTTAACAGAGAAAAAACTATGAAAGGAGACAGTCAAGGATCTTTGAACAATTAAAACACTCTTCAATCTTCTGAATACACAGAAGAGGAGTGAAGTAAAAATGGTGCACAGCTCAACATACACCATCAGCATGATTGTAATTTCACTTGCAGTGGGTGTTATCCTCTCGATTGTATCTTCTCATTAACACCATACCTCCCTCTTCTACCCTATTCCCCTCCCCTAGACCTCTGACAGAAGGGAATCTCCTCTCCCACCATATAACCATGGCCTATGAGGTCTCATCTGGAAAGCTGGCTTCCCTTTCCTCTCTGTGCCTGCCGGCCTCTCGAACAAGAGGAAGTGCTCAAATTGGGAGCATCAGAGTCCATGTCAGAGGCAGCCCCTACTCTCCCCACAACTTTAGAGAAGGAGCTGTCCATTGGATCTGTGTGCCTGTCTTGATATTCTCCTTGTGGGGCTCCTGAACTTTCTGGGTCCTTCTATTACCCCATCTTCCATTACCACTCTCAGAGCTCCACCTGGAGTACAGTAGCGAGTACCAGCATCTGTCCCAATCCCCCACTGGGTGTAGTCTCTCAGAGGACATTTATGATGGTCTAATATCCACTTATAAGTGACTATATACCACGCATGTCTTTTTGGATCTGAGTTACCTCACTCAGAATGATCGTTTCTAGTTCCACCCATTTGCCTGAATTTTCCAAGATTTCCTTTTTTCTTTTAATACAGCAGAGTAGTATTCAATTGTGTAAATGTACCACGGTCTCTTTATCCATTCTTTGGTTGAGGGACATCTATGTTGTGTCCAGATTCTGGATATTACAAATAAAGCTGCTGTGAACATAGTTGTGGAGAAGAGCCTTGAACTCATTGGCACAGGAAACGACTTCCTGAACAGAACACCCATAGGTCAACAGTGAATAAATGGGACCACACAAAACTGAAGAGCCTCTGCAAGGCAAAGGACACTGTCAACAGAACAAAACAACAGCCTACAGTCTGGGAAAAGATCTTCACCAACCCTACATCTGACAGAGGGATAATATCCAAACTATATAAAGAACTCAAGAAATTAAACACCACCAAACCAAGTAACCCAACTGAGAAATGGGATTACAGAGCTAGCCAAAGAATTCTCAACAGAAGAACATCAAGTGGCAGAGAAGCAATTAAAGAAATGCTCAACATCCTTAGTCATCAGGAAATGAAAATCCAAACGACTCTGAGATTCCATCTTACACCTGTCAGAATGGATAAGATCAAAATTTCAAGTGACAGCACATGCTGGCAAGGATGTAGAGAAAGAGTAACACTCCTCCATTGCTGGTGGGAGTGCAAACTTGTAGAACTGCTTTGGAAATCAATCTGGCACTTTCTCAGAAAATTCACAACAGTGCTACCTCAAGACCAGGCTATACCACTCTTAGCCATATACCTGAAAGATGCTCCGCCTTAGAGCAGTAGAGTTTTAAAGGCAAAGCCACTTGCACTTCTGGCTAGGAGAAACAAAGAATGTACTAGAAACACTGTTTGCAGAAGGTCAGAGGGTGCTGCTGCTGTGGATACGTGCTGTACATAAATCACATTGATTCAGAGGAGGCGATATGAGAACAAAGCCTGGGCTGATAACTGTATACAGACTGAGGAGGGAGTCTCGGGTTGCTGGGGAGAGAAGGACTTTAAGAAATGGCACCACTGTCAAATAAGCATATCTGGACTCCACCGGGAGGAGATTCATTTGAATGGAGAAATTAAAGGGAGCAAGGAGGGATCTCTGTAATGGAGAGGGGCAGTTACTTATTGGAGGGGCAACTACTGAAGTGTGGAGGGGACCAAGGAAGCAGAAAAGGCTCACCGTAGCCAGAAGGGCTTGTGTAACGTTCTGTGAGTAGTGGCCAAGGCCAGTGCTGTGACCCAGCAACCAGCAGGCTTCCCACGTTTGGACAGTTTTCCTATTATAGACAGGAGCAAGGGTAGTTAAAGGAGCAGTCAGTGGAGATTGGCAATAGGGGCTTCTGGACAATATGGAAGCAGGAAATGCTCCTTTGAAGATGGGCTCTTTGCAAGGGAGGGATCAGCTCTCGGGGTCAAGTGGGCCCCTTCTCAAGGCCTGGCAGGAGTGGTGGCTTACAGGCATTTTCTTCTGATGACTCAATGGGAAGGAGAGCCACAGCTCATCCTCAGGGAACCAAGTGTTTGGAGGTTCTCAGCCTACTATCATCACAGATTAAAAGGGCTAATGCTCTGCTGTAGTCACAGGGGCGGGGTGTGTGTCTATAGTCAGTTGAATTTAGAACACAGGGTAGGGTAGCATAGTCTCTGGTATTTTCCCAGGAGTCCTGGGTGCAGGTCAAGTCCAATATCCTGGAAAACACTGCCTGGATATTTGAAGGAGAAAAGTGGATTTGAATTCCTTGGCATATCTCAAAACAAATAGCAACAGGTTACAGGTTGTACTTAGCAACGAATCTGTAGACTGACCTGAGGAATTTTCAATGGGGGACGTCTCTTACAATCCAGGAGAGAGAAGGTGTTTATATATGGCCCAAAAGCCGAAACCCATGACCGAAAATGGTGGGAGTAGTGAGTTATGAATTTATAACCCTACATGGAAGTTTGAGAAAGTGGCAGAAAGGAAGTTAAAAGGGCAGGAGAGTTTATAACAAAGAGAGAATTCCCCCTTTTCTTGTCACAAAGAAGTCTGATATTCCTGACATCTAACCAAGCTATATGTCATATAACCAAGCGACAAGTCTGACGGAGGTGATGTGGTGACCCGTGCCTATGACAGCCACACTTCACAAACTAAGGCAGGAAGATCAAGGGTGGCTAGCTAGACTGGGTGACAGTGTGACCTTGTGTCCAAGGAAACTGTTAGGTAAAAGAAACAAACAAGCAGCCAAGGGTCAGAAAGAGAAACATGGAAAAGCATGGTGGCCCCCAACTGTATCCAATAGGCCAAGCCCAGTCTCTAGGAGGACAAATATGCATTCCAGCTGCTGCAAAGTGGCCTTCTCCCCATGTGGCCCCTTCTGCTCCAAGGCTGGTCCACCCCACCTGCCTTTGCAGAGGTCTGTCCGCTCACTCATTTGGACAGCATTTGCAACAACAGCACAGCTCCTATGGAACGCAGGCAGTACTCTGCTGCTACAGGGACTGTTTAAGATATAAGTAAAGGGCAGATGCAAGTGTTCTTCTGGCCAAGCCTTACACATTTCCCCGCGGTCACGACGTACTCCCAACCATTTGAAAACTGAGGCAGGAGGACCGTGACTTGCCAGAAACGGGAAGAGCACATGACCAAGAATGTTCCCATTGGTGGCATTAGTAACAGTATAATGGAGATGCCTCCACTGTGCTTAATCAGGCACCAGCTGGTTCGGCCCAGGGTCAGACACAGACAGTGACACTGGGTGACCATCTTAAAGCACCAGGCAGCTCGCCATGTCCCTTTTTGTTGTGCTGCTAGAAAGTGCTGTTTAAGAATTTCCAGCAACCTAGAAGTGAACATACCATGTGGCCTTAGCCCAGCTCTTCCACTCCTTGGCAGGCATGTGCCAAAGTAGTCAACACCCTGCTCCACAGATATGTGCTCAGCCGTGATCACTACCACTTCATTCCCACACCCAAGCATGGCAACAACCTAAACGTCCTAATGGATGACGATAATTGGTAGAGTACCACAATGGAATACTATTCAGCTGTAAAGAAAATGAAATCACGAAATGTGCAGCCAACTGGCTTGAACCAAAAAATATATTGGGTGAGGTAACCCAGACCTGAAAATGCAGAGGCCACATGTTCCCACTCATCCGTGGCTCCTCACTCTTTTTCTTAAGATGTGAACGCGTATTGTGGAGCCATCACAGAAACCATGAAAGTGTAAAGGGACTGCAGGGGCTTAACATGAGCCGGGCAATACGAAGAGGGAAATGGAAAAATGGGGTGGGCTTTCAGGGGGACGAGACGTGCACAGCAACGAGGCTACTTGAAATATCCACAACGAACCCATCTACAGTTACACAGAATTATAGGGAGCACATAGTGTGGCATATATGTTTAAATAAAATTATGCCAGTTGGGATGACAATGCCTGTCCCAAGAGCCAGAGTGTTCTGAAACCTAAACCCACAGTACCAGGCACGAGAAAGGTCCTCTTGAGTCATTGCTCAGAGGAGTCTAAGAGACTGTCCCCAAACAATGCAGGCAATTTCTGTTGCCCTTCTTTGCCCAGCAGACTTTGAAGGCAGTCCATATTGCTGAAGGCACCAGGCACGTTGGACATAAAGCTGGGAGGAGTCAAGCTAGATCTGACCCAAAGTCCTTCTCCTTGTGGTCCAGCTTACACAGTATGGAAAGGTGCTATGCAAGCAGCCCAGGGAAGAAGTATTCAGTAGTTCTACGGTGCAGTGTTACCTATAGATCATAACAAAGCCTGCACATTCCTAAATGTGCAATAGTGACATTTACATCCGGGGAAGAAGCAACATTTGCGTAATTGGATGTAGGGCCTGACTAACAGGAGGGAAACTATGCCTCTTCCTATAGACGTAGCCCACTACCTGTGTCTGGTGAGGCCGTGGAGAACCTCACAGGAGAACACAAGACAGTGACTTTCTTACACCAGTATAATTCCATAGTGCTTTCTATGTACACCTACCCACAGACAAGAATTGGCCTCACCCCTCATCAAACAAACAAGCAAGCAAACAAACAAACCACAAACTTATTTTCAGGTGGCCGGGGCTAGAGAGATGGCTCAGAGGTTCAGTGCATCTGCAACTCTTCCAGAAGTCCTGAATTCAATTCCCGGGCTCCAACATGTTGGACAAAACCTGTCTTCAATCCCAGCTCCAGGGGATCTGATGCCCTGTTCTGGAATCTCCTGGAACTCCATGCACAGTGTTCACAAGCTACACACACAGACCATGATACAGGAACAACACCCATACACAGAACAAAACAAAACAAAATAATTTAAATGAGGGCTCTATTTTCCATCATTCAGGACCATTAGTGGAAGTTACAATGGTCAAAATGCAGAGGAAACTGATTTTGGGTGCCCTGCCCCCCAGGGCTCCCCAACAGAGCCCTGATCCATCAAGCACAGAGAACATACTAGAAGAGGGTGTGGAGAGATTGTGTTAAGAATACAGCAAGTCCAGGACAGGCAAGGATAAAACAGAGAGACCTTGTCTCAACCACCCCCCGCCACACACAAAAGAGTCCAGCAAAGTCTAGGGCAAGATTGGGCCTCTTCTATATGTCAGGGAACCTACACCCATGACATCTCAAAAATGCAGCTGTTTACATGAGACTTGAAGACTGACAACATAGGTTGGCATGCCAACATGGGTGGAGGAGAACTCCCAGGGCCCCAGGGAGAGCGCCAGGCAGAGGGGTAACTAGCCTTTCCCAGGGATGAGCCCCCTAAGTGGTTATCCACCACCAAGTGGTGAGCCATAAGCATCTATGTACAAGCCACACTAACAAGGTCTCAGCAAGAACAAGGCTACGCGTGTTTAGGGAACGGGGATGACATGGTAGTGCTGGAGAGAGGAGGGGGAAGGAGCAATTACCCTTTAATTTTAAACATTTAAAGAACTATGTACATGCAGCAGAGCCAGGCATGGAGAACTCAAACTTTTTGTGAATGAAACAAAATATTAATTGGAGACTTCTGACATGAGGTCACAGACGTGGCAACGCCCTCCACATCGAGCTGTCCACTAATGAACGAACACTTTTCAGGCAGCAGATGACAAGAAGCAAGTGATTGTCCCACAGAGCTGTGCTCGCTCCTCTTATTCTGCATGGAAGACTCGCAGGGCCACTAGAGGGATCGAGGCGGTCTCCCTTGTTTGTTGGGGACACAGGCAGGTGGATTCTTAGGGGGTCAGAGAATCATAGAAGAGGGGCTGCACAAAGTGTGGGTATAGAAAGGGTACAAGGCCCTGAGACCTCCAAGCTCTCCGTGTGTAATGGACGCTGCTGGCACAATGTTATCACACACACTGTGTACAGTTTACCCTGTTTATTCAATGCTGATTTCTCTATCCCACTATCTGGCTTCAGTCCCCCACTGTAAGGTTTATTCTAAGAATCTCCTGTATCAAGTTTGTGCAAACATGTTCACAGTTCATTGTCTGCTTTGCCAAGAAAAGCTGGCCAGCCAGTAGCTGGGCACTGGAGAGAATAGCGCTGGGCATCATTTCCAGGGAGGCGTGGGGAAGGAAGAGAAAGTGAAATTCTGCCATGAGAGAGTCCAGGAGGATTGATGAGAAAAGAGCCAACCTCAGAGAAAACCAAAAGTGCAAATATTACAGTGATTTTGGCTGGGGGAGAAATGGCAACGGAGCATCAGCATAGATTTTTAATGGCCAGTTGTCCTATTCTTACGCTATAAATATATCTAGTGTCTCCAGGTTGTCATTGGGTAAGTAGCTGATTAACAAGATTGTTGCATATTAATTCTTCATTTTACTGGAAGCCATTTTTGGGCTTCCAGAGAACAGCCCCTGATGCTCCTCAGTGCTGAGGGCTGCCTGCACCTCAGGCAGCAAAGAGGACACATCGTGGCAGTTGTGGGCACACAACCAGGAGGTTGAGCAGGAAGAGGAGACCGAGAGCCTCCAGAGGAGGGGACACTACGCATCCATCCCAACCAGCCTTAAAAATGAACCTGTGGAGAACCAAGCTCAGTCAGCAGTCAGGGCTGATGCTGCACAGTACAGAGCAGCACCCGTCACCTCCTGTGACAAACATTTTGAATGTAGAGAATCAGTAAACTGCGAAACACACCAGGGGAGGGGACCTGTCTGTCAACAGATACACAGTAGCCAGGTGGGAGCAAGAGAAACACAGAAAAGAAAGAGCTACCCAGAGGTTCGCTGTGAGGCCTAGTAAGTGTACAGAAACCAGAAGGCCAGGTGGCCACAGTGCATATCTGGGTGGACACTGTCAGCAGACGCTTGCAATATTCTAAAAGGAACAAGATGAGAATTCCACAGGGAAGTTCACCATCACCTTATGAGCTGCTGATCAGACTGCAATTCCAGGGATCGCTGAGGCTGCTGGAGCCTAGAGGTGAAGTGTTTGCATACCACTCAGGAAGCCAAGACTTGTATATCCACAAAGGAGAACCAAAGAGCTACTGGACTTAACAGGTGAAGGGTATTGCAAACCATTCAGTTTGAAAGAGAGGGGGAAAGGAGGAAAAGTTAAAGATTGCATGGAGTGGCAAAAAGAGGCCAGGCGCTGTCAACCACTGTGTTCGCCATTGCAGTCCTGGAAGTGGAGAAGAGAAAAACCACGAGCAAAGCACGCATATGTAGAGTGGATCTTTCTTCTTCTTCTTTGTCTTCTAAGACAGGGTTTCATTATGTAGCCCAAGGTGGCTTTAACACACAGTCTTCCTGCCCTCGCTTTCAGAGCGCTGGGATTGCGATAATAGTCATGTACTGCCATGCCCAGCACATATTATTCTACAGGGAGATTTAACCTACAAGTTTATTATTTGAGAATTTAATACACTGCACTTTGGTCACACATACCCCTTACTACCTTCTTCGACCCCTTCCAACCACATTGCCAACACCCCTCCCCATATCTCCTGTCCCCCTCTCCTTTTCTTTTTACAATCCTCTGAGTCCTACTAGTAACTACCCTGCAAATTCCAAGGGGGTAGGGCTGTCCCCTGGAGCATAGACAGCTTTGCCAGGGGCTCCACCCTGAGGATAATTGACTCTGCCTCCCCCAGCATCCATAAGCAACTGCTGACAGCTCCTCAGCTAGTGGTGGGACTAAAGAGTGTCCCCCTCCCTCGGGGCTGGAGTGCTGAGTAGCTTCAGTTTGTGCAGGCAGCCATGTATGTTGTGAGTTCATGAATGCCACAGCCCTGTTGTGTTTCCTAGGAGTTAGATAGCAACATGAACATATTTTGCAGAGGCATCAGAAAGGGGCTACAAAGGCACAGTATGTCTCATTTTTAACTCTTTCAGAGGGAAGGAAGGAGGGAGTAAGAGAGACAGAGACAGAGACAGACACAGAGACACAGAGACCGGAAAGGCTGCATGGCAAACAGTGTAGATGAAGGTAACACAAAACAATACTGTAATTTACTCGCACCAAAGAGAGATAAAGCTCAGCGAGGACGTAATGACCACATGTTCTGTTTGTATCTATTACAGTTGCTCACCTGTTGGGTCATCTTCTCCAGAGAGCGTAAGTGGGGGATGGGTCAGATGCAGCAAAGAGAGTCAGCTGGAAGTTCAGGTGAAGCCATCTTAACTCAGGTAGCCGAGTATCACACAGGCGTCAGGCGCATAAGCTGCTCACTTACAAATTCAGAATCCAGGAGGAAGTGCACGTGTGTACAGTTGCAGCAGTCCATCCCATGCATGCATTTTCACCAGTGTGCCTCACCCACAGAGCAGGTGTACCACCAGCTCTCACATCCGTGGGAAGATGCAGCAGGCTGTGTCGCCCAGCAGTGCATGGGCACCAGGCAATTGCACTTGGATGCACAAGGGCCAGTTGTCCCCATTAGCACAAGCAGGTATATCAAGGAGTGTCACCTGCAAGTCGCAGAAGCAGCACCACGGTTGAGGTGACCTGTTAGGTGTTCCAGGGTGACTTACTTGGGAGTGCACGGGCAGAGACAGGCTCAGCTGGAGGGACAGATGCACCCGAGGTGAGATCACATGGGTTTGAATAGATGCACTCCTTGTGAGTCCAGAGAGAGTTACTGGGAGTTTCAGATGCACCAAGAATCTCCAACTCAAACACCAGGTGCGTCAGTTATTCTCACCTCTGGGGTCAAGTACCCCAGGAAGTTTCACGTGGAGGTATTGGTGCAACAGGGACCTCATCTGAGAGTGCAAGTGCCCCAGGGAGGCAGCGATTAGATGCAGCAGGAGGTCACATCTGGCAGTGGCTGTACATTTGAGAATCTCAAACTGATCCGAAGAAGGTTTAGAGAGACTCCTGTGAGAAAGCAGGCATGGAAGTGTGACCTGGAGGTCTCCTGGGCCGCACAGTCTCTGGGAAGCTGGCATACTAGGGTGAACTGCATTTGCACCATGCGAGTCTCTCCTGTGTGTTAAGCGGCAGCATGCTATTTCATCTAGGAGTTCATCAGCACGAAGGTTGCTCACCTGGAGGAGTGCGCGCGTCAAGCAGACCTGAGGATGCACCAGTGTGTCATCTGAAAACTCTATAGCCCGCAGGTACGGCAGCAGGATTCATTTGCAAGCTCAAGGCAACTAGGAAGCCCACCTGGAAAGGCAGGAGCAACAGGGTGGCTGATTTCAGAGGCCTGGAACACAAGGGAGTGAGGCTTAGAGGTGCATGCTCAGATAGGCATCTATTAATGGCAGTAAGGCTCAGCTAGAAACCAGGTAATCTCACCTGGAAATGCATACCCACCAGAGGATTTTCCCAGGAAAGATGAGGTGGGCCAAGGTGAGTCATGTGTTGTCCTGGGCACCAAAATTCAGCAGCAGGAGTGCAGGGGCATCAGAGAGGCACGGGGCAGGGGGGGGGGGTTCTGATGCACGGATGACTCTAATCAGGAATCAGAAGCGCCCCGTGGAATCTGACCTGAGATTCCAGATGCAGTTGGGAGTCCTGCTTTGAAGGGCAGGATGCGAGGAAGTGCAGCTGCCATGGGGTTTCCTGCCTGCAGGTGCAAGTGGACCAGGAAGCCTCCATGGAAGTACAGGTGCTTCAGGAAGCCTCCCAGAAAGTGTGTTTACTACAGGGAGACCCGCAGCAGAGTGCTGTGGTGCAGCAGGACACGCCAGCATAAGGTGAGAGACTTAGCACAGACTCAGCTGGGGGTGCAGTGGCAGGATGCCCTCTTCCTGAAGGTCCGTGTTCACTAGGGAGAAGGTGCTGGGAGTGGAGGTACGCCAGGGTCACTTCCCATAAAGTAAAGATGCACTGGGCTGTCATATGCCATAGTGCACCTGCACCAGGAGTCATCAGTTGCCAACGTTCATATGACATAGAGACTGTCATGTGACAACGTCGAGTCAGCAGAGGGTTCATCAGGAAGAGGAGCTCACCAGGAAGTCTCCTATGGAAGTGTGTGTGTGTGTGTGTGTGTGTGTGTGTTTTCCAGTGGGACTCAGTGATCAATAGGTGTGTTGCAGGGACTCAGGAGTGCAGACACACCCAGGACAGGAGCTTTGAAATGTATGTGCACCCAGAAATCTCCCTTGGGATTCCAAGTCCTAGGTGGGGTCATTCTCACCAGGAACTGCAAGTGCTGCAGTCTGCCTTATGGGAGTCAGGTGCAGGGGTTAGCCCCTCCTTGGGGGTCAAATAACCCATGAATGGTAGTAAAGCTGCCTTAGCAGATGAGGAGCATGTCCTAGAAACTGCTAACGCTCATGGGGCTGCTAAGCCCGCTCATCTTAAAGGGGTAGGCATGGGTCTAGCTGGGGCCTGCACAGCCACGACGGACCCACCCGGAAATGCAGAGGATCCCAGGAGACTCACTGTAAGTGCAGGGGATACAGTGTTCTTACTCCAGGGAAGGAGCACCGTGAGTCTACTGCAGAAGAACTGTACACCAGGGATTCTCACTTAGGAGACCAGGAGCACCGCGGGTTCTCATCTGAGAATGCAGGCAGCCAGCTGGGCTTACCTGAAGTTGAGGTACACAGGGCGTCCACCACCAAAGAATGCACCAGTGCCAGAGAGGGCCTCCCCTAGGACTTCAGGAATGCTAGAGGCTGTCATCAGGTAGTGTCACCCAGAGGCCTGCATCTGTGTCCTGAGGTCATCCCGCGACCCTCTGTGCATCTATTCTTCAGCCTGCAAGCTGTGTCTGTCCCTGGCGACAGCACCCCTGAGTCCATCATCCCCTGGGCCCCTAATTTGGCCTGTGTTTACTGGCCACAATGTAGGGAGCAGTGGCGAGGGAATACGGTCAGTCAGCAGCCCATGTGGGACACGGGTAAGGGCCTGGGAGGGTCAGCCAGTGAGACCAATGTCACTTCCTGTTAGGGCCTCCTCCAGGCAAGCAGCCTAGGTTCCATGCCTGACAGCATAAGCCTGTGGCCCCAGAATCCGTGAGTTTGAAGGAAGGCACGAGGAAGGGCCAGGTGTTCTCCAAACAGGGAGGACTGAGACTCATTGTTTATGGGGACCTGTGGTCTTGAGGCACTTTGTGGGGTGTGGACTGTGTTACATATGGCGTGGACCATCTGCCAGTGCTCAGCCTTACAGGAGTGTTGGGAATGGGCAAAAGAAACTTACTCTAAGTACTGTCACATTGTCTTCAGACTCTCCTCAGCCATAGGGATGAAGGGCCTGGAGCATCTCCACACCACTCCAATTCTGCTGGAAGCCCCCTACGCTGCACTCTCCCTAGTGCATTGGGCCGTGAAGTTAAGATAAAAATTGCTACTAAGTTGTCAATGCTTCGCTTCCCATGCATTCCCTCCTTACTGTTGCTTCTGCCCACATCCTGAGCAGGCCTGGTACTCAAGGACAACTTCCCCATCTTCCTGGCAGGGTCAACCAAGTTCAGGTTCCCAGGCCCAGGCACCTACTCCTGTCCTGATTGAGGGACACCCCGTTGCTGAACCCCTTGAGTCAAAACATGATTGGACAGTGGATAGCTCCCTCGCTTTGCTTTCCCATCCTTAAAAAATATTGTACAATGTCCCTTCGGTGACATGGTTCAGATCCCGAACTGTCCATCTCCCTGCACTCAGAAAATAAAGCCTTCCTTTTAAGCTTCTTTGTCTACCGTGAGTTTTCTCAGCTCCCACCCCTAACACAACAGGAACAAAGTTCTAGCCTACAAAGTTCAGAGAGGCGTGGCCAGGTGTATGGGACATTCTTACTCTCCCAACATTTTGTGGCACCCTCACTGTCCCCAGTGCAATGAAGCCCATCTGTCTTTCTCTCTCTTTTTCACTCTTGTTTGTTTGTTTGTTTGTTTTTGGAAACAGGGCTTCTCTGTGTAGCCCTAGCTGTTCTGGAGTTTGTTCTGTAGATAACGCTGGTTTCAAACTCAGAGTTCTGCCTGCCTCTGCATCTTCAGTGCTAGGATTTAAGGCATGGGCCTCCACTGCCTGGCCCCAAGACTTTCTCCTTTTCTCTACTGCTTGGTTTCACAGTAGTAGCCCATTCAGGGGTGTCCATCCATGCCTGGCACCTTCATGTGAGGTGAAGGCACAGGCACCTGCAGATTAAGCACTTTCTTGGGCAGATCCTACACAGAAATTTCAAGAATTCTGCTACTGTCTTCTGCTTAGTTTTCTGACACCCTGACACGAGGTAGAATCATCAGAGAGGAAGGAACTTCAATGGAGGAGATGCTTCCATAAGATCAGACTGTGGGCAATGCTGTGGGACATTTTCTTCCTTCATGTCTGATGTGGGAGGGCCCATTGCCCTGTGAGTGTTTCTACCCCTGGCTAGCTGGTCCTGGGCTTTAGCAGAAAACAGGCTGAGCAAGCCAATGAGCAGCATTCACCCACAGCCTCTGCTTTAGTTCCTGCCCCCAGGTTCCTGCTTTGCTGGAGTGCCTGTCCTGACTCCCCTGCTGATGTACCCTAACCAGGAAGTGTAAGGTGAAGGAAACCCTTTCCCCCCCAGGCTACTTCTGGCCATGGAGCTCTAAACAGTGGCAGAAACCTAAGTGAGATACGTGGCCATAGCCGCTTCTCAACCACGCTGTGCCTGTGGGTAGTGGCCTGGGGGCCTGGCAGCCTCCTCTCATGTTCAGGGCTGGCGAGCGGACCTCTGACCAGGGCAGGTGCCCCTGCGGTGCAACTGTGTGAAGTGTTGTAGTCACTGTCCCACCGCAGTGCCAGCAGGGGTACAAAGCAGCACCGGGAACCTTTGAGGCGTAGCAGGGTCGGGTTTCTCTGAGTACAGGGTCACCTATAGGCCAGGAACCAGGAGAACACAGGCGACGGCATATGGTTTCCTGAGTAATGTCCCAGGCTTCAATTTGTATGGGCCCAACCTATGCTCACAGCCACCCCATCAAAATGAAGTGAATTAATGAGAACACTGAAAAATGAAAAGAGTTTCCTTGAAGTGTGGATCATCTGCCATAGAAGCGTTACTTACACAGGTCAAAAGGTGAATATGCTACTGCCTGGGAACAGACCCGCAGCCCGCATGTGAACAGACCCTCAGCCTGTGGTCACTTCCTCCATTGACCATCGCTGAGGAATGCCGCAAAGGAAAGACATCTGCTCTAGGAAATGTCATCCTAAAGGGTGTGTGAAAAAAAGACAGAACCAATGGGGTCAAGTCACACAGTTACCCGCCCCCACACCTTCGGAAAGGCAGTTATAGTGATGTATGTAAGTTCTGTCTTCCTTGCTAGTGAACGCCCATCCTCTTACTGTGTTCTCACTTGGAGGGCAAGAGGGCAGGGTATATGGAAAGAGGGCTCCCAGGATCCTACTCACTAGAAACAATGACTCCAACAGACCAGCTTCCTGCCTCTGTGACCTCACGTAAAGATCACCAACTGCCATGTCCCACAAAAAAACCACGGTGGAAATTAATGCTTAAGTATATGATTTTTGGGGGGTATTTTTTGAGACAGGGTTTTTCTGTGTAGCCTTGGCTGTCCTGGATTCATTTTGTACAACAGGCTGGCCTCAAACTCATAGATATTGGCCTGTCTTTGGCTCCCTCTATATGAATTTTTAAGTAATACAGTCAGTCTAGAACTCTGAAAGAAAAGTGAATTTCATTGTGTGTGTGTGTATATGTGTGTATATATATATATAAATATATATTAATATATATATTAACCATGTTGCTAGTCTCCCATCCCCATTCAGGTATTTGAAGGCACCAATTACTCCTGGGCACTGGTGCAGGAGTTTACCTAATGTATAAATCACAGTTAACATCAACAATAGGCCATCATTGTAAACTCTGCCTTTAAGAAATACCTCCTTTTTCTTTAAATACGCCAACAAATAAGAAGGCAGAGAAAATTGGCTTCCTAACTAGCAGCTGTTAGACTTTCCCTGTATGGCCTGGCTGTCTTCAGTAAAGGGATGACAACCAAACAGCCAGCAAGACTGCCTTCATGTTCGAGTGGGTTCCACTGGACACTGTACACAAACCCTGAGGCAGTGACACAGCAAGTGGAGCGGGTTGCTTTCTCACTAGAAGGCAATGCTACAGCAAGGGTTGTTACAAACAGCTTGCACTGTAACTTTGCCACCAGAAGCCTTCAGAACTCTAGAACAGTCTGGAACTATACTCTACCCAGGCCACAGGGGGAGAACATGCCAGGATAGGTCAACGATAGGCCTGGGAATCATTCCAGCACACCCTTCCTTTTCACAAGGTACTGAGCATTGCAAGCACAGACCTCCCTGTGTATCTAGGCCCGTGTCTTGATCAGAACCACCAAGACCCTTCATTTGCACAGACAGCAGCCCCAGTTGATAACATAAGCAGGCCCAGCTCAAAGTGCCTTTCCACTAGGGAGTCCCATCTGGGTGTCAAGGTGCCCCAGGGATGCTCCCACTGAAGTATGAGAGGTTGGGGGGCACAGGGGACACTTGCCTGCAAGTTCAGCTGCAGAAGCAAATCTCACACAGAAGTGCGGGTTCCCCAGGGAGTCTCACCTATAAGTGAAGCATCACCAGGGGATCAGATTTGAAGACAATGGGTTAAACCAGACAGGCTCCTTAGGATGGTTCAGCATGGGAACATGCACAAAAGTGGCCCATGTGGGAGGTCCCCGGAACCAGATTGGCCTTGAGGCACCAGAGGCTCTGCTGACCCGATAGCCACAGGCAGTAAACAGGCGTGGGGAAGGGTCCATCTGAGAGCTGCCAGACCTTCAGGTGGGAGCATGCAGTCAGAGACTGGCCCGGGCAGACCCCGGGGAGGGATGATTGGGCACTTCTCCTGGGGCCAAAGCAATTGGGGCTGGGGAAGGGCCACATGGAGGAGTCTCAGCCCAGCATACGGATGACTGCAGCCAACTAGTGCCAAGTTCATCTTCCTGAGAGATTCCAAATGTAAGACATGCTGGATGCTGAAGTCAGAGTGAGCCCCATCCTGCAAGACACAACTCAGAGGGGTGGCAAACACCGAGCAGAGCTGTGTCTGAGCCTGTCCTGTTCGGCCATCTAGCCCTGCCATAGTCCTTGCAAGGAGCCATCTGGAGATCCATGGAACTAGGCTTTGAAACTCAAGTGCCTAGAACTCGGCAGTGTCTTTAGATTCACACAGGCTGTAACCACAGCGAGAACTCCTGGAGGCTCCTACAAATAAAGCTACAGATCCTGTGGGCCTCCTAGTCACGAGTCCCTGAGCCCTGCTAACTCCATCCCTCTCTCATAATGGGGGCCATATCGTCCCCCAGCATGGAAAATGGAGAAGAGTAGAGCTAGACGCAAGGTCTGTATTACCTGGACTTGGGTAATCACCAGACTGCCTCCATCTTCTCCATCTTCAAATGGGATGAGCCCCGCCCATGGTTCCTGAAGAGCGCCTTGAGGATTCAGGGAGTCCAGTGGTTCTCGGTCTGCCTGCTCCTGTCCAGCATTTCTCTGTCTGCCTGTTCCTGTCACTCTGTGACCCCAGAAGCCAGATTTCCCCACCCTTCAACCTCTGTTTATGCAGAAGGCCCGGGTTCATCTGATACCTCCTAAAGGCTGTGCTTTTTTTTTTTTTTTTTTTTTTTTTTTTTTGTCTTGGTACCAGCAATACCAACCACTTGTGCTGGAATCCCAAGGAAATGTCCAGGGCTTAAGCCCTGGGAAAATGTTCTGTGTGCTCACAAGTGGCTGTGCTTTTCAATTCAAGTGGGCACTATGCTCCACGGTATTTCTACTTGGGAACCAAGGGAAAAAATCTTTAAAAAGATCTCAGCATGATGTAGAGAGGCCTCGGTGGGCAGAGTGCTTGCTGTGGAAGCGAGATGCTTCCATACAAAATTTAGGCATGGCTAAGGTTACCTGTGACCTCAGCCTTGGTGCAGGGAGAGAGGCAGATATTGGAAGTTTGTTGGCCAGACAGCCCAGCTGAAATGGAAGGCCTGAGATTCAGTGAGTGACCCTGTCTCAGAAGAGAAGGTGGAGATGGATAGAGGAAGACTCCCAACATCCTCCTCTAGCATGCACATTTGTTTGCTGAGGCCCCTCCCTTACACAAGCACATACAGCCAGATACACACAACATGCGCACACTCACACAATAAAAAAACGTGGATTATGGAACAGAGAACTGCCCGTGTCCCTTACTCCGTCCCATCCATAACGGCAAACATTTTGTTTTCTCCAAGTAAGGTCAAGTGGATGGCTCCTCAGACAATGCAGACATTTAAGGAAACAGAGTTTCATCCCCTTTCAAACTCTATTAGCCCACCTACTCCATGGAGACACGGACACCGGATTGGCACTGCATAGGGCTAGCTCCAGGGCTTGGGGCATCCCAGCATCTAGTGGTGCTCCTGTCTTTGGTGGAAAGGAAAAACCTTTGAAGGCTAGGCTGGACGGGGCCCATATAATGACCCTCCAGACTCACCTACTGCAGCCTTATTCCTTGAAATGCGGTCAGTGTCCATCTGCCCTAGAACCACAGCAGACCAAACCTGAAAGACGAAAGTGAGCATCAAAGAAGGCCGCAGATGGCTCAAGTTGCCTCCAGGCCAGACAGAGAAATAAATTAACGTGAGCATGGCCGCCTTTGCATCACGGGGATTCTCTGGTTGAGTCTGGCACATCCTAGTGCATCTCTTTACTTGACTAAGGATAAATAGGAGGATGCAGAAGAGGAGGAGGAGAGCTGCTTCAACAGTGGGTCAACTGGATGAAGCAGAATCTGCACCTTGGATCCACTGTAAGGATAGCAATGGGCATATAGAAAAAGCAGTCAGGAAGACTGAGAGTTCTCACTAGGTGTTCATGGTCAATGAAACCCCACAGGGACCTGTTGAGTTTGGGGCAGTGATCCGTTCACTCTGACAGCCAACAAGAGACAATGTCAGCAAAGGAGAACCAAGCAAGCCCCAAGGGTGGCTTAATTCCTGCTGTCTGGATTACTCTGTTCACTGACTCACATCAGATAATGCGAGTCGTGATTTCAGTGTCCCGGACTGGGGAGGGAGCCATTGGGATGCTGCTCTTTGGCCGACCTGGCATGAGGCAGCAAGAGGGCAAGGGGCACAGAAAGCACAAGAAGATGAGAATCAGGGGGCAGGCAAAGTCTCTGAGAAAGAGGCCCTAGTCAGAGCTGGCTCTATGAGGACCTCGTGTCCAACAGCTGCGTGTTCAGAATGTGAGGTCCCTGAAGAGAGGCTTACTGTGAGCCTTCCAGTTAGCATTCAGGCTAGCAGGGATGTTTCTCACCACTGCCTTTTACAGTTTGAGAAGGCCTTGCTCTGCCTAAGGAATTCTTGGAATGTTCCACATGGCTCTGGAGCCCTTCTGCCTGAAGCCAGTTCTGCAAGGGTAGCTGTGAGTCACCTCAGGCTTAAGAGCTTAAGAGATACTCACTTCAGAACTCTCTCTGTCCTTGTCCTGGGAGAGGCTGGGCCCAGGGTTCAGGGCCATCCTCCTGGCCATATACCCAATTGGGGTCAGGGTCCTGGGATTAAAAGTGCTGAGTTCTCAATGCTCACACCGCTGACTCTGTGACCTTCTTGGATCCGGTACTGTGGCCACGGTGTATGACTGAAAAAGAAAAACGTACGTGGACCAGAGTGAGTGTGCCTTAGCTACGCAGCAGACTTAAATGGAAGGGGGAGATGACGGTACAAGGAGGTGAGCCCTAGAATCGGGCTGGCCTCTGAGCACTGTCCTTGTTCCTGCGACATGAACACGTATTAATTTATATTAATTGGTTACGGGAGGTGTGAGAGGTGCCACCTGGGACACCTCAGCCCCTTTCTGCAGGACACAGGGAAGTGTGGATTCCTCATGTGCGCAGGCAGTTGCCAGGGTCCAGGGTCCACCAGAGTGTGAAACCTTATTACTCTTGTACCAACAGGCATGGAGGAGGGTGAGGTCTCAGGCCACGTGCATATCCCGCCCTTGCTGGACTTCCCACAACCCTGCCAGGTCAGAATAGAAACCTTCAGCACACACTACCATTTTCCACTCCAGATCTTATTCAGGACTTTGGAGCCAGTGAACGATCACAGTGAGGCAAGAAGACACTGCAAGTGCCACAGTCTCCTCCAGCAATCACTATCTGAGTAGGGAGGGGAGCTGCAATGTATATGAGACCAGGGCAGACATGGGAGTCCACACAGTTTGCTACCAATGTTACTCTTCACCTGGCCCAAGGGTTAAAGGTACACACACACACCCCACACACACCAGGATGCATACACACACACATACACACTTACACAAACACACATGTGTGAATATGTATGCACACAGGCATGCAGGCAGGCACACGTGCACACACACATGCGTATGCACACATGCATGCAGGCATGCACACACTGCAATTACTAACCATTTGGAGGCAAGAAAGTCTACTGAGGGCATCTAGGCTTCCAGGTAAATATTGAAAGGGCTCTGACCTGTCCTTCTTATGTAGAATTTCATTCTCCAAATGAAAAGGTCACATCAAGGCTTCTGGTGTAGGTCAGTGGTAAAGCCTGGCATCTGCAAGGCCCTGAGTTTAATTCCTGGGCCCAGGCATTTAAAATTTCAGGCATTGTGATGTGGGATCTAATGCCAGATACCCTGAAGCCTGAGGAATATTACAGGCGTGAGCCTCACAGGACACACCAGGCAACTCTACCTATGAGGTGCTCTGTGGGGCTGTGTGAGCTTGACCTGCACCCATAAGACCACATGCCAAACCACCAGCCCTTTGTGTGAGATGCACTAAGTATCATTGGTGGCCTGACCCCTCACTTCTGAAACAATCAGTTTTCCTCCAGGTCCTTCAAGCAACTAGACTCTCCACATGTGTCCTTCTCCTCCCTGATGTAATGATGCAGAGAAGCATTCATGTTCTCAGCATTGCAAGCCAAGCTCTGAGGTAAAGGAATGTGCGGATTACCATATGATGAATATGTCACCAGAGAGGCCCTCCTGCTGCTGGTAATCAAGATGGTCAATTTCACCAGTCACTAATGTGAGTGGTCTATAGCTTCAAGGAGGATCTTTGGACTCCATTCCTCACAGTTTGCATAGTGTCTTCTGCCCCCCCCCATGACGCACCCATGAAGAGAGAAGCACTCACATGCCAGGGGCTCCTACTAACAGGCATATTTCAGAAAACTGTACCTCTGCAACCATCTTTACACATGACCACATACATATGCACACACACACAGATCACACACACATACTATGCTTTTTGGGAAAGTTACAGGAATCAATGTCTCCAATGAAATCTCAGTGCTGTTTCCTTGGCAATTATTCATAGCACATGCTGAGGCCTCTGAGAAGGGGCATGTCTTTCTGGATCTCTGTCTCTCTCTCTGAGTCTCTCTCTGTCTCTCTCCGTCTCTGTCTCTGTCTGTCTGTCTGCCTGCCTGCCTGTCTCTCTCTCCCTCTCTCCCTCCCTCTCTCTCCCTCTCTCTCTCCCCCATCTCTCCCTCCCTCTCTCTCCTATCTTTCCACACCAATTTGCACTGCCCAGATATTTTGTGTATGTGGTCAGATCTCTCACCATTTACATCTTGAAGCTGTTTTCAGCAGCCCAGGCAGCCGTGAGCACTGCTGGACTCGGGTAGGAACCTGCAGGCAAAGCACTTGCACTAAGAGTAAAGCGAATGCTCAGAGCTCCTCTGCAAGAATATAACTAAGAGAATTCCTTTGATCCAACAAATTGATGGTGACTGGAATGGCAGATGGGGAGGAGGAGAACAACAGGACCTTTGAGAACGGGGAGTAGAGAAGGCTCTCCTGAATGGGACAGGGTCTGTCCTCTAGGCGCAATGTCCAGCTATAGGCAAGGAAACGGGAGTGGCTGCTCAGAGCTTAGATCGTGGCCATATGTGTCAGCCTGGAGGACACATGGAGGACAAGTGGAAGGTCAGTTAAGCCACAGAGCTACACCTGGGATGGTAGACTGGCCAGAAGGTCTGACCTTACGGGTGTGGCTGTGACATCAAGGCTCACCTAGATATGAAGGTGCCACAGAGCTGTAATGGCCAAAGAAACCAGTGCGCTCACCTACATTTTAGGGCAATTTTGTGCCATTCTTGACATCTGTAGGCCTGCTACCTTGTCCTGGAGGGTATGTCCATGCCCAGGAGATCTACAAGCCATTCGGGAGGGAACCTCAGGGAAAGGGCAGTGGGCAGCGTTTCTGCTCGTTACCTTGAGTCTCCCGCTAGAGAACCATCTCCTGATGTTTCCAACAGCTCAGGATTTCCTGCTTCCCTGACACCACTTGTCCCCGGACCAGAAACACATGTTTAGATCGCCCCTTCCGGGATTTTCCCCTTGAGGTGCTCATTACATGGGAGAACGTCTTACTTAATTGCCTTCAGGTCTGCTCTGGTATGTGATACACACCTAACAAGTCCACGTAATGGTTAAGACCCTGAAGTCATTGAGGTGCTGGGCAGTGGGACCTCTGGATCTTTCTGGCTGAAGGGTCTTCCACTCTTGCTCACTTACAGACCACGAAAGTCACATGAAATTAAGTTTATGCAGGGCCATCTGAGGGCGGTTTGAATGCAACAAAATGAAGGCACCGGTTAAGTCCGCTGACTAAAACATGGTCACCACTAACGTAATGAGAGGAGGAACTGATTTCCTACATGGTCATCTGGAGATAAAATTCCACAGGCTTTCTCTGAAAGAACTGATGGTGACTGCTGTGCTCTGCACCTGGAGTTGTAGGTTCTGTAAAAGACATGAGACATGCACCTTCATCAGAATGGTCAGGAACACACACACACACACACACACACACACACACACACACACACACACACACACACACACGGCAACTAACACTGATCAAGTGTCACCCTTCCAATCTCCCAAGCGAGGGGAACTAGCATCCTGGAGAGACAGGATGATGCTGGAGCCGGAGGATTAAAGGCAGAGGGGGAATTAATGGGGCCACAGTGGGGAAAACTAACACTAAGGGTCATTTGAGGACTCATTTGGAAACCTACTACTGCAGGAGTTTCCTACAATACATACATACAGGAAAGAAATTTAAATGGAGTCACCAAATAATGGTAGAGGCAATGTCTTAACACCGAATGAAACCTCCAGTGCCAGGAATGGATTGTGTCTACTTAAGTTGTTGGTCAGAGGGCATGAGAAGCAACCCAGGCTATTCCAAGGCTACCGATTGTGCTCCACAACCTCACAGTAAGGCTCTATTACTGAAGACAATACTTACATATCTCATTAAACATAAAGAAGTCAAACAGGTGAGTAACAAGAGCCTTCAGCCTTCTCGATAATGTTCATGGTACTGGAAGTTACTCTTCACGCTACCAGAGGAGAAGTGGAATCACCACCCTGAAATCTACAATAGCAGTCTGTTTGCATGACACACTGGTGTGATAGTGGCAGAAACATTGTGGGAGCAACCGACCCCTCTCTAGTTGGAATTAATGTCCGCTCCATAAAATGGAACCCAGCCATGGCTGTCAGTGCTTGAGGGTCCAAGAACCTGAGACTACGAAGGCCATGGGCCAAAGGGGAAACCAAATACCACCGTCCTTCTTAAAAACACAGAAACAAATGGCTCCCAAAGACATTCTCCTACTGCCACAGATCAGAGCTTCGCTCCTTCCTCATCAGACAAGCTCACTATTGCAGTAAGTGATTTTACGTCCTGAAGTAGGAATGACAGTCAAAGGCTATGTGTGTATAATCTTCTTATTGAACTTTGAAAAGGAAGTATAGCTTTTATTAGGTCCCTGGTCACTACTTCCTATGATTGAAATTGTGCGATTGTGTTGATTCCATAAATATGGGTCTTTCATTTTGAACATTTGTTCAGCCATTTACACACAACCCGTAAAAATATCAGCTTCCCTGGCCAAGTTTTGTTTATCCTTGGTAAGGTTTGGATACTGAATGTGTCCCGCTTCTGAAGGATGGCTCTGCTAAGTGAATCTATAGGACTCAAAGGGGAGTTACATGGCTTGGACAAAAAGCAAACAGCTTGGCTTATAACCAGGTGACCCGATTTCACTCAGAAGCCTGCAAATCAAGCAGAGTCTGTCTCCAGATTCCAGAGCAGCCTTAGAAGGTAGAGAACAAACATCCTGGCTGGGTAGGGCCCCCTGCCACAAACTCTCTGTGAATTGCATGTAGTAATTCCGGAGTTGGCTCTGGCTGGGGCCTGAGGGGCGGGGGTGCGAGATTCGCTTTTCTTTTCTGTTTCCTCTCCTCTCCTTTTCAGCTTTTCTTTCACTTCCTTCTTGCCTCCTTTCCTCCTCACCCCATCCTTCTGCCCACACCCACTCTGTCCTCGCCCCTCTCTTTCTTCCACAGCAAACATAACGACTCTCTCAGATGAGCTGCTACCAGAATCATGCTCTTGGGCTTTTGATTTGGCCCCCTTTGTGAAATGCAACTCAGTTTTTGTGTTTATGATCTGGAGAGCTCCTGACCACACCGTTCTAGTTGGCGCAGTTGTGCCCCAGTTTGGAAGATGAAGCTTTCAGGTTCCTGTGTCTGGGTCCACAGAAATGGACCAAGGACACCTGGCTACAGATAGAAATAGGGACCACTTGTGTAGGAGGGGAACACTCTCGTGGGAGTGGGCTAGTGAGTGGGCAAACGCCACATGCTCCAAAACACTCGGCCACTATCCGTGATGGACATGGCACCCCACTCCTCTTTGTATTTCTTGGCCTCTGCCCACACAGCTCCTTTGCTGTACAGGCCAGGCAGCATTTTCATCTTCCTCTGCCAATGGGCTTCTCCATTGCTTATCATAACACTGCACTCCCCCGGCCCCTACTCCATGCCATATGGACCCCAGTTTATTTTGTGCTCTTGGTATCAATGCGTGAAAAATCATATATGTGCAATGCCTGTCCCTTTGAAGGCCTTTTCCATTTCCTGGACAGCTGTTTCTGTGACAGGACACTCTGATTTTGTTGACAGCACACTCATGTTGCTTGCTTTTCTCTGTAGCTTGGTTTGGCATCTGTGTGCACACAGGCTTAATCTTTAACTCCATGTTTGCAGTATGAAGGCTGTTTGTACTTATCCTGAGCCCCTAAGATGTGCCAGTTGATGCTATTTCTGCTGGGTGGTGTTCGAATAAACACTAGGGCATGGATTTTATTGTGAGATGGTGATTAACGTTTTTACTAAGATGTAAATTTGAGTTAATTTTATTTAGAGAACTCTGTTGTAACTTGTGAAGGCTCAAGAAGTACTAATCCTAGGCTATCTTGGTGGTTCCTAGGGAGACATCCTGTTGGCATCTCCTTTCACTGTTTGACAGTGCACTCTGAATGAATTCACTTTTTAATCTGACATTTTTGTGCCTGTGCCTGTGCTAACTGGCTTCATGCAGGCTGCAAAGCTGATGGCTGAAGCAATAGTCCTTCCCAGATGTATCCACAGGCACATTCCATAGACACCAAAGGGAAGAGCTAATGGCTCTGGCTCCTTCCAGCCCACTTTGAGTGACTCCAGTGAGCAGAGGGTTTCCAGGGGTGTAAGGTGGTATCTGCTCTCAAAATACCACAGAGAGTCACATCAGAAGACGACACAAACCTCAAGGCTTGATATGACCTCCAACAGGTCTTTTGGGAGAAGCGCACAAAGTGTGGTCACACCAGTCTCTGAGATAGGCCTCTTGCCTCTTGCTTACAGGGCTACTACTAAGGCACACAAGACGGAAGAACTTGCTCATTGGTGGCTTTCTGGAAGGAAGTCCACATCAGTCACTCCAGGATGCTTACCTGGAAATAGTCACGTGGCATTAACTTTTGTTTAAGCCATCACGGTGACCCCCTAAGCTAAACCACAATCTTAGCCTCTAGAATTCCCCAAAGTGACTGACGAATGCATGTTTAGCCTCATCATTTTAGTGAATTTTTCTAGACTAATTTATTGTCTAGATTTGCCTGCATGTTTGTTTATGCACACTTGCCCCCGCATACCCATGGGGGCCAGCCAGAACAGGTGTCAGCGGAGTTGCAGGTAGCTGTGAATACTCTTGTGTGTGCTGAGCACCAAACCCAAGTCTTTGAATAGAGCAGCAAGTGCTCCTCGCCACTGAGCCGGGCCTTCTGCCCCCATCTTATTGCATCTTTAAAGTTCACATCACTCTAAAATTACTCTGCCTGGCTCATTCAAAGTATTCCTGACTTGCCTATTCAACACTGATGATAGACGGGTGTCAAGGCTATTGCTTTTCTGTTTTGTTTGCTTGTTTTTGTTTTTGCTTTTTTGACTTTCCAAAGTAATTCTCTCAGTCAGGCCCAACAGGACTACGAATACTGACATGATCACTTTGAGTGGTATATTCAGGATTTGGCACTTTTGAACCTTAATTCTGAAAGTTTAGGCTGAGAAGTAAAATCCAGACACTTCAGGTTTACAAAGCAGACCACTACATGACCTAATAACAAATGGAAACATAAGTGATTATCTTAATTCATCATAAATAACTTGAACTTTACTATCCATTGACAAACCAGAGAGGTCTATACTGTCTTCCAAATGAAGGTACACTTACCCTCCTCCTCCTCCATCTCCTCCCCTATCTCCCCATCCTCCAGCTCTTCCTCCTCCTCCTCCTCTTCCTCTTCTACTTCATCTTGTTTTTTGAGGTTTTGTTGTCGTTGTTGTTATTTGTTTTGAAACATGGTTTCTCTGTATAGTCTTGGCCGACCTGGACTCAGCTTTTAGACCAGGCTTGCCTTGAAATCACAGAGATCCACCTGCCTCTGCCTCCTTGAGTGCTGGGATTACAGGCGTGTGCCACTGCACCCAGCTGGTGCTACCTTAAACCTCTTAAAACCTATAAGAATGTTGCAAGAGGTGGCTCAGTGTGCAAAGTCACCGCCCCTAAGGCTGATAACCTGCTTTCAATGCCCTGGACCCATATGTTTTGATCTCCAAGTCAACCAACTCCTGTAGAGGGTCATCTCACCGCCAAATGTGTGTGCACAACTAAAAAATAGGTAAGAAAAATAACTTTAAATCTAACGTGTTCGGTGTAGGTTTGTTTATCTGTCATCTTGACATGGGCTACATTTACCTTCGAAGTCAAACTTCCGTTGACAAAATGCCTCCATCTGAGTGAGGGCAAGTCTGTGGATGCAGTATCTTGGTTAATGATTGGTGTGGAAGAGCCCTGGTCTCTCTGAGAGACGTCGCCCCTGGGCAGGTGCTTCTCTGTGGTGTCAGAAGCCCGGATGAGCAAGCATTGAGGAGGAATATAATGAGCAAGGGTCCTCCATGGGCTCTGCTTCAGTGTCTGCTTACAGGTCAGTGCCCTGTTGGAGTTCTTCCACTGGCTCCCAACATCGAGGGAGGGAGACTTGAGAGATGTGGAAGGAAACACACCCAGTCCACCCCACGTTCCAAGTGAGTGGGAAGTTTTCTTGGCTTTCTGACCAGGGATGCCACAAGAGAAAGCTAGCTTCTCTCCTCCTCCTAAGTTAGCGTCCCTGCTTGAAGGATATGGGCAGACAGGACTGGGGTTCCAGTTTACACACGGTCCCTGCTGGAGAACACCTCTGAACATGGATCTGGGTTTCCATGGTAACATTGTCCTGTATCCATTCCCCATTATTAACCCACCTCTTGAAGGATTTTAGGGACTCCCAAGGGTGCATTGTGACAGGAGCCCTGGAGGCCTTTGGGGATGGATACCGGAACTGTTCTGAAGCTCTTTAAGGGAGGCTGTTTTCCCTTCTGACTGAAAGAATGAAATCCACCTCTGGCTGTGGCTGGCAACCCAACAGTGTAAAGCGCTCTAAAGAAGGAATGTAACACACAACCACAGAGGCCCTCAAGAGTTAGTTCACCTGGGCTTGTCAGTCACCTGGCAAAGGGGCAGCCTATCCAGCACGCAGATTTTCGGGAAGCGATGCTAAGGAGATTGGGAGAAGAGTTATCTGCATAATGCTAGGATGCACCTGTCCTTCTCAGAAAGCCCACCCTGGACAGTGCAGGTGCTCACAGGGCCTTCCTCCCACAGCACTGCAGAACCTGGTCAGACAGTGGAACCTGCCTATGTTCTGCTTTCTAAGGCTCCCTGGGGTCTAAGCATGCTTTCTCCAGTGCCCCGGGCTTTCTCTCTGCTTCTCCGAGGCTGTCCCGACCCCCTTTGCCATATCACTGCCTACAGACAACACGCTCTCCCCCCCCCCCCCCGTTTCTCTAGCTTCCTCCTGTTATACCCAACGCCTGTCTACCCTGGAGCTTCTTGTCTCAAGGCCGAATAAAAATTGTCCCTGAGCTTCCTTCTTGCTCCATTTCTCAATTAATTTATTAACAAGACTAAGAACTGAAAACGGGGGACTCCAATTTCTCCAGTAGCCCTTGGCATCCAGCACAAGGGTCCCCCACATGTTCCAGCAACAGTGTGGACTCTGCTCTGTCAGAGTGCACAGACCCGAAAGGATGGTAGCCCCTCGCTGTACATTGTCGGAACTATCTAAAGAATGGGCGTTATAAGTGGTTGTCCTACCCACAGGATGGGATCCTAGGCATGGCTTGAGAGTAGATTATAGACAATCTACTTGAAGATGATTTCTAGCATGTCAGGGCAGCAGTGCTTCTCATGGCCTCCAGTGTGAGGGAAAGCAGATACTACCTCATTGTCTTGTTGGAAATATACTTTGTCATTGGGCTCTCCAATGTAATGCATTAATATAAAATACAGATTCTATGATTTTGAAAGAACACCTGCAAGATCCCATTGTAGACAAGTGCTAACAGGATGTATCATTGTAGACAATAGAAAGTATGGCAATGAAACTACAGCTCTATCATTTGAGCACTGCTGAGACAGACATTAGCTTATCCCTGTCAACCTGGGCTCTCTGGCCCACACCTGTAACCCCAGCACTAGGGAGGCAGAGGCAGGTGGATCTCTGTGAGTTTGAGGCCAGCCTGGCCTATAGAGCAAGTCTAGGACAGCCAAGGCTACACTGGGAAACCCTGTCTTGAAAACCCAAACCCAAACAAAACCAATCCAAACCAAACCAACCAACAAACCATAAACAGACAAAAACAAACAATCAAAAAAACAAATTCATCCCTCTGGGTCGCTCTGCTGACATAAAACTCAAACCTGAAAATTTGACAACATTTAAAATGGTGCCAGGTGAGCACAGTCTTACGTAAATATGGCCGTGGGAAGAGCTAACACAGCTATCGCGACTGAGAAAGAAAACTCCTGATAAGAAGCTGTGTGTGGCCATGAACACAAGACTCCTGGGGGGGGGGGGGGAGCCTCCACGTTCACAGAGAGCCCTGGGGCCATTGGGATTTCAGTACTGTGGAGACAGCGCAATTCCGTAGGTTCAGACGCCATTTACTTTATCCTGGGCTGGTTTTAGCCTCCAGAAACAGGCATTCCTTTCCCCATTATCTATCGGAACTTACATCGCTTAGAACAAAAGCTTCCAGAAGCTATTAGCTTAGAGTTATCCTCCGTGAGAATAAGCAAAACCTCTTAGAACCTATCAACTTGGCAGAGCACTAGCTGCCCCCCCACGCAAGGGCGAAGGATGTCACGGGGGGGGGGCGGGGAGGGGAGGGCCGCGTCTTAGACCTATACAAAGCCTTCTCCCTTCTCAATGTATCTGCTTCTCTGTTGTGCCCACCAAGGCAGTTTAAATTCGCCTTGACTTACGACTATCTTTGTGCTGTAAACTTAAAAATGAGAACCTGTTTCTCCGTTGGACCATGGAGTTTGGGGTAACCTAAATCTGTGTTTCCAGGCCATGGTCACTCACAATGGCTCCAGCATGAAGTATCTCTTGTTCCCTTTAAGATGAGAGCTGTGGTTTTAAGTCAAAAACTGTCAGGAACTCACTCACTCTCATTTCTGTGGATCTCTACGCAGAGATCTCGCAACAGAAAAGCAACAGACGAGACTTTTCACTTCCAGCAGCACAGAACTTTTTATTTGATACAGAAAATGAAGTTAATTTTTACCCCCTTAGAGTCCACCAATGTCCCTCAAAAATGTGAACTTCCTTCCTTCCTGAGTCGCTGTTGTCGTCTGGCTGCACTTCAGGACGGCGCCACTAGGTGGCACTACGATACAAAGTAGCTAAAGCTCAGAAAGCTCCAAAGAAAAACCCAGGTGCTGGGGATGTACTGGGTGATAGAAATCTCCCCTGGCATGGACTCAGAAAACAACAACAACAACAACAATAACAACAATGAAAATATTCTGGGATGGCAGTGTTACTCAGTAGCAGAGACTCTGTTGAGCTAGCGTATACAAACACAGGGTTTAGATTCTACACACCAAAAAAAGAAAAAGAAAAAGAAATCAAAATATAATAATTCCTTAAAAATCCAGTTTAACCGGGCACGGTTCTACACACTCTTAATTGCAATACCCACGATGCATAAATAGGCATATATCTGTGAATCTGAGTCCAGCTGGATGTCTGTTGCAAGTTCCAGGCCACTGAGGACATAGGCAGATTATCTTTTAAAATATGCTCAACCATGTCCATAGCAGCCTTATTTGTAATAGCCAGAACCTGGAAACAACCTAGATGTCCCTCATTCGAAGAGCAGATGAAGAAACTGTGGTACATTTGCACTATGGAATACTTCTCAGCTATTAAAAACAAGGAAATCCTGAAATTTGCAGGCAAATGGATAGAACCAGAAATGATCATCCTGAATGAGTCCACCCAGACCCAGAAAGAAACACTTGGTATATACTCATTTCTAATTAGACACTAGCACAACATGGATGTCCCCCGAAATTCTTCACTTAGCAGGAGATTGGGAAAGATACTGGGACTTCCTATTGGGACTCTCGGTGAGAGAGGTAAGGGAGAAATAGAAGAATGCAGAGGGCCCTAGAAACCTGCAAGAAGACAATCAAGGCTGGCGGATATGGACTCTGGGGTGGGGAGGTCTGCCTAAACTGCTGTACCAACCAAGGACAATGCATGCAGTAAACAGAGAACCCCTGTCCAGATCTAGCCAATGGACAGCATATCCTCCACAGCTGTGTGGAGAGCATACAGGATTTGGTTATTCTGACAACCCCAATAGGTCTAAAGAAGACTTTGCAGGTGAGGTTTCTGCTGCAGGAAGAAATACCTAAGTCTAAAAGAGTATCGGCTTATAAGGAGAAAAGGGACAGTTTTGTTCCTAGTGTTGAGACCTCCAGTCCTGGACTGTTCGGCTCTGCTGTTTTGGGTTTCGCATCATTTGGTTTGGGTGCACAATAGAGCAATGTCTGCCCTCTTATGGTTAGGGAGCAGAGCCTAAAAGAGACAGGACAGCGTTCCCTAGATCCATCCCTTCAGAGGTGCAGGTCTGATGGCATGGGGGCCTCTCACAAAGTTATAGCATCTCCCCAAAGATGGTACCTTGACAACAAAGATTCAACAAATAGATCCCTGGGGAATATTCCAGAGTCAATTCAGAGACGTTATACTCTGAGGGTCCATATTACAAAATGGCAGCTGGCTGTGCAGTTCCTTGGGAAGCAGCAACCTGTGCCATGGAAAGCAGGAGGTGCGTGAAAGATTATGGGGATGCTGATTGAGGACCTGGCACAGATGGCCAGGGGCAGACTGCACCTCTGCTGGCAGGCTCTGTTGTTCCCTGGTGGTTTCAGGTCTCCTGGACTGCAGATGGGGGTGGGGTCCCAGGGGATGGAGCCTGGGAGCTGGAGTGAAGCTCACCCCTTAGGGATGCGACTCAGAGGGCCCCCGGGGCCCAGATGGATCTTTAAATGTTGGGACATGGGGACTGGAGAGATGGCCCAGTGGTTAACATTATTTGCTACTTGCACAGAAGACAAACATTCAGTTCTCAGCTCACAACTGCCATTCCAGGGTGCCTGATGCTGTCTTGTAGGTGCTGTGGTTATCCGAAGAGGACATGGGTGCACATAACCCATGCTGGTACTCACTCGTGGATACAAATGAACATAAATCTTTTTTAGATGTTGAAGTATAGCATTAGGGGCCTGGTGAGGCTTAAGTCAGACATATTGGAAGTCATTTCTCATTGCTTCTCCTACTGAGAACTCAGGCACATACACTAATGAAGCAATGCCTTTGCGTGTCTTGCACCCATCATCTTGGAAATAAGGTTTTCCAGTCTTGGGTCCAAGATAAGGGCTTTTCCACATCATGCCTCTGAGGAAATCCAGTGTGTCCATGGCCCTTCTTGGAACATCCTGTGACAGATCACATCTGGGATTCAAGTCACAGGGTTTGCCTAACAGCCGACCTCAGGTTACGCAGGATACTGGTAGTAGCTTTCCTGGATCATTCAACCCATCCCACAAGCCCCAGTACAAAGCTCCTCAGATCTATCAGTAGGTAGCCAACATCGGGCCAGGCTCTCAGCTACCTGCTGACTACATGAATGACCAATGCCTTACTAGCTTTTATTTCACAGATCTCCATTCTCTTCAGGAAAATGAAACTAACGTTCATAACCTATATTATCATTGCAGGTGTTTCTTGAGATCCAAGGAAAACAAGCATGGGATAATTGGCAGCTTTAAGATTCAAGTGTTTTCTAACGCGTTCACATTAAGTTTTCACACTTACTCAAGTTTCAAAAGATGGAGCAGCTTCCACAGCCTCTCCTCAGATGCCAAAGTCATCCCCGCAGCCACAAGATTTATCTCTTCCCTCCATTTTACCTTCCTTTCTTCTCATTGTGTATCCTCTGTAGTAGACATTTTAGTTATTTTAAAAACTCTGTTATGTGATATAAACACGTTTTTGCTTTAATCCCAGGTGTGGGATATGGGGCTGCTTTAGTTTGTCCACAGCTGTTAACTATGATAGTCTTGTGCTCTGGCAGTGCGTGATCTTTGCCAGCTGCAGATAGTTTAATTCTGAGGACTCTGAGAGGGTATACATGCCAGAGCCGGGAGAGAGAGCCAGGGATGCTCCAAGAATGAAAAGGAATGTTGGTGATCCTTCCTGCTGTTCCTGGTTTGCTGTTGATGCAGTTTGAAGAGAGGAAGTTGGAGATATCCCTGAAAGGAAGCTTGGATGTGCCCTGTGGAACCCAAGGACACTAACCAGCAGGAAGTAGTTGAGAGAGTAGGCGCTACAATCCTCTTTCCAATTTCACCTTCATAGCACAGGATTATATATTATGCCCTAACATGCTTTACTTTGTAGATTTTTGGCATGATCATAACAGCTTTATAACTGCTTAAAATATTCATGATTGTTAATGATTCCCAGACTATTAAGCATAATGTAGTTGCTGCTGTTGAATCTCAAGGATCCCCCTGAGTTCCAAATTTTGTAGCTACAAGGCTCACCACATTCTTGGGTGTTTCATTATCTTACACATGAAGTTTGATATCGCTCCTCTGGGAAAAATCAAAATGTCATTGTCCTCATCTAGAAGACAGGTTTGTCTTTGCTCTCACCTGGTTAGCCCAAAGGGGCCACTTTGCTGCAGAATTTTGACACCTAACGGGGTTCTACATCTAAGAGGGAGGCAGGAAGTACCATATTTTGTGGTGTAGTATAAGAGAACTTTGTAACCCCGAAAAATCTGTGCCAAAGTTGGGAGTCATCTCATAGGGAGAGGACTTACCTGCAGCTTGCTTCCCCTTGCTTCATATGTCTGGCGCTTATAGTTGGGGGTGCTGTGGCTGATTCCCCTGCTCTGTGTGGGGAGTATGAAGAATGGAGGAGCAAGCTGCCCACATCTTCCTGTGTCTCAAGGAGGAGAATGTGAGAGTGGATTGGCTCTCCACCAGAACCTGCCCATTGGACTTGGAGGGCTGCACATCTTTGAGTTGAGTGTGGAGCACCCCTTAAAGCGGCAGTGAAGGCTAGCAGTGGCTGTCTGCTAGTGTTTACTAAAGTGCCTGGCTGTCTGTGCCCTGCCTGTAATTAGACACATGCCCAAGTCTGCTGCACAAGGAAAGTGTGCATTGGAAGAGGGGTAGTCTTACATGGCGAGTATATCCCAAACTCTGTATTTTAATTGGCAAAGTTGGGGGTCATCTTATATGCCCAGTTGTCTTATACGCCAGAAAATATGTTAGATGGAAGTAGTACTTTCTTGTTCGTTTATTGTGAATATAAAGCTCCATAAAAACCAAAGTCTATTTTTAAAAATACTCCTAAAGATCTCCTAAATTATTGAGAGTAGTAAAGTTCCTTTAAGCTCTAACTTATAAAACTTTCTAACTTATTTTATAAAGACATGATATAGAGCCAGACAAACATTTTAAGAATATAGAGCTATTACAATATATATATATATATATATATATATCCTCCTCAAAAGTAGTAGAAAAGTTTACCTGTGTATTCAAAGAATTGCATAACTCAACCACATAAATTTCATTGTACATATATGTATATATATATGTGTGTGTGTGTGTGTGTGTGTGTGTGTGTGTGTATAATGTATAATATATATGAAAGTCAATACCTCTCCCCAATTTGCATGTAAAATCTAAAAAAAAAAAGGCAAGCTTATGTAAAACATAGCACAGGTGTGGTTGCCAGAGCTAAGAGTGGAGAAGTACTCAATTATAAAGTGAGTGTGTTTTTTAGGCCTAATGTATAGTTCATAAATTATGATAGTTGTAATATTAATGTACATCATACTTGAGATGTGCTGAGACACTAGATCTGTATTCCTGTCACTTTATGTTTGGTGGATGTGGTCCATGGCTCTGTTGAAGTAAGCACTTCATCATATATACATACATTAAATCTATTCTCTATGTCACTTAAATACTTATGTTTCTGCATATTGTTTATAGAGCAATAAAATTGACAAATAAAATGTGATTGAATATTAATTACCATTACTCTACACATTGAGAGAGAGGCATGCCTAGTTACTGCTAACCACGATACAGGAGAAAAGATAAAAGTGATTATAATGAAATATGTGCTAGTCCTTTTTCACATCACCAATATGAGGTTAATTTCCTATCCATTCCCATCTTACAGATGAAAACTTGAGAGATGGATACAATAAGGATTTTGGTCCTGACTACACTGTTCTGGACTGTGGAGAATGGCCTGACTTGGCTGTTGGATGACAGAATAAGTTGCCAAAAGAAAGAACATTGAAAGTCACTATTAGTATGTTGGCAAATTTGTACAAATTTGGAAAAAAATAAAAATGTTGTGACCTTGGTGACAATACACCCATTGCAATTTGGGGACAGACATCTTAGTTTAGTGGAGATGAGAGTTTCTGGGAAGTGCAGAATCTTAGTGGAGAATGGAGAAATATATTTTTGGTCATAGGCAGAAACAGATTCAGGAGACAGAGACACATACAGAAACAGAGCAGGAGAGAGTTAGAGTGAAAGAGACAGAGACTTTGAGAGACATAAGTGAGAGATACAAGCAAGCGAGTGTGCGAGCAAGAGATAGACAGGGACAATGAGAGCAAGAGCTCAAGAAGGGGACTCTGTGTCTAGAGATGGAGATGGCAGAGGATGAAGGAGCAGAAAAAAAGAGAAAACAAAAATCAAAACAGACTCAAAAAGCACCACCAACACCAACGGTGATTGAAATCACCTACAGAAAGGGATACTTGCAAGGCACAGCATATGGGACTAGACCCTGATCCTGGCATTTGACTGGAGCAGTGGTAAAAATAATTTTGTGGTGAGGTCTCAGTGGCTTTCCTGGAACTCTCTACATAAACCATGGAAACCTTGAATTCTCATAATTGTCCCTGCCTCTGCTCAGTGTATAGTGTACAACTGTGAGCCGCCAGACCCTGAAGGAAACTACTTTTAAAATGCTTGTACTGTGTTTGTGGCTAGGCAAGAGGGTAGGGAACCCACTAAAAATGTAAGGGGACTACAGTTTTTAAAAAGATTTGTGTGTGTGTGTGTGTGTGTGTGTGTGTGTGTGTGTGTGTGTGTGTGTGTGATATCTCCTGTGTGGAGGTTAGAAGCTGACTTTGGGATGGCTTCTTTTGTCACTTCTTTATCTTATTTGACAGGATCTCATCCTGAATCTGCAGCTCTCCTTTTCTGCTGGACTACCTGGCAAGTGAGTTTATCAGTCAGCACTGGAGATTCAGGCACACACAGCAGTGAGAGAAGAATAGGAGGGGAGAGAATGGGGTATGTATTGGCTCCAAACACATTAATTACATCCATGCACAAATACTAAATAAAATGTCAAAACTACAACAACAAGAAGAGCAAACAAGAAATGTGGAGGTATCAAAGACAAAAACTGCAGCACACTGAAGTATACGATCTGGTTTGCCATTGTTGGCAAGTGTAGAATAAGTCGAAACTTCTTTCTATAAGGTCATTTGTAAGTTCTCATGAGCTGAGCTGAGAGCTCCCTTCATGGAAAAAAAAAAGCTGGAGAAAGCCCTGGAGATCATGTAATTCAAAATGACCTATGTTGCCAAGGTCAAGCAGAAGGCCTTCTTTTTATCCTTGGTTTAGGGTGAACAGTCTTCTGCTGTTTGGGAAATCTGGGACAGTTTAGACTTCAGTTTGATTTTTTTTTGTGTGTGTGAGTTTCACATCATTCTTTGTGAGTCCCACTAATCTCACAGCCCCCTTATCTGCCCTTTGCCCTTGTAACCATCACCACCCCCAAAACACACACACAAATAAACAAAACAAAGCAGAGAAAGCATCTTCTTATTGAAGCTATATGATCCTATCTGCTGGGTTCTCCTATAGGAGCTGAGTTTTGCTTTGCCAAACAGAGGGAAAGTTTCAAAACTCCTGAAAGTCAACTAAAGAAACTTTGAACAACGAAAAGAATTTTATAATAAAGTATGAAAAGATGCAGTAAGACTGAAATAAAAATTCTCTACAAATATATGTACAATTTACACGATCATATTAAAAACATTAGTGTCTTTTCTTGGCAACCTAAGTTTTAAATTTTTTTATGTTTAATTATGTGTATATGGGTATGTCTGTGTGTGAGTATTTGAACATGTGAGTGCAATTGCACACAACTTCCAGAACAGGGTGTCAGATTAACTTGGCACCGGAGTTACAGGATTTGTGAGGTAGTCTACATAGGTGCAGGGACCCAAACCCAGATCCCCTTTGCAGCCAGTGCTCTTACCAACGGCCTCATCTCTCCAGCCCCTCTCTGCACTTTGTATGGCCCTTGAAGAAAAAGTCATTATTCAAAGTCTTTATCTCAGTTGGGTCCAACTAAAATGGAGATACTGAAATGTTCATTTTGCTGCTCCTAGTGAAGTAGTTAGCTTTCAGCACTTTCAAATGTTAACTCTGGGAATTAAGGCCGTGGAAATTAAAAAACAAAACATTTTGCTGTAGGTTTACACAAAATGATTTATAGCAAATTAAGATGTAAGTTGATTATATTACTCTATCACACATAACTTGGAACCAGATAAATCTATATTGTCTTACAAATGAAGGTCCTTTTAACTTCTTTTTGTTTTTTAAATGTTCTACTATTAATTGTTTATTCACTTTACATCATGGTGGTAGCCCCATCCCTCCTCACCTCCATCCCTCTTGCCTCATGCCCCTCCCCTACTCCTCAGAAAAGCAGGGCTCTCCCTTCCCCACCCACAGCAGCTCATCAGGTCGCATCAGTACATGAGTGCTTCCTCTTCCCCTGTGGCCTGGCAAGGCAGCCCTGCCAGGGGTAAGTGACCAGAGAGCATGCAACACAGTTCATGTCAAAGACAGCCTCCGCTCCCTTTACTAGAGGACCACTAAACACCAATTAAAAGGAGCCAGGTCTGGGTGTAAGATTTTAATCCCAGCTCTCTGGGAGTCAGAGGCAGGGGAATCTCTGTGAGTTCAAGGCCAGCCTGGTGTACAAAGTCCACGGCAGCCAAGGCTACATAGAGAAACCCTGTCACCCGGTGGGTGGGTGGGAAGGAGCCTAGAAGGTAAAAGCTCCTGCTGCCACACCTGGCAGCCTGAGTTCAATCCCTTGAGCCCACATGGCACACATGGCAGAAAGATAGAACCAACTCCTGCAAGCTGTCTTCTGAACTCCACATGTATTTGCATATGCCATGTGTACAAATTAAAACAGAAACATAACTTTTAAATAAAAGGTGTATTTTTGAATATTAAATGTGACAAAATATTAAAATGTGTTGAATAGAACAGTATAGAATTTAAATGTATTTTATATAATGCATGTATTTTATGAAATTTATATAATATATATTAAAATTATATAATAAAATAATAGGTTTCATTATGGAAATTTCACAAACTTATCTTTAATTTTTATAGAAAATCACAGTCAAGCATCTTTGAATTTTTTAGAAACTTTGTACTTTTAATATACTGGAAAAAATAAAGACTGTGTTTTTTTTTTAATATTCTTGTTTTATATTGTGATAGTAACATGAGATACCGGGGATAAACAAACACAGGTTATAGTTCAATAGTTATGTTTGTGTGTCAAGTTGATAGGGGCCAACTGTACTGTTAGTTTTTTGTCAACTTGACATCACCTAGAGATATGGAGGAAGAGGGAACCATAGTTGAAGAACTGCCTCCATCAGATTGGCCTATGGGGCACTTTCTTTTTTTCTTCTTTTTGAATTTAATTTTATTAATTTATTCATATTACATCTCAATGGTTATCCCCTCCCTTGTATCCCCCCATTCCTCCCTCCCTCCCATTTCCCCCTTACTCCCCTCCCCTATGACTGTGACTGAGGGGGACTTCCTCCCCCTGTATATGTTCATAGGGTATCAAGTCTCTTCTTGGTAGCCTGCTATCCTTCCTCTGAGTGTCCCTAGGTCTCCCCATTCAGGGGACATGGTCAAATATGAGGCACCAGAGTTCGTGTGAAAGTCAGACCCCACTCTCCACTCAACTGTGGAGAATGTCCTGTCCATTGGCTAGATCTGGGTAGGGGTTTAAAGTTTACCGCCTGTATTGTCCTTGGGTGGTGCTTTAGTTTGAGTGGGACCCCTGGGCCCAAATCTGCCTATCATAATGTTCTTCTTGTAGGTTTCTAGAACCCTCTGGATCCTTCTACTTTGCCATTCTCCCATGCTTCTCTCATCTAGAGTCTCAATAGGATGTCCTCCTCTCTGTCCCAGTTTCCTGGTAAGTGAAGACTTTCACAGAACATAATTAATGGTTGATGAGGGAGAGCTCTGACCACTTCGGTCAGTGTCTCCTGAGCCTGGGCTGTGTAAGATAGCCTAGCAAGCCAGAGAAACCCACCAAACAGCTTTCCTCTATCTTTCCTGCCTCTGCTGCTGTTCAAGTTCCTGCCCACCCCCAATGATGGGCTGAGATTGTGACTGCTCCCTTCCTTCCCTCTGTTGCTTTTGTTTTGTTTTCTCAAGAAAAGGTTCTCTGTGTAGCCTTAGCTGTCCTGGACTCGCTTTGTAGACCAGTCTGGCCTCGAACTCACAGAGATCCGCCTACCTCTGCCTCCCAAGTGCTGGGATTAAAGGTGTGTGCCACCACCGCCTGGTCCTCTGTTGCTTTTGAACAGTGTTTTATAACAGCAATATAGAAGGAATCTAGTACAGTCACTTAGGTTATATTTCAAATCCACTGAAAACAAAGTATCTAGCGCACTTTCTTGCAATAGGAACTTCAGAGAATATCATTTACACTGTCAATACAACAATAATGATTTCCAAATTCTCTCTTCATTGTGGGGTCTAGCTTTCACCTCCGTGCAGTGCCTCAGAGAGAAATATGGCACCAAGGAAGGATGGAGGAAAGAGCAAAAATATGCCAATATTTATACTGTTGCACTTTCCTCAGTTTTCTGCAACTGTTAACAGACTGGTGAGAACTGTGCTTTTGAGATAATGAGATCCCAGCTTATTCAGAGAATATATAGTAAAAGCTTTATGAGAAAAACTAAAAACCAAAAAAGAAAGTGCAAAGAAACAGGTAAACTTAATTTTTAATAACGTTTATTTACTACAAAGTACCAAAAATAACCTAATTTTAAAGTTTGAAACAATGTAAACAAATTGTTCATTACACTGGCATATCAATAGCTCTTTGAAAGTTGTGCATTATACCATGATAGAAATATTACAAAAATATGAACATATTTGAAATGTTATATCACAAAGGAAATATAACAAATGAATTATAGCATATTTTAACATGCTTTTCTTACTAACCTGGAAAAACAATCTCTTATCACAAAAAATTAATAGAAAAGAAATATTAACTACCTTGACAGTTTTCTTATTATATTATGCCTGTAAAATATAGTTTGATATATATGCCAGCCAGTATTACTACTAAAAACAAAATTCAATTACTTTTATCTGTGGTCAGACCGAAACCAAGTATGACTTCACTTTAAAAAGAAAATATAAAATATATATGCCATTACTATTACTAATTTATGTCAATGGGAAAACATTATATGCAAATTATTACTTATGTTGTATTCTTTTTGTTACTCAGTCATTGCAATGCAGTCGTTTTGCCATTTCAATATGTGAAAGGAACAAATGTTAAATGTGTCTTTATGATGTCTTTGCAACACATTATGCTGTTTCAGGAAACTAACAGTATAAGATATTGTTATGTGTCTATGTTCATGTGTGGAACAAGATGCATGTGCTTCTGTGTGTGTGTACATGTGGGAGACAGAAGTAGGTATCTGGCATTTTATTTGATAGACTGTCTGACTATGCCACCCCAAGGATCTTTCTTTCTCTACCTTTTCAGCACTCAAGTTACAAGTTGTGCACTTTGGTGCTCATCCTTTTACACAAATACTAGAGATCTGAGCACAGATATGCTTGTGTGGTAAGCAACTGGATGACTGGGCAAGTTCCTTAACCTTGTGAAAATTATTAATTACTGACTTTACATACACTATTTCTGAGTAAGTCTAGGATATATGAATTGAAATTATTATTATGCCATATTTTAGAGTCTAAAATAAGTTGGACTCAGTACTCAAATGCGGTTAGTATGTATGGGACACAGATATCATATACACATATATATATGTATATATCATACATGGAATTATTTATAGCTAAGGAAATGTACAGGATTAAGATAATTTGTATAGAGTAAGAGAACTAAAAGAAACAAGGGGATATATTATGGCAAAGATCCTAAATACCACCCAAAATTACAAAGGCTGGATACCCACCCTTCATGGAGAGTGGTAGAAACTTTACAGTGAGCCTACATCAAGGAAGTAGCTTGGGGGGATATTCAAACCTCAGGGCCTCTGCTATCTTTATTTACTGGCCCAGGGTTAAATCGCAATAGTCTCCCAATAAGCAACCAAAACCAGCCTAATGTAAAACTCAGGGGATGAAAATATTGTCTTCAAAACCCACCACCCTTTCCACAAAGATAGGGAAAGGCTGTCACTGTCCTGCTTTGTGTGATGTGCCCATCAGCAAACCAAACACGATGGGCAAAGATAATAGTATAGCAGGATTTGATTATCCTATATTATATACACACCACCATGGTCAGTAAAATGAAATATACCAATAATAACAAGAAATACACAGGAACTCTTGAAGTCCCCCAGTTTTTCCTAAGCTATTCTCTATGGGAAGCAGTTACATACCTACACTCTCTAAGTATAATTTCCTATAACATAAGGACCTTATGGATTGAGTCTATTGGCCCAGGGAATAATATATAGTACTTAAGTGGTACATATCAGGTTGAAACACTTTTGGACTGTGAAATCTACTCAGTGTAAGTGATCCAGTTCATGTCACCCCTCTGTGCAAGCTCTAGCATCGCCTTCAGTTGTAGTTGTACAATGGCAAACTTCTGTCTGTCTAAACTGCCCTGAAAATGCCATTGTTCAAAGCAATGTATAGGGATAGGATAAATCACGTATTTTAGTTCCATCAAAGGTGTCAAATTATTCATGACATTCACAAGCATAGGCATTGTGACGGGGTTAGAAGCAAAGGCCAGGACACGAAGATGGATACATTTAGTTAGGGCAGTGATAAGAACAGAAATTGCAGAATCATTTAAAAGGCAGTGGTTTATCTCTAGATGCTGAAGCGTACCAGAGAGATTTACCAAAAGAGTGTGAATGGGCTCGACATTATCCCAATACATTGCGTTGTTACTAAGATTCAATAGCTTTAGCCTGGTGACCTGAGGGCTCAGGGACAGAAATCTGAAGTCTCTGTAGGAAAGATCACAGAATGGCAGATACAAGAATTCCAAACAAGGTGGTAGGACTCTGTAGAGAGAAAATAAAACAAAACAAAAAAAAATATTCTGAAGAACGAAAACTGAATGAGGAAAACTATACCTTTATATCTAGAACAAAGTACTTTCCACATGTATTATATGTGAGTATCAAAGTGCTGTAGTTCACTTAATAGTTTTGTGACTAAGGAAGCTTTTGCTTCTTAGTTCTGGGTGTCCTGGAACTATGTAGACCATGATGGCCTTGAACTCACAAAATCTATCTGCCTTTGCCTCTTGAGTGAGTGCTGAGATTAAAAGAACATGCCACTATGCCCAGCTGAAAGTTTAGTTTTCAACAGTGAGATACAATTTCTTTTCAACTTAGGATTGTGTACAATATATTATAATTGTTGGTTTTAAGAACTATAAGTCAGTACTCACAATATTATCCACTGTAGATTTTAGTTCACCTTTTTTAGTGGAGAGAGCAGGGAACTGAAAATTCCCTTTGGCCAGTGCCCAAAGAACAACCTCTTCTTTCATGGCCTATATCTTGGAGACTCTAGATTAGCAAAGTGATCTAACATTATGCATTTATGGACATCTATAATTATGTGCATCAGTGCTACAGGAATAACGTCTTCCTCCATCTTGGTCCTCTTCCTCATATCTAGAGGGTTAGTGTCTTTTTTTCAAATTTAGATTTTTGTACTCACATTCTGTTTTCCCATAAGTGACAAAGTGGAATGCATAAAAAGCTGTGAGGAGCTTAGATATACAAAAGAATGTTTCCTGTCTAGTCTCAAATAAGCTATTGAGGAAACCCAGGGATCTACCCCCCAAACTCTTACCTGAGAACTTTGTCCAGATGATTTTTGAGGCAGAATGAAGTCAAGTTGAGTTCTTTGAGGCTTTCCATACGCTGCAAGTGACTGAGAAAAATTTTAAAGACTTTCCTATTCAGAGATCTAAAAGTGACATTATATAGACTAAGGCTTTGTAAGTGGACCATCCGAGACAGGATGTTGGTGATACCACTCAGCGAGCCCTTCTCCACTGACAACTGATCAACGCATTTGAGATCAAGAAATTTCAGGGTGCATTTGCACTCACACAAGTTCTCAACTTGCAAATCTCGACAGCACACATGCAAAGACCCTGCACTCTCCGCAATTTTACCCTTAAGCAAAACCAAAAATTGCCTTTCCATTAAGGAGCCATCAAGGGAAAGGTCTAGCAGTAATTCTACAGGCTTGGGTGACTGAGCCTTGAACTTTGAATTTACAGTAGAAGGCAGTTCTTCTTTTTTCATGATAGAATGGCCAGAAAAAGCACAAGAATAAAAACAGAATGGTGATTTGCTGCTGACTTCAGGGCATGTAGTCCTACAGTCAGTGTCCTGCCGAAAATCTAGGATCTTCAACTTAGGTCTCCTGTAGGGATAAAAGGAGATAGAATATTTGAGAAATAACAGATGATAATGAAACCTAGTATGATCATTGATGACATACAAGAACAAATCATTTCATCCATAGCTGGCACTCTGTATACTAATTACCAACAATTCTTTCCTATGAAATTTTGGTCTCCTCCCCCCATCCTTTATACACCTTAAATCATCTCCAGTCTTCTAAAAAAAAGATTTATTTATTTATTATTATTATTATGTATACAGTGCTCTGCCTGCATGTACACCTTCAGGCCAGAAAAGGACATCAGATCACATTATAGATGGTTGTGAGCCATCATGTGGTTGCTGGGAATTGAACTCAGGATCTCTGGTAGAGTAGCCAGTGCTCTTAACCTCTGAGCCATCTCTCCAGCCCCTCATCTCTAGTCTTAAAGCTCCTGTTTTTTCTCTTATGTAATAGTACATGTCACATAAACCCCTCAATAATACTCCCCTAATAACAGTTTTCATAATGGATATTGAAGATCTTAGTCTTCAACTTAAGCATTTGGCCAACAGCCTCACACAAATATCTTCAGCATTCACTAGTTACTACTTCCAGGAGAGTAGTATGCTGTGGTATAACCTTCTGTGTCTTACTATGTCTCTATTATAGGATCTTACCGAGAAGCAGAGTCCTGTGCAGGACATACTGGAAGATTCTCAATCATGGCTTGCAGGAGTTCATGTTGAGCATCCTGAATAATTAATGGCCCAATATGGAGACAGTAAAAGGGCCAAACTTTAATCATCGCACTCAATACATTCTTATGCCCACCCTCGAAGGCAGCAATGAACAATGGAACAAAAAGATCTCTTGGAATATCCCCCAGAGCTTGGATTGCTGCAGACTCGTTGCTCAGCAGACTCTGCATAGCAAGATTCAACAGAGTGTTTGGGGTCTCTGCATCCATCTTTGTGAACCTACATCAGGATGAGAAACATTTACAAGTTCTGGGAAAATACACAGTCTCTTCTTTGAAACAAATGGTAGAACATTTCAAAACTAAATGGTGACTCAGATGGCCACCACTAGATACCTCTACTATAGACACAGATTAGAAATTGACTTGTGAGTGTAAAAGGTAGGGCTGTGTGTGTGTGTGTGTGTGTGTGTGTGTGTGTGTGTGAGAGAGAGAGAGAGAGAGAGAGAGAGAGAGAGAGAGAGAGAGAGAGAGAGAGAGAGACACTATTTACTTCCTTTTGGAGATTGCCTACTCCATCATATATATATATATATATATAGATATATATATATAGATATATACACACACATATATATACATATATCACATATGTATAAGATAAAACACAATTGAAATGGGTAGTAAGTAAGCAGAAAAAATTTTGGTCACTTAGCTACTATATGGCTCCTGGTATTTTCCTTTAGCAGTGTATAAGCCATGGTGAAATAAAAAATAAATCTAAAGAAAGTGGAACAATAGAAAATATTAAAGAATCAAATTAATTTGATTAAAAAGAAAAAGAAATGACATTCTAGGCCAGGAATTGTCATACTCCTATCACTATATTTGTGGCAGATAAAGCTATACCAAAACTGTACAAGATACACATGAAGAAAGATGGTTAAGAGCTTAAAGTTATCCTCAAGCAAATTCAGAAAAACTAGTCATAAATTAAGCCTAAAGATGAAAAAGAAAACAGAAAAAAATGGGGTACAGTTTAGGGCAGAGACTTAAAAAAACTGTTCAATTTAAACCTGTATGCTGTCTCACATGTGGAAAGTATATAGTCAACCTGATAAAGATCTGGGATTGGTGCCAGGAGTTGGGGTGGCAAAGCACAGTTGGATATGATTCATGTAAGCTAGAAGCTGGCATTAACATAATGCAATGAATATCATTAAGATGTATTATGAATATGCATTACAAATAATAAATATCAAATGAGTATAAATTAAGCTATATGGATGGTTTAGAACTGCAATACTTAAAACACAGTCTCTGGGGGAAAATAAAGTGATGTGGATAGGAGAAGCACTCAAGAAAACCTGTTAATGATGGGAAAAGAAACAAAAGAAGAGAATTAAGAATTTTGCTTCCTGCTGTTTAGCTGCCTCGCAGAAATCTAGACTGGCTGATCCACCTGTCTGGTGGGCTCAGTTTTCTGCTTCTTTGAGTCCAGATTGTCAAATAGAAGTGTATACACAATATGCACTGTGGCCCTTCCAACTAGGAGTGATGGGCCACTGTTTAGCCTGCAGAGTGGCCGGCGCACCTGTGGGGGCAGCAGAGACTTGTTCCTCCCACACATTCCCCTAGGGAATGCCCATCCTGAAGGCCTCTCCTGCAGATAGTGACAGAACTCAGCAGTCTGACTTTTCCAGTTAAGTTCGGTCTTTGAACCTGACAATCTTTAAAATGTGAATACTGTAACAATATGTTTTCTTGGATTGTTGTCTTTAAAAGGATTTTTTTGTGAAGTGATTGATTTATCAAAGAAAAAATTAAAAACAGAAACACACACAAAAAAAGAATCTTGCAACACATACAAGAGTCACAACACTCTTAAGATTTTATTCTACTGTCAGAACAGAAGCAGCAGCAGCAACAACAACAAACCCTCTAAAACGCTTACACAACACCAACAAACAGAAAATAGCATGATTAAATTAGATAGATTATAAAGCAAAGTAGTATTATATGAATAAGAAAAATTCCAAGCCAAAACAGTAAACCATCAGAACACAAAATTACTGTTGCTTATCACCTACCTAGTATGGTACGTTGCTACAGCATCCAGTACACATTACAACATTGTCCTTGGATAAAATAACTTGATGACTATAAAATTATCATAGCTAAGAACAAAGAAGTGCTATGTTTTCTTGAGACTTCCAGGATTTCAATCTTGGGGACACAACATTCAAGCAGTGCTGAAAATGTATTCCATGGTCTTAAGAAAGATGGTCTTCAGTTATAGCTCAGGGTGTAAGAGAGTTTAGTTACATCCTACTTGTGAAGAACTTTCTTTTGTGTGAAGCAGAAGTCAAATAGTCTTGAAACAAAGGGACTGGGAAGTCTCAAGAAGCCAAGTAGTTGATTTCACACAATGTTACAAATGTTAGTGAAATGTATTCAAGGATTTGCTGTTTGTGCCATGTTATAGGGACAACCAGACAGGAGCCTACTGTCAGAGAGTATAACAGGAATTAACTATTGTTAGTGAGGCCTCACCCAGCAACTGATGGAAAATGATACCGAGACCCACAGCCACATATTAGGTGGTGCTTGGGGAATCCTGCAGAAGAGTGGGTGGAAGGATAAACAAAGCTGGAGGGATCAAGGACACCACAAGAAAACACATAGAATCAACTAACCTGGGCCCAAAGAGGCTTACTGAACCGCCAAACAGACCTAGCCCCCCACCAATAACAAATGTGCAACATGATCTTCATGTGGGACCCCCTAAAACAGGAACAGGGGCTGCCTCTGACTCTGTTGCATGCTTTTGGATCCCTTTCTCCCAACTGGACAATAGAAGAAGATGCAGCTAGTCCCAGTGCAACCTGATGTCAAGGTGGGCTAATACCCATGCGATGTCACCCTTCTCTGAAGGGAAAGTGCAGGAGGAAATTGGGGAGATGAGGTAAGGTGAGGTGAGAGGGAGAGACTAGGAGGAGAAGAGGGAGGGGAAGCTGCAATCTGGGATATATAAAGTAAATCAGTAACTTACTTAATAAAAAGTTTTGGTAGGTGAAAAATAAAAATATGCATCCTATTCTCTCATGTAAGAAGGCAACGAGAGAAAGCACGGTACATTTCCTTTATGCAAAATAAATATAATATTAGAGAAGAAAGTAAAGGGAGATGTTATCCATCCCTACAGTGAAGGGGGAGAAAAAAAGGAAATAACAACAGGGTAGGGAAGATGAGAAAGGACTGGTACTCTTCCAAATACACATTTTATATTGGCTTATCTGAGTAACAGTAATATTCCTCATACCCAAAACATAAATACAGTTGAACTTATAAAGCAGCATCCCTGCATCTTATGGGGACTTCATGTCTGGTGTCAGGTATCATTTATTAGCCACTGCTAAAACACTATGCTGAACATACCTACCACACCAAAATGCGCAGAGGCGAGTATGAATGCCATCAGAGCAGGCATTTACGTCACAACTGCACAATTTCAAGACAGTCATAACAAAACATGAAACTCTAGAGTAAAATAACCTTGGAAGGTATCTGCATACTACCTGGTAAACAGCAAGAATTAGAGTAAAACCTGAGTGTGGCTGCATATCAGGAGGTGGGAGCAGATGGTTCAAGATACTCTCAACTATACAGTGAGTTAAAAATCCACTATGATACTCTTTCTCAAAATCCACAAGTAAAAGACAAGTTTGGGTAAGATGTCCCCTGGAGGGGGAGACCTGGTGGCACTCAGAGGAAGGACAGCAAGTAGCCAAGAAGAGACTTGATACCCTATGAGAATATATAGGGGGACGTAATCCCCCTCAAGAACAGTCATAAGGGAGGGGAATAATGGGAAAATGGGGGGGGGAATGGGAGGATACAAGGGATGGGATAAACATTGAGATGTAACAAGAATAAATTAATAAAAAAAAAACATCAAGAATCACAAAGGAAACGCTAGGATGACTGAAAGGTACTGAAACACAGAAGGGCTATTTATTCATCCAAGAGTAGCAAGATCTCAAAAGCCCCAGCACCAACTAGTTCCATGGTGAGGGTAGTAGGAATGAGGAAAAGGCACTTCCAAATATAATGTGTCTCCAGTTTAAAAAGGTGGGCGGGGGAGGGGATACTCCAATCCCAAAGATCAGCCCATGAGTCTCACAAGCCTTAATTCAATCTCGGAAATTTGAGACAGTGACCCTGCTGTTGGCAGTGGAGAGGGAGAAATGTGGTTTTTCCCCTCTCCGCTGTTTCAGAGGGCTAGCCAACAAGGTACAATCTTGAGAGAGGCCAACTCCTGGAGATAAAAATGTTGGGGTAAATAAGGAAACAAGGAGCAACTGCAAAAGGAGCGGCTGGCAGAACAGCTTTGTGGGAAACCCCTGTAGAAGGCAGTGATGAGTTTGGCGAATGATAGGCCAGTACACTCTGAGAATCGCATCCTTCTGTGATGTAGAGGCCACCATTCAGAGGTCATGTTCCATGTGTGTTAATGAGCAAGGTCCAGCACCAAATGATAACTGAGGACACTAAGGATCCCATGCTGGAGGGGGCAGAGCAGCTCTGCGTCCAGAGTCACTTACCTTCTGTATGGTTCAATGCTGAGGAAACTGAGAATCTGAGTTTCAGGTCCACGAAGGCCTTAGGGGGCAGCAGCCTCCTCCGTCTCACAGGTGGTCTACAGTTGGCCAAGAAAAAAAAAAACAACACAATGAGACCAAAATCCCAACACAAATCTCAGCGCTCTATTTCCTACTCTTGTCTGTCCTCTTTATTTATTTCATTCATTTATTATTATTCCTACTTTTAAAACAGAACATTTTATTAATTATTTGAAAATTTCATACATGCATACTATGTATTCTGTTCATATTCAAATCCAGTCCTGTCCCTAAATCCTCCTAGATCCATCCCCACTTCTACACTCCTCCCAATTATAAGTGCTCTTTTCCTAGCAATTAATGCTTCTCCTTTTACCCACATTGAATTTTAACTTCACAGTTTACTGTACACTATTTCTGCCAGTATCTGCATCATAGCTGTTGGGGAACCGTAGTTGGTTTTAATACTTTCTCTGTATTTGTATAGTTTAATTAGATATTACAGTGACTTCTTTTCTTCTTTCTTTTTGGGACTTAAGACTGAGCCCTCTACAGATAGCTATCCAGTGTAAAAAAAAAAAAAAAAAAAAAAAAAAAAAAAAAGTAAACCTGAGGACACATACATCCAAAATTATATAGGAAACCTAACACAGAAATATAAATAAAATATGAAAATGCAAGGAAAATGAATATATCTCAGCAAATGCCATGTCAACAAAACAAAACAAAAAATCCAACAAAAACAAAAATGCTGAAGTGTTTAAAATGCTGGACAAATAGTTTGAAAGTATACTTGAGGGGGCTGAAGAAATAGCTCAACAGCTGCTCTTCCAGAGAATCTGGGTTCAACTCCCAGCCACCATGTGGCAACTTTACAACGGTCTGTAACTCTAGTTTCAGGGGCATCCAACACACCTGCACAGATGTACGTGCAGGCAAAGCACTAATGCACATAGAATTAAATAAATTATTAAAAAAGAAAGTATATTTGGAAAAAATTCAAGAACTTTCCTGCATATGAATGAAGTGAGGAAATTAACTCAGAACATGTATATAGATGAGAAAGCCATAAGGAGTTTGAAAGAACAAGCAGAAATTCTGAAAATTAAATCAATAAAAAACATAGAAAGCACCAGGCTGGCTTATGAGCTGGAAGGTGAAATAAACCCTTTCCTCCCCAAGTTACTTTTGGTTATGGCATTTATCACAGCAACAAGAGAGCAAACTAGGACAGTTTTCCATTCAATATTCCATTCAATAGCTACAGAATACACATCTCTCATCAGTCCATGGGGCAATTTGTGATACAGATAACAATTTAAGTCACTAAACAAGTAAAAAATTATTAAAAATAAAAGCAATATTTTCTATCTTATACAATCATAAAGCAGTAAAACTATAAATCACCATCAAGGGAAATGACAGAAATGAAACAATCTAAATAAAATTGAACATCACACTCCAATGATCAGTGAAGCAATCAGGGAAGATGTTAAAATTCTTGAAATCAGTTTAGGGAATTCTAAGAAACTCTCCAAGCATTACAGGCTACTGCCATTGCCCTTGGACTTGGACTTGAAGGTATGATCCCACTGTGGAAGACAGCATGTATTTTAGGCACAGGAGTTGGAGGAACTGACGTGGAAACAGTCTTAAAGTCTCTTCCACAAGAATGAGTTCTTATAGTAGTCAATGGTGCTATGCAAGCTGCCAAGGGAAAAATCAATCAGCTGTCATAAGTAGCTTCTTACTTTTCTATTGCTATGAAGAGACACTGTGACCAAGGGAAAAAATAGAAGATCATTTAATTAGGGGGGTTGCTTACAGTTTCAGAGGCTTAGTTCAGGAGCATCAAAGTGAGGAGTCTAGTGACAGGCAGGCAGGCATGGTGTTGGAAGAGTAGCTGAGAGCTTACTTCCCAATCTCCAAGTAGGAGGAAGAGAGAAAGTGAGAATGGGCCTTGCACTGGCTTTTGCAACCTCAAATCTGGCTTCCAATGACACACCTTCTCCAACAAGCCCACACCTCCTAATCCTTACTAAACAGGCCACCAACGGAATCAACCATTCACACCCTTGAGTCGATGGAAGCCATTCTCATTCAAACCACCACATTCCACTCCTTGGCTCCCATACGCCTGTAGCCACATCATAATGCGAATGGCACAGTCCAGCTTCAAAAATCCTCAGTCTCAAGACCATTTAAAAATCCAGAGTCCAAAGTTCTTTTTTTCCAAGACTCAAGGCAATCTCTTTACCCTTGAAAAATCAAAGTCTAAAACCAAATTATACAATTATAACAAATAATAGCACAAAATATACATTACCATTCCAAAAGAGAGGAAGAATAGGGCCATAGTGAGGAAATACTGGACCAAAGCAAGACTGAAACCCAGCAAGGCAAATTCAGTATTTCTATGTCTGATGCTAAATGGCTTATTAGACGGCTCTTCATATCTCCTACTCCTCCCAGTATTATTGACTACATTATCAGCTTTCCTTAATGATGGAGCAAGTTTCCAAACACCTTTACACCTCTATCTTCCTTGATAAAACCAAAGCCATGTGGCTTAAGCTACCAAGTTCTTCTGCTTGCTTGGTCTAAACCTGCCCCCTCCATGACTTACATTTTGCACAAGCTTTCACTCAACAGTATGCCCTGGCATCAGAAATCCAAAAGTCCTGCTGAGACTGTCTTGCTGTCATTGCTCAACTGTTATCCATCAGCCAAATCCATATCTCAGGGAGAACTGTCTGTTGAGACGGTTTGCAAATAGCCTGCTTTGCCTGAACAGACAGTTCCAATAGGAGGCCGTATGTACCCTTTGCAGCTCCATCAGCCTCTTTATACTCAAGCCCCCTGCCCACTCCTGCAAGAGGCTGGACCAGCTCCTTTCCCTTCACACAAGTTATGTTCCCATGGGAAAGTTGCTGCTCCTCCTCACTGCTGTGCTAATAAACATAGTCTTATCTGGTGAGAACAGACTTTGGTCTCTTTTATGCCCTTTGTTCCTTTATTGCTCCTAAATCTAACATTTTGGTATGGAAACCCAGAAGGGCTTCCAGGGCCCCTGCCTTGTAGTAGCTCCAATCCTTCTTCTGGGAATTTCTTGACTTCCTTACTGACCTTGACTACTCTTGAAAGTTGTTACTTCCGGACCACAGATACCTTCTGAACTCACTAAGTAGGCTAAACAGCCACTAGCTGCCATGTGAGAACCCCTGGCTGTTGCAGCTTCTGCTTCTGTGAACAGTGAAAATCCTGTGAATCAAACTTCAGTTCTTGGAATGTTTTGGTCTCTGTAAATCCAGATCAGGGCTGCAGGAAAGGATCGGAACAGCCTTCTATTATTGCCATTTATTTTCTCTACTCCTTCTCCTCATGTTCCCCCTCCTTCTCAGACCTCCAGGTCTATCACAGCAATACTTCAGTCCCCAATACCAACTTCTGTCCAAGTTACTTTTCTATTGCTGTGAAAGCACATCATGATCTAAGTAACTTAGAAAGCATTTAGTTGGTGGCTTACTTAGAATTTCAGAAAGCTAGACCATGACCATCATGTCAGGAAGTGTGGTGGCAGACAGGCATGATGCTAGGCAGAAAGGGGTGTGTGGGGGAAGACTGAGCTCAATGTGGACTTTTAACTCCCAAGGCCCATGCCTGGAGACATGCCTCCTCCAACAACGCCACGCCTCCTAATCCTTCCTCAACAGTCCATCAAATGGGAACAAAGCATTCAAGTATATCAGCCTACAGAGGCAGTCTCATCTAAACCACACCACTACACCTATGAACCACTACAAAGATCAACAAGGCAAGAGACTATCTATGGTACAATAGTGGCACTTTGATCTTCATGCTAGCCAACAGCTAACTGGATGTAAAGGATCACTTAAGAGGAGGGAATTCATGCCTGGTACTGTAAAGTTGGTTAGTTACCTGTGGCTGGTTTGTAGATGCCAGAGGAGAATGTACTATTTCCGTTTTCCTAAGCCACTATTATATCCGACTGTATTCTAAATATTTGTCATTACGCCCATGCTATGTCCATGAGCATAGCACTCATCCATTATCAAAGAAGTGTCTTTCAGAAACAGAGGGAGGAGCTTATTACAGAGATCCATAATTGATCATATAAGGAGACTATGTGACTGGAGTACTCATCTCAAACTAAGGCTCAGGGAAAATCATGGAAGCAGAGAATGAAAAGACTGAAAGAGGCAGAGCAATAGCATATCTGCTGTGAGATAGCAGCCCAGAGACATGACAATGGAATCTCAACAATAACATTTGCCTAAATCAGACCTGCATTCTGACACCAGTTGACATGACTACGTGGATAGAGACATTTTACAAGGCCCCATCACAACATGAAGAACAGCATGTAACTGATGCCTGCTGACACAGGGAGAATCCACTCTCTCCAGAGATAATGTGTAGTAGGTTCCTGAGATTAAAACTTCCAACACTTTTTAAGGTATAGGATGTTCGCACAGCCATAAACTAAGAGGATATTCTAAGAAGGTGAAACATTCTATATCCTGCAGGGAATATTGTTAAGCTCAGGTAGTAAAAGCAGAATAACTTTAGAAAGTCCCTGAGTACTGACTAGATTAATTAGATCCTTCCCTTTCCAAGCATATATAAGCAGGAAGAACTGCTGAGAAACTCTCAGACAAGACAAGCTGCTTGGAAGAGGCTCAGGCCAACTGAATGACCAGCAAAGAACATTCTCCAACCTGCTCTACTAACTGTTGGCTGTGCAATGTCCTCCAGGCTTCCAGCATTTTTGAGATGTTACTTATGCTGGTGTGGGATTTGGTGATGCAGCTATTGTTGAATCATGTCTGTTTCCATAAGTAAACCCTCACCCATATTCCTGGAAGTAACCCCATTAAAACTCATTGTTTTACTAAGTTTGACTTTAGTGGCATAAAGATTTACATTCCTTTGTTTTCAGTTCTCTATCTGTGGTGAGAATACATCTGTTCACATCTTCCCAAGAATTGTCACACAACAGATAAGACCCCTGATAGGCTACACAATCTCTAGTGGCCAGCTCTAAACACATGTAAATATGAGCAATGGTAAATCAACTCAGAAGAGGGGTGTATGTGTGTGTGTGTGTGTGTGTGTGTGTGTGTGTGTGTGTGTGTACACAAACTTTAATAATTAAAGAGGAGGTCGTAAACTTGAGAGGAAGAAAAATACATGAGAGGAGCTGGGAAGGGCAGGGGATGGAAATGAGGTAAATACAGTACTCATAAGTGAAATTATCAAAAATAAAAACAGCTTGTTGTAGCCGCCATTGGAGACCAGCAGCAGCCATGCCCTGTGGTACCCCATGGCCATGGGCCTCAACAAAGGGCACAAGGTGATGAAGAAAGTCAGCAAGCCAAGGCACAGTGGCCTCACCACGTTTGTGCCAGACATGATCAGGGAGGTGTGGCTTCACGCCCTATGAGTAGCATGCTATGGAGCTGCCCAAGGTGTTCAAGGACAAGCCTGGGCTCAAGTTCACCAAGAAGAGGGTGGGCACACACATAGGGGCCAAGTGGAAGTGGGAGAAACTTAGCAACATGCTGGCAGCCATGAGGAAGGCAGCAGCTGAGAAGGACTGATGCCCCCTCCTCCAATAAATGTTTGTGCTGCACCAAAAATAAATAAATAAATAAATAAAATATGAAAACTGCTTAAAATTAAAAAATATCTAAATAAAATGAAAACTTTTTAGCACCTGTGAGATACAGCAATAACCTATCTAAGAGGAATAGCTATGAATGATTCAATTAAAAAACTCAGAAATAGCCAGGTGCGGTGGAGCACGCCTGTAATCCCAGCACTCAGGAGACAGAAGCAGGAGGAGCTCTGTGAATTCAAGAACAGCCTGGTCTACAAAGTCATTCTTGGACAGCCAAAACTATATACAGAGAAACCCTGACTCAAACAAACAAACAAAACAACCCCTCAGAAATAATAAGATAAATAGCTAATAAGACATCTTGACACCGCCCCCCAAAGAACAAACCAAACTCTAAATCAGTAAATGCAAAGGCTAAAAGTTATAGGGACAGATATTAATAAGTTGGAGACTAAGACATAATGATGGTTTGAGATTAAAATAATGTGGCAATTTGAATAAGAATGGTCCCATCCACAATCATAAATTTTAATGTTTGGTCTATAATTAGTCTTGGGAGGATTAAGAGGATTGCCCTTCTTGGAGTGTCATGTCTCTGTCTCTCTGTCTCTTACTCTGCTTGCAATTCAGATCATATCCGAGCTATCAGCTACTGCTCCAGCTCCATGCCTGACTGCCTCCAAACTCCCCACCTTTATGGACATAAACTAACCCTCTGAAACTATAAGCAAGGCCCCAATTAACTGCCTTTCCTTTATACTGTGCTCTTCATAGCAATAGAAAAGTAATTAAAAAGTGGGTACCGGGGACTGCTCCATTGCTGTGACAGGTCTGGCCTTTCTGTTTGTTTATGGAATGTGGGCTTTAGGGCTTTGAATTAGGAAAGCGGCTGAACTCTTTCAAGTTAGGCCTAATGAGTCATCCCAGTAGGAATTTGAAAGACAGTAACGCTGAGGACTATGTGGACAATGGAGTCCCAGCTTGAGAGGTTTCAGAGGACAACAATAGTAGCAACTGGCCTAGAGACCAGTCCTAAGATGTTTTGGCAGAGAATGTGGCTGCTTTTTGCTGTTGTCCAAATAATGTGCAGAGGCTAAATTGAGGAGTGTTAGACTAATGCTGTTGACAGGAGATTTCAAAACAATCCAGTATTGACTGTCACATTATTAGTGATCTCTCTTAAGCAAATCTACACATCTCTTGTCACAATAGCCTACTGTTTTGTTGCTATTGCTCTTTGATATACTTTGAAAGCTGCTAATATTTACTCACCAGTTCTTGTATGTAAGAAGTCTTTCTCTCTTCTAGTGTCTTCTTTAATTTCTCTCTTCACTGTTGTGAGAATAGATTGTTCCAATTATATCATAGAGCAATAGCAACTAAGTCAGCATGTTATTGCAACAAAAAGAGATATGTAAGTCAATGGAATAAATAACCCAGAAATGAGAACATATATCCACAATCATCTGATTTTTTTAAAAAAAGTGTCCAGAATATCCACCAGAAAAAAAAAAACTGTTTTTAACGAATGGAGCTGGTAAAAACTAGCCATCTAATGTAGAAGCATTAACTCATAGCCCTGTCTCTCACTTTTTACAAAAATCGATTGCAAATGCATCAAAGTTCCTAATGTAAGATGCAACATACTGAAACTTCTATAATAAGATAGGAGAAAAACACTTTAAGATACAGACACAGCAAAGCTTCTTTAAAACCCATTCTGGAAACAGCTTAGGAAATAATAGCAAGAAGTAACAAACTAAACTTCATGAAGGAATAGCTATTACACTCTAGTTATATATTTCACACAGAATTAATACTTAGAATCTTCAAAGAACTTAAAACATTAAATACAGAAGCTACCACATGGATAAATGACAAATGACAAATCAACTGGACAGGTATCAAGAGAAGAAATACAAATGGTTAATAAATACACATAAATGTTTAACTTCCCTAGTCATAATAAAAATGATAATCAGAAGTGCATTGAGATGCTACATGACAACAAATGTTGGTGAGGAGGTAAGGGAAAGGAGCTCTTATATCATGCTGGTGAAAATATGAAAATCCTCATGGTGGAGCCTGGCAGAAAAAGAAAACTAAAACTATCTTACTGTCTATACATACCATTCAAAGCAATCTAAATGAACACACCATAGAGATACCTGCACATTCACATTTCTTATGTTATTTTTCACAATAACCCAGGAATGGATTCAGCTCAGAATGCTATCAACAGATGAGTGGATCCAAGAAATAAGGTAGGTGTACATAGGCAATGAAGTTGTTTCCAAGTGGCAAAAAGAAACAAATGGTGCCATTTGTAAAACAAAACAAAATAGAACCAAACCCAAATACATGGAACCAAAAACCACCAAGTTACTCAAAATCATCCAGTTTCAGGAAGACAATATTCCATACTTTCTCTCATAGGGAAGAGCCTAGATTTAAATATATTTTCACACATACACAAAATATGCCATGAAAGTAAAAAAGGGTCTGTTTGCATGAAGGACAGAAATAATCTTAAAGAGGTTCAAGGGACAAGAGAGGACACTAGGGGAAACAGGAGCAAAGGATATACTGAAAAGGTCATAATGTAACAATATTTTGCATAAACTTTTTTAAGGGATAAACCCACAGAAACTTAAGTACACTTCAAATGTTTCAGGCTTATACCTCTGGATGGGACTATGGAGAAATGACAACTAAATCCTGGGAGGTGTCCTCAATGGGATCCTGGAATACAAAGGGAATCTATTAGAATAACATATACACAATACTAATTGTACTCAGAAGATTATCAAAACAAAAATAAAAAGACATGAAGATGAAGCAAGGAGCAGAAAATGAGTGTGGGTATGATCATATTTCATTATATACACAGGAAATTCCCAATAAAATTTATAATAAGAAATAAAGAATAATCCTAGAAAATTAAAATACGTAATAACTTACTAGTATTTCAATGCTAACCTCCTAGTTTTGACATTTTAATGATTTTTTAAAGATAGCCACAGTAGAAATACCTGGGAAAACACACTTAAGAACTATAAAAGTACTTTACAGTATTTTGGAGATGAAAGTCAGGCATGGAGGCCTGGTTGTGTAACTCTCACACTCAGGAGGCAGACAGGAAGATCATGCAGCTCCTGAGTAGTCACCTCAGGACATTGGTAGACTTTAAACTACTTGGAAATGAAATCACACTCAGGTGAATGAGCAGGTTTTGTTTTTTTTTTATTACAGATGCAAAAGCATTTAAAATATAAATTAAACTGAAAGGAAAAAGGTATTGACTCAGGTAATTTTTTCTGCTATTTTAAATGCCTTGCACATAAAATCTATGAGACTAAAATTCAATGAAGAAAAAAAACCCAGGGTTTCTCTGTGTATCCTTGGCTGTGCTGGACTCGTTTTGTAGACCAGGCTGTCCTCGAACTCACAGAAATCTGCCTGCCTCTGCCTCCCGAGTTCTGAGATTAAAGGCGTGTGGCACCACCGCCTGGCTGTTTGTTTTTTGATACAAGATCTCACACTGTACCCAGGCTGATGCGGAACTAAAAATCCACTTGCTTCAGCCTCTGAAGCACCATCACGCCCCTGAAGCGCCATCACGCCCAGACTATAAATATAAATCTTTGAAGAAAGGGTGTAAGGATGTGTGGAGGACTTTAAGAAGATAATGCGAAATGATTGATCACATAACCGAAGAGCCTCACACCTCAGGGACCAATGCCGTGAGCAAGAAGTCCAAAACCTTGGGTCTCTGTCGTTTGGTCCCAATAAGTTCAATTTATAAAAAGAAGTTTCTGTCGTTTACCTGAGTGGGCGAGTGGGGAGAATTTTCTGACTTTTCCAGCACCTCCGTTGCTGGAGCAGCTTTTTTCCAGACGAAAGCACGGGATCTTCAAAAGCCGAGAGCTCGAGAGCGTGAGGGCGCTAGTGCGTGGGGGCGCCAGAGGGCGGGGCCGTCAGAGCGCGGGGGCGTCAGAGCGCGGGGGCGCCAGAGCCTGAGGACCCCAGAGCCTGAGGACCCCAGAGCCCGAGGCTGCCAGAGCGTGAGGCCACCAGAGCGTACAGGGTCCTCAAAAGACTTCTGAAGCCCCCAATCGCTTCTTTTCAAATTTAGCGCTGTAACTGAAGGACTGCAATTGGATTAGCTTGGGTCAGCTGACTTCTCTCAGTCTCTTTTCTGCATATTATCATTCACAAAGCTACGAGGCTCCTGACCAACTATTTATATTTAGGTGCCTACACAACTGCCTACTTTTTTTTTTGAGAGAAGTTACTATATATGTGTAATATATGAGTGTGACTTGCATACTGCCTGATTTGTGGATTCTACCAAGCCACGTCTCAAACTTGATGGCTCAGTGGTTAAGAGAACTAGCGGCTCATCCAAAGTACCCAGGCCGGAAGGATACACAGAATGGCTCACAACTTTCAGTAACTCGCATTCCGTGGCATTCACCACACTCTTTTGGCTTCCATCAACAACAGATGCCCTCTTCTGGTTCTTGTGGGCACCGCATGCACATGGTGCACAAAGATATGTGCATGCACAACACCCATATTATACATTAAAAATATATTTGTTAGAAAACACTCTCATACAGTAATGTCCCTAGTTCTCTGAAGTATTAGTTGTGGAAATGATACTTGCCGTTGCGGCATTTGGGAGGCAGAAGTAGAAGACCCCTACAGTCTGTCCGAGACAAACCTGAACACAATAGCAAAACCTTCTCTTTAAAAACAGAAAACGAGGGCTGGAGAGATGGCTTAGTGGTAAAGAATACTTGGTGCTCTTGCAAAAGACACGCAGGTTCATTTTGCATCAATCACTTTGTGTCTCACAATCGTACATAACTTCCATTCCAGGAGATCCAGTGCTTTCTTCTGACCTCCATGAACACCAGGCAAAACACTCATATACATAAAATAAATACATCTAAAAATTTAAAACACAGAAAATAAAATTTACTCTTAGTTCTAAAAGTTTGGCAAATGGTTCTTACTTTTAGCAATTTTTCCCCTGGCATTTTATTTTCTTACATTTATTAATATAGTGAAACCAAACTGATATCCTTTCCAGAAGTTGAATTAGTTGATATTAACCACTTTGTGGTGTTGTATTATACGTTGTGTTGATGGATGCAATTTACTAATGTTTTACTGAGGATTTTTACAGATATGTATAAAAATACTGATCTATTTTTCTTCTGGAACCTTTGGTTTGGTTAGCACAGGGAGTCTTAGTGTCATAAGATAAAATAAGAAGCTGGTCATATTTATATCCTTGAAAATGATATACAGACTAGATTTGCTTCATCTTTAAATTTTGTTAGAATTTACAAGTTCATTACTATGGATCTGGAGATTATCAGTGTTGCTTCTGAGAAGTTATTCATCTATTAATTTAACATTTTAAATTGACTGAAAACTAATTAAAATTTCCATTCTTTCCTGGGTATTGTTTGTATCTTTCAAAGAATTGTTAGGTTTGGTCTAGTTTTCAAATTATCTATATTGTTTTTAGTGTTTTCTTACTATAGTATATTGTTTATTAGTTCTGTAATGAAATCTTACTTTTATTTTAAAGAATTTTTAATGTACGTATTTGTCATACAATGATATGTGTGTGCATGTATGTTGTGTATCATGTTTAAATTTGTGTATCTGTGTGAGTGTGTGTGTGTGTGGTGCGTGCACACATTCATGCACAGGCGGCATGTAGGCTAGATATTGATCTTCCTAGATTGGGTGTCTTCATTATTTCATCAAAACATCATCACTCACTTTACTTCAGAGCTCACTTAGCCAGCATTGGAGGTCACTTATTTCTGCCTCCCAATCAGTGGGATTGCCATGCCGAGTGGACACTGTGTTTTTGTGAATGCCAGAGATCTAACACAGATCTTCATGCTTTCGTAGCTAGTGAATTACCAACTGAACTATTTTCCAAGCCTCCATCATATGATGTTTATATGCATATATATGATATTTTAGTCATTATTCTATTGCTCTGAAAAGAAGCCATGACAAAAGCACCTCTAATGGACAGGACATTCTCCACAGTTGAGTGGAGAGTGGGGTCTGACTTTCTCACGAACTCTGGTGCCCCATTTTTGACCACGTCCCTTTGGTGGGGAGGCCTGGTGGCACTCAGAGGAAGGATAGCAGGCTACCAAGAAGAGACTTGATACCCTATGAGCATATACAGGGGGAGGATGTCCCCCTCAGTCATAGTCATAGAGGAGGGGAGTAGAGGAGAAGCGGGAGGGAGGGAGGAATGGGAGGATACAAGGAATGCGATAACAATTGAGATTACACACACACACACACACACACACACACACACACACACACACACACACATCTTAGGGGTTCTTCCAGCCAATTTTGGGTGAATAGGGGCCCAAATAAAATTGGGGAAAATGGTTAAACAAGCTACGAATAACATTTGTAGTCCAGTGTCTAAATGTTGAGAAATTCTAGGCTTAATAAAAGTCCTGTGTGGGACAGCCTGGAATGCTGGACCAATTGGGAACAGAAGCTTTCTTCAAAGCTGTCCTGGGAGCTGTCCTGTTCTGATAGAGAACAACAACTGAAGCACTTGGAGCTGGAACATGCAAGATACAGGATGTAGGATGTCAGCATCCAGCATGCTAGGAGGAATGAATCCTGTCAGGTCTGATCCAGCTTCAAAGTCCAATTCTTTTGTTCTGAAAACATAATTTCTCACAAGCATTATATAGTCCTAAATTTATAAGTTTATGAGGTATGCAGGGTGCACATAACAATTAAGGCTAGTTCTCTGCTCTTTGTATACACAGAAAAAAGGCATCTGTAAATCTTCATGCCATATGAAGAATAGCATCTAATAGTAATTCATAGGGGTTCTGTAGCCAACAAGAAGCATTGTCTATGCCTAGACATTCATGTCTCAGCCAGTCTCAGAGTTATTCCCATATAGTGGCATTGGCAATATAAATTACCTGCTTGTTCTTCAGGCCTTAAGGGGGTTGGGTAGGCTTTTGCTTGCTTTTTTGAGCTATAGATGTTTATTTTCATTGGGAGTTGGTTATAAGTTACTATTGGTCTTATCCAGAGAGAAAATGAGATTGAACTCAGGGATGTCTCTCTTTTCTTTTATCTTTCTTTTTTAGGTTTAGAGATAGGGGCTGAAAAGAAAGAAGGGGGACTATAGAAAGATATAGGGATGATAGGACAAAAACTAGAATATTGAGTTGACTCCTCAACTTAAGGCCTTAATTGTGCTCACAAGGTTATCTTTAATTCATTGGTATAGGAATTTATATATTGATGCAAAATAAGTTTAATTTTGATATATTTGCATAGAATTCAAATTTAAAATTATTCTTCACACACACACACACACACACACACACACACACACACATATATATATATATATATTTCCACTCTAATATGAGGATTTGTACTCATACCACTCAAGTAGAATACAAGATTTACCTCCAATACTTTGAAAGTGCTATTGCAGGCTGTCTAAGATAAGTAAATTAGACAAGTTAATCGTAATTAATCAAATCATGGTCATGTCAATTTCTAGTCTATATCATAAGAATATACATCCAAGGTGCAACAGATAGGTATGATTCTATAGACAGATAAGGTAAGATAGTTAGACAAGGTCTTAAAAAACCTCAGAGTCCTACAGACTATGGCATTAAAAGATACTTTTATTGTTTTAAAGATTCTTTGACAACAAGACAACGAGACAGGTTAACCCCTGGCAACACCCAGCCTACCTCGATGAACATCAAAGAACCTCTTTATGGAGATGGCTTCAAATTTGACGAACAAGCCACTTGGCAAAATGTCCTCATTTTCTACCACAGACAGAATTCTGTGGGTGCAGGCAGAGTTGACAGCCAAACTCTGCCAAGACACGGTAAACAAGTCCTCAATATCTCTTGCCTCACAAATATGTCTGTCAGATATACTTGGCTAGAAGGCTGAAGACAAATCTCCAACGTTATAGAGAGCTATGGGTGACTGTTCAGGCAGCAAACTGTCTCTGCCATTTTCTTATTAAATACTTTTTTACATTTACATTTGTATTATTATACATATTACAATAAACTGCCTACAGCAAGAAGAACCATGAAACAATCAGGAATTATATAGATGTTACATTCATAGTGTTTTGGCTATTCGTATTTGACAGCCTTGAAGAAAACATCTTTTCTGTCTTGGTGCATCTAAAATTATGAATGTAAATAGCTATCATATCTCATCTCTATCAACTTAAAACATATATCTAGACCTAAAAACATTTTAACCCCTAAATGGCTAAGCTTAATTGTAAAAGTAAACTATCTGGTCTTCAACCCCATCAGAGACTTAAGAAGGAATAAGATTAATTACCTGAGTAGACAGGAAATGCATGTTAGCAGCTTCCAAAATGAGAAAATGACAGACAGTTTGCTGCCTGAACAGTTACCCAAAACTCTATAACATTAGAGCATCATCTTCAGCCTCTGGCCTAATATATTTGACAGATATATTTGTGAGGCAGGAACTATTGAGGAATTGCTTACCCTGTCTTGGCAGAGTTTGGCCATTGATGTTGCCTTTACCATGTCTTGGCAGAATTTGGCCATTGACTTTGCCTGCAGTCAAGCTTTTAGGCAGAATTCTGTCTGTGGTAAAAATGAGGACATTTTGCTCAGTGGCGTGTTTGCCACATTTGAAACCATCTCCATAAGGAGGTTCTTTGATGTTTATCATCCTTTTTGAGATAGGCTGGATGTTGCCAGGAGTTAACCTGCTTCATTGGTGTTTTATTTCCCCTTCTGAATGAGACTCAAGCATCGTCCCTTGTACTCTCCTTGTTATTTAGCTTCTTTGGTCTGTGGATTGAAGCATGGCTAGCCTATATTTTATTGTTAATATATACTTAAGTGTGTATATACCCTTCATGTCTTTCTGGGTCTAGGTTACCTCATTCAGGATGATATTTTCTAGTTCCATCCATTTGCCTGCAAATTTCAATATTTCCTTGTTTTTAATAGCTGAGTAGTATTCCATTGTGTAAATGTACCACAGTTTCTTTGTCCATTCTTCAGTTGAGCAAATGTCATTGTTGTATGGTGGAGCATCTTTCAGGTATATTCCCAGGAGTGGTATAGCTGGGTATTGAGGTAGAGCTGTTCCCAATTTTATGAGAAAGTACGAGATTGATTTCCAAAGTGGTTGTATAGGTTTGTACTTCTACCAGCAATGAAGGAGTGTTTCCTTTTCTCCACATCCTTGCCAGCATGTGCTGTCACTTGAATTTTTTTTTTTATCTTAGCCATTCTGATGGGTATAAGGTGGAATCTCAGAGTTACCTTGATTTGTATTTTCCTGATGACTAAGGACATTGAACATTTTTTAGATGTTTCTCAGCCATTAGATATTCCTCTGTTGATAATTCTCTGTTTAGCTCTGTAACCCATTTTTAAATTGGATTATTTGATTTGTAGGTGTTTAATTTCTTGAGTGCTTTATATATTTTGGATATTATCCCTTTATTGGATGTAGGGTTGGTGAAGATCTTTTCTTAGCCTGCAGGTTGTTGCTTTGTTCTGTTGACAGTGTCCTTCACCTTATATAAGCTTTTCAGTTTCATGAGGTCCCATTTATTAATTGCTGATCTTAGAGCCTGAGCTGTTGGTGTTCTGTTCAGGAAGTTGTCTCTTGTGGCAATGAGCCCAAGGCTCTTCTACACATTTCCTTCTAACAGATTTAGAATGTCTGGTTTTATGTCCAGTTCTTGAATCCACTTGGACTTTAGTCTTGTGCAGGATGGCATGTAGACATCCAGCCAGACTGGTACCATTTGTTGAAGATACTATCTTTTTTAATGGATTACCTCTTTTGGAGGTGTTGCTCCGTGAGATACCATAGATGCTCCAAAATTATAGGCTATTGCCAATGTAATTGTTTACCCTCCAGAAATCACCAGTAAGACACTATTGCTGAAGACACCATGCACTTAAATAGAAAAACACAGTGATATCAAGCTGGTACTGATGTAGAAGCTACATGCTAACTTTTATAGTGCTGAAAGGTTCTATATATAATGTGAACGGGAGTAATTTTCAATGTTATGCAAAGAGAAATCCTGTGAGCTATGGTAATGATTGCACTGATAGGATGTGTCCCCCGGAGTAAGGGGAAAATGGGAGGGAGGGAGGAATGGGAGGATACAAGGGAGGGGATAACCATTGAGATGTAATATGAATAAATTAATAAAATAAAATTTAAAAAAAGATGTGTCCCCTGGTACTATAGTAGCATGAACATCATGGAAGTAACCAACCACTTTCTGATTGGATTTCAGTTTCACTCCACAAAATAAAATCCATACCTGGAACCATTGTTGGACCAAAAACTTGTAGTTTGCCTGGTCATAGGGCTATGGGGGAGAACCTATTGCTATTATTCTACTAAATGGACACAGTATTAAACAGACTCTGAATGACTTATTGTTATTCCATATATTGATGCATCTCTCAACCCTCATCAATGAAGCTTCTAATTGCAGCAGATGGTGATCAACACAGAGACCCAAAACTGGCCCAGCTATAGAAAATAAATAGGACACATATATCACACTTCATCCTCCCACAGCTCACAGATAATTGCAGAAGGGACAAAAAATACTGTAAAGAATGAGAATCTTTGGACTAACACAAGGAAACAGTGTTTTCCAGCCACAGCAGAGCACTGCACATATGAACCCATGGTTACTGTGATAGTATGGGCATGCCCCAATGCAAGCTCAGTCAAGAAGAAAATCCCAGCATGGAAAGGTTGAGGTAGGCATGAAGTTCCATTCTTTCTTTGTTTGTTTGTTTTTTCTTTCTTTCTTTCACTTTTTATTTACCTGCTTTTCTTTTTGTTGAAAGAGAACAAGAATTTTGGTGGATAGGGAGGTGAAGAGGATCTATGAGAAAATGGGAAAGGGGAAATAATAAAAACTGATGGTTTGCCCTGGTTAGTCAACCATATTTATGCTCCATTGGAAAGCCACACATCCAAGAATTTATAGGCAGTACAGATTGGATCTGGTTGGTGGGAAAAGGACACAAAGTTGAGTGGTTATGAATGAAAGAATGGATCTGAAAGGAGTGGTCTGGTGTTTTGAATTATAATGGGCACCATAGGCTCATCAATTTGAATATGTGGTGGCTTATTGAAGGCATGACCTGGTGGTTAGACCACTTGGCATACTGTACTTCTAAATAAAAAGGATGGCACATCATGCTCCTGTGTAGAGGAGATTATTCCTCCTGTCTTCAAACCCCCAGAATAATGACTCATGAGATTCAAAAGTTTAGTTTACAAATATCTAAGCCATATAGCAAGGCTCTTCTCTGACTAGCTCATAACACATTTTACTAGTATACATTTTGCTATATGTCTGTTTGCCTCTGCTCAGATATGATGTACCTGTCTTCCTCACATCTTGCCTGTTGAATCTCCTTCCTCTGGCTCTATCCCAGAATCCTTTCTGCTTGACAGATGTCCCATCTTCTATTTCCTCCCTCAGCTATAGGTCATTAGCTTTTTATTAACAGGCGTTTCTTTCATACAGATACAAGATATTCTCACAACACTCCTGAGTATATCCAGAAGTTAGAACACTGAATTCTGAAGTAGCATAAGTAGGCAGTAACTGGCCAGAAGATGAGTCTCCACTCTCCATGTCTCCATTAATATGCTTCTTCTCAGCAGAGACCCTGGTGGTATAGGCACACACCATCAAATCTGAGGTTATGTGCTAACCAATCATGGTCAATAGGCTTCCACTATAAAAGTGGTTGCTCACATGCAGTAAAGCACACACTGTTCCATGACACTGTCCTTTGATCCTGAAACATGCTGGTACATACATGTTGATATTTAGATTTTATTGTATTTTTCCCGATTTGCTGACATAAAAACAATGAGCTTTCTGTAGCTTGGTATAGGTTCTACCTTGAGAAGCAATAATCAAATCCATGGATCAGCAGTTTTCAAAAAGTGAATTTAATTGCTCCTATATTATAGAAAGTTCTTAGGCTAAGATCGTTTCTAGTTAGTGAGGCCTTTGCATGGTAAAAGGAAAAAGAACAGTAGCTGCACCATGAGGGGTAAGTTAGCTATCCATTTAGGAAGTTAGCAGGAACGCAAGAGGTTGTGTCATAGGGCCAGACAAAATGGATTTGGGGGCATTCTCGAGAAGGAAGAGAAAATCAGGACTGGAGACAGATTAAGATATGGAAAATTAGTATATATCATTTGTTTAGTGATGCCTGCATGTGAATTTTAATTGCCTAAAGCCTGTTACCAAAATGACTGTCCTGCTAGACCCTTAGAAAAAATAGGTCTTCAGATTGAGCCAGTCAGGATAAAAGTCCTAGTAAAAATTTGTTTTCTGATATTATTATTGTGTTCTTTGGTTATACTTTCCTCCTGGACATTTAAACACATGTTGGTGTATAAAAATGAAAATTTTTTTGTTATGGAGATGAAAGAGTGTAAGGTAATGAGAGTTAAATGTATTATATACATGTATAAAATTGTCAATGAATTAAAAATCAGATTACAGAAAAAAAGAAGGAAGTATGAGGGGAAATATTCACAACAGTAGGTGGGAAAATGATTTAGAATACAATTCCAGAAGAGTCTATAGAACAATAAGATAGACATATTAGACATGATCAATATTCCAAACCATTTCACATAAAACCACTATCAATAGGTTGTTAATAACAAAACCCAGTACATTTGAGAACATATCTGACATTATTGATGGGAAATATGTAAATATCTCATACAACACAATAAAGAGGGAACAATCAGTTAAAATGCTCCAAAGACTGTAAAGAACATCTTTCCAAAGATAATATGCAAATAATACAAAGCATATAAGATGATCAGTATTTATTTATTTTTAAATATATTTTATTAATTTATACATATTACATCTCAATTGTTATCTCATATGATGATCAGTATTTATAAACATCAGGGAAAGGCAAATGAAAACTACAAAGACTCATCTCTTCAAACTCATTGGGATGATTATTGCCCTTGCCTAATAGTGAGAATTTAAAATTGCATATCCACTTTGGGTCAATTTGGGTCATTTAAAAAATATATAAGAATATACATATAACCTGACTGTGATAGCACATGCGAAGCAGGTGGAGCTCTGTGAGTTCGAGGCCCACCTGGTCTACAGAGTGAGTTCCAGGACAGCCAGGGCTACACAGAGAAATCTTGTCTCAAAAACCATATTATATGTATGTATGTATTTTAAAGACAGCAAATATATAAGGAAGAATTTAAAGGGAGGAAAGAGGAAATAATGTAATTATAATCTCAACAAAAATAAACTTTGTATCATTGTATGGTTAGTAATTTCATTTCTAGGTACATACTCAGAAATATTAAAAGAAGAAACTTGAAGCTGGGTGTGGTGGCACACACCTTTAATCCAAGCACTGGGGAAGCAGAGGCAGGCAGATTGATGTGAGTTCAAGGCCAACCTGGTCTACAAAGTGAATTCAGAGCAGCCAGGGCTACACAGAGAAACCCTGTCTTGAAAAAACCAAAAATAAATAAAATAAAATAAATAAAAGAAGAATCTTGAACAGGTATCTGCATGACCATAGATACATGGAAGGAAAAAACGAGAGAATCACCCTATTGGTAGGCAAGGCTTTGCATTTATTTTTATTTTAATTTGCCTGTGGGGGCTGAAGCTCACCTCCACATGACCTTTCTTGCATCCCTCCAAGGCTCTTGGTCCTCCTTCTGGAGTCTACCTAGGCTGAGTACACTCAGACTGGCTTTGGAATGGAGCTTAAGGGATCCATGCTTCCCTTAATTATAACATTCCTTCCTTCTCACTCCTGCAGGAGAGCGAGCAGGAGATAATGAAGCACTCATTGCACCTGTTCCTTCCTACTTCTGCCATTCAGCCTCTATGTACGGAATGCCAAGATAAGACAACAAGCAACCCTAACTAACCTTCACTTAACACTTGGGTGAGGACATTGCTGGATTCCTGGGGAATCTATCTCCTAATGTATGTTAAAAGCACCAGGCTGTCTTGTGTCAGCACACAGTCCTGGTCAACATCTCATCCTCAATATAAAAGCTATCCAGAACAGAAAGGCAGGTCAGAATTTGAGAGAGTGTGCAATATAGGAAAGGATAGAGAGAAATAAAATAAATTTGTGTTTTAATTTAAAAAATAAAAGCATATTTTAAAAAGTTATTCAAAACTATGGAGTGTGAATGGTTTATTCCACTTTTAAACTTTGTCTGCTACAGTATCATAGATTCTGACAGAAGACACAGAAAACTCTATCAAATTCTTCTAAGACTGTTGACTAAGAAAATCAATCTTAAAAATAATTTAAGGGAAAAATATGTGCACCAATTTAGGTCTATGATGAGATGACTCCAAACCCCTGTCTTCTGGAGTGCAGAGAGTGAGTTGACAGGTATGTGCAACCATACCGCTCAGAAAGTTCTTTCTGTCATGTGCTGCTTCTGTGAGCCACATGTGTGTGCCTTTCCTATAGACAGAGACAGTTGTTGCACCCTCAGGCCTCTCTCATTTGTAAATTTCTGTCTTTTCTTGGGTGCTTGCTGGTCTAACGATGGTGAGCAGGTGATATTTTCTCTAATATCCTACTAGGCTTCATTTAAAATAATCCATGATGTGTGTATACACGAGCACACGCACACATACATGCCCATAGAGGATTAAACAGAGTGAGTGCTCTGAGCTATCCTGCCTCACTTCTGCGAGGCATTCAAATATTACCATGAATTTGTGATTGTGTGTGAGAGAATTGCCTGCCTCTACCTCTTCAGTGGGGTAAGCAATATGTAACGCTGTTGTTGAAGGATATGTACCCATGGCTCTTTCATAGCTTTCCATTCATAGTAATTTTTAAAAACTAACTTTCCCATGTAATGAATGGAAACAAGTGACATTGGGGTGATAAAATTCACTGAATATATTTGATTTTTAAAAGGGAATATTAAGGACAGGAGATGAGGATTCACTGATTTTTTGCAGTGTTGCTGTGTTTCTTCCTGCAGGCTTTTATCAGCCAGTCTCCCTCAGCTCTTCTGCTCTCTCCCACATCTCTGTCATGAGCACTTAGTAGAAGTCCATTGATAAATATTCAGAGAATAAATAGGGCCTTTTCTGTTTCTGAAGATCATGGATTTTTTTAGAAATAATGCCACAGTAGACCATGCTTAATCTTTAGAAATGTATTAAAGTATTCAATGAATTTATCCTAATCCAGCTGTCTAGCGTTCATTCTTTCTGTGCTATGCACAGGAATAGACATCCAGGCTTCACCTGGAAAAGCCAACTGGGCCCTCAATGGAATTCAATCTCTTTTAGCTATCTGATGGATTGCCTTGATACAGTGAGAACTCAGTTTTTCTGTATCATAATAGCTTGCTCACAAGTTTTTATTTTTGAACTCTCTGACGGAGAAAGTATAACAGCACAAGGTTGCTAACATGTTATTTACTTATGTGCATGTGGTAGGTGAGTGTGCCATATTGCATATGTGGAGGCCAATGGAGGGATTTGTTCTGCCCTACCATGAGGGTGTCAGAGGTTGAACTCATGTCATGAAACCTGTCAGATTGTAAGTGTTTTTATCTATTGAGCTATCTGCCAACTACAGGCTGCTAATGAGACATGCTGTTAAAACACAGCTGAAGGAGAAAAAGTGACACTGGTTTTCCCCATATGTGAAACCTACAAACTAGAAATGCAACCAACCAAGCAAGATATGCCTACCTGTACAACAACAGCTTGATTTTTGTTTGGAATAACCAAACATCCTCTGGTGGGATTTAAGGCTTCTTACACAGGCTAAGGGAGCACTATAGAAGCGATGGTGGGATGCATAAGGCATAAAAGATAAAGTTAATCATCCAAAAGCTTCATGTGGTCAAATAGGGGGCACCAGAGTTCATGTCAGAGTCAGTCCCTGATCTACCCACAACTGGAGAATGTGCCATTCATTGGCTAGATCTGAACAGGGGTTCTAGGTTTACTGCATGTGTTGTCTTTGGTTGGTACAGTAGTTTGAGCAGATCCCCCTGGATCCAGATCCGCCAGCCTTGATGGTCTTCTTGTAGGTTTCCAGGACTTTCTGGGTCCTTCTATCTCCCCATTCTCCCATACCACTCTCACCTGGAGTCCCAGTAGCAAGTCCCAGCATCTATCTCAATCCTGCCCACCCCCTCCCCGCTGTGGCACACAGAGGAAGGGTAAGCAGGCTACCAGGATGAAACCTGATAGGCTATGATCATATGGTGGGGGAGGAAGTCCCCTTCTGTCACAGACCTAATGGAGTGGAGTAGGGTGAAAGAGGGAGGGAGAGGGAACTGCAAGATATAAGTGAGGGGATAACAATTGGGATGTAATCTGAATAAATTATTTAAATAATAAATAAAAATGCTTCATGTGACCCAAAAAAGTCCCCCCAAAAAGCGGGAAGAATAGATATGCTGAGGGTGTTACCTGGTAGTGTGAATCAAACCATGGCACTTCTTGAGAAGGGAGGCAATATCTAACTAGGACCTGCAAGTAAACTCATAGCAAGGATGCCAATGTGACAAGGACCTCCATCAAAATTTACAAGTTTAGGAAAATAGAAAATAGGTCTGCAGATTAAAATTTCCTACATCAAAGTCCCCTTTTATGCATTATAAAACCCCAAAGATGTGACATCCTGGCTCAGATGAAAGTGTTGGCCTTTACTGCTCTGATTAAAGGACAAGTAGTTTCTAGAGAGGTTAAGTCTCCCTTTCTTTTAAGTTTACTTTGCAGTTATCAATCATGGCTTAACATTCAGTGTCAAAACAAAAGAGGAGTTTGGGGTGGGCCCTGTACCTCCACTCTGGGCAAACATTGCTCTCATCCCTTACCCATTTGCCTCTCCCTCTTTTTCTTACCCTCATCCCATCAAGAGTGTGTGGCCATTAACCAAACCCTTAGTTGCAATTGGATACCTCTGATTTTTTGTGGGGGGGGTTGTGTTGTGGCTCTTGTCTATATGAGCAGTAGAAGCCCGAGTCTGGGGCCTTATTGGTGTTCCATGAGAACTCGGTTTGGATCCTGGTCCTCATCTGCCCTCTTCTCCCTCCCCCTCTCTCTCTTTCCCAACCCCCAGAGCAGAGGCCTTTTGTCATTCCACATGCCAGTGAATCCAACATCCACACAGTGAGGTAAGGATATTCTACTGGTTCCTTAGACTGACTCCCTCCATCTGGACTCTGACTGTCCTCCAGCTTTCTGCCTTAGGCTTTGCATGCTCGGTCTCGTCATTCTTAACCCTGGGAGCTCCAGCTTCCTGCATTTAGCTTTACCTGTCAAGTCACTGGAACTGGGGGTGCCATTCCAGCCTTCTGGGTTACTAACTTCCAGCCACTTTCCAGGTGTAGGTTACAACTTATTATGGAAAGTGGGCCTCACACTTGCTTTGTCCCAGATGGGGTCCAAGATCTTGATTCCCACACGCCTTAGGCTTGCCTTAAAACAAACCACAAGGTGCTAGTATGCTGGTTGACTGAGGCCCCAAAGTGTTTAACCTCATTGAGATGCTGGCTCTAGAGATGGGATTTGGCCTCCGTTCCCCATTCCAGACTCAAACATGCTTGTCTCAGAACATTCTCCAAACCCCTGTCCTGGCTTAGTCTGGCCTCCCGATGCTGTGACAGGGAACATGAGAACAAAATAGCCCAAGAAGAAAAGAAATTGTGCCCTTAAGGACAGTTAATGGGTAAACTATTTCCAATACAGGTGATCATTATTTAACACCCAATATAAGAATGTCTACAATAAAAACAAGTACTATAAAAAAGAATGTGAGACGTAAGAGCTAGCTAGCCTTCTGACTCAGGTGACAGGGAACTCCTGACATCTTTTCCCAGTTCTGAACCTGAGATGGAACGTTCCTTGGGGAGATTTGGGAAGTTACTTTCGTTCTCCTTCTATGTCTCTTGTACGACTCCTAAGAGGGACCTCATACTAACTATATTCTAATTACTCTAATAGGTACCTATGGACTCAGCCTCCGAGAGCAGAGACCGTGAAATTCTTTCCTCTGTTTCTTTAGTTTCATATTTTGGACCTACCTGCCTAGGCTATAGATACCATTGCCTCTTAAATCCATCCAAACCTAAGTAAAGTGTCTTTTAAAAGAAAAGTATGTAGGCATCTATATTTCATCTGTGCGATGTGTGACTCCCACAGGATTTGTGCCCTCATGGGGGATGGCCTCCCTTTGCCACAAAACTGAGCTTAACCAAAGCGGAGACATCCATCCAACTTCCCAGTCTCATGGAGCCTTCAGGGAATCACTGCACTCTATTTTAGACTAAGGGTCTAACATCAGACACCTTCCCTCCCACTAAGATGTACGTTTTGTAATTTTAATGTTTTACTTCATGGTAATTCTGACATAGTTTGTATGTGAAACAATTACTAGATCCTAAGGAAGACCTAAGAAGGTGTCTCTAACACTGGCATACTAACACTTCTTCACAAAAGGAGGAGGTAAGCAAGACATCCCAGCCAGCTTTGTTTGTTTGTTTGTTTGAGACAGGGTTTCTCTTTGTAGCCTTGGCTGTCCTACACGCCCTTTGTAGACCAGAACTGGCCTTAGAACTCACAGCGATCCTCCTGCCTCTGCCTCCCTGAGTGTGGGGAATCAGGAATCATAACTAAAACAGCTGAGTAGAGGGTTTCTTAGCATCCGTTAACCTCCCCTGTCTCTCTCACCAGCTTTTGGAAAAACTTAAAAGAAGTTTCAGATAAGCTTCACATCCTCGAGTACCAACTCCAAAATAAATGAGGATTACATCTCCTGGTTACTGCTAAATGTTAGCTTTCTGCCCTCTTCCAGATGTGGGATGTGTGCCGTCCTCCAGTAACAATGTTGCTTCTGCACCAACAAATCCAGTGACAACTCTCCTGAATAGGCTTTTGGTTCCCTCACACTTTGGCCCCTCCCACCTTGGTCACTCCTTTCCTCCTTGTTATCATCGTATGTATGTTTATTCTGTCTTTTAAATCTTTTACAGAAATCACTGACACCAGTAAGCCCATATTAGTGAAATGGCTGCCCTGACTAGGTCTGCTATTGAGTCCCCTAATCATCAGTCTCATCTTATTCATGATAGCCCTACCCCCACCCCCATCACCACAGTCTAAGTAACTGAGTTTTTTTTTAAATAGGTTTCTCTGGGGGTGCATGAGGGTAATCATATGACCCACCACAGCTGATCGAATTAAAACTCTCCTCCTGCTACAATGAAGTCAATCTGGCTGATGGCCCCTTAGATCCTAGGAACAGAATCTAGCTAAAGCTCCATCCTCTACCTCCTGCAGGAGTGAGAGAATACATTGACCCCCTTCCTTTTACCCGTGCTTAGGGTCTAGAATGGAGGACTATCAAAAGAGAATTGTAAACACCAAGTTGGCCATCACCCTTTTCTCTGCAATAGTATCCTGACTGCAAGATACGCCAGGGTAACGGTGGCTTGTGGGAGTAACCAAGCAGTTGATCTGACTTAAATTAAGGCCTGCTCCACAAAATGAAACACATACCTGATACTGTGTGGGTGAACAAGAACTGGAGCCTAGATAACTCTGGGACCTAGGGGAAAACCAAATACTACCTGTCTAAAACACAAAAAACAAAAGTGTCAACATAATGACTACTAATGTCATCCTGCTATACTTATAGCTCAGTGCCTTGTTCAGCCATCATCAGAGAAGCTTCCTTCTGCATCAGGGAACAACAAATACTGAGACCCACAGTCAGACATTATGCAGAGTGATATCTCCCATCAAATGTCTCCCCTCAGGGCTCAGGGAACCCTATAGAAGTGGATAGAAAGAATGTAACAGATGGAAGACACAAGAAAACAAGGCCCTCAAAATCAGCAGTATTGATATGCCTGTGAACTTATAGAGACATATTCAGGACCTGCATGGGTCTGCACCACGTTCTCTGTGTAATTATTATGGCTTCCAGTTTAGTGTTTTTATGTAATTCCTGAGTGTGTGAACAAGTGATTCTCTGATTCTTATGCCCTTTCTTGAGATAGTTCCCTTCGGCTATTTGCTTGTTTTGGGCAATTCCAATGTTAGCTTTTGTTTTATCTTATTTTACTATTATCCCTTAGAAGCCTGTTTGTTTGCTAATGACAAAGGAGTAGATCTGGATGGGAGGGAAGGTTGGGAGGAACTGGGATGAGCAGAGGGAGGGGAAAACATAATCAGGATATATTATGTGAGAAAAGAAATCTATTTTCAAGAAAAGGGAAAAATAATAAAGAAATAAATTTTGTAAACTAAAACTAGAAAATGCCATTCTCTAACCTCCATACAACCAGTGCAAATGTGGACTTACTGAAACTGTAGTTTCCTGGACTGGGTCCACACAGTCCCCCCCTGTCATCACTCAGTCAAGAAAAGTACATGAGATCAAGGAGCCCTTTCCTCTATTACTCAACTGTAGGTATTTGATAGACTGTGGGAGAAGGGGAATCATTGTGTTCAGTTATATACACACTGATGAACCCACAACACTCCCATGGAAACCTTTAAACATGTGGCTTCACAGATAACTCAGATTAAATTCAACAAGTCACAATATGAAATAGACAGCTCCAGTCACCTCCAGGTCCTTGTATCCTCCTCCTCTTTTCTACAAGACTCCCTACACTTTGCCTAATGTTTGGCTGTGAGCCTCAGCATGTTTCCATCTGCTGCTGGGTGGAGTCTCTCAGAGGACAGCTATGCTATGATCCTGTCTGCAAGCATAGCAGAGTATCATTAATAGAGCCAGGGGTTGGCTCTCTCCCATGGGGTGGGTCCTAAGTTGGGCCAGGCATTGGTTGGACAGTCCCTCAATCTCTGCTCTATCTTTACCCCTGCCCATCTTGCAGGCAGGGTAAATTTTGGGTCGAAGCTTTTGTAGATGGGTTGGTGCTCCCTTCCCTTCACTAGGAATTCTGTCTAGTTAGAGGGTGTCATCTTCAGTCACCATGACCCCTGCTACTAGGAGTCTCAGCTAGAGTCACCTCTATATCCTCACAGAAGCCTAGTCTGTCTTACGTCTCTAGTTTGTCACAGAGACGTGCCCCATTCACGGTTTCTCTTCTCTCTGTAGGCCCTTTGTCCTCCTACCCAGCTCCACTCTTCACAGGTCTGCTCTCCAAGCTCATTTCTCTCTGCACTCCCCAAAGCCAAACAACGAGGGCCCAGAGGGGCTTGTGGAGACTGAAGCACCAACCAAAGACCATGAATACACTGGATGAAGGCCCCCTACACAGATGTATCCGATGGGCAGCTTCATATGAGTCCCCTAGTAAGGGTAGCAGGAGCTGTCTCTCACATGGCCTCTGTTGCCTGCTTTTTTATTACTCGCTCTGGTGGGGCGGCCTTGCTAGGCCACAGAGGAAGAAGATGCAGGCAGCCCTGATGCAATATGATGAGCAGGCACTATGCAAATGCTTACCATGTGTAAAATTGCTAAAAAATTAATGTGTGAAAGATTTTAAGGATAAATAGCAATAGATGAAGACACCTCATGTCAGTTTCAAGTCTTAAGTACACACACACACACACGCACACAAACACACACATGGACTTGCACACATCTATATATACACATATGAACACATCCACCATTAAAAATTATTTACCCCTTTGAAGCATTAATGCCCATGGATATGTTTTACTCATTTCCCAGGTGCCTTCCTATTTTTCATAAACTCCAACTCTGGCTCAAAAACAATAAAAAAAATAACCTTGTAGAGAGGTCTGGAGAAATGTCTCAGGGAGCTAAGTGCTTGCTGTATAAGCATGAAGATCTGAGTTGGGATCCGGTGCTTTCCTGTAAGGAGCTACCTTGGCACTGCGCAAATGCCTGTAATAGCAGAACTTGAAGGTGCACTGGGGTTGACATTTCAGAATGTGACACGAACAAACTAAATTTCACACATTTTTTTGCTGTGCCTTTTCAATGCAGTTTCATTGCATGTTTCATTTTCAATGAATTCACAAGGTAAATACATTACTAATTAATTGCTTTTATATGGTTGTTTTAAACTAGATCTTAAACAAACAATATGCTTTTCCACTTATATGGTAATCACACTTGTGGCATCAATTATAAAGTACTCCAAGCACATATTTGCTTCACAATATTATAGCAATTGTTAATAGAAAGGAAAAAGCAGAACACTCAATCAGAATCATGCCCGGCATGAAAGAACCAGTGGTAAAGAAAAAAATCTAAAGGAAGAAAAGTAAGTGTTGTGGCTTGGCTCCTAAATGTCCTCCCAAGCTCAAATGATGAAATCTTGGACTCAAGCTGAGGGCTCCATGGCAGGTGGGTGATGGTTTTGAGCAGGTTACTTCAAGAATGGCTCCAGGGCAGGTGGTGGAAACTTTAGAGCAGGCTAGCTCAGGGACACAGATTGGTGCAGTCCAGCTCCTGAAGGGGACTCAGGTTCCCCCTCTCTCTGATTCCTGGACTCATGAGTTGAAAGGGGCTACCTCTGCCACAAGCTCTTTACCATGGTCGGCTTTGCCAATGATCCAAAGTAGTGCAATCAAGCAACCTTGGTGAACCATCTAAAACATGGAAGCAACGTTTTCTTCCTTACCAGTCTGTTATGCCAAGTGTTTTGTACAGTGACAGGGGGCAGACATGAAACAGATGTGAGAGAAAGCTTCCAAGATGCTAACACTGAATGCATGAAGTCTGTGAGAAAAGATCCAGTATCATGGAGTCCACTAGGCACTGAACAGAATAGGGAAGAAGATCAAGAAAGATACAACTTACACTCCAAGAGTGAAAGACAACTTTCTACTATGCAGGAATGGCAGATAAGGCACAGAAACAGTCAGCCTCTCTCTGAGTGGCTCGAGTCAGGAGCCTGCCTTCCTTGTCTTTATTGTCAGGCAGCCAAACGGATCCTTGGTAAATGAGTATGAAATAAAAATGAAGACACGCAATGGATAGTGCCTGTACATTTTTTCCCCTCAATGTTAAATTCGGATAGTTTTCTATAGACAGCTAAACATAGTTTTAAGTTTACAACTTTCATACAACTTTAGGGATAAACATGTTTGGCTTCAATCACCACCTGCCCTCCTAAGCCACACGTAGGACAGGTTAGATTGTCGCGACTGGTGTTAAGTATCCAGACATAAATCTCATTGAAGATGGAGCTGTGACATTTCGTCATGTAGTCTTTCCAAATTCTCTAGGTCAAATTTTAGTAGGTAAGATGAAATACTTTCAAGAACAATAGTCAAGAGACACATAGGTCCTCTCAAAGTCCTCCATTTTCTTCTAAGTTTTTCGCTATTGGTAACACACCTATACTTTTTAACTGTATTTCCCTACAAGAGAAGGACCACTTGTATTAACTCTATGGGATCAATAACAACAACAAAGAACCTATTCAGCACTTAAGGGAACATATCAAGTTGAAGCTGTGTTGGAGTCCGCAATTTAACCAGTATAAGTGATCCAACACATGTCGTCCCTTTCTGCCTCGTGCAGCATGACCTTCAACTGCGCATTCACATCAGCAAGTTTCTGTGCATCCAAACTGCTCCAAACGTGCCATCTCCCATAGCAATGCACGGGGATAGGATAAATCACGTATTTCAGCTGCGTCATAGGCGTTAAGTACTCAAGAATTCTCCTGAGAATAGGCATAGTAATGGGATTAGAAGAAAAGCTGAACAAACAGAGTTGGGAACAGCAGCTCAGGGCTGGGGCCAGAATAGAGAGTGTAGCATCTGTTAAAAGGCAGTGGTCAATTGCCAGATGCTGCAAGGAACCACAGAGATTCTCCAGGAGACAATAAAAGGGTTCACAATCTTCCCAGTACATTGAATTGTTACTGATATCCAACAGCTTTAAATGGTTGACTTGAGGGCACTGAGACAGAAAGTTGAAGTCATTGTAAATAAGTCCACAAAATGGCAGGTGTAAAAAATCCAAATCCGCTGGTACTACAATGCAGAGAGGAAACACACAAGTATTTCTTGAAAGTGAGGACTAGATGAGTGGAATTATACTCAGGAATCTAGAGTAAACTATTTTGCACATATTTTGCATTAGCAGCTAATGCTCTGGGCTTTCACATACTTAGTAGACTTGTGCATCTGTGAAAGATACTTTATCACTTTAACAAGTGCTATTTTAACCTTATAATGTGTACAAGATATTGCTACAGAGGTGTGTTGAAATCTCAGTGAAATATATTATGTACTTAGTAACTAGAATATAATTAAAGGTGGGACTAGTTCAACTGCTTAGAAGAGATAGGACAGAGGGTGCAAGCAAATGGAAGCTCCCTGTGGCCTGTCCATGAATGACAGCTTCCACATTCCCAGCCTGAACCTTGGAGATAGCACATTAGGGAAATGGTCTGGCCCATAGTCTATGTGTATACATGGCTATAAGTATGGTCGCCTGTGCCATAACAAAAATTTTCTCTCAATTCCTCCTCTTCAGCTCCTGATGGCTAGAGAAGTACTGCACTACTCTTTTCACCTTCACTGAGTACACTGCCTGCATGCATTTAGACGACCAGATTTTTGCAACTCTGTTTTCTCTTCAATTAGAAAAAGGTGCCCTTTCTTGGCTGTTTTTAAACCCACAGCATTGCCCATTCTGACATGGAAGGTGAAAGATGAACTCTTTTTCTCATCTTAAAAACAGGCTATTAACTGTAACCCAGTACCTATCCCAAGCTCTTACCTCAGGACATGTTCAAGATGATCGGTGAGGCAGAAGGAGGACAGGCTGAGCTCCTTGAGGTGGTCCATACCTCTCAGTTGAGAAAGGAAATTTCTAAAGGCTCTTCCATTAAATGATCTACAGGTGATTTTAGACAGGCTAAGACTATCTAAGTTTATAGCCTGCTTCAGAAGGGAGACGACTTTAGTGAGAGAAGCCTCAACAACTTCCAGGTAAGTAACACATTTCAGATCGAGGTGGCTTAAGGCACTTTTGCACTCACTCAAATTCTTAATGCGCAAATCACAGCAGCAGAGGTGCAAAGATCCCAAGCTCTGCTCAACCTTACTCAGAAGCAAAGCAAAAAATTCATTTTCCCTAAAGGCACTATCAAGGAAAAGGCTCACCAGTAATTCCATAGTTGTCTTGGGGGAATGACCCTCAGATTCTGAGCTTGAACTACATTGGCTTTCGACTTTCATGACAGAGCGCTCAGAGTAAGCGCCAGAACGCAAACAGGGTGTGCATGTAGTAGTGATCTCAGGGCATTTGGTCTTGCAGCCAGGATGCTGAGTTAAATCTAGGATCCTCAGTTTAGGCCTCCTGTAGGTTAAAAAAAAAACATAGAACAGTTGAGAGATAGCAAATATTAACATAAACAAGAGGGATCAATACTAACATGTAGTGACAAAATGATTCCTTTTTTTTTCTTTTGTCGCTCCATATACCAGCTTTAAGGAAGACTTTCCTATGCAAATACTATATCCTTTACTATCCTTGACTATTTTCTATATCAATTAATTCTCACAAGTCTTGCTGCTCGTGCCTCAATTTTATGTATTTCTATCAATAGCAGTCTCATGCTCCTCTATTAGCAAAGTAAAACCCTCTGTAAGTCTTCAGGGTTTTTAAGATAACCTCACCTGACAGACCAAACAACTTACATCCAATTTTCAACATCTACCATAACAAACTGTGGAAGTTAGAATACTATAGCTAGCTGGTGTTCTCTTGCCACAGGCTCCAGTATAACGTTAGCTATCTTACCATGTATGCTTTAACACATTCTTCCAGAAGGGCTGAATTCATGGTAGTAATGTCTGAAGACCGTCAGCCATGGCTTTCAATTTACTGTGTTTCTTGTATGCCTAATGCACTAATGCAGCGTGAGAAATATGGTCAAACTTTACCACTGCTGTCAGTGCATCTTACGCCCATCCACTGAGGCAGCACTGAACAACAGAACAAAGTTATCTTGGGATCTCCTCAAGTTCATGGATTACTGTGCACTCAGAAAAATCACTTTATTCTTGGTTTACATTCCTTATATTGACTTACGGCCAACAAGTCTTTCCCACGAAAAGTAAACAGCACTCATGACTGTTTCCTTTAATTCTCCACCAATCCTCAGCAGACTTAACACTCAAGTCTTTCTTCAATGTAAATAGTAATACCACAATTCAAATCCATCAATAGTGTTCTGGATCCCTTACATTTCATATTCAACATTGTAAGACACTTGTTTCAAAGTCAACTCAAGGTTTAGACTAACAGTTTCATTTTCTCTTTCACTACTAGCCTACACTACCTCTGAGAGAATAGCAGACAATGGCATAACCTCCTGTATCTTACTACACCTCCGATATACAGAATCTTACCTAAAAGCTGGGTTCTCAGCAGGAAAAAGCTGAAGACTCTCAACCATGACCTTCCACAGTTTGTGCTGGGCTCCCTGCATGCGTAATGGTCCAACATGGAGGCAGAAAAACGGCCAACTCTTCACCATTGCTGAAAGTATCTTCTCATGTCTAGCCTTGAAGGCAGCAGTGAACAATGGAACAAAAAGCTCCCCTGGGATCTCCTGGAGAGCTTGAATTGCTAAAGGATCATGGTGCAAAAGACACTGTACAGCAATATCCAACAGTGTGGGTGGTTCCTTGAAGTCCATCTTAATGAATCTGCGTCAGAGTGAGAATCATTGAGAAAATCTGACAATATCCACAGTATCTTCTTTGCAACCATTATTAACAACATGATAATTTTTGGTAGTAAAACAGCCACTTCTAGAGACCTCTACTTGTAGGCAATAGACATATGCCTGTGAGTATATTATGGCCTATTTGTATATGAATATACATATAACAACTCCTTTAAAAATACACACACAAACATACATAAACCTGTGAAAGTGATGAAATGCCCATAGAAATGAACACTGTTGGTAGAACACAATTTTGATCACTTAGAGAAACGATATTTCATCTCAATAGTATACAAGCCATGAAAAAGGAAAGGGTAAGTATATACAAAATGGACAGCATCATCATTATCTTTAGAAAATACTATGACATCAAATTAACTGTGATTAAAGAGGAAAAAAATGTCACTCTAGTCCATGATTTGTGATACTGGCATCCCCCTAGTGGAATATAGAGATACACCAAAATTGCAAGAGTTATAAATAAAACCATATGGTTAGGGGCTTTTAACTCACCTGAGCCTATACCCAGAAAGAGTGGTCACAATATAATCCTAATATAAAAATAATGTATCTAAAATGTAAAGGGAGAACTACAGTTTAATGAAACAACCCTCCCAATGACGTCTAATTAAAATCCTTACGTTCTCTCCCATATGTGATAACAGTCTGCCTGAAAATAGAACTTCTAAGCATCTAGTGAGGGTGCCACATACAGTGTCAAGGTGGGAAAAGAATTACAGGACATGTTAGTGTAGGGTAGAGGAAGGTATGGAAATACATAGTGAATTCCATTAAGATAAGTAACTAATACATGTTAAAAATGAAGGGACCCATGTGAAAGGGAGAAGAAAAATCCCTTGGCTGTCAAGGGATGGGAGGGTTGGAAAGTGTAGAGAAGATTGAGTTGAAGGTGGAATATGTTTGAACTACACTATGCGATAGTTTCAAATAATCAATGAAATTATTTTCAAAATAAACGAATGAAACTTCTGTATCAGGAAACGCAGTTTCTGAGAAAGTGTAAAGACAAACAGGCCATGAGGATCCTTCAAAGAAATACGGTATTTACAGGGGAAAAAGCAAAGGGGGAAATTAAGAGTCTGATAAAGCAAAAGAAACACAGAATGAGAATATTCTTAACTATTACCTTTAACACCAAATCAAAAAACTTACCGTGAAAAATTGTGCTCAGACGTCCATAGAGATTTTGACATGTACCCTCCTGCAAATAAACGCCTGTAACAAACACAAATGCAACAACTTAAAACAAATTATAGACACAAGCAAAACAGTAGTAGGTTAAAAAAAGATAAGCCTTAAACGTTTCAGTAGCCTGATCTCTTTGTGGATGGGATAACAAGGCACTGAGATCCACCCCCTAACACAAATCTCAGGGTGATTTCCTTGTCAAATCTTAAAACACATGTGAAATACTCATCCCCATGCATGGGCAGCTGCAACCTCATAATTAACAAATGGGCGAGTCTCTGGAGAGACGAAGAACCGCCCCCCTACAGGTAAAAAAAAAAGCTTTGAATACATAGTGGGGCTTAGTGGGAAACACACACACACACACACACACACACACACACACAGAGAGAGAGAGAGAGAGAGAGAGAGAGAGAGAGAGAGAGAGAGAGGGAAGCCGTTAGACTACTGACCTTTGACTCATCAGGGATCAGCACCAACCTATAAGTTAATAAAGATGAGAAAGTCCAAAGTCAATTCTCAATTCTCACACTCCAACAGTGGGCCTAGAAACAAGCATCTCCAAGACTTAGACATTAAATACAAACTGTTTACCCCATTGTGTTTCCTCTTTTTTTTTTTTTCTCCTGCAGGGTTTTCTATCATTTACAGCATTTTAAACCGTCTAGCAGTTATTCCTTAGGTTACATTTACCTAGTTTGTTCATATATTTGTTCTTACTAGTGTGCTTCTATCCTTGTCCTTTCCCCTCCACTTCCTAACATGTTTCTATTTTTCCCTTCTGCACTTTCCTTTCTTTTATTAGGCATTGCATGTCCCTGGGTTCCTCCCACCCACCCAGTTCATTTGGTCAGTTTACTATTTCCACTTTGGTCCACATTCAGTTTTAACTCTATGGTTCACTGCACAGTATATCTGTGATTCCTGTTCTTTGCTCATTTGTGATGTGGTAGTTGGATGTAAGCACCTTTGTGTCTCTTTACAGATATGGTCTATAATGGATATCCAGTGCTTATTTTTGGTCCTCTCTAAACAGTACTGAAGATTTACCCCACTGGAGGAGGCTGCTCACTAACATCTCCAAATAAACCGTGAAGAGATATCAAGAGCAGGTGATGGAGACATCACAGTACAGATGCATAGGTCATATGAAAAGCACGGGAAACGGTCATAACCTCTCAAATGTGTAAACTAAAGACAATGAAGTGGTTGGAGGGCTCCACTGGGAATTCAAACGCCACACGAAATAGGACTCTCGGGGGTTTCAGAGAAGACACAAAGTAGCAGGTGAAGGAATTCAACTAAGGACCTGGAGATGCAAACCAGAAATATGCATGAAAGGGTCAGCAGGAAATTGTGAGTTTGAAAACAAAAAAATAGAAACATTAGAACTAAATAACGAACAAGCAAAAAGCAGAGTAGAAAGGTTCACCTGCAAACTGCATCAGTTAACCGAAAGAATATTAGGGCTGGAAGAGAGATTCTAGGAAATTCTCCACTTAAACATCAGGATCATAAAAGAAATAAATAACCAAGGTGAAACTCTGGGAAGACCTAACTCAGGTCCTGCAGCATGCTCACCACCCCCAGCAAAGCATCATCAAGGTGGTTTCTTATCAGGGACAGCGGGTGGTTCGAGCTACACAAATCACTAAAGGTAACACATCTCAGAACATAGGATTAGAGCAGAGAGCATGGGATGATCTTAAAAAGAGACAGAAAAGAGTACTGGCTTAAAAAGGACACATCCTAAAAACGGAAGGACACACAGAAAAGGCCTTGGGAAAAGCTACAGATCTGCTCATGACAAAAGCTCTGGAGGTTCTAAGAGCACACTGCTCCACATGAAACGCTTCTACATGGCCAACATGTAGCTGACATTGGTCCAAACTGTGAAAACCAGAGACCGCCTTATCTAAAGTCAAGGAATAAGACAATGGCGCCTGCTCTCTAAAACCCTTTTCAATATGCTGCTGGAAGGCTTTGCCTACAACAATGATACAAAAGAAGGAAGAAAATGAGATACAAACAAGAAAGGATGGGCTTAAATAATCTCTCTCTGAGCAAGTGAAAAGCTCAAGGGGTTAAAAGAGTAAACACACTCAAACACAGGCACTAAGATGTACCTAACACTTTCACTAATGAAGCAGGATTCACAGCAACATAAAAAACTGTGCAGTTCACACTCACCAAAAATACATGATACTAGGAAAGGAATCAGAAACGCAATTTCAGGTAAAGTGGTTTCATCTTTTAAAACACCTAGGAGTCTACCTGAGGGAGTGAAATACGTGAGCAAATGAAACTTTGAAACCCTGAAGAAATGGAAAGAGACACTAGAAGAGAGAAAGGCTTCCCATTCACACAGATGAGGCAAATGACCATGTAACTGAAAGTTACACACAGGTACAACGAAACGCCTTGCAAAACACCAATTATATTTAGCACAAACTGAAAGCATGTTCCAAAATACAGAGACAAGAACAAAAGACCACAGTTAGCCAAGGAAAAAGCTGTAGCAAAGCAATGCTGGAGGAAGCACAATACCTGTTCTCAGATGACACTATGGAGCCACAGAAACAAAAATGAATGCTACTGCAGGAAAAAGAAACGTAAGTAGACCCCCCAGATTGGAATAGATGGGTCAGACATATAGCCAGGGACACCTACACTTTTAAAATCATTTTATTGTTTTTTGGGACAGGGTTTCTCTGTATAACACAGCCCTCCCTATCTGTCCTGGATGCCCTTTGTAGACCAGGCTGGCCTTGAACTCTCAGCGAAATGCCTGCCTCTGCTTCCCTGAGGGCTGAGATTTTAGGCCCCTGTCCCTCACTCGTCACCAAATCTAAATCAACATAGATCAAAGTTCCTAATGCGTGATGGTACATATGGAAACGTCTCTCACAAAAACAGGCTGAAAATGCTTTAAGTAATAGGCATATCAAAACCTTTCTAAAAAGGGACCCTGGAAACAGCTTAGGAAACAACAAGAACTGAGTAAAAGGATTGTATGAAGTAAACAAGCTTCTGCCAAGCAAAGAAAATAAGAGTGAAGAGACAAACATCAGCATGGCCACAATGCTTTCCCACTAGCTGACATGATTAATATCTACAATCTATAACGCAGTCAGCATTTAATCACCAAATAAAGGAACCACCAACTAACACATGCCAAATGCACTGAACAGTTCTCAAAGGAATACAAATGACCAATAAATGGATTTTATGATGTTAAACATCATAGTCATTAGATAAATGTTCATCAAAAGCATTCTGAAAGTATACGGTCCCCAGTCAGAAAGAGAGAAATCAAGAAAACAAGTAACAGCCAGGCCCAGTTAGATATTACGCCCCTCCAAACCTGAGGCCATTTGTTCTTTTCCTAGGAAGGATTAATAGTAAAGGAAGATGAAGATAATATTTACTGAGCGCTTAGAGACAGATATTTTACTATAGCCCTTAAATGTATCTCTCATTTAATTTTGAGGTATAATTTAATCATGTTTCTGCCATTATAGCAGCAATTTGAAAGACTCTTAATGGATATGAAATTTCCAAAGACCAGGCAACTAGAGAATGGTAGCATGCAAGGCTGAGCCCCCCTAGACAGTTACCTTGCACGTGGCCTAGTCTGAGAGGTGAGGCCAGCATGCAGGCAGCTGTTCACCCAATATCCTCTGCTCTGCTGTACTTTGTTTCAATGTTCTATTTCCTCTTTCTGGAGCTTAGTAAAAATGTTCTACTACAGCTGTTTAATTCAACAGTAGAGTGACAGCCTGGAGAGACGGCTCACTGCCCTTCGAGAGGACCCAAGTTTGATGCCAAGCACCCGTATCAAGTAGGTCACAACTCCTGCTAACTCTAGCTCTAGGAGATCTGACATCCTTTTCTTCCCTCCAAGGGCATTGCGTTCATGTGTATACACAAACACACGCAATTTTAATATAATATATAATTTTTTAAAAAGAAGAAAACAGAGTTGGGCACAGTGGCACAGGCCTGTATTCCCAGTACTCTGTGAGTACAAGGCCAGCCTGGTCTACAAACAGATTCCAGGACAGCCAAGGCTACACAGAGAGACCCTGTCTCGAGGGGGGAAAAAAGAAATTAAGAAAGGTAAAAGAAAGGAAGAAAGGAAGAAAATAGCTGGGTTTGAGATGCCTTTATTCCCAGCACCCCTGAGGCAAAGTTAGGCAGATCTCTGTGAAATCGATGCCAGCGAGGTCTACGAAGCCAAGTCCAGGACAGCCAGGACTAAAAGAGAAAACCTGTCTCGATAAACAAAACAAAATAAAACAAAAACCAATTTCTTTTTAAGTAAAGAAGAAAACAAATAACAACAAATGCTGAGGAAGATGTAGGGAAAAGGAACAGTTACACATTGATGTTGGCAATTTCAGGAAGACAAATGTAACATAGGTTCTCTCATATGCAGTATTTAAAGATGTATTTACACACATATATGTAATATATATGTAGACATACACACAATTGTTCCCTACTTATATTGACCTGATAATGTTCTTTTCTCCCTCCATCCCTTTTCCTTTTCCTATTATCCTTCTACTTCACACAATCAGTCATTATTTTACTTTTATTAAATATATACATACATATTATAAGCTGTGCATGTTGGCAAAGGCTTTTAATCCCAGCACACGGCAGGCAGGGGCAGGAGGATTGCTGTGAGTTTGAGGCCAGCCTGCTATACAAAGTGAGTCCAGGACAGCCAAGGTTACACAGAGAAACTCAAAAAGCCAATATATGTATATATGTGTGTGTGTGTATATATATATATATATATATATATTCCAATAAAAATATATATGTGTGTGTGTGTAAATGTCATAACAAATCCCATTATTTTGCATTTAATGTAATATTCTTAAGTGAGACAAATGCAAATTGACAGAAATTGAAGAAATTTTAACTGGTGCCTGACCAGGAATCTTCAGATATGTTCAGCTTGTAAAGTTCAGTGATGATAGAGCAATTGTCTTTGGAGAAACGATGACTAAATTCACTGAGGTATCCTAAATGGAATCGTGGACGACAATGACAACATTACGTGAATAAACCCATCAAATACAAATGAAATATGTGGTTTACTTATTAGGAGTATTCATCTCCCTGTTTCTGGTAACTCTTTTAGAGTTGTAAGTTGTGTATACTAGGGTAATATGGGGGCGGGAAAACTGTGTCATGAGCCTAAGTTTGGTTTATAATCTAAAGAGGTTGTGAGATACACATCTGTAATGACATCACTAGAGACATCGTAAAGACCCGTGAGAAGTTGCATGGCCACCGTGACTGGAAAAATCCCAAAGCATCTGAGAGCCTATTACACTAAACAAAATCACGTTCCTCTATGGCAAGTATGAAAACAAGGTCCATGAGCATGTACTTGCTCTTCAGGTGTGAAAACCAAGCTAAATTAATTAAATCCTGTAGAAAGCGAAAGACAAATCTACACAGTTCGGTCCTTACTGTTTTAAAGAGCTGGCCCGTAAGAGACGTTGCGGCAGGTTGACGCAGAACTCTAAATCCTCGCAGCACAGCTGTAGAAATACCAAGTCCTTCTCCGGGATGTAAATCTCCTGAGCTACCGCTACCTCGGGAGAAAGGCCAGCCGCCAGAGACAGCACCACCTCAGAAGAAACGCACCAAAGGCAAGCAGATTCAGAACCACTGGGGAATCCGTCCAGGTCACAGATTAATCCCTCTGCCCTTGTCATTTAGCCCCAAACAGGTTTAACTTACTCGTAGTTTACCTAAGTAAGAAGGTTCATGTGTTCAGCAGCAGCAGCCACTCATTTTCGGAGAGGCTTTCCCCATGGCGGCAGCGGCGGCCGAGGCCACGAGAATGAAGGAAGCCGCCCTCGAAACCGTCCCGCCTCCTCCAGTTTAAACCAGTCACTGGAGAAATCTGATTGGCTCCTCGGCATCACCTGACTTGTCACCAGATTCTTACGCCATCCGTGTGCGCCAATCATGCGCCGCATTGCAAGTTGGCTCAGAGTATGCGCCAGTCTACTTCCCTAAATCCTCTTAGACTAAGAAAAAAGAAAGCCACCCATAAAAATTAAACCCATCTCTGAGTGAGACATAACCACCACCTGGCCTCAGATTTTACTAGGCCTGGTCTCAGGCTCAGACAGCCAGCCATCACAATTAGTGGAAACAGTACCGGAAATGTTTCATTCAAACTCGAGGATCTCCTGGAACTCGCTCTCTAGATCAGGCTGGTCTCTGTGCGAACTCACAGAGATCAATGCTTGCCTTTGCCTCTGGCTACACAGAGGAATTCTTGTCTCAAAAACAAGACAAAACAAAACAAAACAAACAAACAAACAAAAACAAAAACAAAAAATAAATAAATAAATAAATAAAGAGCCACGCATGGTGGCGCACGCCTTTAATCCCAGCATTCCAGAGGGAGAGGCATGCAGCTCTCTGTGGGTTCAAGGCCAGCCGGGTCTACAAAGAGAGACCAGAACAGCCAAGTCTACATAGACGAATTCTCTCTCGAACAACTAAAATGATGATGATAATAATAATAACAATAATGATAGTGAAAATAATAATAATAATAACAACAACAACAACCACAACAACAAGATGAAGAGGAAGAAGAAGAAAAAGTAATATACATAAATAAACCACAAAAGTTGAGTCTCACCTATTGGAAAACATGGGTCTACCTTAGCACTCTGCTTTCTCTTGAGAAAGATACTTGCCAAGGTGCCTGCAGTCACAAAATGTAGGGTGCTGGAGAGGTTATTTTTGTTTAAGACGAAACTGAGGAGCAAAGAGATCCAATTCTTTTTCTTGAACGCCACCACCAACAGCAAATTGCAGGAATAACAAATGATTTTTTAAAAAGGTGTTCTGAACACTCTGCAGAGAAACCACTATACTATTTTTGTAAGTATTTCAAGGAGAAAAGAATACCTGCTCATCTTAGAATATTAACTCTCAATAAAGATGGTGGCCCCTACTTATTTAATATCTCTTTTTTATCCTACAATACTGATCTTATTCCTCCTTACTTTTCTTTTCCACATTCTCATGCAATTGTATACAATACTGTTGCTCATGGCATATTCTATCCCTTCCTGCCTACCATAGCCTTTCTTGCCTAAGTCCCATGAAAGAAAGGAAAAGCTGCTGAGAGCATTATAGACTATGGAGGTTCAGCCCAAGAGGTTTCAGAGGGCAGTCAAATTAACAACTGAGTAAAAGGCCATTCCTGTGAAATTTTGGCTAAGCTCTTGGCTCTGTTGCATTGTTGTTTATCTATTTGCTTTCCCTGCCTCTTTTCTTGGAATCTCCCGGAGGCTAAATTGAGGACTTTCCAAACTGATTGTATTGGCAGAGGAGATTTCAGGATAGCCTCATATTGACTGGTTATTAGTCATCACTCTTAGGCAGATTTGCAATGTTTGAGAATCAAAGATGTTGCTGATTCCAGAGCAGTGAGATTTCTGCCAGGGGAAGCTACCTACAGGAAGGAGATTCATCCCAAGAGAGAACAAAGTGTATAGCAGTTAGAAAAGCTGACAGGATGGCACCATCTAAGCAATTTAATCTCAAGCATGGAGCTACAGGCTCTGGAGCTTGTCTTGCTCGGTTTTGGGATTACTTTAGTCCAGTATGTCCGCAGAGTGGCCCTAGTCCTCCTTTTTGGAATGATAATATATATGTTGTGCCCTTGGATGTTGGAATTATGTAATTTGTATTTTTAAAAAAATTTTTGAAGGTTCCTGTGAAGAAATTGCCTTGAGTTAGAAGAAACTGTGGACTTTAGGCTTTCAAGCAATCTGAAGGTCATATCTTTGGTTAGATTTGAGAACTTAACTTCTATGATTTTCCTGAAAATATTTGCTGTGCTTCTTTTTTTCTCCTTTCTTTTTAACTATTATTCAGAGGTAGGGTCTTTTCATTGCATCCCAGATTTCCTTCTTGTTTTGTTCCTGTTTTTCTTACTGTGTGTGTGTGTTTTTTTGTTTTTGTTGTTGTTGTTGTTGTTAACTTTTCTCTTTGATTTCATAATCACTCTTTTTTTGTCTACCCTGATATAATCTCCTTTCCACCTCATTCATTTTGATGATTAGACTTTCTGGTTTTCTTTTTCCTTTTATGCCGCTTTGTAGTTTATTTCAGGGTGGTTTTTTTTTTTCTATGTCTGTATCCCTTCATTAAATTTCTCATGCCTTTAATTTTTCATTATCTTATTTAAGTGTTTGTTTTTTCATGGTCTTCATTCAGTAATTTTTCCATTTCATTTTTTAGCTCCTTGCACTTGTTAACAAGTGCTAATCTGAAATTCTTATATATCAGCTAAGTTGTTTTCTTCTGATAATATTATAGTGGCAGTTGTTAATTTCTTGAAAACATGAATTGTCTTGGCTTGCTCCTGCAGTCTGTGTTTTGCAATGGGATCTGGACATCTAGAGCTAGGATGTTTGTGGAGTTTCTTGGTCTGTATGGCTAGTCTCATCTTCCTTGAGTATATTTGGATAATTGTTGTTACTCCACTTGTCAGGTTCAAACTCTGTGTTCAGACTCCAAGAAGTCCCAGACTGTCCTAGTGGGTGGGGTGGTAGATAGTGGACAAGGGACAAATTTCCATATCTTTCAAGTTTCAAGTGGTAGAATCCATTGTTTTAAAGTGTGTACAAAAGGTTTAATGTAATTTCAAGTTATTACATCTAATTAGGAATCCATACTTCAGATGGGGCCACAGAAGAGAAGGGCAGGCTGGATAATTACTAAATAATGAAAGCATAGGACCACTTGGGTACATAGTATTACAAAACATCATTTGCTTTAGAATGGTTTACAGAAACATTGTTCAGAGTTTAGAACTCTGTCCTTAATTTTTTGCTATGTACGTCTCTCTAAGAGCTATTTGAACGTTCATACAACATTATCAGCTAGGTGGGGAAGACAGGATTGTAAGAAGCCATAATGCTTTCCTTGACTCCACCATGCCTAGTAGTCCATGGCCATCTTTAAATAACTGGTTTCTTAGGCAATGCTCTATTGCTATGAATAGACACCATGATCATAGCAACTCTTATAAAAGAGAACATTTTACATGGGCCTCTCATACAGTTTCAGAGGCTTAGTCTATTGTCAATATGGGGAACATTGGCTACATATAGGCAGACATGGTGCTGGAGGATACTCTGAGAGTTCTATGTCCAGACCTGAAGACAGTGGGAAGAAAGAGACACTGAGACTAGCTTGGGCTTTTGAAAGCTCAAAGTGCACCCCCAGGAACATTCTTCCTCCAACAAAGTCACACCTCCTAATCCTTCTCAAGTACTTCCAGTCACTGATAAGTAAGCATTCCAATATAGCATCCCTTGGGAGCCATTCTAATTCAAACCACCACAATTATTGTAAGAGGGCCCCCCTGCCTTAGAAAGCCACCTGGTCTATCACACCTAGAGGGAATTCTGGTTAAAGCACCTCTGTTTGGACACATGGGAAAGATATGATAAGGCTACTGCCCCAGTTACTAGGATCCATGTGAGAACTCACCAGATTCCTCCTGTCTGTCTTAGGTATATGAATGTGTGGTGGCCACCCCTGGTTGTCTTTACTCTTGCATTTCTGTATGTGTCTCTCTGTTTTTCTGTGTATTCTGTCAGTTCTGTTTCCTGTATTGACAAACAGCTTTCTCTGGTATGAGACAAAGCCATTTCTACTGGCTTTACACTTATACCGCCCTTCATAACTGGACCTGATTCCTTTTGCCTCTGTCAAGTCCCTCAGAGAAAACAAAACCAAAACTAAAAACCATTTCTGCCTAAGTCCAGGCCTCTCACTTGTTTCGTTGCTTGAGTCTCACTCATGGTCTAGGCCCCTGTGTGGAATAAGAGAAGGGCTGAGCCTCTCCTTCAGGACTTTGCCATGTCTAAACAAAATGCACACAGAGAGGGGAAGTAGTCCCTTAAGGTGCCAATTTCTCTGGCTTATTCTAAGCACCCACAGAGAAGGGGAAAAGTTCCCCCTGGGTTGTCCCTGAGAGGAAAAGAAGTTTTACCCCGTCTTCTTCCATGATTTATTCCAACTTTTCAAATGATGATCCATGAAATTGAGAAACTCAAAACCCATCATTCTCTGAGTAAAAGTTGAAAAAACTACCCCTCGGCTGCATGGGGGCAATTAATGATAGACAACGCAGCCTGGAGAAAAGGAAATTTCCCTTCTGTCCAACACTGACCAATTATACCTTAAACAAAATTTTCACAGTCCTTTTTAGAAGATTTAAAGACATCTGCTAAATGAGTTCCTTTGTCACCCAATTGTCCCCACGCCTAACCCCCAGATATTAGTGTTGGCATAAGGTTTCTGTACAATTAAAATGCTGATTTCTGTATCTCCCATGTCGGGTTGCAACCCTATGCTGAGAATCTTCTGTCTCAAATGTTGTGTAAACTCTGCTCCACTATTGTCCCCTTGTATGCCAACAAAACAGCTTACAGCCAATCACTGAACATGGGAGACAATAAGGATGGAATTCCTGCCAATAGGGGAGGATGAATTATAAGAGGAAGGAGAGATTTGGCCTGGGGATTGAGCCATGAGAGAGAGGTCCAAGAGACATCAGGAAGAAGCAGAAAAAGGAAAAGCTGTAAAACACAAGTATCACTGGGACATAAGCTTGGAAGAAACCAAAGTACTTGACAGAGTAAAGAATAGAGTTGTGAAGCTCAATATTAAACAAATATAAGAGAGTCTCAATTTTTAGTGTGATAGCCAGGATAAGAGAGAAACTAAGAATCAAACACAGTTTTATAAAAGTAACCACAACACATAAGGAAAATATTATAAAAGTTTAAATGATTAGAGGCATGAGTAGGTCCCAGGTGCTGGAGGTAGCTTAAAGGGTACTTAACAACAGAGAACTGATTGGGACAGGCCTTTTATATGAGCAAAAGCCACTGTCACTTCTCCGGTGTGGAGACAATGTTAGACTTCCAGCTACCCAGCAGAAGAGGGAAGTCTTACCCTCTGTAGGAAGAAGATCTCTTAGCTCAAAGTCTTCTCCTCAATCAACAGATACAGTTGGACTATCTCTCAGATTGACAACGATGATTCTCAGGTGTATGGGCAGAAACCAACCCCCCAAGACTGGCCCAACACCAAGTTCCTACAATTCTTCAACTAACCGGCTCAGCTTCCCCTGTGCAGATTAAACAATTCCCAAAGGCCTAGGAAACAAAAAGGGAAATTGCAGTCCATATTGCCTGGCTTGGAGAGTCAGGGATGCTGCCTCCTTGCCAGTCACCCTGCCTGTGAAGAAACCTGGGACCTCACATTCTCAAGAAGCTGATTCCTCCAGAGAAACAGGTGTCCACTGTCTTGGACCAGAAAGATGCATTCTTCAGCCTCCCAGTGGCAGAGGTACCTGAAGGCATCTATGTTTTAAAATGGAGAGACCCACAGAGAGATTACAGTGGGCAACTGGACCAGATTGCCCTAAGGATTTGAAATCACTACCTGCTGATCCCCTGCCCTTCTGCCAAAAGTTTCCTGGGGCCAGACTTTTCCAACATGTAGATTACCTGCTCCTAGCCTCTACAATTCAATAGATTCTAAAAGGGCCCCTGAGGGACTGCTGCAAGAGTTACAGAGCTAGGACTACAGAAGGCCCACTAAGAAAGCTCAGCTTGGTACATCAGAGGCTACCTCTCTTTACTACCATCTGAGGGGAGGCAAAGGGAAGCTGCTTCTGATTAGGGTTGCTGAAATCCTTCAGATCCCAACTCCAAAGGCTAAGAGACAGGTTTGACAGCTCCTAGGTGCAGCTCAGAATTGCTGCCTCTGGACAGCAGAGTTTGTGGAAATAGTAAGGCCTGTATAGAGGAGCACAACGAGGGAAGGGTTGAAAGAGTCAGAGCAGTCAAGGACACCACAAGAAACTCTGCAAAACTGTCAAAGACCAGCTTTGACACCACAGGGTAAACTGAGATGGGGCATAGATAGGCGGCTAGCTGCTCACCCAGCAGACTTCTCTGAGGGTAAAAAGTTGGATGCTCCAGGTTGTGACCAAATGGAGCTGTCACTGATAGTAGCCACCATAGGGTGCTACTGATAGTAGCCAGCATCCAGTCTCCAGGCTAGAAGTGATTGTAACTAGTGGGGACTGCTGCTGATTGTAATCAGTGATTAGAGAAAAGGAAGGAGAAAACATCACACACACACACGCGCACACACACACACACACACACACGATGGAAGAAGCAAGACAAGCTCCAAGGAGCAAGTCCCAACAAATTCACCATTAACTGAATGGATGGAGCATATTCAAAGAGGTAGCTCCAACAGTTTTATTATTTTCTCTCAGAGCTTGTATATCCCAGCAAAATCTTTCAAGTAGTACAAAACTCACAATGTGGTTTCATTCTGTATTTCTTTAAATGAGTGATTATAAAATACAATATGTTTTTTCAATACCTTTACATGAAAAGTCTTTCACATATTACAGGTGAAAAAAGCAAATTATTCCCAAGAACCCACATACATTTGTAACTATGCCACTTGTTATAGATTAACAAAGTGTGAGAAAGCAGGCTAATTTCTTAGCCACTTTCTCTTTACTGGCAGGCTGCAATGTGTGGTTACTAAGAAAGTATCAATTGTCTTAAGAAGTAATCTTATACAAATCTTACAATAATCACAAATCCAAACATTTACATAAAAGGATCCATTTCTACTTTAAACCCCCAAGCCTCACATCTATTCATTAACAATTCTTGTTAAATCATATCAGGAATCTGAGGGCAAAACTGGTTACAAGAAATTAAGCATCACCCTATGATCACCAGCCCAAGTTGAGAGAGAGGCAGGTCAGCCAGTACTATCTTGGGCTATGGTTCTTGCTCCTTAACCTCAAAAGGTCCCTAGCTCAACTATTAAGAGTGGAACTTTCTGAACTTCAAACTGCTCCCTGAGATTTTCTACATCATAGCCATTGAGAAAATCATCTTAACCTACTAAACAATCTATTTTTGAAATCCTTTCTATGCTTAGTAGTCAATGCTAACTATCTACATCTCTAAGGTCTTTCTAAGGGTGGTGCTTGAATCATTAATCTGCTCCAGGAGCATTTCCTGAAACAGAGCAAGCACTATTATTGTAAGTGCCAATGACAGTGCCCAGTAAGGGGCTAGAAGCCCCCTTAGAGTTTCCATACAACTCATATAGTATGTGGAGACCACAGGGGCAACAAGCAGATTGATGCTCTCTAACAGGATGAGTTGCTCAGAATACATAGTCCCTGTGGCCCTGCCTCCCACGGTACACCCATGGTGGTTGTGCTAACTGCTGGGTTGCATTCCATGTGTTCTGAAGCTGTTTTGCTGTTCCTCCTGAATGGCCCCTGACATAAGATCGACTAACCTGGACCCATAGGGGCTCACAGAGCCTGAACCACCAACCGGAGAGCATCCATGGGGTGAACCTAGGCTCCCCCGACGACACATATGTAACAGACCTAACACTTGGTCCTCATGTGGGACCTCTAACTGCAGGAGCGGGGCCTGTCTCTGACTCTGTTGCCTGCTTTTGGATCCCTTTCCTCTAACAGACAGCCCTGTCTAGCCTCAGTAGAAGATGCGCCCAGTCCTGCTTGATATGCCAAGGGGTTGGTGTATATCCATAGGAGACCCCCCCTTCTCTGGGAAGGAAGGGAGGCAGCTCAGGCACAGGGGCAGGGAAGGGGAGGTTAGAGGGAGGGACTGGGAGGAGACAAGGGTAGGGAAATTCAGACAAAGATGTAAAGGTAATAAATGAATGAATCAGGGAGGAAAAGACAGCTTTGACTTTGCCTCCATCCTTAGCACTTCCAAATGTTGCAAAATCTTTTCATCTGTTTGTCCACAAAACAACAAATCATTAAAAGCCAGGTGGGGGTGGCACATGCCTTTAATCCTAGCACTCCTGGGAGGCAGAGGAAGGTGGATCTTTGTGAGGTCCAGGCTAGCCTGGTCCGGTGCAGGAAAGCCAGAGCTACACAGAGAATCCCTGTCTCAAAAAACAAACAACAACAACAACAAAACAAAAACAAACAGCGAAAACAAAAGAACACAAGAAAAATAATATTGCAAAAAGGGGTTTAACATAAATTGTAGGGCCATGGAGCATGGAAACACTCTGTGACATACTGGTCCAAACAGTTGGTCACTCTTGCCACAGGAGAACCCCACCTGTCTAAGGGCTGTGGCAGCTACTGCCAGTTTAATGAAAAAACGGAGACAGGTTGACTCTGGATCAGAATCTTGTACTCAAAGCACTCCCACGATGTGCTTGAGGCCCTCCTCCAAGTCAAACCAGAATGCTGGCTGTCTAATAAGTGTGTGGCCCAGAATCAAGCCTTACTTCTGGCCCACCCTGCAGGCCAGGTTGAGAAACCCACTGCCTTTGATCATGCTGCCTCCGGCCTAACAATGACCTGCAGGTGCTCATCCATGACTGTGACAAGATGAAAGATGAAACCAGGTACATGGGAGCTGCAGTAGATACTTTTAAAATTACCTGCTGAGTAATTAAATAGCTGATTAATTTATATTGAATTATTATTTTAGTAAAATCCGTGATTACTCCATCAGCCAAATAACAAAATTAGCACACAGAAAGACCTGAATCTATTTAATTAGCCTATAGCACAATGCTGCCCAATAATTATTTTATCCTAAACCTCCATGCTAGCGAAGTTAATTCCTATTCAGATTTCCCACCTTATACTTGCCTTTGAATCATTGCCACGACCTGGTTCATTTCTCCTGGTGCTTCCTGGTCTTCTCCTCATGTCTTCCTTTTTTTTTTTCAAATGTAAACTAATATACAACAATAATTCCGGAACATTTATGAAAACTGTTAGACAATATCTACATTTGTAATGTCCAGTACATATGCATTTGGCAACTTAGGGGAAATATTATCTATCCTATCTATGAGAGTCCAAAATTTTGTACCTAAAACAATCTCTATCATATCTCATCGCTATCACCAAATAATCTTCTGTCTAGACCTAAAAATGGTTTATTTATTTTCTTTACATCCTGGTCCTTGCCCCATCTCTTCTCACCTCCAAGTACCACACTCCCTCCCTCTCCCCATCCCTCTCCACTATTTCTCAGAAAAGGGGAGGCCCACTTCTAATCCATCCCAGAGCATCAAGTACCTTCATGACTGAGGGCCTTCTCTTCCCCTGTGGCCTACAAGGCAGTGACACCAGGGGCAAGTGATCAAAGAGCTAGCAACAGAGTCCCTGTTAGCGTCAGTCCCCACTCCCTTTACTACAGGACCCACATGAAGCCTGAGCAGCCCATCAGCTCCCTCTTTGTAGGGAGCCTAGGTGGAGTCCAGGCATGGTCCTTGGTTGGTGCTTCAGTCTCAGCCAGCCATTCTGGGCCCTGGTTAGTTGGCTCTGTTGGTCCTCTTATGGAGCTCCTGTCTCTTCCAGGTCCTTTCCCCGCCCCTCCCCCAACTGCCCACTTTTTCATAACACTCCATTAGCAATGCCAATGTTTGGCTGCAAGTCCCCACATCTGTTACAGAGCACTGTTGGGTGGAGCATCTCAGAGGACACCTCTGCTAGGCTCCTGTCTGCAAACATAACAGAGTACCATTAATAGTGTCAGGGGTTGGCTCTCTCCATAGGGGGCGGTCTTGGCTTAGGCCAGGCTTTGGTTAGACTATCCCTGCTCTATCTTTTCTATGTTTATCCCTGCACAGCTTGTAGTCAGGGTGAGGATGAAGTTCTTGTGGGTGAGTTAATGTTCCCCTCCCTCTACTAGGATATTTGTCTAGTTCTAGGGTGTCCTCTTAGTCTCAATGGCCCCTGATACTAGGAGGCTCTCCTAGAGTCCACCTCATATCCTGCCAGGAGCCTACCCTGACTTAGGTGTGCAATTTGTCACAGAGAAGCTACTACCCACAGTTTCTTTTATTTTTTTTCTTCTGCAATCCTTCAAGCCTCCTCCTTCCCCCTGCTCTCCTCAGGTTTAATCTCCACCATTATTTCTATTTGCACTCCCTAACCTACGCTATTTCTTCTCTTCCACCACTACCTCTGTGTGTTCTGTTTCCTCTTCTGGGTGAAGTTTAAGCATCCTCCCCTGGATCCTCCTTGTTACTCATCTTCTTTGGGTCTGGGCATTGTAGTATGATTATCCTGACTCTATGGCTCAAATCCACTTATAAGTGAGTACATAGCATGTGTGTCTTTCTGGCTCCAGCTTACCTCACTCAGGATGATCTTTTGTAGTCGTTACTTTCACGGAAAAGATTGGGGCCCAAGTCATATTCCTCAGAGCAGAGAACAGAACTGATCAATCTCACTCAGGCTTTCAGAGAGGGAAAAGGAAACCCCAGCACCATATATGAAGACAGTCGCTATGCTTTTGAATACTGTGTCCACTGCTGGCAGGACTCTGGTACCTGAACTTCACCAGGATACTCCTCTGGGGCACACAAATTTTTCTGTATTGCTCAGAGCTAGGTATGTTATACCTAGGCCAGACAGTATGGTATGAGATGTCTCAGCGAGATGCCAGGTTTGCACTTAAGTAAATCCAAAACAGAGAGACTTCATGCAGAAAAGAGTCTGAATGACAGGACTGCCAAGGGAGGATGAAAGTACTTCCTAGTGTTTTATACACGTCTTTCCAGGTGGGTGAAAGCATTCTCCTTCTAGGACTGAAACTGCATAAAAGCTTCTCAAGGAACTGGTGCCCTGATTTGGACTCCTCCTAGGAATGGGGTCTTACACAGGCCTGGCTTTCATACTGAATTTATCTCAACAGTTAATGTTTAGATATAGATTAAAAAGTTCACTGTGCACATATAGCACAGACCTCAGAGTTCTGCGCAGCAGGAAAGAATAAACAGGATCTTAAAAAACAAAAAACAAAAAATAAACAAACATAATACCCAAAACCAAACCTTGAACCAAACTCTCCTTACAGTCCTGAGAAGGATGGATAGACTTCCTTCCTTTGCTTTGGGCTTGCTGTACCCTATATAGGGAGGAGTCCCTCCTTATGATACTATGTTTGGAAGACATCCCCCACTGCTCCCATGTCACAGAGGCCAGAAGGTGGAACTCTCTAAGCACTCCTTTCCCAAGTCACTACATGCCTTTTCGTTCTCCATACAGGCTACTAATTGGACTACCAGAGAGACTCAGCCAGCCTCTGATTCCACTAGTTTCCCCTGGTTTGAATTCAGTGATTCCCTCTGGGTCAAGCAGGTAGCCAAAGGGGCTCTGGCACCACACTGGAAAATATCCTACATAGTGATTCTCTCCACTGTTATGACTGTGAAGGTAGCTGGCATAGCATGGATGCAGATTACCCAGGTTAAGAAAATGGAAGCCACAAGTGATCACGGCAAACAGACTATGGACCCATTAAGTTTTCATCAGGCCCCAAGGCCATCCTTTCCTGCCCCTCTACCTCTGCCTAAGCCTTAAGTTTTATATAAAAACAGGGTTATGGTCCACCCCCCCCACAGGCCTGGACCTGAGAACGAACTATGGAATACAGATAAAAGGAAGGTATTAGCTAGTATGACTACATACCAGCAATCCGTAATTTTCTAGACCTTTGCACACTAATACTTGCTTTAAAAGGTTGTCTTGGAACAAAGGAAAATAATAGAAGTTTATTGTTTAAGATAAAAATACAGAGTTGTCTACAAAGTGAGTCCAGGATGGCCAAGGCTACACAGAGAAACCCTGTCTCGAAAAAAAAAAAAAAAAAAAACAGAGTTAACAATTCTATGCATTTGCTGCAGCTGGGTCTCCCAGTTGCCAAGGAGCAACTGAAAACACATCGATGCATATTTAAAAAGGAAGCCCTCTCCCAAAGAAATGTACAATAGGAAAATATAATCCAATGGCCATAATATTAAAAATCTCTAAATTTCACAAGAAAGATTCTGGCCTTTGGAAAACTTGGGGATTAGGTTATGCCATAGGAGGGGATCCTGGGTACAGAGTTATAAATTCCCAGGCAGAAATTGGCATGGTTGGCTGGTTAGGCTTAGACCCCTGGCCCCTGTACTACATAGGGAAAGGAACTATCCAGGCTGTCAGCCCCATTGACTGACAAAACTCACTGTGACTGGGAACAGCCCAAACTAACATTAGGGGACTTACAAGGGCCTGGCACTTGTCTAATGTCCAGAACCTTTAACCTAGGCACTTCTGCTTAGTCTGATGCCTGCTATTCTGCCTTGTGGGTTACCTCATCTGGGCAACAGCAGCATTGCTGGGCCCCTGAGACTACTTGGTGGCATGTACTAAGGGTTTGACTATATCTGCCTCTCCTCATGTCTTCCAAACTAAGTAGACAGGTAGATTAGAATGCAGATAATTCAGTGTCCTTTTCAGACTAAAACATCAGTTAGATTCCCTTACAGAAATAGCCCTACAAAATTGGAGAGGCTTAGAATTACTTCTCATGTAATAAGGGACTAGGCATGGCTTGGAGGGGGGAAGCTCCCTGTTTTTTCAAGATAATTAGAGAAAACCTTCCACAGTTTGGGAAAACTTCAAAAAGAGAAAGTGACAAAGACATAAATCAGGTAATTGGTACCAGCCACTGTTTTCTTGGTGCTCCCTGGCTAGCAGCTCTTCTATCAGCACTGACTGGACCTGGCATTCTCAATCTGAATGGAGAAGTGGCTGGGCCCTGCGTTTTAAACTATGTGGCCAATTATGTGTCAGCTCAGTCAAATTAACTATCCTGAGGACCCACCACACCACTTTAGAGCAGGATGAGTCCACGATTTGACTCATTCACTAAGACCTGTGGGGAACGTAACAGGGCCCCAGACCTCAGCAGGCCTCCAGACCTTATCACAAGTGACTCCATGATGGAAGTGTCACTCACCTGTAAAACTCAGCACACAGACAGCACCACCTGCCAAAACCAAAACAAAGGCCCAATCTGTCACAGTCCACAGTGCTGGGAAAAGTCTCTACATGTACTAACCTTGCCTTTTGGCTTCTGCGGTTCCACTTCTGGAACTGAAGTATGTTCTTCACTGAAGTATGTCCACCCAGGACAAGGATTTTATGCTTACAAGCTGACTCTGAGAAAGGAGAGGGGCTACACTGGGATCCTGAGCATTCAGTTGAAGTACAGACCAGCCAATAAAGACTTTCTTTTAAAAAATAAAACCTTTTTATTGATTCTTTGTTAGTTTCCCATCATGGACCCCAGTCCTGCTCATCTGCCCATCTATCTCCCTATCCTCCCATAGCTGTTCTTCATCTTTGCAACACCCTCCCAAATAACACACACACACACACACACACACACACACACACACACACACACACACACACACACACACACCATAGAAAACGTCTTATCATGGAAGCTGTAGGATGTCACAGTGTGTCCCACAGCACACCCCTCTGTCCACACATCTTCACTAGGAAATGTTCATTGCAATGAGTCATTGATCAGGTTGGAGATCTCTGGCACCTGTGACACCATCAATATTGGATCCTCATAGGCCTCCTCCTGGTTATCCTGTTTTTGCTTTGTCACTGAGATCCTGCAGCTTTGGGTTAGCAAGACTGGCCTTTTTCATGAATCCCAACCATTTGCAGATGGTACAGATTTGGGGGTGGGCTAACTCAGAGCCCTGGATCTGGGCTGGGTGGTAGCTCAGCTGGTCAGCAGGCTGGCTCTCCCTTATCTGCACCACCATGGTGAGCTCCCCAGCACTGCTCTGGCTAGGCCACCCAGTGCTGCCCTCAGCAGGAGGCAGGGGCAGTTCTCCTGCTCTCATGCTTGCTCACAGGCACTCAAGCCTTCATAGCCAGCTCTGCTGTGCCGCCCACTGAAAGTACATGGCCCATGCTGCCAAGTGATAGAGCCTAGGAGGCTGAGCAGCTCTGCTGATCTCACATCCTCAGGGCTGGCTCACCAGTGTCTTCTGGAGCCATCAGGGCCAGAGCAACTCAGTTTCCCAGGAGAGGTGCAGGGCCTGATTTCCCAAGTGCTACAGCTAGTTAGGAGGGTAGATCTAGCTCTTGTGCTCTCATGACCACAAGGCTAGCTCTCCCAACTATCACAGGTAGCAAGGAGGAAGGCATCACCCGTGTGGCCATGTTGCATCACCTCAGATAAATGGTAGGGCCAGTTCTCCTATGCTTCCCCGCTCAGGGCCCACTCACCCACAGCCCAGCCATCATGGCCAGCTCCACTGTGCTACCTGAACTGGATGCAGGGTCCCCTCTCCCAACTGCAGCTGTCAGTCTGAAGTGGGGCCAGTGCTCCAGAGCATGCCAGTCAGTGAGGAATGGGGCCAGATCTGTACAGCAATACCAACCCCTGCTGGTACACTAGCCATAGACCTAGACATGGCCCTCAGAGGCAGCCTCAGTCTAGACTTCATTATGGCCCCAGGTTGTGGGGATAGCTGCTAACAACAGGCTCCTTCTCTCCACCCTTGTGCCTCCTGTTCCATCTCTCTTCATATGCTTAAGCTGCTCCACTTCTCCCTCCCACCCGTCTGTCAACGACATACACTGTGGTGGCTCCTGTTGCAGGCTGCCCATGTGGCTGTTGGGCCCCTGAGTGACATCCTCAAGGGGTGTCTACCACCTGCCTCTGTGCCATGCGCCAGAGAACAGGTCTTTTGGTGGCATGTTCTCGGTCCTCCTTCTCCTCCTCTTGTCAAACGGTACCCTGGCAGTGCGCAAATGCCTGTAATAGCAGAACATGAAGGTGGATATGAGGACCAAGGGACCTTGTGGTCCAAGCAGCCTAAGCATTGGGTACATTTCAGATTCAGTAAGCAACCCTGCCTCAAGCAATAGGGTGGAGACTGACTGAGGAAGAGACCTTAATGTGATCTCTGCTCCACACCCACATGTCCGTAACATATGCATGTACACAATAAACAACCAAACTCTACACAGCAAGCCTCCTGTGGGAAAATGCTCCAGAATCAACATCAACCTGTGAATCTTTGACACATGACTACAGAAGTCTTTGGGTGTAGATTAGCACTTAATTCTTTGGGAGGGATATTCTTTAAATTAGCTTTGATCATCTCTGAGCATGAGCTATTTTTCAAGTCAGATGAAAGCAAACAGTTGAGAGTAAGCTACATATATATGCCGAGAAAACATATAGTTACATTGGAAAGAGGAAAGCCAAAAGAAAAACTTAAATGAGACTCATGAACTTAAATTTTGATGTTTTGTTTAATATAGAGTGCCGAAATAGTCTGATGTTAACAAGGAAGCAATATAAACCGTTTGCTAGTTGCATTGACATTTTATTAAGTTGTTTACATTCTGTGAAATAACATGGCACAATATAAGCAACATGAAAACTGGGAATGCCATTAATTCTCCATGCTTGTTCCCAAATCTTTGAGATGCTTTGTTCAGAAATGCATCAGAATTGTGCATCTTGTTTTTACTTGTACTTCTTTTTCACTTTGATCATCTTTTATCTCAAGGATGTAATGAATACATACTTTACTTTTCTAGGTAAACGTTCAGGTTTTATATCTCCAAAATGTACTTCAATTTTCATCTTTACATATGACAACTATGAACAAAATTCTGTAGCTTTTAACTCTATTTTTCCTTAGATCTTAAATTCAGTATGTTACAATTTCAAAATTGAAGCAATACAGACATACTGTTGTTTCTAGTTTTTTCTTGCTAGATCTTTAAAATGCAGTTGAGATTTATTGCTGAAAAAGCACTGCATAAATTATTTTTCTTTTCCTTCATACTAAAATGCAGTGGTGTTGACATTTCAGAATGTGAGAGGAACAAACTAAATTGTATACATATTTTGCTGTGTCTTTTCAATGCAGTTGCATTGCATGTTTCATTTTCAATGAATTCACAAGGTAAACACATTACTAATTAATTGCTTTTATTTATTTTTTTTCTCTTTTTTTTATTAATTTATTCTTGTTACATCTCAATGTTTATCCCATCCCTTGTATTCTCCCATTCCTCCCCCCCCCATTTTCCCATTATTCCCCTCCCCTATGACTGTTCCTGAGGGGCATTATGTCCCCCTATATATTCTCATAGGGTATCAAGTCTCTTCTTGGCTACTTGCTGTCCTTCCTCTGAGTGCCACCAGGTCTCCCCCTCCAGGGGACATGGTCAAATGTGAGGCACCAGAGTACGTGAGAAAGTCGTATCACACTCTCCACTCAACTGTGGAGACTATTCTGACCATTGGCTAGATCTGGGAAGGGGTTTAAAGTTTACCTCCTGTATTGTCCTTGGCTGGTGCCTTAGTTTGAGGGGGACCCCTGGGCCCAAATCTGCCTATCATATTGCTTTTATATGGTTATTTTAAACTAGATCTTGAACAAACTATACGCTTTTCCACTTATATGGTAATCACACTTGCGGCATCAATTATAAAGTACTCCAAGCACATATTTGCTTCACAATATTATAGCAATTATTAACAGAAAGGAAATAGCAGAACACTCAATCAGAATCATGGCCGGCATGAAAGAACCGGTGGTAAAGAAAACATCTAAAGGAAGAAAAGTAAGTGTTGTCACTTGGCTCCTAAATGTCCTCCCAAGCTCAAATGATGAAATCTTGGACTCAAGCTGATGGCTCCATGGCAGGTGGGTGATAGTTTTGAGCAGGCTAGTTCAAGAATGGCTCCAGGGCAGGTGGTGGAAACTTTAGAGTAGGCTAGCTCGGGGACACAGATGGGTGTAGTCCAGCTCCTGAAGGGGACTCAGGCTCTTCCCCTCTCTCTGTTTCCAGGCCTCATGAGTTGAAAGGGGCTACCTCTGGCACAAGCTCTTTACCATGGTCTGCTTTGCCAAAGATCCAAAGCAGCGCAATCAAGGAACCTTGGTGAACCATCTAAAACATGGAAGCAACCATTTCTTCCTTACCAGTCTGTTATGCCAAGTGTTTTGTACAGTGACAGGGGGCAGACATGAAACAGATGTGAGAGAAAGCTTCCAAGATGGTGACACTGAATGCATGAATTCTGCTGAGACAAGACCCAGTATCATAAGACCCCCTAGGCACTGAACAGAAAAGGGAGGAAGATCAAGAAAGATACAACTTACACACCAAGAGTGAAAGACAACTTTCTACTATGCAGGAATGGCAGATGAGGCACAGAAACGTTCAGCCTCTCTCTGAGTGGCTCGAGTCAGGAGCCTGCCTTGCTTGTCTTTACTGTCAGGCAGCCAAACGGATCCTTGGTAAATGAGTATGAAATAAAAATGAAGACACGCAATGGATAGTGCCTGTACATTTTTTCCCCTCAATGTTAAATTCGGATAGTTTTCTGTAAACAGCTAAAGATAGTCTTCAGCATACAAGTTTAATACAACTTTAGGGATAAACATGTTTGGCTTCAATCACCACCTGTCCTCCTACACCATTAGGACCGTTTGTGTTAACTCTGTGAGATCAACAACAACAACAACGACAACAACAAACAACCCTTTCAGCACTTAGGAGAACATATGAAGTTGAAACTGTGTTGGAGTCTGCAATTTAACCAGTGTAAGTGATCCAACGCATGTCCTCCCTTTCTGCCTCCTGCAGCATGATCTTCAACTGCGCATTCACAGCACCCAGTTTCTGTGGATCCAAACTGCACCGACCATGCCATCTCTCATAGCAATGCACAGGGATAGGATAAATCACGTATTTCAGCTGGGTCATGGGCGTTAAGTACTCAAGAATTCTCCTGAGCATGGGCATAGTAATGGGATTAGAAGAAAAGCTGAACAAACGGAGGTGGGAACAGCGGCTCAGGGCTGGGGCCAGAATAGAGAGTGTAGCATCTGTTAAAAGGCAATGGTTAATTGCCAGATGCTGCAAGGTACCAGAGAGATTCTCCAGGAGACAATAAAAGGGTTCACAATCTTCCCAACAAATTGAATTGTTGCTGATATCCAACAGCTTTAAATGGTTGGCTTGAGGGCACTGAGACAGAAACTTGAAGTCGCTGTAAGAAAGTTCACAGAATGGCAGTTGCAAAAAATCCAAATCAGCAGGTAGTACTCTGCAGAGAGGAAACACACAAGTATTTCTGGAAAATGAGCACTATGAGAGGGGAGCTATATCCAGGAATCTAGAGTAAACTATTTTGCACATATTTTGCATTAGCAGCTAATGCTGTGGGCTTTCACGTTCTTAGTAGACTTGTGTATCTGTGAAAGATACTTTATCACTTTAACAAATGTTATTTTAATCTTGATGATGCATACAAGATATTGCTATAGAGGTGTGTGGAAAGCTCAGTGAAAATATTATGTACTTAGTAACTAGAATATAATTAAAGGTGGGACTAGTTCTGCTGCTTGGCAGAGATATGGCAGAGGGTGCAAACAAATGGAAGCTCCCTGTGGCCTGCCCATGAATGAAAACCTCCACATTCCCGGCCTGAACCTTGGACATAGCACATTAGGTAATTGGTCTGGCCCATAGTCTATGGGTATACGTGGCTATAAGTATGTGCGCCTGTGACACAACATAAGCTTTCTCTCAATTCCTCCTCTTCACCTCCTGATGGCTACAGAAGTACTACACTGCTCTTTTCACCTTCACTGAGCACACTGCATGCATGTGCTTAGATGACCAGTTTTCTGAAACTATGTTTTTCTCTTCAATTAGAAAAAGGTGCCAGTGCCCTTTCTTGGCTCTGTTTAAACCCACAGCATTGCTCATGCTAGCATGGAAGGTGAAAGATGAATTCTTTTTCTCATCTTAAAAACAGGCTATTAACGGAAACCCAGTACCTATCCCAAGCTCTTACCTCAGGACATGTTCAAGATGATCGGTGAGGCAGAATGAGGACAGGCTGAGCTCCTTGAGGTGATCCTTACAACTCAGTTGAGAAAGGAAATTTCTAAAGGCTCTTCCATTGAAAGATCTACAAGTGATTTTAGACAGGCTAAGACTATCTAAGTTTACAGCCTGCTCCAGAAGGGACAGGACACTAATGAGAGAAGCCTTAACAACTGCCAGGTGAGAAACACATTTCAGATCAAGGTGGCTTAAGGCGCTTCTGCACTCACTCAAATTCTTAATGCGCAGATCACGGCAGCAGAGGTGCAAAGATCCCAAGCTCTGCTCAACTTTACTCAGAAGCAAAGCAAAATATTCATTTTCCCTAAAGGACCTATCAAGGGAAAGGCTCACTAGTAATTCCATAGTTGTCTTGGGGGACTGACCCTCAGATTCTGAGCTTGAATTACTACATTGGCTTTGGACTTTCATGAGAGAGCGCTCAGAGTAAGCGCAAGAACGCACACAGGGTTTGCATGTAGTAGTGATCACAGGGCATTTGGTCTTGCAGCCAGGATGCTGAGTTAAATCTAGGATCCTCAGTTTAGGGCTCCTGTAGGTTAAAAAAAGATACAGCATCTGAGAGGTAATATCAACATAACCAAGCAGGATCAATAATAACATGTAGTGACAAAATGATCTCTCTTTTTTTTTCGTTCCATCTACCAGCTATCTGCAAGACTTTCCTATGTAAATTCTAAATCCTTTATATCATTCACTATTTTATATATCATTTAATTCTCACAGGGCTTGCTGCTCCTGCCTCCATTTCATGTATATCATTCAATAGAAGCCTCATGCACCTCTTTTACCAAAGTAAAACCCTCCGTAAAACCTCAAAGGTTTTAAGATAGCCTCACCTGACAGACCAAACACCTTACACCCATTTTTCAACATCTACCATAACAAACTGTGGAACATAAAATACCATAGCTACCTGGTGTTCTCTTTCAACCGGTATGTCTAATGCACTAATGCAGCGTGAGAAAAAGGCTCAAACTTTACCACTGCTGTCAGTGCATCTTACGCCCATCCACTGAGGCAGCATTGAACAACAGAACAAAGTTATCTTGGGATCTCCTCAAGTTCATGCATTACTGTGCACTCAGAAAAATCACTTTATTCTTGGTTTACATTTCTTATACTGACTTACTGCCAACAAGTCTTTCCCATGAAAAGTGAACAGCACTCACGACTGTTTCCTTTAATTCTCCACCAATCCTCAGCAGTCTTAACACTCAAGTCTTTCTTCAATGTAAATAGTAATACCAGAATACAAATCCATCAATATTGTTCTTGATCCCTTACATTCCATATTCAACATTGTAAGACACTTGTTTCAAAGTCAACTCAAGGTTTAGACTAACAGTCTCATCTTCTCTTTCAGTACTAGCCTACACTACCTCTGAGAGAATAGCAGACAATGGCATAACCTCCTGTATCTTACTACACCTCCGTTATACAGATTCTTACCTAAAAGCTGGGTTCTCAGCAGGAAAAAGACTCTCAACCATGACCTTCCACAGTGTGGGCTGGGCTTCCTGCATGCTTAATGGCCCAACATGGAGGCAGAAAAATGGCCAACTCTTCACCATTGCTGAAAGTATCTTCTCATGTCTACCCTTGAGGGCAGCAGTGAACAATGGAACAAAAAGCTCCCCTGGGATCTCCTGGAGAGCTTGAATTGCTAAAGGCTCATGGTGCAAAAGACACTGTATAGCAGTATCACACAGTGTGGGTGGTTCCTTGAAGTCCATCTTAATGAACCTGCATCAGAGTGAGAATCATTGAGAAAATGTGACAATATCCACAGTATCTTCTTTGCAACCATTATTAACAACATGATAACTTTTGGTAGTAAAACAGCCACTTCTAGAGACCTCTACTTGTAGGCAATTGACATATGCTTGTGAGTATATTATAGCCTATTAATATATGAATATACATATAACAACTCCTTTACATATATACATATATGTACACATAAACCTGTGAAAGTGATGAAATGCCAATACGAATGAACACTGTTAGTAGAACACAATTTTGGTCACTTAGAGACACGATATTTCATCTCAATAGTATACAAGCCATCAAAAATGAAAAAGTAAATATATACAAAAGGGATAGCATCATCCTTATCTTCAGTGAATTCTAAGACATCAAATTAACTGGAATTAAAGAGAAAAAAAAAGAATGTCATTCTAGTTCATAACTTGTCATCCTGGCATCCCCCTCATGGCATATTGAGACACACCAAAATTGCGGGAGATATAAATAAAAGAAAATGGTTAGGGGCTTCAAACTGACCTGAGCATATACCCAGAATTACTAGTCACAATATAATCATATAATAAAAATAATGTATCCTAAATGTAAAGGGAGAACTACAGTTTAATGAAACAACCCTCCTAAAGACATCTAATTAAAATCCTTACACTCTCTCCCATATGTGGTAACAGTCTTCCTGAAAATAGAACTTCTAAGCATCTAGTGAGGGAGCCACATACAGTGTCAAGGTGGGAAAAGAATTACAGGACATGTTAGTGTAGGGTAGAGGAAGGCATGAAAATATATAGTGAATTCCATTAACATAAATAACTAATATATGTTAAAAATGAAGGGACCCATGTGAAAGGGAGAAGAAAAATCCCTTGGCTGTCAAGATATGGGAGGGTTGGAAAGTGTAGAGAAGACTGAGTTGAAGGTGGGAATATGTTTGAACTACACTATGTGATATTTTCAAATAATCAATGAAATTATTTTTAAAAATAAACGAATGAAACTTCCAGTTTGAAATGCAGTTTCTGAGAAAGTGTAAAGTCAAACAGGCCATGAGGATCATTCAAAGAAATACGGTATTTATGGGGGAAAAGCAAAGGGGGAAATTAAGAGTCTGATAAAGCAAAAGAAACACAGAATGAGAATATTCTTAACTATTACCTTTAATACCAAATCAAAAAACTTACCGTGAAAAATTGTGCTCAGACATCCATAGAGATTTTGACATGTACCCTCCTGCACATAAACACCTATAACAAACACAAATGCAACAACTTAAAAATAAATCAAAATTATAGAAACAAGCAAAACAGTAGTAGGTTAAAAAAAATGATAAGCTTTAAATGTTTCAGTAGCCTGATCTCTTTGTGGATAGGATAACAAGGCACTGAGATCAAAACCCTAACACAAATCTCAGGGTGATTTCCATGTCCAATCTTAAAACACACATGAAATACTCATCCCCATGCATGGGCAACAGCAACCTCATAATTAACAAAAGGGTGAGTCTCTGGAGAGAGGAAGAACTGCCCCCCTACAGGTAAATATAAAGTGTTGAATATATAGTGGAGCTTAGTTTGAAACACAGATGCATGAGCAAGTGCACACACACACACACACACACACACACACACACACACTCAACACACAGAGAGAGAGAGAGAGAGAGAGAGAGAGAGAGAGAGAGAGAGAGAGAGAGAGAGAGAGAGAGAGAGAGAGAGAGAGAGAGAGAAAGAGAGAGACAGAAGCTGTCAGACTACTGACCTTTGACTCATCAGGGATCAGCACCAACCTATATATAAGGTAATAAAGATGAGCAAGTCCAAAGTCAATTCTCAGTTCTCACACTCCAGCAGTAGGCCTAGAAAAAAGCATCTCCAAGACTTAGACATTAAATACAAACTGTTTATCCCATTGTGGTTCTTCTCTTTTCTTTTTTTCTCCAGCAGGGCTTTCTATCATTTATACCTTACAGCACATTAAACCGTCTAGCATTTATTCCTTTTGTTACATTTACCTAGTTTGTTCACGTATTTGTTCTTACTAGTTTACTTCTATCCTTGTCCTTTCCCCTCCACTTCCTAACATGCTTCTATTTTTCCCTTCTCCACTTTCCTTTCTTTTATTAGGCATTGCATGTCCCTGGGTTCCTCCCACTCACCCAGTTCATTTGGTCAGTTTACTATTTCCACTTTGGTCCACATTCGGTTTTAAGTCTATGGTTCACTGCACAGTATATTCGTGATTCCTGTTCTTTTCTCATTTGTGCTGTGGTAGGTGGATGTAAGCAACTCTGTGTCTCTTTACAGACATGGTCTATAATGGTGATCCAGTGCTTATTTTTGGTCCTCTCTAAACAGTACTGAAGATTTACCCCACTGGAGGAGGCTGCTCACTAACATCTCCAAATAAACCGTGAAGAGATACCAAGAGCAGGTGATGGAGACATCACAGCACAGATGCATAGGTCATATGAAAAGCACGGGAAACGGTCATAACCTCTCAAATGTGTAAACTAAAGACAATGAAGTGGTCAGAGGGCTCCACTGAGAATTCAAACGCCACACGAAATAGGGCTCTCGGTGATTTCAGAGAAGATTCAAAGTAGCAGGTGAAGGAATTCAACTAAGGACCTGGAGATGCAAACCAGAAACGTGCATGAGTAGGTCAGCAGGAAATTGTGAGTTTGAAAAGAGAAAAAATAGAAACATTAGAACTAAATAACAAACAAACAAAAAGCAGGCTAGAAAGGTTTACCTGCAGACTGTATCAGTTAACCTAAAGAATATTAGGACTGGAAGAAAGATTCTAAAAAATTCTCCACTTAAACATCAAGATCATATAAGAATTAAATAACCAAGGTGAAACTCTGGCAAACCTAACTCAGGTCCTGCAGCATGCTCACCGCCAACAGCAGATCATCATCAAGGTGGTTTCTTATCAAGGACACCGGGTGTTTCCAGCGACACAAATCACTAAAGGTAATACAGCTCAGAACATAGGATTAGAGCAGAGAGCATGGGATGATCCAAAAAAGAGACAGCAAAGAGTGCTGGCTTAAAAAGGACATATCCTAAAAACGGAAGGACACACAGAAAAGGTCTTGTGAAAAGATACAGATATGCTCATGACAAAAGCTCTGAAGGTTCTAAGAGCACACTGCTCGACATGAAATGCTTCTACATGGCCAACTTGTAGCTGACATTAATCTAAACTGAAAACCAGAGACTTCTTCATCTAAAGTCAGGGAATAAGACAATGGCGCCTGCTCTCTAAAACCCTTTTCAATATGCTGCTGGAAGGCTTTGCCTACGACAATGGAAGTAAGTGGGATATAAACAAGAAACGATGGGGTTAAATAATCTCTCTCTGGGCAAGTGAAAAGCTCAAGGGGTTAAAAGAGTACAAACACTCAAACACAAGCACTAAGATGTACCTAACACTTTCACTAATGAAGCAGGATTCACAGCAACATAAAAATCCAGTTCACACTCACCAAAAACACATGATACTATGAAAAGGAATCAGAAAAGCAATTGCATGTAAAGTTGTTTCAAAATTTAAAACACCTAGGAGTAAACCCGAGGGAGTGAAATACCTGAGCAAATGAAACTTTGAAACACTGAAGAAATGCAAAGAGACACTAGAAGAGAGAAAGGCTTCCCATTCACACAGATGACGCAAATGACCATGTTACTGAAAGTTACACACAGGTACAACGAAATGCCTTGCAATACACCAATTATATTTAGCATGAACTAAAAGCATGTTCCAAAATACAGAGACAAGAACAAAAGACCACAGTTAGCCAAGGCAACGGCTGCAGCAAAGCAATGCTGGAGGAAGTACAATACTTGTTCCCAGATGACACTATGGAGCAACAGAAACAAAAATGGATGCTACTACAGGAAAAAGAAACATATGTAGACCCCTAGATTGGAATAGATGGCTCAGACGTATAGCCAGAGGCACTTATATTTTTTAAATCATCTTTTTGTTTTTGGGGACAGGGTTTCTCTGTGAATCACAGCCCTCCCTGTCTGTCCTGGATGCCCTTTGTAGACCAGGCTGGCCTCGAACTCTCAGTGGTCTGCCTGCCTCTGCTTCCCTCAGTGCTGAGATTTCAGGCCATTGTCCCTCACTCTTCACCAAATCTAAACCAACATAGATCACAGTTCCTAATGTGTGATGGTACATTCTGAAACCTCTCTCACAAAAACAGGCTGAAAATGCTTTAAGATATAGGCATATCAAAGCCTTTCTAAAAAAGGACCCTGGAGACAGCTTAGGAAACAACAAGAACTGACTAATAGGATTGTATGAAGTAAACAAGCTTCTGCCAAGCAAAGAAAATAAGTAAGAGTGAAGAGAAAAACCTCAGCATGGCCACAATGCTTTCCCACTATCTGACATGATTAATATCAACAATCTATAAAGAAGTCAACATTTAATCACCAAATAAAGGAACCTCCAAATCAACACATGCCAAATGCACTGAACAGTTCTCAAAGGAATACACATGGCCAATCAATGGATTTTATGGTGTTAAATATCATAGTCATTAGATAAATGTTCATCAAAAGCATTCTCAAAGTATACGGTTCCCAGTCAGAAAGGGAGAAATCAAGAAACCAAGTAACAGCCAGGCACAGTTAGACATTACGCCCCTCCAAGCCTGAGGCCATTTGTTCTCTTCCTAGGAAGAATTAATATTAAAGGAAGATGAAGATAATATTTACTGAGCGCTTAGAGACAGATATTTTACTATAGCCCTTAAATATATCTCTCATTTAATTTTGAGGTATAATTGAATCATGTTTCTGCCATTATAGCAGCAATTTGAAAGATTCCTAATGGATATGAAATTTCCAAAGATCAGGCAACTAGAGAATGGTAGCATGCAAGGCTGAGCCCCCCTAGACAGTTACCTTGCATGTGGCCTAGTCTGAGAGGTGAGGCCAGCATGCAGGCAGCTGTTCACCCAACATCCTCTGCTCTGCTGTGCTTTGTTTCGATGTTTCATTTTTTCTTTCTGGAGTTTAGTAAAAACGTTTTACTATAGCTCTTTAAGTAAACAGTAGAGTGACAGGCCGGAGCGATGGCTCACTGCCCTTCCAGAGGACCCAAGTTTGATGGCAAGCACCCGTATCAAGTAGGTCACAACTCCTGCTAACTCTAGCTCTAGGAGATCTGACACCCTTTTCGGCCCTCCGAGGGCACTGCATTCATATGTATGCACAAACACATGCAATTTTAAAATAATATATAATTTTTTTAAACGAAGAAAACAGACTTGGGTACAGTGGCACAGGCCGGTATTCCCAGCACTACGGTACCCCTCTGTGAGCTCAAGGCTAGCCTGGTCTACAAAGAGATTCCAGGACAGCCAAGGCTATACAGAGACCCAGTCATGAGAGAAAAAGAAAGAAAGAAATTAAGAAAGATAAAAAAAAGAAAGAAAGAAAGCAAATAGCTGGTTTGGGATGCCTTTATTCCCAGCACCCCTGAAGCAGAGGCAGGCCGACCTCTGTGAAATCTAGGCCAGCGTGGTCTACAAAGCCAAGTCCAGGACAGCCAGGACTAAAAGAGAAAACCTGTCTCGATAAACAAAACAAAATAAAACGAGAAACAATTTGTTTAAAATAAAGAAGTAAACAAATAACAAATGCTGAGGAGGATGTAGGGAAAAGAAACAGTTACACATTGATGTTGGCAATTTCAGGAAGACAAATGTAACATAGGTTGTCTCATATGCAATATTTAGACTTAAAGATGTATTTATACACATATGTGAAATACATATGTAGACATGCACCCAGTTGTTCCCTACTTATATTGAGCTGATAATGCTCTTTTCTCCCTCCATCCCTTTTCCTTTTCCTATAATCCTTCTACTTTACACAATCAGTCCTTATTTTACATTTATGAAATATATACATATACATTATAAGCTGTGCATGTTGGCAAAGGTTTGTAGTCCCAGCACATGCAGGCAGGGGCAGGAGGATCGCTGTGAGTTTGAGGCCGGCCTGCTCTACAAAGTGAGTCCAGGACACGCAAGGCTACACAGAAAAACTCAAAAAGGCAATATATGTATGTGTGTGTGTGTATATATATATATATATATGTCTCTGTGTGTGTGTGTGTGTGTTGGCAAAGGCTTTTAGTCCCAGCACAAGGCAGGCAGGGGCAGGATCGCTGTGAGTTTGAGGTCGGCCTGCTCTACAAAGAGAGTCCAGGACACCCAAGGCTATAATAGAGAAACTAAAAAAGGCAATATGTGTTTATGTATATGTACATATAGATATATATGTATTACATATAGTGTGCAATAAAAATATATATGTGTTTGTAAATGTCACAACAACACCCATTATTGTGCATATAATGGAATATTCTTAAGTGAGACAAACACAGATTGACAGAAATTGAAAAAGACTTAACGGGTGCCTGACCAGGAATCTTCAGATATGTTCAGCTTGTAAAGTTCGGTGGTGATAGTGGAATTGTCCTTGTAGATGTGACTATGGAGAAACGATGACTAAACTCACTGAAGTATCCTAAATGGAATCCTGAACTACAATGACAACATTACGTGAATTAATCACCAAATACAAAGAAATATGTGTTTTACTTCTTAGGATTTCAGCAATATTCATCTCCCTGTTTCTGGTAACACTTTTAGAGTTGTAAGTTGTATATACTAGGGAAATATGGGGGCGAGAAAACTGTGTCATGAGCCTAAGTTTAGTTTATAATCTAAAGAGGTTATGAGATACACATCTGTAATGACATCACTAGAGACAGAAGCCGGGGGATCGTAAAGAGCCGTGAGAAGTTGCATGGCCACCGTGACTGGAAAAATCCCAAAGCATCTGAGAGCCTATTACACTAAACAAAATCACGTTCCTCTACGGCAAGTATGAAAACAAGGTCCATGAGCATGTACTTGCTCTTCACGTGTGAAAACCAAGCTAAATTAATTAAATCCTGTAGAAAGCGAAAGACAAATCTACACAGTTCGGTCCTTACTGTTTTAAAGAGCTGGCCCGTGAGAGACGTTGCGGCAGGTTGACGCAGAACTCCAAATCCTCGCAGCACAGCTGTAGAAATACCAAGTCCTTCTCAGGGATATAAATCTCCTGAGCTACCGCTACCTCGGGAGAAAGGCCGGCCTCCAGAGACAGCACCACCTCACAAGAAACTCACCAAAGGCAAGCAGATTCAGAACCACTGGGGAATCCGTCCAGGTCACAGATTAATCCCTCTGCCCTTGTCATTTAGCCCCAAACAGGTTTAACTTACTCGTAGTTTACCTAAGTAAGAAGGTTCATGTGTTCAGCAGCGGCAGCCACTCATTTTCGGAGAGGCTTTCCCCATGGCGGCACAGGCGTCCCAGGCCACGAGAATGAGGAAGCCGCCCTCGAAACAGTCCCGCCTTCTCCAGTTTAAACCAGTCACTGGAGAAATCTGATTGGCTCCTCGGCCTCGCCTGACTCGTCACCAGATTCTTACGCCATCCCTGTGCGCCGATCATGCGCCGCATTGCAAGTGGCTCAGAGTATGCGCCAGTCCACTTCCCTAAATACTCTTAGACTAAGAAAAAAGAAAGTCACCCATAAAAATTAAACCCATCTCTGAGTGAGACATAACCACCACCTGGCCTCAGATTTTACTAAGCCTGGTCTCATGCTCAGACAGACAGCCATCACAATTAGTGGAAACACTACTGGAGGTGTTTCATTCAAACTGGAGGAGCTCCTGGAACTCGCTCTGTAGATCAGGCTGGTCTCTGTGCGAACTCACAGAGATCAATGCTTGCCTCTGCCTCTGGCTACACAGAGGAATTCTTGTTTCAAAAAAACCCAAAAAAACAAAAACAAAAACAAAAAAAACAAAAACAAACAAAAACCAAAACCAAAACAAACAAAAAAAAATATAGAGCCGGGTATGGTGGCCCATGCCTTTAATCCCAGCATTCCAGAGGCAGAGGCATGCAGTTCTCTGTGGGTTCAAGGCCAGCCGGGTCTACAAAGAGAGACCAGAACAGCCAAGTCTACAGAGAGGAATTCTGTCTCGAACAAGCAAAATGATGATGATAATAATAATAACAATAATAATAATGATAATAAGCTCCTGCCCACAGTTTCTTTCATTGCTTTTCTTCTGCAAGCCTTCAAGCCTCCTCCTTCCCCCTGCTCTCCTCAGGTCTAATCTCCACCATTAAATGTATTTGCACTCCCTAACCTATGCTGTTTCTTCTCTTCTACCACTACCTCTGTCTGTTCTGTTTCCTCTTCCTCCTTGTTACTCATCTTCTTTGGGTCTGGGCACTGTAGTATGAGTACCCTGACTAAGCCATGCCTAGTCCCTTATTATGTGAGAAGTAGTAATTCTAAGCCTCTCCAATTTTGTAGGGCTATTTCTGTAAGGGATTCTAACTGTTGTTTTAGTTCTGAAATGGAAACTGAATATATCTGCACCCTAATCTACCTGTCTACTCAGTTTGGAAGGCATCAGAAGAGGCAGATTTAGTCAAACCGTTACTACATGCCATCAAGTAGTCTTAGGGGCCCAGCAATGCTGCTGTTGCCCAGATAACCTAGCCGACAAGGCAGAATAGCAGGCATCAGACTAAGCAGAAGTGCCTATGTTAAAAGTTCTGGACATTAAACAAGTGCCAGGCCCTTGTAAGTCCCCTAAAGATAGTTTGGGCTGTTCGCAGTCACATTGAGTTTTGTCAGTCAATGGGCTGACAGCCTGGATAGTTCCTTTCCCTATGTAGTACAGGGGCCAGGGGTCTAAGCCTATCCAGCCAACCATGCCAATTTCTGCCTGGGAATATATAATTCTGTACCCAGGATTCCCTCCTATGTCATAGAGTCTGAATCCCTAAGTTTCCCAAGACCAGACTCTTTCTTGTGAAATTTAGAGATTTTTAATATTATGGCCATTGGATTATATTTTCCTATTGTACATTTCTTTGGGAGAGGGCTTCCTTTTTAAATATGCATCGATGTGTTTTCAGTTGCTCCTTGGCAACTGGGAGACCCAGCTGCAGCGCATGCATAGAATTGTTAACTCTGTATTTTTATCTTAAACGATAAACTTCTACTATTTTCCTTTGTTCCAAGACAACCTTTTAAAGTAAGCATTAGTGTGCAAAGGTCTAGAAAAATATGGATTTCTGGTATGTAGTCATACTAGCTAATACCTTCCTTTTATCTGTACTCCACAGTTCTCAGGTCCAGGCCTGGGGGGTTGGACCATAACCCTGTTGTTATATAAAACTTAAGGCTTAGGCAGAGGTAGAGGGGCAGGAAAGAATGGCCTCAGGGCCTGATGAAACCTTAATGGGTCCGTATTCTGGAGATAGTCTGTTTGCCATTATCACTTGTGGCTTCCATTTTCTTAACCTGGATAAGCTGGATCCATGCTATGCCAGCTACCTTCACAGTCATAACAGTGGAGAGAATCACTATGTAGGATATTTTCCAGTGTGGTGCCAGAGTCCCTTTGGCTACCTGCTTGACCCAGATGGAATCACTGAATTCAAACAGGGGAAACTAGTGGTGGAGTCAGAGGCTGGCTGGGTCTCTCTGTTAGTCCAATTAGTAGCCTGTGTGGAGAACTAGAAAGACTGTAGTGACTTGGGAAAGGAGTGCTTAGAGAGTTCCACCTTCTGGCCTCTGTGACATGGGAGCAGTGGGGGATGTCTTTCAAACATAGTATCATAAGGAGGGATTCCTCCCTATATAGGGTACAGTGAGCCCAAAGCAAAGGAAGGAAGTCTATCCATCCTTCTCAGGACTGTAAGGAGAGTTTAGTTCAAGGTTTGGTTTTGGGTTCTATGTTTGTTTCTTTTTTGTTTTTTGTTTTTTAAGATCCTGTTTATTCTTTCCTGCTGCCCAGAACTCTGAGGTCTGTGCTATATGTGCACAGTGAACTTTTTTTTCCCTCTTTAACAAACACTTTTATTTTAAAAAATTTAACCTAGCATGCAAGGCTTTTGCTATCCTTATCGCATTTTAAAAAAATTTTTATTATTAATTTATTCTTGTTATATCTCAATGATTATCCCATCCCTTGTGTCCTCCTATTCTTCCCTCCTTCCCCTTTTCCCCTTATTTCCCTCCCCTATGACTGTTCCTGAGGGGGATTACCTCCCCTGTATATGCTCATAGGGTATCAAGTCTCTTCTCGGTAACCTGCTGTCCTTCCTCTGAGTGCCACCAGGTCTCCCCCTCCAGGGGACATGGTCAAATGTGAGGCACCAGAGTACGTGAGAAAGTCATATCCCACTCTCCACTCAAGTGTGGAGACTGTTCTGACCATTGGCTAGATCTGGGTAGGGGTTTAAAGTTTAGCTCTTGTATTGTCCTTGGGTGGTGCCTTAGTTTGAGCGGGACCCCTGGGCCCAAATCTGCCTATCATAATGTTTTACTTGTAGGTTTCTAGGACCCTCTGGATCCTTCTACTTTGCCATTCTCCCATGCTTCTCTCATCTAGAGTCCCAATAGGATGTCCTCCCCTCTGTCCCAGTTTCCTGGTAAGTGAAGGTTTTCGTGGGACATGGCCCTTGGGCTAGTATGCAGATATAAGTCGGTATATACCATTTAAGTCTTTCTGCTTCTGGGTTAACTCACTCATTATGATCATTTCTAGCTCAATCCATTTATCCACAAATTTAGGGAATTCCTTGTTTTTAATAGCTGAGTAGTATTCCATAGTGTATATGTACCACAGTTTCTTTATCCATTCTTCTACTGAGGGACACTTAGGCTGTTTCCATGATCTGGCTATTATGAATAAGGCTGCTATGAACATGGTTGAGCAAATTTTCTTATTGTGTACTGGAGCATCTTCTGAGTATATTCCAAGGAGTGGAATAGCTGGGTCTTGAGGAAGCCCTATTCCTAGTTTTCTGAGATAGCACCAGATAGATTTCCAAAGTGGCTGTACTAGTTTGCATTCCCACCAGCAATGAAGGAGTGTTCCTCTCTCCCCACATCCTCTCCAGCATGTGGTGTCGCTTGAGTTTTTGATCTTAGCCATTCTGATGGGTGTAAGATGGAATCTCAGAGTTGTTTTGATTTGCATTTCCCTGATGACTAAGGAGGTTGAGCATTTCTTTAAGTGTTTCTCAGCCATTCGATATTCCTCTGTTGAGAATTCTCTGTTTAGTTCCAAGCCCCATTTCTCAATTGGGTTATTTGGTTTGGTGGTGTTTAGCTTCTTGAGTTCTTTATGTATTTTGTATATTAGACCTTTGTCAGATGTAGGGTTGGTGAAGATCTTTTCCCAGTCTGTAGGCTGTTGCTTTGTTCTCTTGACAGTAAACTTTTAAATCTATATCTAAATATTAACTTTTAAGAAAATTTTAATATGAAAGCCAGGCCTGTGTAAGACCCCATTGCTAGGAGGAGTCCAAATCAGGGCACCAGTTCCTTGAGAAGCTTTTAAGCAGTTTCAGTTCTAGAAGGAGAATGCTTTCACCCATATGGAAAGACATATATAAACACTAGGATGTATTTTCATTTTCCCTTGGCAGTCCTGTCATTCAGACTCTTTCCTGCATAAAGTCTCTCTGTTTTGGATTTACTTAAGTGTAAACCTGGCTTCTCGCTGACACATCCCACCCTATGCTGTCTAGCCTAGGTATAACATACTTTGTTCTGAACAATGCAGAAAGTTTTGTGTACCCCAGGGGAATAGCCTGGTGAAGTTCAGGTACCAGAGTCCTGCCAGCAGTGGACACAGTATTCAAAAGCATAGCGACTGTCTTCGTATATGGTGCTGGGGTTTCCTTTTCCCTCTCTGAAAGCCTGAGTGAGATTGATCAGTTCTGTTCTCTGCTCTGAGGAATGTGACTTGGGCCCCAATCTTTTCCGTGAAAGTAACGACTGCAAAAGATCATCCTGAGTGAGGTAAGCTGGAGCCAGAAAGACACACATGCTATGTACTCACTTAGAAGTGGATTTGAGCCATAGAGTCAGGATAATCATACTACAAAGCACAGACCCAAAGAAGACGAGTAACAAGGAGGATCCAGGGGAGGATGCTTAAACTTCACCCAGAAGAGGAAACAGAACACACAGAGGTAGTGGTGGAAGAGAAGAAATAGCGTAGGTTAGGGATTGCAAATAGAAATAATGGTTGAGATTAGACCTGAGGAGAGCAGGGGGAAGAAGGAGGCTTGAAGGCTTGCAGAAGAAAAAAAATTAAAAGAAACTGTGGGTAGTAGCTTCTCTGTGACAAGCTGCACACCTAAGTCAGGGTAAGCTCCTGGCAGAATATGAGACGGACTCTAGGAGAGCCTCCTATTATCAGGGGCCATTGAGACTAAGAGGACACCCTAGAACTAGACAAATATCCTAGTAGAGGGAGGGGAACATTAACTCACCCACAAGAACTTCATCCTCACCCTGACTACAAGCTGTGCAGGGATAAACATAGAAAAGATAGAGCAGGGATAGTCTAACCAATGCCTGGCCTAAGCCAAGACCCATCCTTTGTGAGAGAGCCAACCCCTGACACTATTAATGGTACTGTTATGTTTGCAGACAGGAGCCTAGCAGAGGTGTCCTCTGAGATGCTCCACCCAACAGTGCTCTGTAACAGACGTGGGGACTTGCAGTCAAACATTGGCATTGCGAATAGAGTGTTATGAAAAAGTGGGGAGCTGGGCAGGGGGTGGGGAGGAAAAACAGGACCTGGAAGAGACAGGAGCTCCATAAGAGGACCAACAGAGCCAACTAACCAGGGCCCAGAATGGCTGGCTGAGACTGAAGCACCAACCAAGGACCATGCCTGGACTCCACCTAGGCTCCCTACAAAGAGGGAGCTGATGGGCTGCTCAGGCTTCATGTGGGTCCTGTAGTAAAGGGAGTGGGGGCTGACTCTAATGGGGACTCTGTTGCTAGCTCTTTGATCACTTGCCCCTGGTGTCACTGCCTTGCCAGGCCCCAGGGGAAGAGAAGGCCCTCAATCTTGAAGGTACTTGATGCTCTGGGATGGATTAGAAGTGGGCCTCCCCTTTTCTGAGAAATAGTGGAGAGGGATGGGGAGATGGAAGGAGGGTGGTACTGTGTGGTGAGAAGAGATGGGTCTAGGACCAGGACATAAAGAGAATAAATAAACCATTTTCAGGTCTAGACAGAAGATTATTTGGTGATAGCGATGAGATATGATAGAGATTGTTTTAGGTACAAAATTTTGGGCTCTCATAGATAGGATAGATAATATTTCCACTATGTTGCCAAATGCATATGTACTGGAAATTACAAATGTAGATATTGTCTAACAGCTTTCATAAATGTTCCGGAATTATTGTTGTATATTAGTTTATTATTGAAAAAAAAAAAGAAAGACATGAGGAGAAGACCAGGAAGCACCAGGAGAAATGAATCAGGTCCTGGGGATGATTCAAAGGCAAGTATGAGGTGGGAAATCTGAATGGGAAGAAACTATGCTAGCATGGAGGTTTAGGATGGAATAATTATTGGGCAGCATTGTGCTATAGGCTAATTAAACAGAATCATGTCTTTCTGTGTGCTTATTTGGTTATTAGGCTGATGAAGGAGTAATCACGAATTTTACTAAAATAATAATTCAATATTAAATTAATCAGCTACTTAATTACTCAGCAGGTAATTTTAAAAATATCTACTGCAGCTCCCACATACCTGGTTTCATCTTTCATTTTGTCACAGTCATGGATGAGCACCTGCAGGTCATTGTTAGGCCCGAGGCAGCATGATCAAAAGCAGTGGGTTTCTCAACCTGGCCTGCAGGGTGGGCCAGGAGTAGGGCTTGATTCTGGGCCACACACTTATTAGACAGCCAGCATTCTGGTTTGACTTGGAGGAGGGCCTCAAGCACATCGTGGTGGTGCTTTGAGTACAAGATTCTGATCCAGAGTCAGCCTGTCCCCTTTTTTTTCAGTAAACTGGCAGTAGCTGCCACAGCCCTTAGACAGGTGGGGTTCTCTTGTGGCAAGAGGGACCAACTGTTTGGACCAGTATGTTACAGAGTGTTTCCATGCTCCATGGCCCTACAGTTTATGTTAAACCCCTTTAGCAATATTTTTTTTCTTGTGTGCTTTTGTTGTTTGTCTTTGTTTTGTTGTTGTTGTTTGTTTTTTGAGACAGGGATTCTCTGTGTAGCTCTGGCTTTTCTGCACTTGCTTTGTAGACCAGGCTGGCCTGGACCTCACAAAGATCCAACTGCCTCTGCCTCCCAGGAGTGCTAGGATTAAAGGCATGTGCCACCCCCACCTGGCTTTTAATGATCTGTTGTTTTGTGGACAAACAGATGAAAAGATTTTGCAACATTTGGAAGTGCTAGGGATGGAGGCAAAGTCAAAGCTGTCTTTTTCCCCCTGATTCATTCGTTCATTTATTTCCTTTACATCCTTATATGAACTTCCCTTCCCTTGTCTCCTCCCAGTCCCTCCTTCTCACCTCCCCTGACCCCCCCCCTTACCTGAGCTGCCTCCCTTCCTTCCCACAGAAGGGGAGGCCTCCTATGGATATATCAAGCTCTTGGCATATCAAGTAGGCCTGGGCGCATCTTCTACTGAGGCTAGACATGGCTGTCTGTTAGAGGAAAGGGATCCAAAAGCAGGCAACAGAGTCAGAGACAGGCCCCGCTCCTGCAGCTAGAGGTCCCACATGAGGACCAAGCGTTAGGTCTGTTACATATGTGTCGTCGGGAGAGCCCAGGTTCACCCCATGGATGCTCTCCGGTTGGTGGTTCAGACTCTGTGAGCCCCTATGGGTCCAGGTTAGTCGATCTTATGTCAGGGGCCATTCAGGAGGAACAGCAAAACAGCTTCAGAACTCATGGAATGCAACCCAGCAGTTAGCACAACCACCATGGGTGTACCGTGGGAGGCAGGGCCACAGGGACTATGTATTCTGAGCAACTCATCCTGTTAGAGAGCATCAATCTGCTTGTTGCCCCTGTGGCCTCCACATACTATATGAGTTGTATGGAAACTCTAAGGGGGCTTCTAGCCCCTTACTGGGCACTGTCATTGGCACTTACAATAATAGTGCTTGCTCTGTTTCAGGAAATGCTCCTGGAGCAGATTAATGATTCAAGCACCACCCTTAGAAAGACCTTAGAGATGTAGATAGTTAGCATTGACTACTAAGCATAGAAAGGATTTCAAAAATAGATTGTTTAGTAGGTTAAGATGATTTTCTCAATGGCTACGATGTAGAAAATCTCAGGGAGCAGTTTGAAGTTCAGAAAGTTCCACTCTTAATAGTTGAGCTAGGGACCTTTTGAGGTTAAGGAGCAAGAACCATAGCCCAAGACCTGCCTCTCTCTCAACTTGGGCTGGTGATCATAGGGTGATGCTTAATTTCTTGTAACCAGTTTTGTCCTCAGATTCCTGATATGATTTAATAAAAATTGTTTAATGAATGGATGTGAATTTAACAAGAATTGTTAATGAATAGATGTGAGGCTGAGGGTTTAAAGTAGAAATGGATTGTTTTATATAAAAGTTTGGATTTGTGGTTATTTTAAGGTTTTTATAAGAATACTTTTTAAGACAATTGTGTAGGCTCAATTTTCTTAACCAATACATTTTATTAACAACTTAGTGACCAAGCATACATCACTTATAACCCCACTAATCAAAACAATAGGAAATGAGGATTAATGGACACAATAACAAAACCTTAAGGATATTAGTTCTGAGGAATGATTCTTTGGTCGTGAGCCACAGGATTTCTTCTGCTGGAACCTGTAGTAACCAGAACCCAGAACCTCAGCAGGAAATGGAGCCCTGAAGCCTTCCCTCGATCAGTTTTCTCTAGGATCGTCTTGAAGTGCAGCAACAAACAGCCAGATCTATCCCAAGTCTCCAAAAAGCCCCCACCTCCAGTTCTGGGCTCCTTTATATATCTCCTCCCAGAGTCTGGTCACGGGATCTTTTCAGCTGGCAACAATTAATCCCCTGCACGTGGTGGTTGCTCTTCCAGTGAATTAACCTCACCTGTTCTCTCACGAGACTGTTTTTATCCCACACTTGGAATCCTAAAAAAACAGGTTTATCTCTCCTTCATCTCCCCCTTTCTATTTCATAAAATTAGCTATATACAACAAAGAATTGCCCATTAAGTCAACATTTACAAGGACCAGTCCATTTGTAGTTAACAATTTTTACAAGATTATTCCACTATCCTATACTACTGATTCTTTTAACTAAACCTATAATAAAACTGTGGCTATCTAGTCTTCAACCCCACCAGAGACCCCAGAAGGAAAAACTATCTAATATGAAGGAAGTGCAGGCAAGCAATTTCCAAAAGTATTGACGGGACAGAGAACTGACTGTCTGGACGGTGACAAGTTCCTCTCCATTGTTGTGGCATCTAGTTTTCAGCCAATTGGCCCAAGGCATTTGACAGACTGTTTCTGGACCGTCACAAGTTTGTCTCCATGGTAGGTGCATCCCATCTTCAGCCAGCCAGTTCAAAGCATCTCAGAGACTACTCTGAAGCAGGAATCCTGAAGGAGTAGTCCACCTGGTCTCTGCAAGGCTGGGCAGCCAATTTCTCAGTATCAGGCTTGATCATATCAGACAGTCATTCTCTCATCAGTGGTAGAGATAAGCAAAGTTTCTCAGTCCAGTGGCTATCTGCCATTGTCATTTCTTGATGCCCATATAATTAGACTGGAGGCACTGCCAGGAATGGATATCTCTCTGTCATAAAAGCCCTTTATCATTAAATGCCATTTTCTGTAGATCTCTGAAGTGTTTGAAGACTATCTATCTATCTATCATCTACCTATTCCTTTGAAAACATATACAAAATCTAAATAAAGTTTATTCGATAATTAAGTAATTTAGTATCTAGTAAAATTTATAAGTGACCAACTACCAATTTCTATTTCCAACCATCCTGAACAAGTTATAACAGCTAATTTTCACCTTTTCAAATAAGTTCTACATGTATAATACATTACATAAATGTCAAACAAAATGATCTTATGTTTATACCAACATACAATATACAATTTAAGTTTCCATTAACATACCATATGTAATATATAAAGCAAAAGTTGAAAAAAAAACAATCATAAATTTCCATCAATCTACAATGCCAATGTGAAATATTTGAATACCAATGCAAATTATTTGAGGCTAGTAGATTCAATAATCTACTTTTTATTCTATAAACCTATATCCTCCCTTCCTTCCCCCCTTTTCCTTAGTATTAGATGGGATAGAAAGATGAGAGAAAGAAAGATAGAAGAAAGAAATCCCCAAATAAAACTTTTATTAATGGCAACTAATCCCCTTAGGCAAAAATGAGCATTGGTAGCCCACCAAAAACACCCACCCCACCTACTGGGAATTGGGGCATCATGTTCTCAAAATTACTTTATGCTATGTAGGAGAAAAATGTTTTTGGGTACCCTAGAAAAATATTATATTGGCCAAGCGCTGGAAAAACTAACTGTATCTGTTTTTGTCCAGTCTTTTTGAGATCGATCCTTTTGGCTAGCCGTTTTATTGTTAATATGCATGCAATTTCTGGAAGAAACAGTAGTGCCAGAGGCAGAAGTTCGATCTTCATCATTGTCCTGTTTTTTCTCTGAAAGTAAGCAAACTTTTGAAATCGTTAGTATAGGTATGTTAGTACATATATAATTTTTCAAGGAAAGATCAGTTGAGCCACATTGCTCGAGGTGCCAGAGGCATGCTTTTGGGGTTAAATCACCCAAGCTTCCTGCTTCATCTTCAGCATAGTCTTGCTTTTTTGCAAATAATACAGGGCTCTAACTGCATGTATACCAACAGGCCAGAAGAGGGCATTCGTTCTCCAAGCTGTATGAAACAATGTCAAGCTGTAAGAACCAGGAAGCTCTTAAGATTCACTTGCTATATGGTCAGATCTAATCTTTATAAGTTAGGTTGGTAGCCATATTTTTTTCAGTCCATGTGGAAACATACGCATACCCACGACCCCATCTTAAAACTATTGCAGGTTTCCATTTCATACTAGACAAATCCTTGCAGAATATTGGTTGTCCCAGCTCCTCAGTTTTTTCTATCACCCAATGTCTCTCCTCAGCTGATGTCCCTTCATCATTAACATTAAGAAAATTTAGAATCAACAAAGCATTATTTAATCGGTCCCTCGGTGTCTTTACCCTTCCCTTTTGTTTAATAAGCATTTCTTTTAAGGTACAATTAACTCTTTCACAACTGCTTGTCCTGTGGGGTTGTGAGGTATACCAGTAACATGTTTTATATTATAATACATAAAGAAGTTTTTCATCTTAAGGGACATATATACAGGAACATTGTCAGTCTTAATTTGTGCAGGTATTCTCATAAATGCCATTATTTCCAGTAAATGAGTAATCACACCGTCAGCCCTTTCAGAACTTAAGGCAGTTGTCCATTGAAAACCTGAATATGTATCAATGGTATGTGGCACATACCTCATTTTTCCAAATTCTGCAAAATGAAACACATCCATCTGCCAAATTTCGTTCCTTTTGTTACCTCTAGGGTTAATTCCAATAGGTAATGGTATTTGACTATATAAGGAACATGTAGGACACTTATCAATTATTTCTCTGGCTTGTTGCCAAGTGACAGAGAATCTTTTCTTCAGCCCCTTACCATTGGCATGATGTTTTTCATGAAATTTTGAGGCTTCGAATACATTACCTATCAATAATTTGTCAATCTCTGCATTTCCTTGTGCCAATGGACCTGGTAAACCTGTATGAGATCGAATATGAGTAATATACAAGGGATAATATCTGCTTCTGATGACCTGTTGCAGTTCTATAAATAATGTAGTCAATTCTGTGTTATCAGGAGTAAATTCAGCAGTTTCTATATGCAAAACAACTCTTTCAGTATATTGAGAGTCAGTAATTATATTAAGAGATTCAGGAAAATCTAACAATAACATAAAAATTGCATACAATTCTGATTTTTGAACTGATGTAAATGGGCTTTTAATCACCTTAGCTATTTTATCAGACTTATAACCAGCCATACCTGATTTATTTGCATCAGTGAAGAAGGTGGGTGCCCCTGAGATTGGTGACCTCTTTACAATACTTGGAAGGATTTAATTAGTTCTTTTTATAAACTGTATACATTTGCTTTTTGGGTATCTATTGTTAATGTCTCCCAAGTAGTTACTACAAGCTTTTTGCCAATCTTCATTAATTACCCATAATGACATAATCTCAGAATCAGTAGGAGGCACTACAATTTCTGCCGGGTCCATCCCTGGCAGTTGGCGCAACCTTATTCTTCCCTTTGTAATCAATTCAGAAATTTTCTCTATGTATGTTTTCAATTTTTTGCTTTGTTTATTTGCCAGGAATATCCATTCTATGATTCTGTCTTCCCTTTGCATAAGAAGCCCAGTGGGAGAATGTTTTGAAGGCATAATAACCAGAATGCAACCAAGTTAAGGATCTATTCTATCCACATATGCCTTTTGAAGTTTTTGCTCCACCAGAATTAACTCCTTTTCTGCCTCAGTGGTTAGACACCTTGGACTGTTTAAATCTGAATCCCCTTGTTTGAAATAAGTTACTTAACTCATAGGTAGCTAATCCGATTGTAGGCCTTAACCAGTTAATATCTCCCATTAATTTTTGAAAGTCATTAAGAGTTTGCAATTGATCTCTATGGATCTGTACCTTTTGTGGTCGAAGTTTTTGTTCAGTTATTTTATAGCCTAAATAGGTAATTGAATCTCCTCTTTGTATTTTTTCTACAGAAATCTGTAATCCCCAGCATGGCAGAATTCTTTGTGCTTCCTGAAACATTTTTTTCTACAACACTAGGATCAGAATCAGCTAGCAGAATATCATCCATGTAGTGGCATTTTGTTGCACAAAATACTGGCATAAAGTTGGGCTGTTCAACATTCCTTGTGAAGTACCTTCCAATGATATCTCTTCATTGGACCACTACTGTTCAGAGTAGTTACTGAGAAAGCAAACCCCTCCCTGTCCTTCTCATGTAGAGGTATGGTGAAAAAAACAATCTTTTAAATCAATTGTAAATTATATGCCAAGATCTAGGTAACAAGAAAGGCAAAGAAATTCCAGGTTGAAGTGAACCCATGGGTTGAATCACCTTGTTTATGGTCCTCAAATCCATTATCATTCTCCATCCACCTGATTTCTTTCATACCATAAACACAGGGGAATTCCAGGGACTGGAAGATTCTTCAATGTGTTGAGCTGCTCTTTCACTAAACAGTGAAGTGCCTGCAACATTTCTTTTGTTAAGGAACACTGCTCCTGCCATACAGGTCTGTTTAAAATCCCTTTTAGGAGCAGGGCTCTTGGTATCTCAGCAGTGGCCCCTGTTATAAATTTTGACACTCTAAACCTGAAAAGTTCTGAGGTTGGACAGTGGGCATAGCTTGTGGTTGCCCCTGATCACTTACATGAATCTCTTCCCCAGCAGCGGATACCAATTAACCCCTAGTTTCAACCTTGTTTATCTCTGTATTTGCAGGAAGAGTAATCTGAGTACCCCATTGTTATAAGAGATCTTTTCCCCATAGATTTATGGGAATGTCAGCCACATAGGGTTTCAGCCTCCCTGTCTGCCCTTCTGGTCCCACACACTCAAGCCACTGCACACTTTATTTTATTTGAGATAACTTACCATTCCTACTGTGCCTGAAGGCAAAGGACCAAACACACCAGTATTTAATTTGTAACATTCAACCTGGGAAGATAGGGTAAGAGATATTTGAAGCCAGATCCAAGGTTGCACTGCCTTCAGTAGCACGCATTAGATCACTAATACTCAGTTCCCGTTTTCCTGTGTGTTTGACACTTCCAGACTGGCCAAAGGAATTCGGCTGGCATTGTTTATGAGGGCTGGCATTGTTTACGAGGGCCCCTCCTGCCATTGCCATTTCCTGCCTGCACGATATTGCCTTGTACATCTCTCTTAGACTGACAATCCCAAGACCAATGTTTCCCTTTTCCACAGTGACTACAGTACCCTGGAAGTCTTGGTACATCATTACCATCATAACCAGAACCTCCTTGTTCTCTCCTACTAGTTACGTTTTCTCCTGGGTTATTGTGCTTTCTATCTCTACAGTTTCTTTGCACATGACCAATTTTACCACAATTAAAGCACCAAGTATTATGATATCTGGGATCTCTGGCTAAAACTTGTCCCACAATATTATTTTGATAATCCTGAGAGTTGATATTAACTGTCTCTTTTACCCAGTCATCTAATAGAGCACCTCTTTCCTTTAATGGTCTAAGCACCCTCTTACATTCAGTATTTGCATTCTCATAAGCCATAATTAAGTTTTAATGCCTGCTTGGTGTCAGAATCTGGCAATACCCTATCCATAGCAGATCCTAATCTCTGCAAAAATTCTGTAAAGGGTTCCAGAGGCCCTTGAAATATTTTAGTAAATGGAATAGTTGTTTTCCCAGGTTCTTCTACCAGCTCCCAAGCTCTCAAGGCTGCCTTATTACATTGTTCAATCACTCTATCTTCAGCTTGAATTTGTTCTCTCAAGTTAGTATATTGCCCTTCACCAAGCAATTGATCTCTATTAATATTTATTCCCAGTGTCCTATTTTCTTGTTCTATTCTTACAGCCTCTGTTCGCCCCCATGATAACCACTGTAACTGTTGTGCTGCTTCCTATACTGCTGAAACTAATTTTTTCCAATCTTGGGGAACAAGTCTATTCTGCGTGGCCCAGCTGTTTAACATTTGTTTAATGAAGGCAGAGTGCATACCATATTTGATGACAGATTCCTTAAAATGTTTTAAATCCATCATGTCTACAGGATGCCAGGCCATTTCATCATAACCCTCAGCACCATTTTGTGCTGGCACATGTCTTACAGTGACTGGAAAAGCTGAAGGTGTCTGGGTGATTCTAGAGGTGTCCTCCACCGGGACATTTTCCTCCAAAGACCTTTTGGTCTGTCTGCCTTCCTTTTCCTCTGGTTTCTGGCCTTCTCCACCCTTTTAAACCAATGGTTTCTTCTGCTTTTCCAGCCCTTCCAGGTTTTTCTGCATTTTGCCCATTTGTTCAGTCAAGTCAGTAATTCTTTCCAAAAGGACAGAACTTATTGACTCGTCCAGTTTTTGCATCTTATTGGTCTTTCTTCCAAATCTTTTAAATACGTTATACAGTGAAAAGACCAAAAAAAAAAAAAATACATCTGGGTATAAGGCAGGAAAGGACTTTGTAATAGCAGCTGTGATTTTGCCAACACCTTGAAAAAGCATTACTATCTCTTGAAAACCATTATCTTCCTCCACAACATTAGAAGTTAAGTTACCCATGATGTCCAAAGCATGTTGGGCGCCACCTGTAGGCTCAATTTTCTTAACCAATATATTTTATTAAAACTTAGTGACCAAGCATACATCACTTATAACCCGACTAACCAAAACAATAGGAAATGAGGATTAATGAACACAATAACAAAACTTTAAGGATATCAGTTCCAAGGAACAATTCTCTGGGAGTGAGCCACAGGATTTCTTCTGCTGGAACATGGGGTAACTAGAACCCAAAACTTCAGCAGGAGCTGGAGCCCCAAAGACTTTCCTCAAGCGGTTTTCTCTAGAAGTGTCTTGAAGTGCAGCAATGAACAGCCAAATCTAATGTATGTAGGTTCTTGGGAATAATTTGCTTTCTTCACCGGTAATCTGTAAAAGGATTTCATGTAAAGGCATTGAAAAAAGCATTGTATTTTATGATCACTCATGTAAAGAAATACAGAATGAAACCACATTGTGAGTTTTGTGCTACTTGAAAGATTTTGCTGGGATATATAAGCTCTGGGAGAAAATAATAAAGCTGTTGGAGCTAACTATTTTATGTTTGCTCCATCCATTCAGTTAACTGGTGAATTTGGTAGGACTTACTCCTTGGACCTTGTTTTGCTTCATATATCCTGTGTGTGTGTGTGTGTGTGTGTGTGTGTGTGATGTTTTCTCCTTCCTTTTCTCTAATCACTGATTACAATCAGCAGCCAGCAGCAGTCCCCACTAGTTACAATCACTTCTGGCCTGGAGACTGGATGCTGGCTACTATCAGTAGCACCCTATGGTGGCTACTATCAGTGACAGCTCCCTTTGGTCACAGCCAGGAGAATCAAGCTTTTTACCCTCAGAGAAGTCTGCTGGGTGAGCTGCTAGCTGCCTATCTATGCCCCATCTCAGTTTACCCTGGATTGTCAAAGCTGGTCTTTGACAGTTTTGCAGAGTTTCTTGTGGTGTCCTTGACTGCTCTGACTCTTTCAACCCTTCCCTCGTTGTGCTCCTGTATAGAGGCCTTACTATTTCCACAAACTCTGCTGTCCAGAGGCAGCAACTCTGAGCTGCACCTAGGAACTCTCAAACCTGTCTCTTAGCCTTTGGAGTTGGGATCTGAAGGATTTCAGCAACCCTACTCTGAAGACTCTTCCCTTTGCCTCCCCTCCGATGGCAGCCAAGATAGGTAGCCTCTGATGTACCAAGCTGAGCTTTCTTAGTGGACCTTCTGTAGTCCTGGCTCTGTAACACTTGCAGCATTCCCTCAGGGGCCTTTTTAAAATCTATTGAATTGTAGAGGCTAGGAGCAGTTAATCTACATGTTGGAAAAATCTGGCCCCAGGACACCTTTAGCAGAAGGGCAGGGGATCAGCAGGTAGTGATTTTAAATCCTTAGGGCAATCAGGTCCAGTTGCACACAGTAATCTCCCCATGGGTCTCTCCATATTAAAACATAGATGCCTTGAGGCACCTGTGCCACTGGGAGGTTGAAGAATGCATCTTACTGGTCCAAGACAGTGGGCACCTGTTTCTCTGGAGGAATCAGCTTCTTGAGAATTTGAGGTTCCAGGTTTCTTCACAGGCAGGGTGACCGGCAGGGAGGCAGCGTCCCTGACTCTCCAAGCCAGGCAATATGGACTGCAATTTCCCTTTTTGTTTCCAGGGCCTTTGGGTATCATTTAATCTGCACAAGGGTAGCTGAGCTGGTTAGTTGAAGAATTGTAGGAACATGATTCTGGTCCAGCCTTGGGGGGGTTGGTTTCTGCTCAGACACCTGAGAATCATCGTTGTCAATCTGAGAGATAGTCCAACTGTATCTGTTGATTGAGGAGAGGACTTTGAGCTGGGAGATCTTCTTTCCCCAGAGGGTAAGACTCCCCACTACTGCTGGGTAACTGGAAGTTTAACGTTGTCTCCTTACCTGAGAAGTGACAGTGGCTTTAGCTCATATAAAAGCTCTGTTCCAATCACTTCTCTGTTGTTAAGTACCCTTTGAGCTACCTTCAGCAACTGGGACCTACTCATAACTTTAATTTTTAAAACTTTTATAAGTTTTTCCTAATAAGTTCTCGTACCTCTAATCATTTAAACTTTTATAATATTTTCCTTATGTGTTGTGGTTACTTTTATGAAAAAGTGTTTATTTCTTACTTTCTCTCTTATCCTGGCTATCAAAAAAAATTGAGACTCTCTTATATTTGTTTAATAATGAGCTTCACAACTCTATTTTTTACTCTGTCAGCTAATTCGGTTTCCTCCAAACTTAAGTCCCAGTGATACCTGTGTTTTACAGCTTTTCCTTTTTCTGCTTCTTCCTGATGTCTCTTGGACCTCTCTCTCTATTGACTCAATACCCAGGCCAAATCCCTCCTTCCTTTTCTAATTCATCCTACCCTATTGGCAGGAATTCCAGCCTTCTTGTCTCCCCTGCTCAGTGATTGGCTGTAAGCTGCTTTGTAGGCATACAAGAGGACAATAAGGGAGCAGAGTTTGCACAACTTTTGAGACAGAAGATTCTCAGGATAGGGTTGCAACCAGACATGGGAGATGCAGAAATCAAAATTTGCATTATGCAGTAACCTTATGCCAACACTAATGTCTGGAGGGTGCGGTTAGGGGGCAAATGGGTAAGAAAGGAAATAATATAGCAGATGTCTTTAAATCTTCCAAAAAGTACCATAAAATTATGTTTAAAGTATATTTGGTCAGTGTTGGACAGAATGTAAAATTACTTTTATTTATGCTGCACTGTCTATCATCAATTACTCCATGCAGCACAGGGACAGTTTTTTCTATATTTACTCAGAGAACGATGGGTTTTGAGTTTCTCAATTATATGGATCATCAGTTGAAATGTTGAAATAATTCATAAGAGAAGAAGAGGTGAAACTTCTTTTCCTCTCAGGGAGAACCCAGGGGAACTTTTCCCCTTCTCTGTGGGTGCTTAGAATAAGCCAGAGAAATTGGCACCTTAAGGGACTCTTTCCCCTCCCTGTGTGCATTTTGCTTAGGCATGGCAAAGTCATGAAGGAGAGGCTCAGCCCTTCTCTTATTTCACACAGGGGCCTAGACCATGAGTGGGACTCAAGCTACGAAACAAGTGAGAGCCCTGGAGTTAGGCAGAAATGGGTTTTAGTTTTGGTTATGTTTTCTCTGAGGGACTTGACAGAGGCAAAAGGAATCAGGTCCAGTTATGAAGGGCAGTAAAAGTGTTAAGCCAGGGGAAATGGCTTTGTCTCATACCAGAGAAAGCTGTTTGTCAATACAGGGAAAGAGAACTGACAGAAATACACAGAAAAACAGAGACACATACAGAAATACAAGAGTAAAAACAACCAGGGGTGGCCACCACACATTCATATACCTAAGACAGACAGGAGGAATCTGGTGAGTTCTCACATGGATCCTAGTAACTGGGTCAGTAGCATGATCATTTCTTTCCTATGTGTCCAAACAGAGGTGCTTTAACCAGAGTTCACTGTAGGGGTGACAGACCAGGTGGCTTTCTAAGGTGGGGGGCGGCCTCTTACAATAATTGTAGTGGTTTGAATAAGAATGGCTCCCATAGGCTGCTATATTTGAATGCTTAGTCATCAGTAGGTGGAAGTACTTGAGAAGGATTAGGAGGTGTGACTTTGTTGGAGGAAGAATGTCCCTGGGGGTGCACTCTGAGCTCTCAAAAGCCCAAGCTGGTCTCAGTGTCTCTTTCTTCCCATTGACCTCAGGTCTGGACATGGAACTCTCAGAGTATCCTCCAGCACCATGTCTTTCTATATGTAGCCTATGTTCCCCACATTGACAATAGACTAAACCTCAGAAACTACATGAGAGGCCCAAGTAAAATGCCTTCTTTCATTGGAGATGCTATGATCATGGTGTCTATTCATAGCACTAGAGCATTGCCTAAGAAACCAGTTAAAATTATTACTTGAAGATGCCCATGGACTACCAGGTATGGTTGACTCAAGGAAGGCATTATGGCTTCTTTCAATCCTGTCTTCCCGACCTAGCTGATAATGTTTTGGATGTTCAAATAGCTCTTAGAGAGACCTACATAGCAAGGAATTAAGGCCAGAGTTCTAAACTCTGAACAATGTTTCTGTGAACCATTCTAAAGCAAATAATGTTTTGTAATACTATGTATCCAAGTGGTCCTATGCTTTCATTATTTAGTAGTTTTCCAGCCTGCCCTTCTCTTCTGTGGCTCCATCTCAAGTATGGATTCCTAATTAGATGTAATAACTAGAAATTGCGTTAAATCTTTTGCACACAATTTAAAACAATGGATGGAACCACTTGAAACTTGAAAGATACGGAAATTTGTGCCTTGTCCAATATCTACCACCCCACCCACTAGGCCAGTCTGGGACTTCTTGGAGTCTGAACACAGAGTTTGAACCTGACAAGTGGAGTAACAACAATTATCCAAATATACTCAAGGAAGATGAGACTACCCATAAAGACCAAGAAACTCCACAAATATCCTAGCTCTGGATATCCAGATCCCATTGCAAAACACAAACTGCAGGAGCAAGCCAAGACAATTCATCTTTTCAAGAAATTAACAATTGCCACTATAATATTATCAGATGAAAACAACTTAGCTGATATATAAGAATTTCAAATTAGCACTTGTTAACAAGTGCAAGGAGCTCAAAAATGAAATGGAATAATTACTGAATGAAGACCATGAAAAAACAAACCCTTAAATAAGATAATGAAAAATTAAGGCATGAAAAATTTAATGAAGGGATACAAACATAGAAAAAAAAAAACCCACCCTGAAATAAACTACAAAGAAGCATAAAAGGAAAAAGAAAACCAGAAAGTCTAATCATCAAAATGAATGAAGTGGAAAGGAGACAATATCAGGTTAGAAAAAAAATGAATGATTTTTGAATCAAAGAGATATGTTTACAAAAACAAACACACAGTAAGAAAAACAGGAACAAAACAAGAGAGAAATCTGGGATGCAATGAAAAAACCCTACCCCTAAAAAATAGGTAAAAAGAAAGGAGGAAAAAAAGGAAGCACAGCAAATTTTTTCAGCAAAATCATAGAAGTTCTCAAATCTAAACAAAAATATGACCTTCAGATTGCTTGAAAGCCTAAAGTCCACAGTTTCTTCTAACTCAAGGAAATTTCTTCACAGGAACCTTCAAAAAAAATTAGATCCTCCCAACATCCAAGGGAACAGCATATCATTCCAAAAGGGAGGACTAAGGCCACTCTGCGGACATACTGGACCAAAGTAAGACCAAAACCGAGCAAGACAAGCTCCAGAGCCTGTAGCTCCATGCTTGAGATTAAATTGCTTAGATGGTGCCATCCTGTCAGCTTTTCTAACTGCTACACACTTTGTTCTCTCTTGGGATGAATCTCCTTCCTGTAGGTAGCTTCCTCTGGCAGAAATCTCACTGTTCTGGAATCAGCAACATCTTTGAGTCTCAAACATTGCAAATCTGCATAAGAGTGATGACTAATAACCAGACAATATGAGGCTATTTTGAAATCTCCTCTGCCAATACAATTAGTTTGGAAACTCCTCAATTTAGCCTCAGGCAGACTCCAAGAAAAGAGGCAGGGAAAGCAAATAGATAAACAACAATGCAACACAGCCAAGGGCTTAGCCAAAATTTCACAGGAATGGCCTTTTACTCAGTTGCTAATTTGACTGCCCTCTGAAACCTCTTGGGCTGAACCTCGGTGGTCTATAATGCTCTCAGCACCTTTTCCTTTCTTTCATGGGACTGAGGCAAGAGAGGAAATGGTAGGCAGGAAGGGATAGAACAGGCCATGAGCAATGGTGCTGAATACAATTGCATGAGAATGTGGAAAAGTAAGGAGGAATAAGATCAGTATGGTAGGATAAAAAAGAGATATTAAATAGGTAGGGGCCACCATCTTTATTGACAGTTAATATTCTAAGATGAGCAGGTATTCTTTTCTCCTTGAAATATCAACAATAATATTATAGTGGTTTCTCTGCAGAGTGTTCAGAACACCTTTTGAAAAATCATTTGTTATTCCTGCAATTTGTTTGTGGTGGTGGTGGCTTTAAAAAAAAAAGAATTATGTCTCTTTGCTCCTCAGTTTTGTCTTAAACAAAAATAACCTCTCCAGCACCCTACATTTTGTGACTGCTGGCACCTCGACAAGTATCTTTGTCAAGAGAAAGCAGAGTGCTAAGGTACACCCATGTTTTCCAATAGGCGAGACTCAACTTTTGTTGGTTTATTTATGTATATTACTTTTTCTTCTTCTTCCTCTTCTTATTGTTGTTGTTATTATTATTTTTATTATTATCATTATTATTATTGTTATTATTATTATCATCATCATTTTGGTTGTTCGAGACAGAATTCCTCTCTGTAGACTTGGCTGTTCTGGTCTCTCTTTGTAGACCCGGCTGGCCTTGAACCCACAGAGAACTGCATGCCTCTGCGTCTGGAATGCTGGGATTAAAGGTATGGGCCACCATGCCCGGCTCTATATTTTTTTTGTTGTTGGTTTTTTGTTTTGTTTTGTTTTGTTTTTCTTGTGACAAGAATTCCTCTGTGTAGCCAGAGGCAAAGGCAAGTATCGATCTCTGTGAGTTCGCACAGAGACCAGCCTGATCTACAGAGCGAGTTCCAGGAGATCCTCGAGTTTGAATGAAACACTTCCGGTAGTGTTTCCACTAATTGTTGTGATGGCTGTCTGTCTGAGCCTGAGACCAGGCCTAGTAAAATCTGAGGCCAGGTGGTGGTTATGTCTCACTCAGAGATGGGTTTAATTTTTATGGGTGACTTTCTTTTTTCTTAGTCTAAGAGTATTTAGGGAAGTGGACTGGCGCATACTCCGAGACCCCTAGGAATGCGGCGCATGATTGGCGCACAGGGATGGCGTAAGAATCTGGTGATGAGTCAGGCGAGGCCGAGGAGCCAATCAGATTTCTCTAGTGACTGGTTTAAACTGGAGAAGGCGGGACTGTTTCGAGGGCGGCTTCCTTCATTCTTGTGGCCTCGGCCGCCACTGCCGCCATGGGGAAAGCCTCTCCGAAAATGAATGGCTGCTGCTGCTGAACACATGAACCTTCTTACTTAGGTAAACTACGAGTAAGTTAAACCTGTTTGGGGCTAAATGACAAGGGCAGAGGGATTAATCTGTGACCTGGAGGGATTCCCCAGTGGTTCTGAATCTGCTTGCCTTTGGTGCGTTTCTTGTGAGGTGGTGCTGTCTCTGGAGGCCGGCCTTTCTCCCGAGGTAGCGGTAGCTCAGGAGATTTATATCCCTGAGAATGACTTGGTATTTCTACAGCTGTGCTGCGAGGATTTGGAGTTCTGCGTCAACCTGCCGCAACGTCTCTTACGGGCCAGCTCTTTAAAACAGTAAGGACCGAACTGTGTAGATTTGTCTTTCGCTTTCTACAGGATTTAATTAATTTAGCTTGGTTTTCACACCTGAAGAGCAAGTACATGCTCATGGACCTTGTTTTCATACTTGCCATAGAGGGCCGTGATTTTGTTTAGTGTAATAGGCTCTCAGATGCTTTGGGATTTTTCCAGTCACGGTGGCCATGCAACTTCTCACGGGTCTTTACGATCCCCCGGCTTCTGTCTCTAGTGATGTCATTACAGATGTGTATCTCACAACCTCTTTAGATTATAAACTAAACTTAGGCTCATGACACAGTTTTCTCGCCCCCATATTTCCCTAGTATATACAACTTAGAACTCTAAAAGTGTTAACAGAAACAGGGAGATGAATATTGCTGAAGTCCTCATATGTAAACCACATATTTCATTTTTATTTGATGGGTTTATTCACGTAATGTTGTCATTGTGGTCCAGGATTCCATTTAGGATACTTCAGTGAGTTTAGTCATCGTTTCTCCATAGTCACATCTACCAGGACAATTCCACTATCATCACCGAACTTTACAAGCTGAACATATCTGAAGATTCCTGGTCAGGCACACGTTAAAATTTTTTCAATTTCTATTAAATTGCATTTGTCTCACTTAAGAATATTCTATTATATGCAAAATAGTGGGTTTTGTTGTGACATTTACAAACATATATATTTTTATTGCACAATATATATATATATATATACATGTACATATATTGTCTTTTTGAGTTTCTCTGTGTAACCTTGGCTGTCCTGGACTCACTTTGTAGAACAGGCCAGCCTCAAACTCACAGCGATCCTCCTGCGTCTGCCTACCGTGTGCTGGGATTAAAAGCCTTTGCCAACATGCACAGCTTATAATATGTATGTATATATTTAATAAGAGTAAAATAAGGATTGATTGTGTGAAGCAGAAGGATTATAGTAAAAGCAAAAGGGATGGAGGGAGAAAAGAACATTATCAGGTCAATGTAAGTAGGGAACAATTGCATGTATGTCTACGTATGTATTACATATATGTGTGTAAATGCATCTTTAAGTCTAAATACTGCATATGAGAGTACCTATGTTACATTTGTCTTCCTGAAATTGCCAACATCAATGTGTAACTGTTCCTTTTCCCTACATCCTCCTGAGCATTTGTTATTTGTTTTCTTCGTTATTTAAAAAATTGATTTTTGTATTTTGTTTTGTTTATCAAGACAGGTTTTCTCTTTTAGTCCTGGCTGTCCTGGATTTGGCTTTGTAGACCTCAGTGGCCTTGATTTGACAGCGATCTGCCTGACTGCCTCAGGGGTGTTGGGAATAAAGGTATGCCAAACCCAGCTATTTGCTTTCGTGTTTTCTTCTTTCTTTTTTTTCTTCCTTAATTTTATTTTTCCCCCTCCAAACAGGGTCTCTCTGTGTAGCCTTGGCTGTCCTGGAATCTCTTTGTAGACCAGGCTGGCCTTGAACTCACAGAGGGGTACGAGATTGCTGGGAATACAGGCCTGTGCCACTGTGCCCAACTCTGTTTCCTTCTTCTTAAAAAATTATATATTATTTTAAAATTGCGTGTGTTTGTGTATACACATGAACGCAATGCCCTTGGAGGGAAGAAAAGGATGTCAGATCTCCTAGAGCTAGAGTTAGCAGGAGTTGTGACCTACTTGATACGGGTGCTTGGCATCAAACTTGGGTCCTCTCGAAGGGCAGTGAGCCATCGCTCCGGCCTGTCACTCTACTGTTTAATTAAACAGCTGTAGGAGAACATTTTTACTAAGCTCCAGAAAGAGGAAATAGAACATCGAAACAAAGCACAGCAGAGCAGAGGATGTTGGGTGAACAGCTGCCTGCATGCTGGCCTCACCTCTCAGACTAGGCCACATGCAAGGTAACTGGCTAGGGGGGCTCAGCCTTGCATGCTACCTTCTCTTGTTGCCTGATCTTTGGAAATTTCATATACATTAAGAATCTTTCAAATTGCTGCTATAATGGCAGAATCATGATTAAATTATACCTTAAAATTAAATGAGAGATGTATTTAAGGGGTATAGTAAAATATCTGTCTCTAAGTGCTCAGTAAATATTATCTTCATCTTCCTTTAATATTAATCCTTCCTAGGAAAAGAACAAATGGCCTCAGGTTTGGAGGGGTGTAATGTCTAACTGTGCCTTGCTGTTACTTGTTTTTTTGATTTCTCCCTTTCTGACTGGGGACCGTATACTTTTAGAATGCTTTTGATGAACATTTATCTAATGACTATGATGTTTAACATTACAAAACCCATTTATTGGCCATTTGTATTCCTTTGAGAACTGTTCTGTGCATTTGGCATGTGTTGGTTGGTGGTTCCTTTATTTGGTGATTAAATGTTGACTTCTTTATAGATTGTAGATATTAATCATGTCAGCTAGTGGGAAAGCATTGTGGCCATGCTGATGTTTGTCTCTACACTCTTACTTATTTTCTTTGCTTGGCAGAAGCTTGTTTACTTCATATAATCCGTTTACTCAGTTCTTGTTTCCGAAGCTGTTTCCAGTGTCCCTTTTTAGAATGGCTTTGATATGCCTATTACTTAAAGCATTCTCAGCCAGTTTGTGTGAGAGACGTTTCCATATATACCATCACACATTAGTAACTTTAATCTATGTTGATTTAGATTTGGTGACAAGTGAGGGACAGGGGCCTAAAATCTCAGCCCTCAGGGAAGCAGAGGCAGGCATACGGCTGAGAGTTCAAGGCCAGCCTGGTCTACAAAGGGCATCCAGGACAGACAGGGAGGGCTGTGTTACACAGAGAAACCCTGTCCCGAAAAACAATAAAATGATTTAAAAAGTGTAAGTGTCCCTGGCTATGTGTCTGAGCCATCTAATCCAATCTGGGGGTCTACATATGTTTCTTTTTCCTGTAGTAGCATTCATTTTTGTTTCTGTGGCTCCATAGTGTCATCTGAGAACAGGTATTGTGCTTCCTCCAGCATTGCTTTGCTACAGCTTTTTCCTTAGGTAACTGTGGTCTTTTGTTCTCATCTCTGTATTTTGGAACATGCTTTTAGTTCGTGCTAAATATAATTGGTGTTTTGCAAGGCATTTCATTGTACCTGTGTGTAACTTTCAGTAACATGGTCATTTGCCTCATCTGTGTGAATGGGAAGCCTTTCTCTCTTCTAGTGTCTCTTTCCATTTCTTCAGGGTTTCAAAGTTTCATTTACTCACGTATTTCACTCCCTCGGGTTTACTCCTAGGTATTTTAAATTTTGAAACCATTGTACTTCGAATTACTTTTCTGATTCTTTCATGGTATCATGTGTTTTTGGTGAGTGTGAACTGCACAGTTTTTTATGTAGCTGTGAATCCTGCTTCATTAGTGAAAGTGTTAGGTACATCTTAGTGCTTGTGTTTGAGTGTGTGTCCTCTCTTAACCCTTTGAGCTTTTCACTTGCCCAGAGAGAGTTTAACTCCATCCTTTCTCTTTTGTATCCCATTTTCTTCCTCCTTTTGTATCATTGTTGTAGGCAAAATCTTTATGTGGCATATTGAAAAGGGTTTTAGAGAGCAGGCCCCATTGTCTTATTCCTTGACTTTAGATGAAGCAGTCACTGGTTTTCTCAGTTTGGACCAATGTCAGCTACATGTTGTCCATATAGAAGCATTTCTTGTGGAGCAGTGTGCTCTTAGAACCTCCAGAGCTTTTGTCATGAGCAGATCTGTAGCTTTTTCCAAACCATTTCTTTGTGTCTATCTGTTTTTAGGATGTGTCCTTTTTAAGCCAGCACTCTTTTCTGTCTGTTTTTCAGATCATCCCATGTTCTCTGTTAGTGAGCAGCCTCCTCCTGTGGGGTAAACCTTCAGTACTGTTTAGAGAGGACCAAAAGTAAGCACTGGATCACCATTATAGACTATGTCTGTAAAGAGACACAAAGTTGCTTACATCCAACTACCACAGCACCAATGAGAAAAGAACAGGAATCACGAATATACTGTGCCGTGAACCATTTACTTAAAACTTAATGTGGACCAAAGTGGAAATAGTAAACTGACCAAACGAACTGGGTGGGTGGGAGGAACCCAGAGACATGCAATGCCTAATAAAATAAAGGAAAGTGGAGAAGGTAAAAATAGAAGCATGTTAGGAAGTAAAAGGGAAAGGACAAGGATAGAAGCACACTAGTAAGAACAAATATGTTACCAAACTAGGTAAATGTAACCAAAGGAATAAAAACTAGAAGGTTAAGTGCTGGAAGGTATAAATGATAGAAAGCCCTGCTGGAGAAACAAGAAAGAGGAAACACAATGGGATAAACTGTTTGTATTTAGTGTCTGAGTCTTGGAGATGCTTGTTTCTAGGCCCACTGTTGGAGTGTGAGAACTGAGAATTGACTTTGGACTTTCTCATCTTTTTTAACTTATAGGTTGGTGCTGATTCCTGATGAGTCAAAGGTCAGAAGTCTGACACCTTCTCTCTCTCTCTCTCTCTCTCTCTCTCTCTCTCCCTCTCTCTGTCTGTGTGTCTGTGTGTGTGTATGTAAAGGAGTTGTTATATGTATAATCTTATACAAACAATCCTTAATATACTCACAAGCATATGTCTATTGCCTACAAGTAGAGGTCTCTAGAAGTGACTGTTTAACTACAAAAAGTTAGCATGTTGTTAATAATGTTGCAAAGAAGATACTGTGGATGTTGTCAAATTTTCTAAATGATTCTCACTCTGATGCAGGTTCATTAACATGTACTTCAAGGAACCACCCACACTGTTGGATATTGCTATACAATGTATTTTGAACCATGAGCCTTTAGCAATTCATGCTCTCCAGGAGATCCCAGGGGAGCTTTTTGTTCCATTGTTCACTGCTGCCTTCAAGGCTAGACATGAGAAGATACTTTCAGCAATGGTGAAGAGTTGGCCATTTTTCTGCCTCCATATTGGGCCATTACGCATGCAGAGAGCACAGCGCAAACTATGGAAGGTCATGGTTGAGAGTCTTCAGCTTCTTCCTACTGAGAACCCAGCTTTTAGGTAAGATTCTGTATAACGGAGGTGTAGTAAGATACAGGAGGTTATGCCATTGTCTGCTATTCTCTCAGAAGTCGTGTAGGCTAGTAGTGAAAGAGAAGATGAGACTGTTAGTCTAAACCTTGAGTTGACTTTGAAACAAGTGTCTTACAATGTTGAATATGGAATGTAAGGGATCCAGAACACTATTGATGGATTTGAATTGTGGTATTACTATTTACATTGACCAAAGACTTGAGTGTTAAGACAGCTGAAGATTGGTGGACAATTAAAGGAAACAGTCATGAGTGCTGTTTACTTTTCATGGGAAAGACTTGTTGGCCGTAAGTCAATATAAGGAATGTAAACCAAGAATAAAGTGATTTTTCTGAGTGCACAGTAATCCATGAACTTGAGGAGATCCCAAGATAACTTTGTTCTGTTGTTCAGTGCTGCCTCAGTGGATGGGCGTAATATGCACTGAAAGCAGTGGTAAAGTTTGACCCTTTTTCTCAGGCTGCGTTTGTGTATTAGGCATACCTGTGGCAAGAGAACACCAGCTAGCTATGGTATTTTATCTTCCACCGTTTGTTACGGTAAGTGTTGAACAATGGGTGTAAGGTGTTTGATCTGTCAGTTGAGCTTATCTTTAAAACTCTGAGGTCTTACAGAGGGTTTTACTTTGGTAATAGAGGTGCATGAGGCTGCTATTGATAGATATACATAAAATGGAGGCAGGAGCAGCAAGGCTTGTGAGAATTAATTGATATATAAAATAGTCAAGGATAGTAAAGGATATAGTATTTGCATAGGAAAGTCTTGCTGATAGCTGGTATATGGAGCGACAAAGGAAAGAGAGATCATTTTGTCACTACATGTTATTATTGATCCTGCTTGGTTATATTAATATTTGCTACCTCTCAGATGCTGTATCTTTTTTTAACCTACAGGAGCCCTAAACTGAGGATCCTCGATTTAACTCAGCGTCCTGGCTGCAAGACCAAATGCCCTGAGATCACTACTACATGCAAACCCTGTGTGCGTTGTTGTGCTTACTCTGAGCGCTCTCTCATGAAAGTCGAAAGCCAATGTAGTAGTTCAAGCTCAGAATCTGAGGGTCAGTCCCCCAAGACAACTATGGAATTACTAGTGAGCCTTTCCATTGATAGAGCCTTTAGGGAAAATGAATTTTTTGGTTTGCTTCTGAGTAAAGTTGAGCAGAGCTTGGGAGCTTTGCACCTCTGCTGCCGTAATTTACGCATTAAGAATTTGAGTGAGTGTGGAAGCGCCTTAAGCCACCTTGATCTGAAATGTGTTTGTCACCTGGCAGTTGTTGAGGCTTCCCTCATGGGTGTCGTGTCCCTTCTGGAGCTGGCTGTAAACTTAGATAGTCTTAGCCTGTCTAAAATCACCTGTAGATCTTTCAATGGAAGAGCCTTTAGAAATTTCCTTTCCCAACTGAGAGGTATGGACCACCTCAAGGAGCTCAGCCTGTCCTCCTTCTGCCTCACCGATCATCTTGAACATGTCCTGAGGTAGGAGCTTGGGATAGGTACTGGGTTTCCGTTAATAGCCTGTTTTTAAGATGAGAAAAAGAATTCATCTTTCACCTTCCATGTTATCATGGGCAATGCTGTGGGTTTAAAAAGAGCCAAGAAAGGGCACCTTTTTTAATTGAAGAGAAAAACAGAGTTGTAAAAAACTGGTGATCTAAGCGCATGCAGGCAGTGTGCTCAGTGAAGGTGAAAAAACAGTGCAGTACTTCTCTATCCAATGGGAGATGAAAAGGAGGAATTGAAAGAAAGTTTATGTTGTGGCACAGGTGCACATACTTATAGCCATGTATACCCATAGACTATGAGCCAGGCCATTTCCCTAATGTGATATCTCCAAAGTTCAGGCTGGGAATGTAGAGGCTGTCATTCATGGACAGGCCACAGGGAGCTTCCCTTTGCTTTCACCCTGTGCCCTATCTCTTCCAAGTAGCTGAATTATTCACAGCTTTAATTACATTCTAGCTATTAAGTACATAATATTTTCACTGAGATTTCAACACACCTCTAGAGCAATATCTTGTACACATTATATGGTTAAAATAGCATTTGTTAAAGTGATAAAGTATCTTTCACAGATGCACAAGTCTACTAAGTATGTGAAAGCCCAGAGCATTAGCTGCTAATGCCATATATGTGCAAAATAGTTCACTCTTGTTTCCTGGATAAAACTTCCCTCTTGCAGTCCCCATTTTCCAGAAATATTTGTGTGTTTCCTCTCTGCAGAGTACTATCAGCTGATTTGGATTCTTTGCAACTTCCATTCTGTGAACTTTCTTACAGCGACTTCAAGTTTCTGTCTCAGTGCCCTCAAGTCAACCATTTAACGTTATTGGATATAAGCAACAATTCAATGTATTGGGAAGATTACGAACCCTTTTATTGTCTCCTGGAGAATCTCTCTGGTACCTTGCAGCATCTGGCAATTAACCACTGCCTTTTAACAGATGCTTCACTCACTGTTCTGGCCCCAGCCCTGAGCCGCTGTTCCCAACTCCGTTTGTTCAGCTTTTCTTCTAATCCCATTACTATGCCTATGCTCAGGAGAATTCTTGAATACTTAACGCCCGTGACGCAGCTGAAATACGTGATTTATCCTATCCCCGTGCATTGCTATGGGAGATGGCCCGTTCGGGGCAGTTTGGATGCACAGAAACTTGCTGATGTGAATGCGCAGTTGAAGATCATGCTGCACGAGGCAGAAAGGGACGACATGTGTTGGATCACTTATACTGGTTAAATTGCGGACTTCAACACAGTTTCAACTTGATATGTTCCCCTAAGTGCTGAATAGGTTCTTTGTTGTTATGGATCCCATAGAGTTAATACAAATGGTCATTATGTTGTAGGAAAATACAGTTAAAATGTATAGGTGTGTTACTGACTTCAATAGTGAATAACTTAGAAGAAAATGGAGGACTTTGAGAGGACCCATGTGTCTCTTGACTATTGTTCTTGAAAGTATTTCATCTTACCTACTAAAATTTGACCTAGAGAATTTGGAAAGACTACATGACGAAATGTCACAGCTCCATCTTCAATGAGATTTATGTCTGGATACTTAACACCAGTCGTGACAATCTAACCTGTCCTACGTGTGGCTTAGGATGGTAGGTGGTGATTGAAGCCAAACATGTTTATCCCTAAAGTTGTATTAAACTTGTAAACTTAAAACTATGTTTAGCTGTTTATAGAAAACTTTCCGAATTTAACATTGAGAAAAAAATGTACATGCACTATCCATTGCGTGTCTTCATTTTTATTTCATACTCATTTACCAAGGATCCGTTTGGCTGCCTGACAATAAAGACAAGCAAGGCAGGATCCTGACTCAAGCCACTCAGAGAGAGGCTAAACGTTTCTGTGCCTTATCTTCCGTTCCTGCATAGTAGAAAGTTGTGTTTAAGTCTTGGAGTGTAAGTTGTATCTTTCTTGATCTTCTTCCCTATTCTGTTCAGTGTCTAGTGGACCCTATGATTCTGGATCTTTTCTCAGCAGAATTCATGCATTCAGTGTTACCATCTTGGAAGCTTTCTCTCACATCTGTTTCATGTCTGCCCCCTGTCACTGTACAAAATAACGGGCATAACAGACTGATAAGGAAGAGAACGTTGTTTCCATGTTTCAGATGGTTCACCAAGGTTGCTTGATTGTGCTGCTTTGGATCTTTGGCAAAGCCGACCATGGCAAGGCAGAACCCGGTAAAGAGCATATGGCAGATGTAGTCCCTTTCAACTCATGAGTCCAGGAATCAGAGAGAGGGGGAACCTGAGTCCCCTTCAGGAGCTGGACTACACCCATCTGTGTCCCCGAACTAGCCTGCTCTAAAGTTTCCACCACCTGCCCTGGAGCCATTCTTGAACTAACCTGCTCAAAACCATCACCCACCTGCCATGGAGCCCTCAGCTTGAGTCCAAGATTTCATTGTTTGAGCTTGGGAGGACATTTAGGAGCCAAGCCACAACACTTACTTTTCTTCCTTTAGATTTTTTTCTTTACCACTGGTTCTTTCATGCTGGACATGATTCTGATTGAGTGTTCTGCTATTTCCTTTCTATTAACAATTGCTACAATATTGTGAAGCAAATATATGGTGGAGTACTTAGTAATTGATGCCACAAGTGTGATTACCATATAAGTAGAAAAGCGTATTGTTTGTTTAAGATGTAGTTTAAAACAACCATATAAAAACAATTAATTAGTAATGTGTTTACCTTGTGAATTCATTGAAAATGAAACATGCAATGAAACTGCATTGAAAAGAAACACCAAAACATGTATACAATTTAGTTTGTTCTATCACATTCTCAAATGTCAACACCACTGCATTTTAGTAAGTATGAAGAAAAAGAAAAATAATTCATGCAGTGCTTTTTCTCTGAAATAAATCTAACTGCGTTTTAAAGATCTAGCAATAAAAAACAAGAAGCAACAGTATGTTTATAATCCTTCAATTTTGAAATTATAACATACTGAATTTAAGATCTACTAAGCAAAAATACAGTTAAAAGGTACAGAATTTTGTTTATAGCTGTCATATGTCAAGATGATTCCTTTTTTTTGCATTTTTATTTTTATTTTTTTATTTATTTTTAATTTTTCTTTTTTTTCTTTTTTCTTTTTTTTATTTTATTCTTATTTTTTATTTTACATATATATTTTTTTATTAATTTATTCTTGTTACATCTCAATGTTTATCCCATCCCTTGTATCCTCCCATTCCTCCCCCCCCCATTTTCCCATTATTCCCCTCCCCTATGACTGTTCCTGAGGGGGATCACCTCCCCCTATATATTCTCATAGGGTATCAAGCCTCTTCTTGGCTACCAGCTGTCCTTCCTCTGAGTGCCACCAGGTCTCCCCCTCCAGGGGACATGGCCAAATGTGAGGCACCATAGTACATGAGAAAGTCATATCACACTCTCCACTCAACTGTGGAGAATATTCTGACCATTGGCTAGATCTGGGAAGGGGTTTAAAGTTTACCTCCTGTATTGTCCTTGGCTGGTGCCTTAGTTTGAGCGGGACCCCTGGGCCCAAATCTGCCTATCATATAGTTCTACTTGTAGATTTCTAGGACCCTCTGTATCCTTTTATTTTGCTATTCTCCCATGCGTCTCTCATTTAGAGTCCCAATAGGATGCCTTCCCCTCTGTCCCAGTTTCCTGGTAAGTGAAGGCTTTCGTGGGACATGCCCCTTGGGCTAGTATGCAGATATAAGTGAGTATATACCACTTGATTCTTTCTGCTTCTGGGTTAACTCACTCATTATGATCATTTCTAGCTCAATCCATTTATCCACAAATTTCGGGAATTCCTTGTTTTTAATAGTTGAGTAGTATTCCATAGTGTATATGTACCACAGTTTCTTTATCCACTCTTCTACTGAGGGGCACTTAGGCTGTTTCCATGTTCTGGCTATTATGAATAAGGCTGCTATGGACATGGTTGTGCAAATTTTCTTGTGTGCTGGAGCATCTTCTGGGTATATTCCAAGGAGTGGAATAGCTGGGTCTTGAGGAAGCCCTATTCCCGTTTTTCTGAGATAGCACCAGATAGATTTCCAAAGTGGCTGTACTAGTTTGCATTCCCACCAGCAATGAAGGAGTGTTCCTCTCCCCACATCCTCGCCAGCATGTGGTGTCGCTTGAGTTTTTGATCTTAGCCATTCTGATGGGTGTAAGATGGAATCTTAGCATTGTTTTGATTTGCATTTACCTGATGACTAAGGAGGTCGAGCATTCCTTTAAGTGTTTCTCAGACATTTGATACTCCTCTGTTGAGAATTCTCTGTTTAGTTCCAAGCCGCATTTCTCAATTGGGTTATCGGTTTGGTGGTGTTTAATTTCTTCAGTTCTTTATGTATTTTGTATATTAGACCTTTGTCAGATGTAGGGTTGGTGAAGATTTTTTCCCAGTCTGTAGGCTGTAGCTTTGTTCTCCTGACAGTGTCTCCTGCCTTACAGAGGCTTCTCAGCCTCATGAGGTCCCATTTATTAATGGTTGACATTAAGGCCTGGGCCGTTGGTGTTCTGTTCAGGAAGTTATCTCCTGTGCCAACATGTTCCAGGCCCTTTCCCACTTTTTCCTCTAAGTGGCTTAGTGTCTCTGGTTTTATGTTGAGGTCTTTAATCCACTTGGATTTGAGTTTTGTGCAAGGTGACAAATATGGGTCCAGTTTCATTTTTTTACACATAGACCTCCAGTTAGACCAGCACCATTTGTTGAAGATGCTATCCTTTTTCCATTGGATGGATTTGGCTTCTTTGTCAAAAATCAAGTGACCATATGTGTGTGTATTCATATCTGGGTCTTCGATTCGATTCCACTGATCAACCAGCCTGTTGCTGTGCCAGTACCATGCTGTTTTAATTACTATTGCTTTATAGTACAGTTTGAGATCAGGTATGGAGATTCCTCCGGAGCACCTTTTATTGTACAAGATTGTTTTAGCTATTCTGGGTTTTTTGTTTTTCCATATGAAGTTCAGAATTGAACTTTCAATGTCTTTAAAAAATTGTGTAGTTATTTTGATAGGGATTGCATTGAATCTGTAGATTGCTTTTGGTAGGATGGCCATTTTTACTATGTTAATTCTCCCGATCCATGAGCAAGGAAGATCATGCCATCTTCTCAGGTCATCTTCAATCTCTTTCTTCAGAGTTTTGAAATTTTTTTCATACAAGTCCTTCACTTGTATGAAGGACTTGTATGAAGTTAGGGTAACTCCTAGATATTTTATATTGCTTGTGCCTACTGTGAAGGGTGTGGTTTTCCTAATTTCTTCCTCTACAAGCTTGTCATTTGTGTATAGGAAGGCTACAGACTTTTTTGAGTTACTTTTGTATCCAGCCAATTTGCTGAAGGTGTTTATCAGCTTTAGGAGTTCTCTGGTGGAATTTTGAGGGTCACTTATGTACACTATCATATCATCTGCAAATAGGGATAATTTGACTTCCTCCTTTCCCATTTGGATACCCTTGATCTCCTTTTGTTGTCTTATTGCTCTGGCTAGAACTTTGAGTAGTATATTGAAGAGATATGGATAGAGTGGGAGCCTTGCCTTGTTCCTGATTTTAGAGGAATTTCCTTGAGTATCTCACCATTTACTTTGATTTTGGCTATTGGCTTGCTGTATATAGCCTTTATTATGTTGAGGAAAGTGCCTTGTATCCCCAATCTCTCTAAAACTTTAAACATGAATGGGTGTTAAATTTTATCAAATGCTTTCTTTGCATTCAAGGAAATGATCATGTGGTTTTTTATTTTCAGTTTGTTTATATGGTGGATTACATTGATGGACTTCCGTATATTAAACCATCCCTACATGCCTGGAATGAAGCCTACTTGGTCATGATGAATGATATCTTTGATGTGCTCCTGTATTCGTTTTGCAAGTATTTTATTTAGTATTTTTGCATCTATGTTCATAAGAGAAATTGGTCTGAAATTCTCTTTCTTTGCTGAGTCTTTGTGAGGTTTAGGTATCAATGAGACTATGGCCTCATAGAATGAATTTGGTAATTTTCCATCCATTTCTATCGTTTGGAGTAGCTTGAAGATTATTGGTATTAGCTCACCCTTGAAAGTCTGGTAGAATTCTGCACTGAAACCATCTGGCCCTGGGCTTTTTTTGGTTGGGAGACCATCGATGATTGCTTCTATTTCTGTAGGGGAAATGGGACTATTTAGCTTGTTTATCTGTTCTTCATTCAACTTTGGCAAGTGAAATTGTTCAAGAAAATCGTCCATTTCCCTTAGATTTTCAAATTTTGTGGCGTATATGCCTTCAAAGTAGGATCTTATGATTCTTTGAATTTCTTCAGTGTCTGTTGTTATGTCTCCCTTTTCATTTCTGATTTTGTTGATTTCAATACTGTCTCTCTGCCTTTTAGTTAGTTTGGCTAATGGTCTGTCTATCTTGTTGATTTTCTCAAAGAACCAGCTTTTGGTTTTTTTGATTCTTTGGACTGTTTTCTTAGTTTCTAATTTGTTAATTTCAGCCCTGAGTTTGATTATTTCCAGGCGTCTACTCCTCTTGGGTGTTTCTGCTTCATTTTTTTCTAGGGCTTCCAGTGTGTTGTTAAGATGCTTATATGCGATGTTTCCAATTTCTTTTTAAAGTCACTTAGTGCTATGAATTTTCCTCTTAGCACTGCTTTCAATGTATCCCACAAATTTGGGCATGTTGTTTCTTCATTTTCATTGAATTTCAGAAACTCCTTGATTTCTTTCTTTATTTCTTCCCTGACCCAGGTGTCATTTAGCAGAGAGTTGTTTAGTTTCCACGTACGTGTAGGCTTTTTGTTATTTCTGTTGTTGTTGAATTGTAGCCTAAGACCATGGTGATCTGATAGGATACAAGGTATTATTTCAATCCTCTTGTATCTATTGAGGCTTGCTTTGTGACCTACGATGTGATCAATTTTGGAGAAGGTTCCATGGGGTGCAGAGAATAAGGTGTATTCTTTCTTGTTTGGGTGAAAGGTTCTATAGATATCTGTTAGATCCATTTGACCGATGGCATTGGTTAATGATGTTATTTCTCGGCTTAGTTTCTGTTTCAATGACTTATCCTTCAGTAAGAGTGGGGTGTTGAAGTCTTCCACTATTATTGTGTAGGGATCGATGTGTGGTTTAAGCTTTTTTAGCAGATATTTAACAAATGTGGGTGCCCTTGTATTGGGAGCATAGATGTTCAGAATTGTGATGTCATCTTGGTTGACTTTACCTTTGATGAGTATGAAGTGTCCTTCCTCATCCCTTTTGACTAATTTTGGTTGAAAGTCTATTTTGTTCAATACTAAAATGGCTACGCCTGCTTGCTTCTTGTGACCATTTGCTTGGAATATTTTTTTTCCAACCTTTTACCCTGAGGTAATGCCTTTCATTATGAGTGAGATGTGTTTTTTGAATGCAGAAGAATGTTGGATCTTGTTTATGCACCCATTCAGTTAGTCTGTGTCTTTTTATTGGAGAATTGAGGCCATTGATGTTGAGAGATATTAATGACCAGTGACTGTTAAGAGTCTTAATTTTGATGTTGTTTCCAGTCGAGCGTTGTGTAGTTGTGTTTTTGCCATCGGATAGTTATCTATTTCCTGGGTAGTTTTGGTTGTAGCTTGACCCTTTGGGATGGAGTTTTCCTTCTAGTACCTTCTGTAAAGCTGGATTTGTGGATAGGTACTGTTTGAATTTGTTTTTGTCATGGAATATTTTGTTTTCTCCATCAATGGTTATTGATAATTTTGCTGGGTAAAGTAGTGTGGCCTGGCATCTGTGGTCTCTTAGGGTTTGCAGGATCTCTGTCCAGGCCCTTCTGGCTTTTATGGTCTCTGCTGAGAAGTCGGGTGTAATTCTGATAGGTTTACCATTAAATGTTATTTGGCCCTTTTCCCTTGCAGCTTTTAATATTTTTTCTTTGTTCTGCATGTTTTGTGTTTTGATTATTATGTGGCGGGCAGTTTTTCTTTTCTGGTCAATTCTATTTGGTGTTCTGTAGGCCTCTTGTATGTTTATAGGCATTTCTTTCTTTAGATTGGAGAAATTTTCTTCTATGATTTTGTTGAGAATAGTTTCTGGGCCCTGGTGTCTGATGTCTTCTCTTTCTTCAATGCCTATTATCCTCAGATTTCTTCTTTTCATGGTGTCCTTAATTTCTTGGATGTTTTGTGTCAGGAGTTTTCCAGATTTGGCATTTTCTTTAATGGTTGATTCAATATCTGTGATTGTATCTTCTAGCCCTGAGATTCGTTCTTCCATCTCTTGGATTCTGTTAGAAAAGCTCACCTCTGTGTTGCTCGCCTTCTCCTCTGAGGTCTCACGTTCTCGTTTTTCTTCTGTCTGTGTGTTTATCATTGAATCCATTTTCATTTTCAGATCTTGAACTGATTTTTTGATTTCTTTCATCTGATTTTTTGTGTATTCATGAGTTTCTTCCATTGCCTCTTTATAGGTCTTCAGAGCTTGAACCGTTTTATTTATTTCTTTCATCTGGTTGTTTGCATTTTCCTGCAATTTTTCCAGTTCCACTCTATGTACTTCTTTTATGTCTCTCACCTGTTTGCGTCTTCCTGCATTTGATTATGAATTTTATTTGTTTCCTCCATTATCATCCTCATTACTAAGGATTTGAGGTCATTTTCTTGTATTTCCATTGTATTTGAGTTCTCTGGGTTGTTTTCTTTGGGATAGCTGGAAACTGGAGACTCCATGTTGTTTTGGGGTTTTTTGTGTATGCTTTTTCGTTGTCCTTTAGACATCTTGCCGTCTTTGTTTTTGTTGGGTAGCTTCCAGAGTTGGATGGAGGATGTCTGACTATAGATTCACTTGTTTTCTCACGATTTCCCTAGGCTGTGAGCTCAAAGCTTCACTGGTGTGGATGTTAGGAGGTTAGCCCTGTTGTTCTGGTCTCTCACACCAGTGATCTTCAGCCCCCCTGTGCTGTGGATCCTGCAATTGTTCTGGGTCTCTGAATGAGCGTTGGGTCAGGCCAAGGTATCCATAGCCTTCTGTGTTCCCTGCCAAGTCCAGCCAGGAACACTGGGCCCAAACCACGGGCTGAACTCAGCTAGATTCTCAGGGCCTGAACCGTCTGCCAAGCTCAGCTAGGGATTCTGGGCCCAAAATGCACACAGGGTCCAGCCAGAATTTTCGGGCTGGGACTACGCACCAAGCTCCACTAGGGCCTTTTGGCCCAAAGTGCGTGCTGTGGTCAGTTATTGACTCAGGGCCCGAACTGACCACCAATCTCAGCCAGGAATTCTGGATTCAAACTGCACACTGTGTCCAACCAGAGTCTTAGAGCTGGTGGACCCGAGCGCTCTGTCCAGCCTGTGCAGCAGCAGGAGAACTGCGGCTGCTCTGAGTTAGCGCCAGTGGTGGGACCAAGTGCTCCGCCCAGACTGTGTCACCGCAGGGGAGCTGCCGCTGAGCTGAAGTGGTGCCTAGGATGGAACCGAGCACTCCACCAAGCCTGCGCCACAGCAGGAGAACTGTGGCTGCTCTGAGTTAGCGCCAATGGTGGAACCAAGTGCTCCGCCCAGACTGTGTCGCTGCAGGGGAGCTGCCGCTGAGCTGAGGTGACGCCTAGGGGGGAACTGAGTGCTCGGCCAAGCCTGCGCCACAGCAGGAGAACTGGGGCTGCTCTTAGTTAGTGTCTGTGGTGGAACCAAGTGCTCTGCCCAGACTGTGTCACCACAGGGGAGCTGCCGCTGAGCTGAGGTGCTGCTTAGTGTGGAGCTGCGCGCTCAACTAAGCCTGCGCCACAGCAGGGGAGCTGTGGCCGAAGCTGAGTTAGTACCTCAGGCAGAATTGCTTGCTGGGCTGGGCCAGTACCCGGGACTCTGGGGCCGAACTGTCCGCCGAGTCCAGTCTGGGTCCGAAGTCTCCACGCGACCCAAATCCTGCCCCGAGTCCCCTCTCCCGCAGCAACTCCCACCAGCCACCACACAAATCGCCTCCACCGGAAGGCTATGAGCTGCAAACCTCAGCCACCACTGCTGGTGCCGCTGGTGCTGCTGCCTCTGCAGCTGCCGCTCCGATCAGAGAAAATCCACGCTCCTCCCGTGTGCAGGAGCACGCAGGTTCTCCTCACCCTGGTCCCTCCGAACCGTGGAGCACTCCCGCTGCCGTGATGTTCGGACCTCGGTGTTCCTGGCTCAGAAATCTGTGCAATTCCCTGAATTGTTCACTGGAGCCTCCAAACGCGGTCCACACTGCTCGCCGCCATCTTGGATCCTACAAGATGACTTCTTTCATCTGTTTGTTTGTATATTCCTGAGTTTCTTCCATTGCCTCTTTATAGGTATTCACAGCTTGAAACGTTTTATTTAAATTGAACTACATTTTGGAGATATAAAACCTGAACGTTTACCTAGAAAAGTAAAGTATGTATTCATTACATCCTTGAGATAAAAGATGATCAAAGTAAAAAGAAGTGCAAGTAAAAACAAGATGCACAATTCTGATGCATTTCTGAACATAGCATCTCAAAGATTTGGGAACAAGCATGGAGAATTAATGGCATTCCCAGTTTTCATGTTGCTTATATTGTGCCATGTTATTTCACAGAATGTAAACTACTTAATAAAATGTCAATGCAACTAGCAAACGGTTTATATTGCTTCCTTGTTAACATCAGACTATTTCGGCACTCTATATTAAACAAAACATCAAAATTTAAGTTCATGAGTCTCATTTAAGTTTTTCTTTTGGCTTTCCTCTTTCCAATGTAACTATATGTTTTCTCGGCATATATATGTAGCTTACTCTCAACTGTTTGCTTTCACCTGACTTGAAAAATAACCCATGCTCAGAGATGATCAAAGCTAATTTAAAGAATATCCCTCCCAAAGAATTAAGTGCTAATCTACACCCAAAGTCTTCTGTAGTCATGTGTCAAAGACTCACAGGTTGATGTTGATTCTGGAGCATTTTCCCACAGGAGGCTTGACTGTGTACAGTTTGGTTGTTTATTGTGTACATGCATATGTTACGGACATGTGGGTGTGGAGCAGAGATCACATTAAGGTCTCTTTCTCAGTCAGTCTCCACCCTATTGCTTGAGGTAGGGTTGCTTTCTGAATCTGAAATGTACCCAATGCTTAGGCTGCTTGGACCACAAGGTCCCTTGGTCCTCATATCCACCTTCAATTTCTGCTATTACAGGCATTTGCCCAGTGCCAGGGTACTGTTTGACAGGAGGAGGAGAAGGAGGACCGAGAACAAGCCACCAAAAGGCCTGCTCTTTGGCACATTGCATAGGCAGGTGAGGATGTCACTCAGGGGCCCAACAGCCACATGGGCAGCCTGCAACAGGAGCCACCACAGTGTATGAGGTTGACAGATGGGTGGGAGGGAGAAGTGGAGCAGCTTAAGCAGTATGAAGAGAGATGGAACAGGAGGCACAAGGGTGGAGAGAAGGAGCCTGTTGTTAGCAGCTATCCCCACAACCTGGGGCCATAATGAAGTCTAGACTGTGGATGCTTCTGAGGGCCATGTCTAGGTCTATGGCTAGTGTACCAGCAGGGGTTGGTATTGCTGTACAGATCTGGCCCCATTCCTCACTGACTGGCATGCTCTGGAGCACTGGCCCCACTTCAGACTGACAGCTGCATTTGAAAGAGAGGACCCTGCATCCAGCTCAGGTAGCACAGTGGAGCTGGCCATGATGCCTGGGCTGTGGGTGAGTGGGCCCTGAGCGGGGAAGCATAGGAGAACTGGCCCTACCATTAATCTGAGGTGATGCAACATGGACACAAGGGTGATGCCTTCCTCCTTGCTACCTGTGGCAGTTGGGAGAGCTGGCCTTGAGGTCATGAGAGCACAAGAGCTAGATCTACCCTCCTCACTAGCTGTAGCACTTGGGAAAGCAGGCTCTGGCCCTGAGGGCTCCAGAAGGCACTGGTGAGCCAGCCCTGAGTATGTGAGATCAGCAGAGCTGCCCAGCCTCCTAGGCTCTAGCACTTGGCAGCACAGGCCCTGTACTTTCGCTGGGCGGCACAGCGAAGCTGGCTATGAAAGCTTGGGTGCCTGTGACCAAGCATGAGAGCAGGAGAACTACCCCTGCCTCCTGCTGAGAGCAGCACTGGGTGGCCTAGCCAGAGCAGTGCTGGGGAGCTCACCCTGGTGGTGCAGATAAGGGAGAGCCAGCCTGCTGACCAGCTGAGCTACCACCTAGCCCAGATCCAGGGCTCTGAGTTAGCCCACCCCCAAATCTGTACCATCTGCAAATGGTTGGGATGCATGAAAAAGGCCAGTCCTGCTGACCCAAAGCTGCAGGATCTCGGTGACAAAGCAAAAACAGAATAACCAGGAGGAGGCAGATGAAAATCCAATATTGACGGTGTCACAGGTGCCAGAGATCTGGAACCGGAGCAACGACTCATTACAATGAACATTTCCGAGTGACGATGTGTGGACGGAGGGGTGTACTGTGGGACACACTGTGATATACCACAGCTTCCATGATGAGATGTTTCTATGGTGTGTGTGTGTGTGTGTGTGTGTGTGTGTGTGTGTGTGTGTGTGTTATTTGGGAGGGTGTTGCAAAGGTGAAGAACAGGTATGGGAGAATAGGGAGATAGATGGGCAGATGAGCAGGACTGGGGTCCGTGATGTGAAACTAACAAACAATCAATAAAAAGGTTTTATTTTTTAAAAGAAAGTCTTTATTGGCTGGTCTGTACCTCAACTGAATGCTCAGGATCCCAGTGTAGCCCCTCTCCTTTCTCAGGGTCAGTTTGTAAGCATAAAATCCTTGTCCTGGGTGGACATACTTCAGTGAAGAACATACTTCAGTTCCAGAAGTGGAACCGCAGAAGCCAAAAGGCAAGGTTAGTACATGTAGAGACTTTTCCCAGCACTGTGGACTGTGACAGATTGGGCCTTTGTTTTAGTTTTGGCAGGTGGTCTTCTCTGTGTGCTGAGTTTTACAGGTGAGTGACACTTCCATTATGGAGTCACTTGTGCTAAGGACTGGAGGCCTGCTGAGGTCTGGGGCCCTGTTACATTCCCCACAGGTCTTAGTGATTGAGTCAAATCCTGGACTCATCCTGCTCTAAAGAGATGTGGTTGGTCCTCAGGACAGTTAATTTGACTGAGCTGACACATAATTGGCCACATAGTTTAAGATACAGGGCCCAGCCACTTCTCCATTCAGATTGAGAATGCAAGGTCCAGTCAGTGCTGATAGAAGAGCTGCTAGCCAGAGGGGATCAAGAAAACAGAGGCTGGTACCAATTACCTGATTTATGTCTTTGTCTCTTTCTCTTGAAGTTTTCCCCAACTGGGAAGGTTTTCACTAATTATCTTGAAAAAACAGGTTTTCCCCCCTCCAAGCCATGCCTAGTCCCTTATTACATGAGAAGTAATTCTAAGCCTCTCCAATTTTGTAGGGCTATTTCTGTAAGGGAATCTAAGTGATGTTTTAGTCCTCAAATGGAATCTGAATATATCTGCATCCTAACCTACCTATCTACTTAGTTTGGAAGACATGAGAAGAGGCAGATTTTGTCAAACCCTTAGTACATGGCACCAAGTAGACTCAGGAGCCCAGCAATGCTGCTGTTGGCCAGATGAGGCAAACCACAAGGCAGAAGAGCAGGCATCAGACTAAGCAGAAGTGCCCAGGTTAAAGGTTCTGGACATTAGACAAGTGCCAGGCCCTTGTAAGTCCCCTAATGTTAATTTGGGCTGTTCCCAGTCACAGTGAGTTTTGTCAGTCAATGGGCTGACAGCCTGGATAGTTCCTCTCCTATGTCGTACAGGGGCCAGGGGTCTAAGCTTAGCCAGCAATCCTTGCCGATTTCTACCTGACAAGGATTAACTCTGTCCCCAGGATCCTTTCCTGTGGGATAGAGTCTGAATCCCCAAGTTTCCCAAAGGTCAGAATCTTTCTTGTGAAATTTAGAGATTTTTAATATTATGGCCATTGGATTATATTTTCCTATTGTACGTTTCTTTGGGAGAGGGCTTTCTGGCTAAATATGCACCAATGGGTTTTCAGTTGTTCCTGGCAACTTGGAGACCCAGCTGCAGCACATGCATACAATTGTTAACTCTGTATTTTTATCTTAAAAGATAAACTCCTATTATTTTCCTTTTTCGAACACAACCTTTTAAAGCAAGCATCAGTGTACAAAGGTCAAGAAGAATATGGATTGCTGGCATGTAGTCACACTAGCTAATACCTTCCTTTTATCTGTATTCCACAGTTCTCAGGTCCAGGCCTGGGAGGTTGGACCATAACCGTGTGTTTATATCAAACTTAAGACTTAGGCAGAGGTAGAGGGGCAGGAAAGGATGGCTCGGGCCTGAAGAAACCTAATAGGTCCATAGTCTAGAGATAGTCTGTTTGCCATGATCACTTGTGGCTTCCATTTTCTTAACCTGGGTAAGCTGGATTCATGCTATACCAGCTGCCTTCACAGTCATAGCAGTGGAGAGAATCACTATGTAGGGTATTTTCCAGTTTGGTGCCAGAGACCCTTTGGCTACCTGCTTGACCTTGATAAAATCACTGAATTCAAACAAGGGGAAACTAGTGGTGGAGTCCAGAGGCTGGCTGGGTCTCTCTGGTAGTCCAATTAGTAGCCTGTGTGAGAACTAGAAAGACTGTAGTGACTTGGGAAAGGAGTGCTTAGAGAGTTCCACCTTCTGGCCTCTGTGACATGGGAGCAGTGGGGGATGTCTTCCAAACATAGTATCATAAGGAGGGATTCCTCCCTATATAGGGTACAGCGAGTCAAAAGCAAAGGAAGGAAGTCTATCCATCCTTCTCAGGACTGTAAGGAGAGTTTGGTTCAAGGTTTGGTTTTGGGTTTTATGTTTGTTTGTTTTTTTATTTTTGTTTTGTAAATCCTGTTTATTCTTTCCAGCTGCCCAGAACTCTGAGGTCTGTGCTATATGTGCACAGTGACCTTTTAAATCTATATCTAAACATTAACTGTTGAGATAATTTCAATATGTAAGCCAGGCCTGTGAAAGACTTCATTGCTAGGAGGAGCCCAAATCAGGGGACCAGTTCCTTGAGAAGCTTTTAAACAGTTTCAGTCCTAGAAGGAGAATGCTTTCACCCATCTGGAAAGACATCTATAAACACTAGGAAGTACTTTTATCCTACCTGCCATTCAAACTCTGTTCTGCATAAAGTCTCTCTGTTTTGGATTTACTTAAGAGCAAACCTGGCATCTCGCTGAGACGTCTCACACTATGCTGTCTGGCCTAGGTATAACATACCTTGCGCTGAGCAATGCAGAGAGTTTTGTGTACCCCAGAGGAGTATCCTGGTGAAGGTCAGTTACCAGAGCCCTGCCAGCAGTGGACACAATACTAAAAAGCATAGCGACTGTCTTCCTATAGGGTGCTGGAGTTTCCTTTTCCCTCCCTGAAAGCCTGGGTGAGATTGATCAGTTCTGTTCTCTGCTCTGAGGTATGTGACTTGGGCCCCAATCTTTTCTGTGAAAGTACCGACCGTAAAAGATCATCCTGAGTGAGGTAAGCTGGAGCCAGAAAGACACACATGCTATGTACTAACTTAGAAGTGGATTTGAGCCATATAGTCAGGATAATCATACTACAATGCCCAGACCGAAAGAAGATGAGTAACAAGGAGGATCCAGGGGAGGATGCTTAAACTTCACCCAGAAGAGGAAACAGAACAGACAGAGGTAGTGGTGGAAGAGAAGAAACAGCGTACGTTAGGGAGTACAAATAAAAATAATGGTGGAGATTAGACCTGAGGAGAGCAGGGGGAAGGAGGAGGCTTGAAGGATTGCAGAAGAAAAAAAAAAATAAAAGAAACTGTGGGCAGGAGCTTCTCTGTGACAAGCTGCACACCTAAGTCAGGGTAGGCTCCTGGTAGGATATGAGACGGACTCTAGGAGAGCCTCCTAGTATCAGGGGCCATTGAGACTAAGAGGACACCCTAGAACTAGACAAATCTCCTAGTAGAGGGAGGGGAACATTAACTCACCCACAAGAACTTCATCCTCACCCTGACTACAAGCTGTGCAGAGATAAAGATAGAAAAGATAGAGCAGAGGTAGTCTAACCAAAGCCTGGCCTAAGCCAAGACCCATCCTTTGGGAGAGAGCCAACCCCTGACACTATTAATGGTACTCTGTTATGTTTGCAGACAGGAGCCTAGCAGAGTTGTCCTCTGAGATGCTCCACCCAACAGTGCTCTGTAACAGATGTGGGGACTTGCAGCCAAACATTGGCATTGCAAATGGAGTGTTATGAAAAAGTGGGGAGCTGGACGGGGGGGGGGGAGGAAAAACAGGACCTGGAAGAGACAGGAGCTCCATAAGAGGACCAACAGAGCCAACTAACCAGGGCCCAGAATGGCTGGCTGAGACTGAAGCACCAACCAAGGCCCATGCATGGACTCCACCTAGGCTCCCTACACAGAAGGAGCTGATGGGCTGCTCAGGCTTCATGTGGGACCTGTAGTAAAGGGAGTGGGGGCTGACTCTAACAGGAACTCTTTGCTAGCTCTTTGATCACTTCCCCCTGATGTCACTGCCTTGCCAGGCCACAAGCGAAGAGAAGGAACTCCGTCTTGACGGGACTTGATGTACTGGGGTGGATTAGAAGTGGGGCTCCCCTTTTCTGAAAATAAGGGAGAGGGATGGGGAGAGGGAGGCAGAGTGGTACTGGGAGGTAAGAAGAGATGGGACTGGGACCAGGATGTAAAGAGAATAAATACGGCATTTTCAGGTCTAGACAGATGGTTATTTGGTGATAGCGATGAGATATGATAGAGATTGTTTTAGGTACAAAATTTTGGACTCTCATAGATAGGATAGATAATATTTCCCCTAAGTTGCCAAATGCATATGTACTGGAAATTACAAATGTAGATCTTGCCTATCAACTTTCATAAATGTTCCAGACTTATTGTAGTATATTAATTTATTATTGAAAAAAAAAAAAAAAAGAAGACATGAGGAGAAGACCCGGAAGCACCAGGAGAAATGAACCAGGTCAGGAAGATGATTCAAAGGCAAGTATAAGGTGAGAAATCTGAATGGGAAGAAACTATGCTAGCATAGGTTTAGGATGGAATAATTATTGGGCAGCATTGTGCTATAGGCTAATTAAACAGATTGAGGTCTTTCGGTGTGCTTATTTGGTTATTAGGCTGATGAAGGAGTAATCACGGATTTTCCTAAAATAATAATTCAATATTAAATTAATCAGCTATTTAATTACTCAGCAGGTAATTTCAAAAGTATCTACGGCAGCTCCCATGTACCTGGTTTCATCTTTCATCTTGTCACAGTCATGGATGAGCCCCTGCAGGTCATTATTAGGCCGGAGGCAGGATGATTGAACGCAGTGGTTTTCTCAACCTGGCCTTCAGGGTGGGCCAGGAGTAAGGCTTAATTCTGGGCCACACACTTATTAGACAGCCAGCATTCTGGTGAGCCTTGGAGGAGGGCCTCAAGCACATCGTGGGAGTGCTTTGAGTACAAGATTCTGATCCAGAGTCAACCTGTCTCCTTTTTTTCATTAAACTGGCAGTAGCTGCCACAGCCCTTAGACAGGTGGGGCTATCCTGTGGCAAGAGGGACCAACTGTTTGGACCAGTACGCAACAGAGTGTTTCCGTGCTCCATGGCCCTACAGTTTATGTTAAACCCCTTTGGCAATATTTTTTTTCTTGTGTGCTTTTGCTTTTTTTGTTTGTTTGTTTTTGTTTTGTTGTTGTTTTTTGTTTTTTGAGACAGGGATTCTCTGTGTAGCTCTGGCTTTCCTGCACTTGCTTGTAGACCAGGCTGGCCTGGACCTCACAAAGATCCAACTGCCTCTGCCTCCCAGGAGTGCTAGGATTAAAGGCATGTGCCATCCCCACCTGGCTTTTAATGATCTGTTGTTTTGTGGACAAACAGATGAAAAGATTTTGCAACATTTGGAAGTGCTAGGGATGGAGGCAAAGTCAAAGCTGTCTTTTCCCCCTGATTCATTCGTTCATTTATTTCCTTTACATCCTTATATGAACTTCCCTTCCCTTGTCTCCTCCCAGTCCCTCCTTCTCACCTCCCCTGACCCCCCCCTTACCTGAGCTGCCTCCCTTCCTTCCCACAGAAGGGGAGGCCTCCTATGGATATATCAAGCTCTTGGCATATCAAGTAGGACTGGGCGCATCTTCTACTGAGGCTAGACATGGCTGTCTGTTAGAGGAAAGGGATCCAAAAGCAGGCAACAGAGTCAGAGACAGGCCCCGCTCCTGCAGCTAGAGGTCCCACATGAGGACCAAGCGTTAGGTCTGTTACATATGTGTCGTCGGGAGAGCCCAGGTTCACCCCATGGATGCTCTCCGGTTGGTGGTTCAGGCTCTGTGAGCCCCTATGGGTCCAGGTTAGTCGATCTTGTGTCAGGGGCCATTCAGGAGGAACAGCAAAACAGCTTCAGAACTCATGGAATGCAACCCAGCAGTTAGCACAACCACCATGGGTGTACCGTGGGAGGCAGGGCCACAGGGACTATGTATTCTGAGCAACTCATCCTGTTAGAGAGCATCAATCTGCTTGTTGCCCCTGTGGTCTCCACATACTATATGAGTTGTATGGAAACTCTAAGGGGGCTTCTAGCCCCTTACTGGGCACTGTCATTGGCACTTACCATAACAGTGCTTGCTCTGTTTCAGGAAATGCTCCTGGAGCAGATTAATGATTCAAGCACCACCCTTAGAAAGACCTTAGAGATGTAGATAGTTAGCATTGACTACTAAGCATAGAAGGGATTTGGAAAAATAGATTGTTTAGTAGGTTAAGATGTTTTTCTCAATGGCTATGATGTAGAAAATCTCAGGGAGCAGTTTGAAGTTCAGAAAGTTCCACTCTTAATAGTTGAGCTAGGGAACTTTTGAGGTAAAGGAGCAAGAACCATAGCCCAAGATAGTACTGGCTGACCTGCCTCTCTCTCAACTTGGGCTGGTGATCATAGGGTGATGCTTAATTTCTTGTGACCAGTTTTGCCCTCAGATTCCTGATATGATTTAATAAGAATTGTTAGTGAGTAGATGTGAGGCTTGAGGGTTTAAAGTAGAAATGGATTGTTTTATGTAAAAGTTTGGATTTGTGATTCTTTTAAGATTTTTATAAGATTACTTTTTAAGACAATTGATGCATTGTTTGTAACCAACATTGCAGCCTATCAATAAAGAGAATTCGGCTATAAAATTAGCTTGCTCGCTCACACTTGTTAATCTATAACAAGTGGCTTATATACAAATGTATGTGGGTTCTTGCAAATAATTTGCTTTCCTCGCCTGTAATATGTATAAGGCTTTTCATGTAAAGGTACTGAAAAAACATTGTATTTACTGACCAATCATTTAAAGAAATACAGAATGAAACCACATTGTGAGTTTTGTACTACTCGAAACTGTTGGAGGTAACTCTTTGAAGTTTGCTCCATCCATTCGATTTAACTGATGAATTTGTTGGAACTTGCTCTTTGGAGCTAGTCTTGCCTCATCCATCCTGTGTGTGTGCGTGTGTGTGTGTGTGTGCGTGTGTGTGTGTGTGTGTGTGTGTGTGATGTTTTCTCCTTCCTTTTCTCTAGTCACTGATTACAATCAGCAGCAGTCCGCACTAGTTACATTCACTTCTGGCCTGGAAACTGGATGCTGGCTACTATCAATTGCACCCTATGGTGGCTACTATCAGTGACAGCTCCCTTTGGTCACAGCCTGGAGAATCAAGCTTTCTACCCTCAGAGAAGTCTGCTGGGTGAGCAGCTAGCCGCCTATCTATGCCCCATCTCAGTTTACCCTGTGGTGTCAAAGCTGGTCTTTGACAGTTTTGCAGAGTTTCTTGTGGTATCCTTGACTGCTCTGACTCTTTCAACCCTTCCCTCGTTGTGCTCCTGTATAGAGGCCTTACTATTTCCACAAACTCTGCTGTCCAGAGGCAGAAATTCTGAGCTGCACCTAGGAGCTGTCAAACCTGTCTCTTAGACTTTGGAGTTGGGATCTGAAGGATTTCAGCAACCCTACTCTGAAGCAGCTTCCCTTTGCCTCCCCTCAGATGGCAGCCAAGACACTTAGCCTCTGATGTACCAAGCTGAGCCTTCTTAGTGGGCATTCTGTAGTCCTGGCTCTGTAACTCTTGCAGCAGTCCCTCAGGGGCCCTTTTAGAAGCTATTGAATTGTAGAGGTTAGGAGTAGGTAATCTACGTGTTGGAAGAATATGGCCCCAGGAAACCTTTGGCAGAAGGGCAGGGGATCAGCAGGTAGTGATTTTAAATCCTTAGCGCAATCTGGTCCAGTTGTCCACTATAATCTCCCCGTGGGTCTCTCCACTTTAAAACATAGATGCCTTGACTCACCTCTGCCACTGGGAGGCTGAAGAATGCATCTTTCTGGTCCAAGACCATGGACACCTGTTTCTCTGGAGGAATCAGCTTCTTGAGAATGTGAGGTCCCAGGTTTCTTCACAGGCAAGGTGACCAGCAGGGAGACAGCGTCCCTGACTCTCCAAGCCAGGCAATATGGACTGCAATTTCCCTTTTTGTTTCCAGGCCCTTTGGGTATTGTTTAATCTGCACAGGGGAAGCTGAGCCGGTTAGTTGAAGAATTGTAGGAACCTGGTGTTCGGCTAGTCTTGGGGGTTTGGTTTCTGCTCATACACCTGAGAATCATCGTTGTCAATCTGAGAGATAGTCCAACTGTATCTGTTGATTGAGGAGAGGACTTTGAGCTAGGAGATATTCTTCCCACAGAGGGTAAGACTCCCCACTTCTGCTGGGTAGCTGGAAGTCTAGCATTGTCACCTTACCTGTCACACTTTGCTCATATAAAAGGTCTGTCCCAATCACTTTTCTGTTGGAAAACACCCTTTAAGCTACCTCCAGCAATTGGGACCTACTCATACCTTTAATCATTTAAGCTTTTATAACTTTTCCCTTATATGTTGTCGTTACTTTTATGAAACTGTATTTGTTTCTTAGTTTCTCTCTTATCCTGGCTATCACACAAAAATTGAGACTCTCTTAAATTTGTTTAATAATGAGCTTCACAACTCTATTTTTAACTTTCTCAACTAATTTGGGTTCCTCCAAGCTTACATCCCAGTGATACCTGTGTTTTATAGCTTTTCCTTTTGCTGCTTCTTCCTGAAGTCTCTTGGACCTCTCTCTCATGGCGCAATCCCCAGGCCAAATCCCTCCTTCCTTTTCTAATTCATGCTACCCTATTGGCAGGAATTCCATCCTTATTGTCTCCCATGCTCAGTGATTGGCTGTAAGCTGCTTTGTTGACATACAAGGGGACAATAATGGAGCAGAGTTTACACAACATTTGAGATAGAAGATTCTCAGGATAGGGTTGCCACCAGACATGGGAGATGCAGAAATCATTATTTGAATTATACAGTAACCTTATGCCAACACTAATATCTGGGGGTTAGGGGTGGGAGGGCAATTGGGTGACAAAAGAAATCATTTAGCAGATGTCTTCAAATTGTCTAAATATGACCAATGATGATTATGATTAAAGTATCGTTAATCAGTGTTGGACATAAGGGAAAATTACTTTTTATCCAGGCTGCATTGTCTATCATTAATTACCCCATGCAGCCCAGGGGCAGTTTTTTCTACTTTTACTCAGAGAATGATGGGTTTTGAGTATCTCAATTATATGGATCATCAGTTGAAGAGCTGGAATAAAATCATGAAAGAAGAAGTGGTGAAACTCCTTTTCCTCTCAGGGACAACCCAGGGGAACTTTTCCCCTTCTCTGTGGCTGCTTAGAATTATCCAGAGAACTTGGCACCCTAAGGGACTATATCCCCTCCCTGTGTGCATTTTGCTTAGACATGGCAAAGTCCTGAAGGAGAGGCTCAGCCCTTCTCTTACTCCACATAGGAGCCTAGACAATGATTGGGACTTAAGCAACGAAATAAACTAGAGCCCTAGAGTTAGGCAGAAATGGGTTTTGGTTTTGGTTTTGTTTTCTCTGAGAGACCTGACAGAGGCAAAAGGAATCAGGTCCAGTTATGAAGGGCAGTAATAGTGTAAAGCCAGGACAAATGGCTGTGTCTCATACCAGAGAAAGCTGTTTGTCAATACAGGGAAAGAGAACTGACAGAAATACACAGAAAAACAGAGAGGCACATACAGAAAGAAAAGAGTAATGACAACCAGGGCTGGCCACCACACATTCATATACCTAAAACAGACAGGAAGGATCTGGTGAGTTCTCACATGGATCCTAGTAACTGGGTCAGTAACCTTATCATATCTTTCCTATGTGTCCAATCAGAGGTGCTTTAACCAGATTCCTCTCTATGGGTGACAGACCAGGAGGCTTTCTATGGTGGGGCCCACTCTTACAATAATTGTGGTGTTTTGAATAAGAACGGCTCCCATAGACTGCTATATTTGAATGCTTAGTCATCAGTAGGTGGAAATACTTGATAAGGATTAGGAGGTGTGACTTTGTTGGAGGAAGAATGTCCCTGGGTGGGGGGGGGGCACTCTGAGCTTTCAAAAGCCCAATCTAATCTCAGTGCCTCTTTCTTCCCACTGACTTCAGGTCTGGACATAGAACTCTCAGAGTATCCTCCAGCACCATGTCTGCCTATATGTAGCCAATGCTCCCCATATTGACAATAGACTAAGCCTCTGAAACTATATGAGAGGCCCATGTAAAATGCTTTCTTCCACACGAGTTGCTATGATCATGGTGTCTGTTTATAGCAATAGAGCATTGACTAAGAAACCAGTTAAAATGATTATTTAAAGTTAGACATGGACTGCTATGCATGATTGACTCAAGGAAGGCATTATGGCTTCTTTCAATCCTCTCTTCCCCACCAAGCTGATAATGTCGTGTGAACATTCACATGGCTCTTAGAGAGACCTATATGGCCGGGAATTAAGGCATGAGTTCTAAAGTCTGAACAGTGTTTCTGTGAACTATTCTAAAGCAAATAATTTTTTGTACTCCCAGGTATCCAAGTGGTCATTTACTTCCCTGATTTAGTAGTTTTCCTGCCTGCCATTCTCTCCTGAGTCTTAAAAAGATGAGTGTAACCCCATGTAGATTATACTCATTGGGGCAGGATACGATAGCCAGTTACATTACCTGGATACCTGTGAAAGAAAAATTTTCTTCAACAAGCTTAAACTTCCTTGCTCTTTTGTGTACTTTTTAACCTGTCTGACTGCAGACAAGAATTTCATTTTAGGGCAATGCACAGTAGAATCAGCCTGCAAATAATGAGATACAGACATTGATATTCCTGATCTAAAGTTCCTTGGGGTCTTGGGTATGGATTGAGGTCTGAATTCATAATCGACTTTTGGGGATTGTGGGGATAGAAAAATCCAGCAGAAAGCCACACATAGATATGTCAGGGCATCATAAGTGTTGGTCACTGGGATATTTCCCATTCTATTCCTTGTCAGTATAATGTGGTAAATTTAACCTCAAATGTTTCACTGCAGAGTCAGTGGATACAGAAATATCAGTCGTAATAAGAAGATTCTATAGGGTTCTGTTATGAGCTAGGCCCTGATCCACTCACTGTGGCTCCCTCTGAACGACGGATTTCTAATTAGATATAATAACTTGAAATTGCATTAAACGTTTTGCACACACTTTAAAACAATGGAGTCTACCACTTGAAAGTTGAAAGATGTGGAAATTTGTCCCTTGTTCACTATCTACCACCCCACCCACTATGCCAGTCTGGAACTTCTTGGAGTCTGAACACAGAGTCTGAACCTGACAAGTGGAGTAACAACAAACATCCAAATATACTCAACGAAGATGAGAGTAGCTGTACAGACCAAGAAACACCACAAACATCCTAACTCTAGATGTCCAGATCCCACTGCAAAACACAAACTGCACGAGCAGCCAAGACAATTTCTGTTTTCAAGAAATTAGCAATAGCCACTATAATTTGATCAGATGAAAACAACTTAGCTGATATATAAGAATTTCAAATTAGCACTTGTTAACAAATGCAAAGAGCTAAAAGAAGAAATGGAAAAATTACTGAATGAAGACCATGAAAATACAAACACTTAAATTAGATAATGAAAAATTAAAAGCATGAAAAATTGAATGAAGGGATACAAACATAGAAGAAAACCCTCCCTGAAATAAACTACAAAGAAGCATAAAAGGAAAAAGAAAAAGAAAACCAGAAAGTCTAATCATCAAACTGAATGAAGTGAAAAAGAGACTATATCAGGGTAGAAAAAAAAAAAAAAAAAAAAGAATGATTATGAAATCAAAGAGAAATGTTTACAAAAGAAACAAACAGTAACAAAAACAACAACAAAACAACGAGGAAATCTGGGATGTAATGAAAAGACCCTACCTCTGAATAATAGTTAAAAAGAAAGAGAAAAAAGGAAGCACAGAAAATATTTTCAGCAAAATCATAGAAGTTCTCAAATCTAAGCAAAAATATGATTAAAGTCCTGCGCCACTACGGCCTGGCTCTATATTTAATTTCTGTTGGCTTTTTTTGTTTGTTTATTTTGTTTTGAGACAAAAATCCTCTGTGTAGCCAGAGGCAGAGGCAAGCATTGATCTCTGTGAGTTCCAACTGAGGACAGCCTGATGATCTACAGAGCGAGTTCCAGGAGCTCCTCCAGTTTGAATGAAACACCTCCGGTAGTGTTTCCACTAATTGTGATGGCTGTCTGTCTGAGCATGAGACCAGGCTTAGTAAAATCTGAGGCCAGGTGGTGGTTATGTCTCACTCAGAGATGGGTTTAATTTTTATGGGTGACTTTCTTTTTTCTTAGTCTAAGAGTATTTAGGGAAGTGGACTGGCGCATACGCCGAGCCCCCTAGCAATGCGGCAGATGATCGGCGCACACGGATGGCGGAAGTATCTGGTGACAAGTCAGGTGAGGCCGAGGAACCAATCAGATTTCTCAAGTGACTGGTTTAAACTGGAGAAGGCGGGACTGTTTCGAGGGCGGCTTCCTCATTCTCGTGGCCTGGGACGCCTGTGCCGCCATGGGGAAAGCCTCTCCGAAAATGAGTGGCTGCCGCTGCTGAACACATAAACCTTCTTACTTAGGTAAACTACGAGTAAGTTAAACCTGTTTGGGGCTAAATGACAAGGGCAGAGGGATTAATCTGTGACCTGGAGGGATTCCCCAGTGGTTCTGAATCTGCTTGCCTTTGGTGCGTTTCTTGTGAGGTGGTGCTGTCTCTGGAGGCCGGCCTTTCTCCCGAGGTAGCGGTAGCTCAGGAGATTTATATCCCTGAGAAGGACTTGGTATTTCTACAGCTGTGCTGCGAGGATTTGGAGTTCTGCGTCAACCTGCCGCAACGTCTCTCACGGGCCAGCTCTTTAAAACAGTAAGGACCGAACTGTGTAGATTTGTCTTTCGCTTTCTACAGGATTTAATTAATTTAGCTTGGTTTTCACACCTGAAGAGCAAGTACATGCTCATGGACCTTGTTTTCATACTTGCCGTAGAGGGCCGTTATTTTGTTTAGTGTAATAGGCTCTCAGATGCTTTGGGATTTTTCCAGTCACGGTGGCCATGCAACTTCTCACGGGTCTTTACGATCCCCCGGCTTCTGTCTCTAGTGATGTCATTACAGATGTGTATCTCACAACCTCTTTAGATTATAAACTGAACTTAGGCTCATGACACAGTTTTCCTGCCCCCATATTACCCTAGTATACACAACTTAGAACTCTAAAAGAGTTACCAGAAACAGGGAGATGAATACTCTTGAAGTCCTAATAAGTAAACCACATATTTAATTTGTATTTGATGGGTTTAATCACATAATGTTGTCACTGTGGTCCACGATTCCATTTAGGATACTTCAGTGAGTTTAGTCATCGTTTCTCCATAGTCACATCTACAAGGACAATTCCACTATCACCACTAAACTTTACAAGCTGAACATATCTGAAGATTCCTGGTCAGGCACCCATTTAATCTTTTTCAATTTCTGTCAATCTGTGTTTGTCTCACTTAAGAATATTCCATTATATGCACAATAATGGGTGTTGTTGTGACATTTACAAACACATATATATTTTTTTTAGCACACTATATAAAATACATATATATCTATATGTACATATACATATACACATATTGCCTTTTTTAGTTTCTCTGTTATAGCCTTGG